>NC_141612.1:39852330-40474018 GCF_047967505.1 Dipteris shenzhenensis
AATGCCAATGGAGTTTGTAGTGCCTAGCCTCCATCTTGCCATGAAGGAAAGACTCACAGAAAATGTGCTAGCAGAATGGCTAGTCGACCTCGAAAAGTTACAAGAGACACGGTTGCGTGTAGCCTACTCTCTCAAGGTAGAAAAGGCCTGATGTAAAAAGTGGTTTGATCACAACCTCAAGAGCAAGGACCTAGCAGAAGGAGATTTGGCACTTCTATACAACGTCCGTAATACTAAACGTAAGCTTAAATACCAAGGTATGGGTCCGTATCGCATAGTTGAATTCACTCCCTAGGGGTCGTGCTGAATAGCCACCCTTGATGGGATAGAAATGGATGGCTACCTTAATAGGAGCAAAATAAAAAGATACTACAGAAGACCACTCACTCTCTCCACTCTTCAAGCCGTGCATAGAGAAAAATAATGACTAGTTGTGGCGATACTTTTGTTGAGTCGGACCATCCGTGGCACTAGTGCATATTTGGTACCTTTGGGTTAGCCTGCTTCGTTCAGTTCCTCGGTAGGTTCTTGTGGTGATGTATCTTAGGCGGGGAGACACAGGTTCTTGTGGTGCTACCTTTGACGCTTTTAGGGTTTGCACCGTTGACTTTTGGACCCTGGCGACTTTCTTGCCTTGGCCGCCCAAGCGGGTGGTGTTGATTGAGTTGTTAACGGTATGTGGCGATGGATGATGTGGGGGCACACGCGAGCGATGCGGCTTTCTTCTCATAGTGGATGGGTTTGGAAGAGGCTTTCTAGAGGCGATCAGAGCTATCATTGCCGTTTTAACATTCTCTAGGAGTTGGTTCCGATCGAAGTGATGTTGGGCACAGAGGATAGCATCTTGTACTTGCAGCTTGTACTTGCAGCTCATAGATTTCTTGGCTAGAGGATGATGGCATCGGTCGAGCAAGCCATCGCATTGGTTTACCACTGCGGCTAGCTTCTTCCCCTTTCGAGTTGGGACCTTAGGTGGAGTGCTAGTGGGGGCTGGGGCTTCTGGTCCGCTCTGTTGTGTAGCTTCGTTATCGTGGATCGACGAGGTCAAAACTGGAGGGGGGGGCTTGGTCCACACAGCGGAACTACTGCCGTTTGGCCACGATTGGTGATGCATGGGGATTCTCTTTGCTACACCCTTAAGCGTTAACTTACAGTTGACCTATGAAGCTCCTTTGTTTATCTCCGGCAAGTCAAAGGTAATGGATAAGAAGGAGTTGACGGCAAGGATATGGAGGCCTATAAAGTACTTACCTAACAAGTATGCATCCATGGCAGCACAAAAAATTTTAAAGAAAGAATGTTTTTTTGGAAAAAAAGACAAAGACCACTGCATGGAAGAATGCATCAATGTACAGGTGAGGCGTGATGTAGTGCATAGTGCCATTAAGTATTTGCTATCAGAGAAACAAATTCCACTTACTCATTGTAACATTGACTATAATGTGGTGAAGCATATAGCTTCTTTGTCAACACCCAAGGTAAAGCTATGGGCAAATAGGTGGATTAAAAAGGATGAAGATGGGTCAGAAATAGTAACCTCTTATATGACAAAAGAAATCCCACAACAGGTGGTTGCATATGTGGAAAGATTAATCAGCGAGATAAGGATGCCGACAGATATGCACCAAAGCTTTCAATTCAATGTAGAGGTTATGGCAGAGTCTGGAAAGCTTGTGAACTTCAGGGGAGTCTCAGAAGATGACTTCTTCAAGAATGAGTCAGCATGGGATAAGCCACAACTATTCTTTATCAATGAAGTTTCTAGCGATGATATCCATAACTTCATTGATAGAATAGTATATACCACCATTAGCAAAGTAGCAATTTACAACATTGTCACTTTTGTTAATAAAAAAGACAAAGAAGCCATGCAAGTTACTCTAGAGCGAGCATATTCATCAGATTTGAAGATCTATAGTGGTGTTTATGCAGCAAAGAGAGGCAAGAGAGAATGTGGCATAGTGATTCAATCTCTTGAATCATTCTTTTTGTGTATGCGGAGTCCCAACCCTGATCACTCCTTACAAAAGAACATAAGAGGGAATTCAAATAATTTGAGATTGATGCTAGAAGAGCAAGATATTCCTAGGTCCATACATTATTAAAAAAAACAACTATGGAAGTCCTGCAAAAAGTGGGAGTCTCTTGCTTACCATGATGGAGAATTTGCTACCGGCAGGTTGGGAGGTCACCTTGTGCAGGATGGGATATTTATTTGAGGATCTCCTCAGAAAAGGCAACTCCACAAATATTATTGAAAATAAGCATTTCATGGCTTATTTTCAGCTTCAAGCAGATCTAACCACACGCTATGAAAAAGAGATAGACCACAAGGACACCGATGACGTGGATGATTATCTTGAAGATCATAATGTCCCAGTTGATGATGATGAAAAGATGGACTTACATGACCCATTCAGAGAGAGGTTGGTGGATGAAGACAAACATGATGATGCCTTCTTTGATAATTATGGCTTGCAGGGTTATGAAAAAAGGCCACTACGACAATACTTAGCGGTATGAACTCTCTATTTCTCAACTAAATACAATTTTTTAAATAAGATTTAAATTTAAAGATAATGAATCTAATCTCTCATATTTGTTTACAGGCAATAGAGGGAGAAGAAATGGATGAAGTCAATGCGGAGGCACTCCCTTCTACTTCAACAATGCAACCACCTCTAAATTTGATTGAAGAATCAAATTTAGCTGCATTGGATAAAATGGAGAGCTCATTTGAAGTTAGGATAATTTTGAAACGAGAACCTCAGTATTTGAGCTTTGGTAGAGAGGAGGTTTCAATCCTCTCCAATCCTTTAAAAGAGGTTAATGACAATGTTATCTTGGCCATTCTCAGGTAACGTTTGTTTATTTGTTGCTACTTCAATGAGCTAACATTTGTTTATTTATTGACAGTGTAGTTATATATTAGTTTCCTAGTGCAGAATGCAAATCAATTCTATGAGCTAACGTTTGTTTATTTCTTGGTGCAGTGTAGTTATTTCTCAACTTCCTAGTGCAGTGCAGCATCGTGTCTACATGCTCGATGCTCTCGTTTCTTCTATTCTTAGCTCTCCTCAAAAGACTATAGAAGATGTTTGTACCTAGTTAAGCCCTTTGAATTTAGATGGGGTTCGAGTCATCTTAATGTCTTATCATGAGGCGTAAGTATCAACTCTAACCTTATTTTTACTATTTCTTTGGCAAGTTTGTGTAAAACAATAATCATTTTTATTCTGGTCGTGTAGCTCACATTGGAGTCTGATCTTCTGGGACCTTGAACTCAACCGTTTGTGGTTTGTGAATTCAATGGAAGGCTATCATGCCAACTCCCCAAGGTAATTATTCTCTTAATATTTTTGATACTTTCTTATTTTGTATCTTATGATCATGACATATTATTATATTTAATATGTCATGATGGACAGTGCTGCATATCGGCTAGTATCTGCTGTCAGAACAACCACGGAGCAACAAGATCAAGTAGAATTCAAAAGACATCTACCAGTGGAGCAAAAAGATGGACACAGCTGTGGGTGGAGAGTTGCCTACAACTGCATGTTGTTTCTTAGAGAGATTTTTGATTTGGAGTTACCAGTCAAAATGGAATCATATACAGAAGCCGATCTGCTAGCATTTCAGGCTAAGAGTATTCAGCGTCTAATTACTACCATTGGGAAACACCCTAAAAATATGACTGCATTGCAGCATGTATAAAACCTTATCTTTATACTTGTATGCTTGTTCAAGCCTTTAATTGGGATGTGTAAATCTCATAACTTTTTTATATTTTAGAAGAGACTGAGTCTAATGAAAGCATGCTATCTTTATACTTCTATGATTATTTAAACCTTTATTTTTATTTGGGATGTGTAAATCTCATAACTTTTTAAATTTTTCCTCCAAGAGGAGGAGAGACTCACTCTAATGAAACATGTATGAAACCTTACTTTTTAAAATTTTGCTCCAAGCGGAGGAGAGACTCACTCTAATGAAAGCATGTATGAAACCTTATCTGCTTGTTTAAGCCTTTATTTGGGATGTGTACATCGCATAACTTTTTTATATTTTTATAGCAGAAGGAGGATGTAGAAGACATAGCAAGTGAAGAAGAATACGATGTAGACTACTCTCTCAATAAGATGAGTCATGAAAATATGAATCTATTGGAGCAGATTGGAAGTTCATTCACCGCTATGTTGTTAATTCGACAACCACCTCATTTTTTTGAATTTGGTGAAGAAGAGATTTCAATCCTCTTGAGTCCTAAGAAAGAGGTTAATGTCAAAGTCATTCCAACCATCCTTAGGTTTGATGCAACCTTTTCCTTCGCTTTATACTTTGGTTATTTTGATTAAACCTAAGAAGCTAATACTTTTTTTTAAATATAGTAATGTTGTAGCAAATTTCTCGCAAAATATACAAAAAGCGTTTCATATATGCTCGATCCTCGTATTTCGGAAGTGCTTAGCAACAAAGAAGAAACCATAGAGAATGTTTGCAAGTGGTTGAAGCACGTTCCTATGAATGATACACAAGTTATTTTCACAGCATATTATGAGAAGTAAGCATCAAACCCTACTTGTTTTTTCTATTACATTGCTAGAATTGTCTCAAACACAGTAATTATTCTTTATTGATAATGCAACTCACATTGAAGTCTAGTAGTCGTGGACATCCTTGCGAAGAAGTGCTTCTTTGCCAACTCAATGACATCTGTCCATGGCAATGTGTTAGAGTAAGTATAGACTACACTTGTTGTCACTTCTTGACATGTAGATTGATATGCAATGCACATATTCACTGATGTTATATGTTTTGATGTGCAGATTAGCTCGAAAGTTAGTAGGTGCTATCGACAAAGTAACGCGGCAATGTGACTTGGCACAACAAATAGAGTATATAAGATGTCAGGTATCACATCAAGAGAATAGCCACATCTATAATTGTGGATGGAGGGTGGGCTACAATTGCTTTTTAGTACTTGGTCAAATTTTTTAGATACAAAATGACACCACACTATCAACATATACGGATTTGTATCTCTATGCATTTATAACATGTACCATTCGAGCAATCATTAAGGGCGACATTATGGACCCTCCCACAAGGCAAATAGATAATGGTTCAGAGGAGTGCGAAATGAATGCTATCAAAGAGTCAAAGGGGATAGAAGACCTCAACTCTACAAACATGGCTTCATTGGAAGAATTGGGAAGCTCTTTTAATGTTAGGGTTATGATTCAACATAGACCTCAGTATCTTGAATTTGGGGGCGAGGAGATTTTAATCCTCTCTAGAGCTTCAACTGAGGTCAATAACAACATTATGATGGCCATTCTCAGGTTTGATACAAACTTTTTCTCTGCTTGATAATTCAATATTTTGATTAAATCTAATAAGCTAATATTCATTTATTTGTTGGTGTAGTATAGTTATCTCACGATTTGGTAGAGCCGTACAACACCGTGTGTATATGTTGGATTCCCTCCTTTCTCCTATACTTAGCGATAGCAGAAAGACAATAGCCGATGTTTATAAATGGTTACAGCCTTTATATTTAATTGGCGTGCGAGTCCTATTTATGGCATATCACGAGATGTAAGTATCATGGCAACCTTTATTTTCATCTTATACTGGCAACATTGTGTTAAATAATAATGGTTCTTAATTATTCGTGTAGGGAACATTGGAGTCTGGTGGTTTGGGACCTTGAAGACAACTATTGTTGGTTTGTTAACTCGATTGCAGGCTTTCATGGCTCAGTGCAAACGTAAGTATTCTATTAATCTGTTGTTACTTCTATATTATGTACCTTATGTAATAGACACACTAAGTTTTTTTAATATGTCATGATGAGCAGGTCGATTGAGAAGTTGGTATCTGCTATCAGAGAAACAGGACAGTACAAAGACTCGGTAGACTTCCAAAAGCGTTTAGTAGTAGAGCAAGAAGATGGGCATAGTTGTGGGTGAAGAGTTGCCTACAACTACATGTTGATTTTCAAAGAAATTTTCTCACTTAAGCCACAGATCTCATCGGAAGACTCTTTGGATCTCAAATATTCAGAGGAGGATATACAATTGTTTAGGGCTGAAATCATTCGAGACCTAATTGCTGCTATTAGAATACAACGTGCAATTGAAGCAATATCAGAGCTTGCATTTAAGGAAGAGGAGACTGAGTCTACTGTGAAAGCACTGCACACTACAGAAGAAGTAGAGACCCAGTGTACACCTACAGCACCACAGTCTCCACTGAAAGCATCAGATGAGTTACCACAGCCTCCGCTTGCATTTAAGGAAGAGGATACTGAGTCTACTCCGAAAGCACTACATACTACAGAAGAAGTAGAGAGAAGAAGTAGAGACTGAATGTACATCTAGAGCACCACAGCCTCCATTAGAAGCATCAGAAGAGTTGCCACAGTCTCCACTAGAAGCATCAGAAGAGTTGTGATGCATGTATGATGTTGTGTTTATATATATGCATGAGGAGCATATTCTCATGATGTTGTTTACTCCATGAATATTATGGTTGACATTTATTTGTTGCAATGTATGAATCATGATGTAGTTTTTGTTGATTATACACCAATTTCTGACTTATTACTTAAGTGGCATTTAGTCATGATATTTATATATTTATTTCATGCACACAATTTTATGATATGAATGTGTGATGATGTGATTATTAGGAAATATAACCTTCTTGATGAGAATTTTGATATGAATATGTGATGATGTAATATTTGTAATATATTTCATGGCAAAGTATCAATTCCCAATGCTCCACTCACTTAAAGTACAGCATTCCCAATGCTCTGCAAAATTTTATTCAGTTGGACAGTCTCCACTCACTTGAAGTAGAGCATTTCCAATGCTTCTCTCACTTTATTCCAACCCTTATCCTTATAATAGGAAACACATCGTGCCTTAGTGCACTTGTAATCTTCCATCGTAGTCCTTCCACAAACACTCTCTTATTTCTTACATCCTAGTCCTTCTGATTAACTTGTATTCATCTTTCACTTTAAGTCTTCCCTCACTTTCTACCACTCTTGAAGGAGGGGCAGCTCACTGTGCATCCCTCGCTATTGCTCCCTCACTCTCCTTCTCCCACTTTCCCTCTAAGACAATGACTACTTACTACCCGACTTCATTTTCTGAAGTCAAATTCTGTCTTAGATCTCTTTTGTATGGACCAATGAAGGGAAAATCATTCGAGGAGGATATGTTACGCACATGGCTGCTTGATTTGAACTCAGCAGAAGAGGTGAATATCCTTAGCTTTCTTTTTTGCTAAGTCTTTTAATCACGTACTTCTTATGCGAACGAGTTAAATTTTCGTATAGGATATGGCGGTGGCTAGAAGCTGTATTGAAAAAAATGGTGAAGATGAGGAAAGCCAAGAGAGAAAAGAAGAGTTGTTGAATGCTTACAAGTCAGCGGAAGATTCAAAACAAGTTGTGAGGAGAGTCTGTGAGGAGATTTGCGATGCCAGCCCTGGTTACGCATGGCCTGCAAGTTTAAAGTCTGCTTGTTTTCATGAAGCCAATGCCATAGTAGGCACTTTCGAGGACATATGCTCTCTCTAATGACTTAATAGTCAAGTGATGGAAATTTAATTCCATAGAAATTTAAAGTAACTGTGAAATTTAATTCCATAGACTTATGTGTTTTCTAAAGTAACTGTAAGAGACAAAGATGACATCTTCTAGGGTGAGCTAATGGAAGGTGTTTTTTAACACCATATGGCTTTGAGTTATATGATCTACTTGTTGTACAAATGTGTCATGCTTTTTTTTAAATGTACTCTAGTTTTTTTTCTAATTTGATTTTTTAAAATCTTACTTTGTGTCAACATGAAGTCCTCTTTTTTTAATGTACTCTAGTTTTAATAACATGTCACGTCAATTTTTCTAATTTGCTTTTTTAAAATCTTACTTTTTGACTCAAAGTTTTGTTTTATAAGGGCCTCTTTTTTTGAAACGCTTTATCTAAAATTATCTCACAAAACGAATTTGGACAGTACACTAGTCCAAAATTAATGAAATAGGTGTTATTGTTTCCAACAACTCAAGCAAGCACTCACTACCACACCAGTTATGGCTATTGCTGACCCAAACCTTCCATTTGAGGTCATGACCGACGCTTCCGACATCGCTACAGGAGCAGTCTTGATGCAAGAAGACAGAGTTATTGCTTTTGACAGCCATAAACATTCTGATATCCAAACCCGATATCCGGTTTATGATAAGGAGTTTCTTGCCATTGTACATGCTTATCGCTCTTGGAAACATTATCTCATGGAAGCCGACTCTATGGTCAAAACAGACCATCACTCTTTAAAGTATATCTTTACTCAACCAGTCATGAACGCTCGAGATCTGGACGACTCCGACGCTACTTGGCAATCTGATGAAGACTTACAGCAGTACCCTGACATTCCTTTCTCTATTTCTAGACTTATGGATGGTTTGATGAATGGACACTTGTGGAAGGGTATGCCCTTTCGACGGGACACTTTCTATGAGGCACAACCCTTGCCCTTTCGACGGGACACTTCCTAATGAGGCACAACCCTTCACAAGAGACATTCTATTGAAGAGACATTTCTATTGTAATGTACCCTCTCATCAAGGGTCACACCCTTCACAAGGGGTACACACCTCTTCATGCACATACCCTTTGGAGTACACACCTTTTCATGTGTGACTCTTCACTCTCTATATAAGAGAGGCCCAATTGTATGGATGACCCGACATCTATCCTACAGACATTCAAGCAATACAATTATTCCTTGTTCTCTGCAATCTTAGTCTCCTTTATGTTCCTTAGCACATTTCTAAATATAGTAAATCTAGGATTTCTTACACTTCTTCAGAGCAATAAGGGAAAAAAAACATCAAGAATGCATCATAGTAATCAAAGACGACATCGGGAGAATGATTACAGGTGATAGACAAATAGCCAAGGCATTTGCAAATCATTTGGGATGCATTGCGGGCACTACCCATGATCAGGTACCGAATTATGATAGCAGACTGGAAGAGTTCTTAAGAGAGATGCCACGAAGAGTTATGCAACATGAACAACAAATGCTTTAGAGGCCCATGGTAAAGGAAGAGATTAAATTCGTGGTGATGCAAATGCCCAAAGATAAATCACCAGGCACTGACGGCATGCCGGTAGAATTCTTCCAACAGTATTGGAAACTCTGCAAAAGAGAGATGGTCAGCCTAATCCATTGGGTTTGTGAAAAGAAAGAGATGCCGGAGGACTTGAATAGAGGAATTATCAAACTCATCTCGAAGAGCTATAACAAAAGCAGATTAGATCAATGGAGACCATTGACAATGCTCAACACAATCTATAAGATAATTGCTAAAGTGTGTGCCAACAGTATAAAATTTATACTAAGCAGATTACTACACTCGCATCGAAATCCCTCCTTCCAATCATGGCTATGTTTAGCTTGAAGGGGATTGGCCCCTTTCTTTCTTGTCCTCCTCCTTGCAAGTCAAAGTAGACTACCAAAGGGGAATGATCTGAGCCAATCTCTTCCCTCAGTATCTCCCCCTAGATGATGGGTCTGATCCATGTGGTCATTTTGTTGAAATATATTCTGTCTAGGCAAGCTACCCTCCATGTTGCATCCGTGTGTCTGTTGTGCCAAGCAAAACTCTTTAGGTCTTCCATTCCGTCAAAATTTGTCCATTCTGTTGGCTCACAGCTTGATTCTAGCAGTCTCCATGCTGCTCTCTCTTGGTGTGACATTTTAGATCCCTCATGGTATCCTGCATAACCAATGCATTGTTCCAATCCCCTAAGTATATGGCATTCTTGTTCGTAGTTGTCCGCTTTAGTCTTTCCCACAGGTTTGTCCTTTGTGCCATCGGGTTCGGTGCATACACCGAGATCACTGTAAAGCTTATGTCTTAAAATGTAACTTCAGCTGCTAGGAATTCTCCTAGCGGGTCTTTTGTGATAACTCCAACTATGAGAGATGAGCTCACTAAGAGGGTTGTTCCCACTTTATCGTTAGTCGGGCAATGGCTTATGAGGGCATAGTTGGTGGCTAGAAGGCTATCCAAGCTTCGGGGGCCAGCCTCTAAGTCTTGTAAGGCCAGTACATCCGGTCTCCTTTTCTGTGTCAGCTTCTTGATGATGTCTTGTTTCCATTGTGTGCATGCTCCTCTGATGTTCCATGACATGAAGGCTAGTGTGGGCCTTCGACTGCTTTTCTCATACACTTTCATTATCTGAATCCTAGTCCATGCCTTCTGCCAAAGGTGCGTAAAGATTGACAAAAGACAGGCCTTTTCGAGCCTTACCTTTAGTCGCTCGTAGCGACTCTACTTTTCTCGTTGTTGTGGGCGATTCCAGGTCCGTCTGCAGTCAAGGTAGCGTCATGGTTTTTGGCTTACCTCTCTTGTCCATACCTGGTCTCTCCTTGTTCTTGGCGGGAGGTGTTCCCATACCATCGTCATTCTTGTCTTCTACTTGCTCTTCTCGCTCGGTGGTTGTGGCCTCCACAAGAATCGGTTGCTCTGCATGCCTCTATGTGTCTTCCTTCCATGGCAAGGAGAGCAAGACATCTGCCTTTTTCCCTTCATGCATGGTGGTTCTTCGTTTTCACGCCCTCTCCAGATCCTCTTCTTTTGCTGTGTTTGGTTCTGTCATGTCAGTACCATTTTTGTCAGTACCATTTTTGTCTGGGCACTCCCTTGCAAAATGGCCGCTACCTTTGCAGAAGTGGCAAGCATCCGAGAATATCCCGAAGCAGAATTCTGCAAAGACCATCCATCCATTTGGTAGCACCAATTCCAGCACTTCAGGTGTGTCCTTCCTTCTGTCCCACAGAATACATACTTTTGGTGAGGCACTTTTTGGCTGGATGGGCGGAAGGTAGAGTACCTTTTTGAGGACTGAGTCGATGGTGCTAAGTTCTAGTAGAAGGATCTCGTTGAGGCCAGGAAAGTGATTCCAAACGGGGCACTCGTGCTGCAAGACTTCTTCCGTGGTGAATGTTGCACTCCATGAGATCGTATAAACCAAGTTTCCTCTGTATCCCACTGTGCTCGACACGAGCCACTCTCTTTCTCCGTTGCCTGAGGAAGTGGAAGTTGACGAGCGTTGCTTTGCCTTGATATGCTGTATGAAACCACTTGGGGAACTCCTCCTTTATTGGCACCCTTCCCAAGAAGAGCATGAAAATTCCACAGTCAAGGAGGCGACTGTATTCCTTACATAGCGTCTCTGGTTGGATGTCAACTTGAAGACGTAACACTTTTCGCGAGGACCCCTCTACTCCTTGGAAAGGTTCCTTCTTCCTAAGGTTAATCCTCTGTAGATCATGTTGAAGGCATGCAAGCTCCACTGCTTGCATGTCGTCAGAGCCATTCTTCACTGTTTGCGCGAAGGAGATCTGTCCTCCTGTCAGGGACTGGTTGTCATCGTCAGTTCTCTGCACCTTTCGGGCCAAGATTTCTGCCGGGGACTTTGTATTCTTGTCATCTTGCTGGCGGAGTGTGGTTGTGGGCATCTCGATGCTCCTTGGTTGGAGCTCAGCCTCCAACCCTAACCCTCAGCATGGCGGCGCTCATTCTTGCATCCACTCTTGCACTTGCTTTGTTTTTGTCTTCAATTGGCTAAGATCTTATCTAATTGCCGCTCTCTCCCTGGGCATATGCAGAAGTATCGCAACACTTCCAAAAGTGGTTCACCCTTCAAGTTTCAACACCCCCAAAGCTTTCAGAATCATCCAGAGTCCAAGACTCTAGCCCCCCCTCAGAGAGAGCCTAGAGGACAGGATCAAGGAGCTATGGCTCATGCGTTTCAAAGAATAAAGATCATTCACACCCATGCGCTTCGATGGTTAAAGATGTGGAAACAATAATCATTAATTTCTCAGTTGTATCTTCTTACAATTGCTCACCTTGAGTATATGCATTTCTATGCGAAGTCATCTGAAATTTGCTTCATAGTGCATGTACTTATTTCACTTAATGTGAAGTAAAGCCACCATGGTTTGCTTTAATATAATGTCATAACCATAAGAGGTTCTTGATTCTGCTATTATTTAGAGATTGAACAAAAACCATTGTAGGATCATTGTGCACTTTGGGATTGATTTATCACACCGGGTATTTTTATCTACCATCAATGCCAAGATCACATTTGCTATGGAGCTAAAGCATGATTGAGTATAACCATTCTTTATGAAGTTCGGGTAGAGCTCGAGTAATAAATTGCATATGTAAAACAATTTGGTGGCATGAATAGTCAGAGATAACAAACACAACCACCATGTTTTCCCAAAATTTGTCACCTCGAGCATTACATTCAAAATCTCACTTCTCGCGCTTTGGTAAATCCCAAATATGTAAACAACTATCCCGACCTCCTCCCATCTATCACCTATAGGCAATAACTTGTTCCTTTTAAGCTTTTTGCTTCTTTTCAAAAATTAATTTCCCTGGTGTATCTTGTATCCATATCTTGTCATCTTTCCATCTATGCACCCCAACTTTCCTTTTAAGCTCATTCCTGGCCATGTTTTCCATGCTCCTCAAATGTGCTCTGATTCTCTTTTTTCTTGTACTTTGATTTGGATTTACTCACTTAATAATGTTGCATTTAGAATGACAACATTACTTAGTTTCCATACTAAGAATTCATATTAATTTCAAAAAACCAAAAATGTACATGTCTTGACATTCAAAATGCATTTCAAATTAGACTTTTAAAATTATTGGTATTGTGACTAGAAGCACAATATAAATTCTAGTTGCCATGTGGAAATATGGTGTGGTGGTTTCATGTGATGAAGATCCCAAATCTTAAATTCATGTTTTAGGTACACATCATTCTACACTTCACATTCCAAAATTTAAGCCGAGTAGTCATTGGTGTCTACAAAAATTAAGGTCTACTGATAAGGAAGGAGATCCAATACTCACCACAATTGAATAATAGTTACTTTGCTAGGTTGTGCATTTAATATCCTTTTCTTTTAATCTTTTCGAGATCTTTTCAATGTACATCAACCTTATTTTGTGTTTGTTTTGTACTCAAATTTTCATTCACTCTTGCTTAAAATCCCTTGCTTCCCCTCCCCCCACATCTCCTTGTCCTTCCATAGTGTAAACACCATTCCCTTATCCATCGCTTTCTCTTCACCCTCATTGCCCCTCAACTTAACTCCCTTGCCACTAGGTCCACCACGAGAGCATGCTATTGAAGTTTTAAAGAGAGTGCTCAAGAGTGAGAATATGCTCACGTGGGAGATGGGGAGATGAACATGGAGGACCAAAAAGTAGGAGTCAATCAAGAAGATGAGATTAGCTATCACCTTCGCAAAATGAAATGCTAGAATGATCCACATATAGGAAGGAGGCAACCACCCATTAAGTACGAAACCAAGTCCTCATCACTCAAAGTCTTATCCAATATCGTCATCCACTGATCACATGAAATGACTCCTATCCTCCTCATGTACAAATCTTAACACTCCCCCTTAATAGAAAACGACTGGAGTATATAACTATCATTTGGTGATATAATCTGCAAGAGAAGCAATAAATAGTTATAGGCTTGATACAAGGTTTTGGATATGATCAAAGACATGTTAATTGATAACACACTACATAAGATGAGTCATGTATTGATTAATATGACTATATAACGTTTCTTGATGTCCTAAAAAATTAGCATGCATTATACCTTAGTCAACCCATACAATGACTAAGTAATATGCACATGGATATAAATACACATGCACAAATGGCTTCTTTGCACAAGAAAAAAGGAGAGTCTTACCATTGTCATTTATCATGACTACTCCTTTACAAAATGAAGGGAAATAATATATATGCCTGTTACATCAAAATGACAATATAGATAGAGGGTACAAGCATAAAATAGAGTCAAAAAGTATGTCACTGTGGAAGTGAACTCTCCAGAGAATCCATGAACGTTTTATTGTGGAGACATTACCAAAATGTCAAGGGAGGAGGGGTTTATTATGTATAAACCCTATATATCACGTGCATTGAAGGCCTATTTGTAAAATCCATTATTTGTAAATTTATCATGAATAAAACACACCCTTTTTGTATTCAATGTGTGAATACACCCTTTATATGGTACCCTTCTGCATGTGAAAAATATGTAAAAATAAAAAATTTGAAAACTCGTTCTATTGAACCCACATGCTATGCTTACATATTTATGAGTGACCGTCCTGAGATGCATTCTTAGGATCGTAATTTCTCCCAAAAACATGGGCAAAAATCTCTTAATAAACAAGATATTTGCTCGATATTTGTAACAAATGTTTGCAATATATGAAAATTCCAACCAATGGAAAATTCCTAAGCCATAGAGGCCCAAAGAATATTTCTGATATATACATATGGCCTCGAACTGTGGAAAATACCCTTATAATATACCCTTAGAAAAAAGGTACTAAGGCACAATGCATTAAAGAGAATAATTCATATAGGCAAAAAAGATCAAGGGGTAAAACATCCCTCCTTGTGATTGCCAAGACGGGTTTTAAAATTTGTTGAAATAAGCTAGTCATACTAAGAGTTGACCAACATTAGAAACTTAGAAGGAACCTTATTGGTCAGGTACTCCTTGTGAGAATGATGAAGGATACCATATAAAGCTTCCTTGTGCTTGCTAAAACTCGCCCAAAATCAAGGGTGTTGGGGTTCCTTAACTCTCTTGGTTACTCCCTTTAGCCTCTTCAAGTTGGCATTCGATGATGTTTGCTTAGGTGGTGAGGAAATTGCCTTTTCTAGATGACCAAAGAAAACGAGTGAATGCAAGTAGGATGGTGACAACATAACATAGTAATGAGTGTAGATGGTGGGAACAACTCAAAGAGAGAGAGAGAGAGAGAGAGAGAGAGAGAGAGAGAGAGGGAGGGAGGGAGAGATGTTTACATGGAGCCTCATGGCTATTTATAACAATGCCTTTGCTGCACTACACAACCCATGGACCAGAGCTCTCGTCTGACTCTCTATCCTTTCATAATATCTAATTGATGGTGGGTACTACCCATCTCATTTGCAAGGCTCATGAGCTGCTATATCAAATGATTAAGTGCCTTAATTCTGTATCATCTATCCTGATAGGGCTCGTTTAGATGAATCCTTCACGATAGTGTTCTGTGATATGACAGTAACTAGACATTATGTTGCTTTCTTAGTGTTGGAGTAGATTGTGCACTCCTCACTAGTTTTGTCATCTAGTGTGAGTTCCTTAGATTTTGTCCTATCGCCATCCTTGGATTGCCCTTATTTGTTGTTTGGGTATGGCACTCAGTGTTGAGGTTTGAGTTTGCACTACTTCTAGCTTTGCCATGCTTGCAACCATCACCTCTTGTCATTCTTTTTTTGGGTCTCTATTGGCTACTCCAGGCTTTGGTTGGGTTTGGTTTTTTTTCTTTGGTTTTGGTTTGACTACTCCTGCAAGGTTTTAAAAAATCTTCTCTTTAAGTCTCTTCCTCTCTCTAAGTCACCTTATGATGCACCAATTGTGTGTGAGTTTGATAGCTCATACACACCATTTGGCATGAATAATGATGATGGGAATGCGAAAAAAACGAGGTTAAAATCTCTCTCTCTCTCTCTCTCTCTCTCTCTCCCTGCAATGTACCATCTCTATAATAAACACTCTATTCTCAACCATGCAAATTTTTAACATCGTTCGTGTTTGAGAAAAGTATTTATATTAATGCAACTATGGGTGTTACTATTGCAATAGTCCACATGAAGAAAATTCAAAGAGAGATGAGGCCTACAAGGGCCATTCAAAAGTATAGGGATCGGTTTCAATGGCCATCCATGTTCAAAAAAAGTGTTTGTTTGAGAAAATACTTTATATTAATACAATATGGGCATACTACTACAATAGTATTCATAAAGCAAATTCAAAAAGAGATGAGGCCTATTAGGGCCCTACAAAAGCACATGAATTGTATTCAATGGTTGTATGAATATTTAAAACATTCTTGATGTGAAACTCAAAGAAACTCCCCCATACACATGTAAACTACCTCATCAACAAGGGCATGAGGCCCAAAAAATCCTATTTGAAAAATCCCCTCCAAGAGTGATTCAAAAATTGAGTAAAACTCCATCTTGTAATCAAAAACACCGCACCATGCAAGGTCTATTATGGCACTAGACATACACCAGTGGTGGCAAAGGTAAGGACAATATGAGAATTACTACCCAACTCTAGATTTGAGGCACTAGCTTGAAAAGATAGAATACAAAGAAGGAACTAAGGCTATAGTGGAGCACATGTATGAGTTGTTGGGCTTAAACTTTTACTTACATTGTCGGTGTTGGTAGTTCTTGGTGGAGCTTAAAGATGAGGGTAGAGGCAAGGGTGGAGTAGAAGGACAAGAACTTGAAGTCAAAGGTGGAGAAGAGTTTGAAGATGAGGCTAGCAAAAAAATGCATTCAGAGTCCCCCTAAATTAATAGCAGTGCCCACCACCCCACACTGGTAGCCTAGCCTATATATTCTAGACTATTGGAGTCCATCTTAGCTTGGACCACATGGTGGATTAGATGGTCATCAATGTATGACCATTTAAGCTAATATCATGCATGTTAAGCTCAATGGCCATCACTCATCTCTTCTAGCATGGTGTGTGTCCTCCTAGACCACATCTTCTAGAATTTTCTTTTGAGTTATGGGGTTTCGGCATTCACCAACTCGTTTTGGAGTCAATGGTCTAGTTTTTGTATTGAACCCTTTTGATTCTTGAAGGTTGATTATGCCTTCATGTATTGATTCATTCTTTGCCAACTTCTAAAGATGAAGAGGTTAATGGGCTATGTGACTACCTTTTTTTTTCCCTTACCCACATGTATGGCCTTCTTTCTACCTTCCACTTTGGGTTTCTAATTCTTGAGTGGCTGAGAAGTTGTGGTTGTGCCAAATATAGGAGGTTTTTGTTTTGTCTTATGCTAGTCTTATGGGCTGCCCTTGCCTTAGCTTACAACTGTGTGAGAGCATTCATGATAACCACATGAATTTCTCCTCTTTGTGTAGTCTGTATAAGTTTATACTAGTGCAATTGAGTCTAGTACTAAAGTGCTTGGCCAACATTTTGATGGGCAATATTGGTGGAGATGGTCATGTTCACACCCATTACACATTGGCATTATTGGTCCATTGGTTTGTGCAAACTTGTTATGATTATGTGGGTATTCTATAACTCGATGTAACTCGATGGGGACCATGACAATGATAACAATGTAGGGAAGGTCTTCTCATAGTACTATTTGTGCCTTGTCATGGTGGTTGTATTTGGTTTTGGGATCCAGAATTGGATAATCATCCTGGGACTTGGCTGGGTCTCATTGAGGCATTTCCTCATGTAGAAGTGGGTGATCACTCCCACGTTGCTTGTAGTTGGTATAGTCCAAATCTTACACATACTCTATTGCCACTTGGCTCATTGGTGTGATTCTAGGTGGTGGTGCTTATGGTGGCAAGACTTTGGGGGAAACTGCACATACATGGGCATGTGAAATAGGTGGATATCTCAAAAAGAGATCTCCATACCGAGCATTGAGAAGGCTAGGGTGGAATCCATCGAAGCCGTATGCTTGCTTGAGAAGCACTTTCCCTCGAGCATTATGACAATTGAAGTGCACTTGCTTGTGCACATAGTGGATGAGGTGACCATTGCAAGTACCGTTCATAGTCGATGGATGTTTTTTCTTGAGTAGTTTATGAAAACTTTGAAGGGATTTGTAAGACAAAGAGCAAGACCAAAAGCAAGCATGGCAGAGGGATGGCTTGTGCAAGAGCCATTAGTATATATCACGGAGTTTCTTGCATCCACGGATCCTGGTATGCTGCAGGCTTGGCATAACAAGGATGATGATCGCAACGTTGGCGAGGTTTCCCAAGGAAAAGGGATTGAAAGAAAGATGAGTGAAGAGCAAATGGAGAAATTCAATAAGTTTTGTATCCTCAATAGCAAGGAGATGCAGAAGTGGATTGAGAGATATGAAGCGGCCAAAGCAGAAAGAATAGTTGCAAGGAAGAGATTTAGAGTAATGTACAGGCGATCGCAACCATATCCACGGGATCTCGCCCTTCTCCCCACTCACATGTCACTTGATTGGCTATAATTGGCTCTACGTAAAGCCGAACACGATGGAGAGATAATAAATGAGTGCAAGCGAGAGTTATCATCTAGATGTATGATGCATGTAAGTTTCATACCTCTTCATGTAATTAAGTAATTATTTATGGCATAATACGCTATAAAATAGATGCATCTTCATTGTTTTAATGATGCTCTTTTGCAGTACAAAAAGTACAATGCATTATCATATGGATGACATTTTTGCATGGAATGCATCGATTCAAAGAGAGTCACATATGATTGTGGAGTCATGGCTAACTTTACACAAGATAGCTGAGCAAGTGCTTCGGATACCAATCTTCTCTCCTCATACTTGGATTATTGTGGAACCATATGCAAAATCTATGAAATTGATTTCAAACGATTTAGTATTTTCACGATTTAGTATTTTCATTCTTGATGTAAAATGGTTTAGAACTATTTACAACGGTCCCCATGTGACAGTGAGAAAACACAGTAGCAGTTTCTTTGCAATAGACTCCACCAGACTTTGGACCGATGAAAGTGATACTTTTGTTCTTCTCGAGCATTGTAAGCAGGTGCATACTAATGATTTAATTAATCAAAGCTTTCATTTTTAAAGATCCATTGATAAATGTACTTAAGCATAATTTCATATATATAATTGATGGCATTTGGCACCCATCTTTAATATAGGTGGTTTTTCATCCAGATCGTTCTGATCCAAGATGGTGGTACGTGATCCAAGTTGCACCACGAAGTAAGCAAACTTTTGAAGATAGAGATGTGGATATGGAGATGACACTACCAATGCCGGATCCAATTGATCCAGATGGATCTAGCAAAGAAGATGAAGATCACAATATGAGCCAAGAGGAAGATGCGCATAATGACATCGTATGGGAGGAAGATGGAGATCACGATATTCACCACACTTTATTGAAGAAGATGATCAAGTCTTAGGTGAACGTACGATGCTAGAGTACAATGATGATATAGGAGATTAACTCAGTAGAGAGTTAGAGATAGACTTGTTTGGCACGTTAGACTTGGCTCAAGATGATGAAGCCGTTGATGTCAATGCTCTTCATTGATTTTTTTCATCTCAAACTTAGACATGAATATATGAGCTTCAAACTTGATGTACATGCTCTTGTACTTTTATTCTCTCAAAGGGTCAAACATATATGAAAAGGAAAAAAAAAATTGTCATTGGGAAAAACTATCTTTTAAGGTCGGTATGGGAAAAACACTCTCTATAAAATGTCGCTATAGGAAACTATCTCAGTGTCACTATATAGCAGCCATTTACAAGTCTAATAAGTGTCACTATATAGCGATGTTCTTTAAATGTCGCTATATAGGGACACTTGTCTAAAGTCTCTATATAACGACACTTAATGAATCTCGCTTTGATTATTGACGATTAGCACCCCGTGCATGCTAAACGTCGGTACTTAAACATCGGAATAGGACCCATGTGTAGTAGTGTCATGTTGAATAAGAGGATGTTGACTATAGAGTACCCACCTTGAAGGTTTAATTCCATGGCTAGGATGTGAATGGGATAATTGTTGGATGGTTGCTTTGGGGTAAACATCTTATTCCAATTCATGTTTTAGAAAGTGGGCCTATTTGGATTGGATCCTGCATCTTTTCAAGTTCGCATGGCTAATCAATGGAGAATTCAAACGTAGGAGATTATCCAAAATTAGGTACCTAATCTGTATCCATGGACTACTCTTCTATATTATTTTTGCTCTAATTTTGTGGACTTGGAAATGTAGGAGTCTGACATGTCATATCCCATGCTTCTAGGCATATTGTGGTTCAAGGTAGCTTGGGCAAAGTAAGATCGGGGTGCTTCAAAAATTAATGTTTGCAATGAAAATAGAAATTAAAAGTGGAAAAGATCCCAATGGTAGTCCTAAAGAAGACCATTTGGTCTGATTTGCTAACGGAGTTAACATGGGAATGGAGTTGGATGATGGTGATGAGCAACAGTTTTTTCATGCAAATCCATCGATGCTACCGATCTTTGAAATTGATGTTAACCAGATTGTCCAGCAATATTCATGAGGAGATCAAAATCTAGTGGGAGTATAGAGGGAGTATAGTAGTCTCTATGCCTGATCTTATGCAAATGGGGAGCCCAACATTGGATCTGGAGGAGGAACCAAATATAGAGACAATGTCCCAGCATCAAAAATGGGGAGAAGATGTCATCAGAAAGGCAGAAGTAGCCTATGAAGAGTAGATGAGATAACCATCTCAAGTGAAGGAGGGAGGGAGGAGGATGACCTTGAAGAGCTAAGGGTAGGATAGTGTTCCCATAGATGGACAGTCTTGACAAGATTTGGTGGCATTGCTATAGGAATATTGTGATGTTTCACATCATCAAAATACACTGATGTGCAAGGTGTTGATCTGCAGCTATGTGTCCACTAGATAAATTTGAAGAAGGATACCATTAAAACTGGTTGTGTAGCAGAGGTATCATATGAAACCAAACCTTGCCAAGAAGGTGAAAACAAAGATCAACAAACCACGACGAGTAGGTTTCATTTATCCAATTAACAAACTGACATGGATATCTCCGATTGTGATTATCCCCAAAAAGAACTATAAATGCCATATCTTTGTGGACTACATAAGCTAAATGTGGCCATTATAATAGATCTGTTTCCATTTCCATTTCCATTTCCATTTTGTAATGCACTTCTAGATGCTATGGTGAGCCATGAAGTGTAGCTTTCAACGAATATAACCAGATTCTAGATGGCAAAATAAGGCAAGGATAAGATTGCTTCTTTTGTAACAAAATGGGAGTAAAGTCATGATCTTTGGGTTGAAGTATGCACCTCCAATATTTCAATCCTAGATTCAAAAGGTATTTGCACTATACTTGACAACCTTCATGAGAGTATTCATTGACAATTTCTTTGTATTTGAGAAAAGAATAGATCACATAGAGAACCATCATCTTCACATAGAGAACCATCATCTTAACTTTGAAAAGTGTCAATCTTCCAAGCCTAGTCTCAACTTGGCCAACTGTGCCATTTGCTATGTAATGAGGAGTGTTTTTGGGAAATACCATATTACAAGAAGGTATGGAAATCGATCCACAAAAGGTGGAAGAAAAATAGAATGCTTAAGTCCCATGCAATGCCAAACAAATATGAGATTTGTTGGTTAGGTGAAATTTGGCATAATCAAATTTTGACATACTTGTCTTACATATGCCCAATTTACATGAGGAGAAAAACATGAGATAGCATTTGGATAACTAAAGAAATTATTAGAGTTACCACCAATATTGCAACCATCAAATTGGAATCTTGACTTCCATATATTTGTTGATGCATCTGACATTGCCATTGAAGCTATATTAATGTAGAAAGGAGAGAAAGCATGGTACCAACCTATGTATTATGCAAGCCCTATGCTAACACAAGTAGAGTGAAATTACTAAGTTACAAAAAGAGAATGCCTCAAGATGATTTATTCTATTGGGGAGTTTTGATACTACCTATTATGTAACAAGATTGTTTTTCATGTTGACGATTAGGCATTAGTGTATTTAGTTAACAAAACGTAAGCCGACAGGGAGATTGGCAAGGTGGATCTTTTTGTTGCAAGAATTTAACTACACTATCATTCATATGCTAGGTGATTAGTACTTGGTAGTAAATTATTTGAGCCGACTGGAGTTTAGACAAGAACCAAAAGAGGACATGCCACATGCATTATCGGATGCTCAACTATTTGACTTAGAACCAATACATGATATGTATTGGTATCATAGTAAGACCCAATTCCTAACAATGGAGTGTTTCCTCTGGACATGATAACAGATCAATGATGGAGGTTGCCACTAAAAAGAAACCATTCTTTGTAATAGCTAGAGTACTCCGCCCAGCGTAGGTATCGACCAGGTACTACGTAGATGTGTCGAATTATGCACAAAATGAAGTGTCATAGGAGGCACACCAAGGAGTACCTGATGGACATTGTTCAGGCAACATTATGCTGAGAAGATCTTTTAAGTAGATTTGTGGTGGCTGATTTGCGATCAAGGATTTGCTACTATCACAGAGATGGACATCCTATTGATGCAGACCAAATGCCCTTAAATTTGGTTTTGCCTCTAAACCCTAGGCTAGAAGTGGGGTTTGGATTTCATGGGACCATTTAAAATACTTGCTAATTTATTAGGAACAAATGCATACTATTGGCCACAAATTATTGTACCAACAAATGGATGGAGGGAAAGCACTTAGAGATTATATGACAGACAATACAACAAAGATAATTTATCATAACATCATGAAAAAATTTGGAGACCTACAATCAAGAGTTGATAAAGCATGGGAAAGCACAAAGGAAACATAGGAAGCAATTGAATCAAAGCTGGATTAAGCCCAATAGGAAATGTCTGGGATAATCATAGATATTTTGCACTTTTTGAATTTAAATTCTATTTAGATGCTGAGGTACCACAGAACTGAATTTGGTTATAGTGGATTGGCCTAGCAAAATATCATGTAGTAGATCGATGGAAGTGGGGAGGAAATCCTGATGCAAATGAATAGTTTAAATTTTTGTATAAACAAAAGGATACGTACCCACAAATTGGTAGTTATCCGAGGTTACTTGCTGAAATATTTCATTTACCTCTCATTCTATTTGCACATGTGAGGGCCACAATGAAGTGCATATGGATATGCTTGTCAAAGAATTTGAAAAACCAAAAATAGCAAGGGGATACTATTTGGTGAAAAAAGTAAAGATGTGGTTAGGAGGAAACAAGATCTCTTGTTTATGAAAAGGATTGTCTTTTTAAACCAATATGATTATATATCAATTGATAATTATTCTTTGATTCATGAGGTTAAGTACGTGTTAAGATAGAGTGGGAAATAATTGTGCATGAGAGGACCATGCAAGAAGTTCTAGGAAAATCGAAAAAGAGAAGTGTGAGGCAAGAATTTTGCATGAGAGGACCATGCAAAAATTTCATGGGAACAAGAGTAAGGGATTCCCTTTGAAATAAAAAATCAGGCTCTATTGATAGTAATGAAGTTCAATACTCAGCATAAGGCTAAGATGCAAGCCTTGGAAGGGGTGATGGAAGAATTGGTAGCAGAAAGAACGCTAAGAAAGTCATCACAAGTAGGCCATGAAAAGTTGAGGAAAAGTTCAAGAATCATGCTCACTCTAGGTTCACAAGGGTGTAATATGAGAACTAAAGATTAATGGGAGAGAAGGAGAAATGGTTTGTAGAATATGAAATGTTGAGAAGAGAGACCCAAAAACATGTGCAAGAAAACCAAGCCCTAGCCCAACATAGGGAAACTCAGAAGCAAGCAGCTAAAGAGAAGGCTCAAGAGTTGCAAGACCAGATGGCAAAAGAATGACCATGGTGGGCACTATCTAGAAATGGTTATAGAAGTGCAAGCAGCAGTTAATGCAAAATTCGCAAACATCCTTAGAATACATTGCCTTAAGAGTAGTAGAAATACATATTCAAAATTTGGTAGAGGAAGATAGTATTAAGGTGGATGGGAAGACTTGTGAGCAATCAGATTGGTTTGATATGCAACAATATTTAAGTCAATACATGGAAGGGATGTGGTAAAAGGTTAGAGAAAGGATTGCAACCATTTATGAAATAGGAAGATTGAAGATATTTCAGATCTAGGTGAAGAAGTTGCAGAGGGAATTGTATGAGATGAGAGTTGCAAAGTTTTGATCTTAGAAACATCTATGTCAAAGTAAGAAGCATATGTGCAGATGCAAACTAACTTGAAAAGACTAATAAAGAAGTAGGAAATGTTCTAGATGTTATAAATAGGGAACCAGATGTATTATTTCATAAGGGCAAACAATTTAATAAGCTGAATATTTTTGTACCTGAGATAGAGGTAGCAATAGAAGCTCTATTGGAATCAACCAATCAAAACCTGGATCTACGAGTGGTCCAAGAGGAAGAGCTAGTATAGATGCAACAGGCTAAATAGCAAGTAGATATTCTGATGAACACTATATTCATGGACATAGAGGGAGTAACCACAAGAGTGATAAACAATACAATAATGCAGGGGGATATTAATACTTTGAAATTTGTCACTTTTTCTTTAGAAAATTAAGTTGAGCAAGAGGCAAAATCAGCCCAAAGTGCTTTGCAAATGCTATCAAAAAAGATTGAGGATGTATTTTTAGGAGTGGTGGCATGCAAATGTTTCTCAATTACTCTCAATGTTTCTTCAATATAGCTTCTAAACAACTGCATGTGTCTTAGTAGTTGAAAACTCGGGGGGGTCAGTCATCATATGTAACCCTATCACGTGAGTTCAATAGAAGGATATTTTTAATCTCTAAATTTTACAGAAATTAATTTACATAAGGGAGTTTTTAAAATGATTTTGGGAAAAATTTATAGATTTGTATAGAAAAAGGGTACATTTTATTAATGGAAATATTACAGATAAGGGATTTTACAAATAGGCCTTAAATGCACATGATATTGAGGGTTTATACATAGTGAAACCCCCCCCCCCCCCCGGAGGTTGAAAAATGGTTCTCTCACATATGTTTTAAATAGTTTCTCACTAAAAAACAATAGTCTTAGTTTTGTAAATTTTACCAATACTGACGAAGAACTTAAAACTTTATGTGTTTTTCAACTTCAACAATCTCAACTGTATTCTTTGACATAGCACTCTTTAGCTCTGGTATCATATTTCGGGAACTTAGTCTTCTTATGTATTTTCCCTTGGAATGATAAGATAGATGTGTTTGGAAATGGCTTAATCTTGGTATTACACTAGAGGTACTTCATCCCATCTTCCAGCATAGTCTCGAATTGGTGAGATGTTGCACCATGAAGAGGATTTTCTAATTTCCACTAGAATAGTGGTAGGAACAATACGGTAGTTCCACTTCATGAAATGTTAACAAATTCCTAGCCATTAGGTGTGCCAATGGTACATGGATAAAATATGCAAGCTAATACTTGAATTCTAATTCAAAATATAAATCTGGTATAGTTATGGATATGAGGAAACACCACCTATCGAGGTGTAAGTCCTAGTTTTGTAATACATCTTTTGAAGATCGGATCTATGAGAGATAAAAGAGATGTATGTTTTGAAGACAGATCGATGTTTGATTATTATACAATGATTACTGAGTCTATCATTTTTTACTACTCTATATTGTGTGTTTAGTTCTTTGTTTGTGATGGATGACCAATCCAATTCTATATTCTATTATTTGAATATGGCATATTCACTATTTCGCTTAACATAACCTCACAAAGAAATTATGAATACATTGAGAGATCTTTTGCATCGCAATTGCAATATGAAAATAGCTTGTGCATTTACTATGTATTGTTTATTTGAACTAGATTGTGATTTTTGTTCAAATATCAAAGTCTTAGAACCCCATAAACAATGGTAAAAAATGGTAGCTACCTATTACAAGTGTACCACCTTAGTATCCTTATACCCATATGGAAGCATATGATTGGGAATAGAGATAGCCCAAAAGCATGAGAGCCTTGAAAGCGACAAGAATCACAAGGCTGGCCTTCTAGTCAAAACATAGAAATGGCAATGTGGTTTTACCAAAGGGACTGTGGGTGTTGAAAAAATAGAATATTGAGTATGAAATCCCGATCTAGGTATATATATGCCTTTACTTCAAATGAAAAACTAAGTGGTATCAAGTTGCATGATTGGCATAAAAAATTTATTAGGTAAACTAATTTCCATTGGAATTCAAAATGTTTTTGAACTCTTGCTTCAAATTTACTGACACATTGTGTTACACATATTATGTACTTCCACCTACTATGTGAGTATGTAATACTAAAGTTATATATGCATTGAATGCCATCAACAAGCTGAGTGTATTTGTATGGTCCATCGAAGGGTTTATTGTACATGTCTAATTTCCATTCTGATTGTAAAAGCCAGTTCCAATTCTTATCTATTGACGGATATATGGAGATGTATATCATTAAAAGAGATAAAGAAATCATCCATTTAGGAAATGCGATTTGTAGCCATTGAAGCCCTCTTTTTTATTGAAAAGGCATTTCCAACAAGTATTATGGACATCCAATTGTATCTACTTGTGCACTTGGCAAATGAAGTGGCATATGCAAAAACTTTCATGGCACCAATGCCATACTCCAAATCTTCAATTGATATTCTAAACAATGTCAATGATGCTAATGCTAATGATTTTCTTGGAATAGTTTATGAAGGTGTTGAGAGGGTATACACAATAAAAGGCCAGACTAGAGATAGGATGGCTAGTTCAAGAGTCAATGATTTACAAGGTTGAATTTCTTATTTGATCTATTCTAGCCATGCATCACCTTTGGGATGATCCATGGGTTGTAGGACAGATTGAATAAGGGAAGGGAAAGAAAAAGAAAATGAGTATCTCCTTGCAACTTGAATTGAAACTTTTGAAGTTTATAATTGTAGAGAAATGGATCAAACAATATAAAGAAGAAAGAGCTAAAAGAGAGGAGAATAGAAGAGCATGGTGAAGGATTAATAGAGGTAGGAAGTATCGCCTAGAGTTATCAAACATTATTCACCATTGATTGGTTAGAAGCTACTCTCAAAGAGGTCTCAAAATGCTAGTCAAAGAGGGGAGATTGTGATAGATAGAGAGGAGGAATTTGCACTGGGTTGTGATCTACAAATGTATAATCATGTTGCTTTTAAATGTACATTGCTTATAAACTTGATGTATATGCTAAGGAAAATTCCATTACATCTGGAGTACCATCCATTCAATGTAATGTGGGTGGATAACATAGAGAAAAATAATGTAAAGTGCAACACATTTGAGCCAAGAATCATGAGATAAACACTACAAGACATGGGCCTCTTTTTGACATCGATACTATCGATGCTAAAGACAAAGATTTGTTTTTTAAAAACAAGTGGAAAGTGTCGGAAGTCCGTCGATGTGGACATCGCAAAGAAACTGCCGGTGCAAGAGTCGGTGTCACTATCAATAAAATATGCCCAATAGTGTTGATATGGGAGTTGGTATATACCGACACTGCAGTGTCGGTACAAGCATTGGTATATACTGACATTTTTATAGAAGCTAAAAAAAATTTTGTGGCATAGGATGGGGCTTGTTTTAGTCCCATCCTGTCCCACATATTTTTTTCCCATTAAAATCATGATTAAAAGTTACAAATGCAGAGGTGTACATTATAATTTTGCAAAGAAGGTCTACAAAGTAATGGCAAATGTACCGAAGCAATGTGCTACAAAATGGCAAATCTGCCAAAATAATGCACTAATGTGCTACAAAATGGCAAAAATGCCGAAGTCCAAAATGGCAAATCCGTCGAGGTAATCTACTACAAAATTACAGAAGTGCCGAAATACTGAAAGACTAAATGTCCTATCCTACTATTACTCCTCCTCATCCTCCTCGCCCACCGCACCCTTGATCTCTCTGCATGCACTCTCCTTGTCCTCCTCCCCCTCTCGGAGGGTTTCCAGTTCACCTCACAAAATTTTAGTATACCATGTGCATTCAAAAGGAAGGGTATTTTAATTCACATTTATGAAAACTTTTAATAGGATTACATTAACAAGAGGGGTTTTTTAATTCAATTTTAGAAAAATATCACTTAGTTCATAAGTAAAGAGGGGTGTTTTTATTGGGGGAAACATTTTAGTTCAGGAGTTTTTAAAATACCCCTTGAATGCACGTGGTGCATAGGGTTTCTTAGAAGTGCACCCCCTGAGCTCCCCATCCTCACCCTCGATCACTCTACATGCGCTCGATCCCTTGCCCTCCTATTCTGCTAGCCTAACCACTTCTTCATGTCTAGTCTCTCCGTCCAGATCTCCGGACAGGTCGAATGTGCCTCCCTAAGAATGAAACAAGTTAGAAAAACTCAAAGTATTGATTGTAAGACAATGATGATAGTCAAACACTAATGAAGAGGAATAGGGTATACTCACATGATACGCTGCCACCCTTTTCCAATCGATGTGGAATCCTTCTTTCTCCTTCTCCTTAAACCATTTCTTGGCTCCAATTATGAACTCCCTTCTGTACTCCTTGTTTTTTGGAGGCCTTCCAATCACAGATTCATGTGGATCCAAATTCAATTAGTTAGATATGAATGATAACACACTTGAATGATTGAACATATTAGAAATTTAGTAGAAGATAAATATATACTTACCACCCATGCCTCGTTGTCGAGTCTGCCACCGCTCGCAAGGTGCGAAGGACCTATGGTCTCAAGGCATTTCCTTGCCGCCCTCCGTCGAGGCTCATATGCATCAGGATTCTCCTTATAATCCTTCTTTACTCCCTTCCAATCCTTCGGGCCTGCCCACCTTGGCTTGTACTTACCATTCTTAACAACATCCCTTAATTTATATCTACAAGACCTAAGAAGCTTCGCCATCTGTGTCAGCATGGCATTTTGATCAAACTCATACCCTCTAGGATTTGGAAATTGTCTCTTGAGGGAATCTATGATGGCATCCTTGGCTCCTTATCCAGTTGTTTCCAAGGTTTGAATATATCATTGGGGAAGTGGATGCTCACCAGCCTCCTTATGTATCTTGTGACCGCCTTCTCATCCTCCTCATCCTATACAACCTCCCCAACGATGTTCACTCTGTAGGATATGTCCTCGACAAAACAAAGCAATGGGTACGCCCAGGTGATGACCCCTCGGAAGGGGTTGTATAGGGGATGGCTGTCGAGTAGGTAAAGCCATCGATGTCCATGATCTACCCTCGAGGGGTGTAGGAGAGGGAATAGATGAGGTCCTCTGGGATAGGAGAGAGAAGAATCTCACTGCCTCTGTGTCACTCATGGATGCAACAAACTCATCAGGACTCCCGATGAAGCCATGGGCTGCTAATAAAGGAGTTCCCCAAGGGGTAGTTGCAAGGGTAGGCCCCTGAAAAGTTGGCCCAAGAGCGGGTAAGAAGCGAACAAAGCAAAAAATACTTACACTGTACTTAAAATACAATTTACTACTTCAGTTCAATTTACTAAAGCTATAAAAAGAAAATTTACTTAAGACTTCATTGTATATTATCATATATCTCCATAAGCTACATTACCATACGTATCCAAAAGAGTATTCATATACAAAATTTGGGTCAAAATAGTGTTTAAATATAAAATTTATCTCCAAAAGAGTGTTCATATACAAAAGTTCTCGCAAAAAACAAAAATTGTCTCCAAAAGAGATTCTCCAAAAATTCCAAAAGAGAGGAGGAGGTCTACTACTCTACATTACTATCACTCATACTTTCCTCCTCATCGCTAGACAGGTCACTCGGGACCTCATCTTGCACTTCTTCTAATATATGTTGATACTCTTCTTGGACTATGTACTCACGGTCCAAGAAGATGTCTGCACAAACTATTATGTCTTTGATAGTCTCTTCCTTGTTGATGAGTGTCTCGAAGCGGTCTCTCCAAAGCTTGCAGAGATTCTGTAGGCTCCTCATCACTCACTCATTGCTTCCTTCTCGTCGCTCCCTTCTCATCGCTCTCTCTCTGCTACTCCCCAATGGCCCCTAGAAAAGAATGTCTGAGAGGGAGAAAGAAGAGAGGAAATAAGAGGGAAAAGAGAGGAGGAAAGACAGGAAATAAGAGGGAGGAAGAAGAGAGGAGAAAAGAGGGGGAATAAGAGAGAAAGAGAGGAAATAATATAGAAAAGAGAGGAAATAAGAGAGAAAGAGAGAGGGGAGAAAGAGGATGTGAAAATAAGAGAAAGGGAAAAGGAGAGGAGTGAAGGAAAATAGACGATGGAATAGGAGAAGAGAGGGGAAAAGAGAGGAGAAAAGAGAAGAGAGGAAATAAGAGATGAAAAAAGAGAAGAGAGGAAAAGAAGGAGGCAAAAGAGGGAGAAAATAGAGAAAAGAGACGAGAAAAGAGGAGGAAGAAAGAGGGGGGGAAAAGAGAGGGGAAAAGAGGGAGGGAAAAGAGAGGAAATAAGAGAAGAGAGGAACTAAGAGGAAAGAGGAGAAGAGAGGAGAGAAGAGAGGAAATAAGAGGAGAGGGAAAGAGAGGAATAGAGAGGGGAGGAAGAGGGAGGGAAAGAGGAGGGAAAAGAGGGAAGAAAAAGAGACTTGGAGAAAAGAGAGAAAAGAGAGGACAAAAGAGAGGGGAGATAGAGAGAAAAGAGAGGGGAAAAGAGAGATGAAAAAAAGCGAGGGAAAAGAGAGAAAATAGAGAAGAGAGGAAATAAGAGGAAAGAGGAGAAGAGAGGGGAGAAGAGAGGAAATAAGAGGGAGGAAGAAGAGAGGACAAAAGAGGGGAAATAACAGGGAAATAAGAGAGAAAGAGAGAGGACAAAAGAGGGGAAATAAGAGAGAGAGAGAGGAAATAATATAGAAAAAAGAGGAAATATGAGAGAAAGAGAGAGGGGAGAAAGAGGATGTGAAAACAAGAGAAAGGGAAAAGGAGAGGAGTGAAAGAAAAGAGAGGATGGAAGAGTAAAAGAGAGGGAACAAGAGGGAGGGAAAAGAGAGGAGAAAAGATAGAAAAGAGAGGAGAGAAAGAGGAAAAAGAGAGGAAATAAGAGATGAAATAAGAGAAGAGAGGAAATAAGAGAGAAAGAAAGAGGGGAGAAAGACGATGTGAAAACAAGAGAAAGGGAAAAGGAGAGGAGTAAAGGAAAAGAGAGGATGGAAGAGGAAAAGAGAGGGCAAAAGAGGGAGGGAAAAGAGCGGAGAAAAGGAGAGAAAAAGCAGAGTGTCAGTATGGATGTCAGTATGGTCGTCACTATCTACCGATGCCCATACCGACGAAACATGGGTTTTATGGGGGTTTAGGGTTTTTGGGGGGGTTTGGGAGATTTTGGGGGGTGAGTGGGTGTTTGAAGGGATTTAGGGGGAATTTAGGCCACGAGTGTTTGGGGAAAGAGAGGGATTAAGAGGTTTGAGGGAATTTGGGGGATTTGGGTGTTTGGATGTTTGACTTGACTTGGGGGGATGGTTTTGGTTGTGTTCAGGTGGAGAGAATGAGTAGTGACAGCTCATCGGATAGGGGGCCACCTCTCGAGAGTTTGGAGTGGCTTCATGAGAGATTGCCTTGTCCTTGCACACATTGTAGGCGAGGGGCTTGTCATCAGCACCATATTGTCATGTGCCACTTGCAGATGTATGGAGAGGTGCCACTAGAAGAGGATATTGGTCGACATGCTAGTGCATCATCAGTAAACCAATGATATTTGAATGATTCATGGATATTTATATTGCTTGTCCTTGTTGCACACAGTAACCTTACGTCATTATATTATACAGGATGAGGAGAGCAGTGCACCACCACCATAGTTTGAGTAAGATGATCCTGAGGATGATACTCTAGAGGAGGACAAGGGTATGACAGACATGATGGATTCTTTTTTTGGATGCACCACGGGAGATGGGGGTGAGATGTCTAAGCATGAGGCCATGATGCAAGATTTGGCATCAATATTGTTGTATGATGGTGCGAGGATGACAAAACTATGAGCTTGCCTCTCGATCTTGAATTTGCAAGCAAAGTATGGATGGTCAGACACAAGTGTCTCAGCCTTGATGACGTTTGGAGCTTGTATCTTAGTGTCTCATTGCTAATTGTTTTAATTAATTAGTATCTCATTCACAAGGTTTCTTGGATATGAAAATTATAATAGGTTACTCCACAAGATGTTGACTGTCCCAAATACCATGTCCAATTCCAAAGATGAAGCAAAGAATATGTTGACGATGGTTGGAATGGATTATGACACCATCCATGCTTGCCCTAATGATTGTATTTTGTTTCCTCATGAGTATGGTCATTGGTGATTTGGTTAATTGCCCAAAGTGTGGAGCACAATGCTAGAGACAAGACTTCCTAGAGAAGACGATCCTAGTGAAGGTCATGAGACATTATTCCATCATCCCCAGAATACAGCACATGTTTAGATGTAAGTCCATTGTGCAATTGATGATGTGGCATGCTACACACCGGTCCACCGATGACAATTTGATGATCCTAGCAGATTATGCTACTTGGAAGCACATAGACAACATGTTGCACGGGAGCCACACAATTTACATCTCGGGCTCGCAATGGATGGCGTGAACCCTTTCGGGTTATGCTCCACATCTTGGTCGACATGGCCCATAGTCTTGGTGAACTACAATATCCCGCCATGGCTAACAATAAAGAAGGGTCACCTCATGCTTGCCCTACTTGTGTCGAGGAAGCACAAGTCTAGAAATATGGATGTGTACATGGCACCCTTGATCAAGGAGCTTCAAACCCTATGGAGGGGCATACATGTCTTTGATACTTCTAGAGCCCCATGGTGGGCCACAGATGTGTATGTCTGGGGAATTTTGATGTAGACCATGCATGACTATCCACAATTTAGAGAGTGCACAGGTACGTGATTTTGCATGCCTATTGATTCCTTTATTATTCTATTGTGGTGTGATCTATGCATGTCTAATGACCTATGTGTCCATGCATATATGTAGGATTTAAAACACAAGGGTACTGGCATGCTTGTCCTATTTGTGGCCCTAGTTTGAATGCATGACACTCCAAACATATGAGGAAGATGGTTTATGAAGGTCATGCTCAATATCTTCTGCTTGATCATCCTACACGTGAAGGTCAACTTGATCCACCACCAATCCATAGGAAGGAAGGTGACTGGATTCAAGATTAGAGAGCTAATAGTGAGGATCCTCCTCCTAGTATGGACCAACTATCTATCTTTCATGAGCTTCCATATTAGGGAGAGTTACAAAGCAATCACCTCTTGGATCCCATGCATATCTTCAAGAATATGGGGGCTTCTATTTGGGCACACTTTGTTGGTGATAAAGACACAAAGGGAGTGCAAGAAGACTTGCACGAGATGGGTAGGATGCCTCACTTGTGGCCTCAAGACCATGTGCGTAGAACTTAAGAGCGTCGTTCTACAACTCAAGAGGGTGGTTCAGGAACCCAAGTGCATCCTCCTAGAATTGTTCTCCCAAGGGCACCATGGATCCTTTCCAAGGTAGAGGAGGCAAGGGTCAAGGCAGATATTGCATCTTTTCAAACACCCACAGGACACATGCGTTGCATGAGGGGAGTGTTTACAAAGGACAATAAGCTTAGTGGCATCAAGTCCCATGATTGGCACAAGGTCTTATAGGTATTCTACAAGTTAGCTTGAAAGAAGAGTAGAACTAAGATTGTGATGCTTTTGTGTAACTTATATGATTATGACACATTGTTATAACTCCTTTGTTGCTTGGGTAGTTTACCCTTCCAATTACAATGAGAGGATGCTTATTTGAAGATGTTAGAACCACTATCTACAAGATCAATGGCTTTGGCAAGTATGCTTACTATCATATCACCTTCATTACATTTCATACAATTTTAAATGAGGGGTATAAAATTTTGAATCTTACAAGTGCATGTGGAATAGGTGGATCTCAAAAAAAGAGATCTCTATATCGAGCATCAAGAGGGATAAGGTGGACTCCATTGAAGCTGTGTGCTTGCTTGAGAATCACTTTCCCTCAAGCATTATGATGACTCAGGTGCACTTTCTTGTACACGTAGTTGATGAGGTCCCCATTGCAGGAACCATTCATAGTCATTGGATGTTTTTCCTTGAACGGTTTATGAAAACCTTGAAGGGATTTGTAAGGCAAAAATCTAGACCCAAAGCAAGCATGGTAGAGGGATGGCTTGTGCGAGAGTCATTAGTACACATCACAGAGTTTCTTGCATCCATGGATCCCAATATGCCACATGCTTGGAACATCAAGGACAATGATTGTGTCATTGCAGAGGTTCCTCAAGGTAAAGGGGTTGAAAAAAAAATGAGTAAAGAGCAAAAAGAGAAATTCAATAAGTTTTGTGTCCTCAATAGTCCTGAGATGCAAAGATGGGTGGAAAGATATGAAGAGGCCAAACCAAAAAGAATAAATGAGAGGGCGAGATTTAGAGTCATGCACAAGCAATGGGTGCCATATCCACCGGACCTTGCTCTTCTCCCCAAATTCTCCCCAGACACATGTCCCATGATTGGCTACAAGAATCTCTTCATGAAGCCGAAGATGATGGAGAGGACATAACCGATCAAGAGCGAGAGCTTGCAGTCGGATGTATGCCACATGTAAGTTTTTTACCTTTCTACTTAATTTGGGTATTTATGATCACAATTGCTATAAAATGCATCCTCATTCTTTTAATCATGTTCTTTTATAGTTCAAAAATTACAGTGTATTGTGGCCACATGGATGACATTTTCGTGTGGAAAGCATCGATTCAAGGAGAGTCACATATGATTGTGGAGTCATGGCCATCTTTGTACAAGATAGCCGAGCAAGTGCTTATGATACCAATCTTCTCTCCTCATAGTTAGATTATTGTGGGACCATGCGTGACATCTATGAAGTTGATTTTAGATGATTTAGTATTTTCATTCTTGATGTTAAATGGTTTAGAACTATCTACAATGGTGCCAATGCTACAGTTAGGAGAGACAGTTGTGGTTTCTTTGCCATTGACTCGACCAGACCCTGGACTGATGAAAGTGATACTTTTGTTCTTCTAGAGCGTTGTGAACAGGTACACAATAATGAATTGATTAAAAGTTAATATCTTCGTTTTCAAACAAATGTTGGTAGATTTTCATACATATATATTTTTATACTTGAGCATAAATGAATATAATTACTAGCACCTAATTTGTATCTTCAACATAGGTGGTCTTTCATATGGATCATTTGGATCCAAGATGGTGGTACATGGTCCAAGTCGCTCCTCGAAGAAAACATATTTTTGAAGATAGGAATGTGGATATAGAGATGTCAGCAGAAGATCCAAATAATGATGTCGATGGATCTAGGGAAGAGGATGAAGATAACGATATGGGCCACAAAGAAGGTGACAATAATGACACTATAATGAAGGTGACAATAATGACATTGTAATGGATGAAGGTGGAGATCATGACTTTGGGGAAGAAGAGGGAGAACTAGAGGATCAAGTCTTAGGTAGACATACAATAGGGGATGATGATGTAGGTGATCAATTGTATGTAAACCTTGAGATAGACATATTTAGCATGCGAGACTTGGCTCAAGATGATGAAGCTATCGATGTAAATGCTCTTGATTCATAGTTTTGACATCAATGAGATTTCTTATGTGTAATTTGGCCCTTACGTTTTTATAGTGACATTTTGTACATTAATTTGTATGTTAAGTTCACTATCAATATATGAGTGTTTTAATCTCAGTGTGCACGATATGCTGATGTATCTCCCATAGCATTGCGGGACATATGTGAGATGGGTTAAGACCACACATCCCAGAGAAGAATGTCGCCTTGACCGAAAATCTCCACACAGATAGGCGCACATTGATCTGCAAGCAACCAACTACATGTTGGACTTCATGGGGGATGACAAGTTTGTCCAAGTTGGCATTATTGATTAGGGAGGAAGCCTCCACTGGACCGAAATTAGATATCTGCAAGACCCAGCTTATGCTCCTCCAAAGGCATTTCCATGGTTAGCATCAGAATTATATGCTAGTAGAACTACACGTACAAATCTCAGGGGCGCAAGGGCACCAGAGTCATATTGTTTTGCCGTCAGTTGACTATTTAGGGAAATGCCAACTTTCTCATAGATGCTGCAAAAGCTATCGGTTAAGGGAGACATTGGAGTCAAGCTCTTGGTTGATTGTGGAAACTCGCTATGCAAGATTGATCCAATGGAGAGATCTACCATGGGAGCAATTTTGACAAAAATGCATAGTTTGCTGTACATACTTTTATATTTTTTATCTTTCAAATGACCAAACTTGTGATCCAAAATTATTTTAGGACCCTTGGAAATGACATTCTATAGAAACATTGTATCGAAAATTGTCCCCAAAAGTCAATGAAAGCATTGGTAAAAGCGTCGATGCAAGGGTTGGTAGCAGTCGGTATGGTAGTCGGTATATATCTCGGTATAGGGGGGTCGGTATATACTAGCCCCTATACCGACATATATACCGACTACCATACCGATTGCTATTTTGACGTCTATCGTCTACACCAACAACTTCCCCGCCCGCCAACCGTACCAATGATCTCTGTGCCCATGCTCGCGAAGAGTTAATAGACAATGTCAGAAAGAGGCCCGTGTCTTGTAGTGCACCTTTCCACAAGATATTAGAGCTAGTGTGGGATACAAATCTCATTGCAGACAATAGAGCTAGTATGAGGGATACAAATCTCATTGTAAATAAAAATTGGATTATGTTCAAATGATACAAGACATTTTGCAAGTGAATTTTAGAAACTTCCAAGGATTTCTATTTGATGTGAAATGGTTCAAAGTCATTTACAAAGGCTCTCAATCTACAGTCAAGAAGGATCTAGCTATGATTTTCCATTGACTAACACAAGTTTGGGATAACTTAGTGACACATTCGTTCTACCCATGCTGTGAACAAGTAAGAATTTATATTGGTGCCTTGCCCTATGTTTTCATTAAATCTTGCATGAAAATATCATGAATTTTTCCTCAACTATATATCTAGGTGGCCTTTGAACCTAATTGAATGGACAACTAGTGGTGGTACTTGATTCAACTTGCACCTAGAAATTTACATGTATATTCTTGAAGATGGTGTATAAGCAAAATGCACCATTGGGCTTGCTTGTAGAGTAAGTAGCTGGCTGGCATTCATTGGACTCAAGTATACGTCTTGGCTTTTGATTGATTGGTTGAGTAAAAAGTATGCAAGGGGGGTGTCAAACTGTAGCCATGATGGAAAATACCAGTACCAAGCTCGCTGAGTAATACTTGGTATGCATTGGATGTAAGGGGGAGTATTCAAGGTTGTTGTCAACCTTGCATACTCCCCCTTAAGAATGTAATGAATCACAATTTAAGAATGTAATCATGATTCAAAATGAAGTCATGATGACAACCACTAGGCTTTTTTGCAAAGTGATAATGATTCAAACTGAAGCCACAATGACAACCACTGACCTTGCATGTAGAGTAAGTATTGTGAATAGCTAATTATAGTCAGACAATGACAACCATCGGGCTTACATGCAAACTCAGTAGAGTGAGCAACTAATTACTAGTTTAATGGTAAGGTCCACTTGGACACATGGCACCATGAGGGTTGGCCACTTGGGAGGTATTGGGCTATGTGGGAGGATCTAGATGGGAAGCTAGCTAAAAGGGGGTTGAGAGAGAAAACCTGCGTGTACTATTTTTGGTGAGCTAGCAGCTGAAGGTCTGGACCGTGGCTGGGAGTAAAACATTGGGGAAAAGCCCTCGAGGTGGGGAGGACGTATCATTGGTATCAGAGCGAAGGGGACGAGAGTTCTGGGAAGGTGAAAGCGAAGAAGATGAGCCTCACTGCCAAAAGTGAAGGAGACAAGACTCACTGCCATGAGAGTAAGTATGTCAGGAAGGACTTTAATGCTTGAAGTCGTGCGGCCCACAATGGGTCTCAGTGGCATGACAGCAATAGCAATTTCATGGCATAGCAATAGCCCAAAACGATGGCACAATAGCAATTTAATGGCATATCAACAGCCCGCAACAATGGATTTTGGAGAACTGTGCGCACTGTGCACTATCATCTACTCTGAAATACAATTGTGGAACGGGAATGCAGGAGAGTTGCAAGTTTGAACTTTTGAAGATTTTCAAGGCTACCATACGGCCATCGTCATCAAAGCGGGACTAGAGAGGGCATCACCTCTATGCTGCAGCTTTGATTACCCATGCTTTCAGAGAGTCAGAGATTCATACTCTAGGGACTTATGGACTTTGGAAGAAGCATCGGCGATTCGACACTTTCGTTCGTTGGTCTGCTTGCGGACTACACAGAAAGCTTTATGAAAAGCCACATCATCTAAGGTCTATAAGACCTTAGAAAAAGCCACATCATCAACATCGTTTCTACCCCTCTTCTTCCTAAGGTTTTAAAAACCTTTTTACCCCCTTATTCTTCCCAATCTTCCTAACCTCGCCATTTTCAAAGAAGAAGATTGGAGATCGGTTCGAGGAGTTCGAAATGTAAAAGAAGAGGAAACTATAAGCGGGATTTCAAAGTTCAAAATCGAGGAAAGCAAAAGAGCAAGATTAGGAAGTGACATTGTGAATTAAAAGAGTGCGAGGACGACTCAATTTCAAGGACAAAATCTAACGCTTCAAACAAATACCAGGAAAGTGGGCATCACATTTTTCTCTCTGACATAAAGCATTTTTTTTTAAATTTGGAAAATATACGTCTTGAAAATGACAACTCCAAAAAGGGATGGTAGGATTAGGGAGGCCGAGGAAAGGGCTAGAAAGGGGAAAGCAATAGTTGGAGAGGAAATACATGAGGAGATACAAACTAAAATGCAAGAGGATAATGTGGAAATGGAGGATATTGATCACGGTGATTATGGAATTCTGTATGCGGAATTCACTAAACTTGAAACTCGAATGCAAAATATAGAAACACAGTTAGGGGTTATCAGTGAAACACTAAAAACCCTAGCTAAAGCTATAACTAAGATAGCCGATTCTCAATTAGTATCTATTACTGAAAAATCACTGATTCCTCCTAATCAAATTGAGAGGTCCACCTCTCGACTTAGAGAAACCTCGAACATCCTTAAGGACTTAAAACCACCAATTTTCAATGGGGAAGAAAAGGAGCATAATAAAGATGTGATTAACACGTTCTTGCAAAAATGGCAAGACTTCCATCCACTCAAGAATACTGCTCCTGAAAATCAAGTCATGGAAGCAAGTCTTTCCCTTGGAAATAAAGCCTATAAATGGTGGATAAGCCTCAGGGAGAGTGATAAAATTCCTAGATATTGGACTGAGTTTGAACAAGACTTCCTAAAAGAATTTTTACTGGAAAATGAATTAGAAAGAGCATGGGAGGCTTGGGACAATTGCATAATGGGTAAAAACACTCTAGTCCAATACATAGCGAATTATAGGGAGATAGTCCTTAAGCTGAAGGGAATTGATGAATTCCAAAAGATAAGGGGTTTCGTGTGTGAAGATAGTGGGAGAGAAGGAAGGAGTCTCACTTGTGGCTTTCTCACATACACAATGGGGAATACACACAAAGGTGGAGGCTGAAAACAGTTTTCCTCTTCTTAGTTGTGAAAGCCAAAAGAACTCTAGTACAAAGAAATAGAACAAACCTATATGTGGGTCTCAAACCAAACTCAGCTAACTAAGGTGGCATACTAACTGAGCCACGAACTAGAGTACATAAGGATAGCTGTCATCGAGCTATTATTCATGGGCGGTGTACCAACTGCATCTACAGCTAACAAGTCGGTGACAAATGCACAACGGTCACCCTAGCATATCACAAGAGGAGCTCGATATCTCAACACTCCCCCTCGAGCTCAATCCCAATTCTTGCACACCAAGCAGGTCTTTGAACTTGCGTAGCTTCTCTGTGCCCAATGCCTTCGTGAATATGTCAGCTACCTGGTCCTCTGTGCTAACATAAACTAGATCAATAAGACCTAGTAAAACCTTCTCCCACACATAGTGATAATGCACCTCAATGTGCTTTGTTCTAGCATGATAGACTGGGTTATTTGCCAAGTGTATACTGCTCATGTTGTCACAATAAATGACAAGTGGCTCATCTGTAGACTGATGCATATCATAAAGTAGCTTATGCAACCAAGCTACCTCACATGCAGCCATTGCTGCACCCCTGTACTTGGGCTCTGCGACAAGGCAACTGTAGGCTATTTCTTGTTGCTCCAAGTGACTGCAGCACTCCCAAAAGAGAACATATATCCACTGGTAGATCATCTATCAAAAAACTACCAGCCCAATCAGCATCAGTGTATCCATGCAACTGTATCTGAACCCTAGCCTCATAAAATAGTCCATACAACAATGTGGACTTCACATACCTGAGTATGCGTCTAGCTGCATCCAAATGCGGTTTCCTTGGAGCCTACATAAACTGACTTACCAATACAATAGCATAGCTCAAATCTGGCCTGGTAATAGTCATATAAATCAAACTTCCTACTATGCGCCTATACATAGTAGGGTCTTCCAGAAGCTCACCTGCATCTGTGCTCAGCTTCACATTCTGCTCCAAAGGAACTGAAATAGGCTTACACCCTATCATCCCATATTTGGACAGCATGTCCAATCCATACTGCCTCTGCAAGAGCCGTATCCCACTTGGTGATCTAATCACCTCAATGCCCAAGAAATAACGCAGATCTCCCAAATCCTTCATCGCAAACTTCTGCTTCAATAGTATTTTCACATGAAGGATATCTTCATCACTATCACCTGTGATGATCAAATCATCAACATAAATGACAAGCATCATAATACCTTTCTCTATTTTTCTCACATAAAGTGAGAAATCTACCTTGGAAATCTGAAAGCCAATAGTGACAAGATATTGTCCTATCTTGCTAGACCATGCTCTAGGTGCTTGCTTCAAGCCATACAAGGCTTTCTTCAACCTGCAAACAAACTCAGGATGAACATCATGAACATAAGCTGGTGGCTGCTCCATAAAGACCTCTTCTTGCAAATCACCATGCAAGAAGGCATTCTTTACATCCATCTGATGTAAAGACCATCCCTTTGATGCAGCCATAGCAATGACTACTCTTACGGTTGCCATCCTTGCAACTGGACTGAATGTTTCTTCATAATCAATGCCATATGTCTATGTATACCCCTTGACAACTAATCTTGCCTTGTATCTGTTCATAGAACCATCTGCATTGTGCTTCACCTTATAAACCCACTTACAGCCAATTACATTCTTGTCTTTAGGCAAAGGCACCAATTCCCATGTAGCATTTGCTTCCTAGGCATCCATTTCTTCATCCATGGCTTTCTCCCATTTTTCTTTTCCCATGGCTTGCTCAAAAGAAGTGGGTTCTGGTTCCTGTATCACTTTGACCATATAGGCATAGTGAATGGCTATAAATTCATCATATTTCAGCCTATCCACAGGATACCTAGCTTTGGTAGACTTGCGCCAAATAGGCTCACTTCCAAGTGCTCTCAAAACATCCCTGGTCTTCCTTACTCCATGTGTAACAATAGAAGGAATACCCAACTCATCATCAATGCTCTGTTCTGAGCCACTGGATTAACCATCCACATAAGAGTGACCTACATTCACATCAAACATGGGCTGGTCTACCTTCTCTTTTTCTTTTCATGATACCTGCATACTACTATCTGCATTGCTTTGAGGACATTGTTTTGATCTCAATCTACCTGTCCATGGCGAAGTATGTGAACCACTGCTAGAGGACACTATAGGTCCACTAATATTTTGTGATTGCTGCTGTAAATTCTGTGCAACATTACCATTTTGTGCATCTACATCATCAGTCACATTTACTGGTTTATACCAGCTGCTCATCTCATCAAAAACAACATCTCTACTCACTGTAAACTTATGAGTAGAAGGGTTATAGCATCTATACCCTTTTTGCTACAGAGAATAACCAATAACGATGCACTTCTCAGCTTTTGGATCCAACTTGGACCTCAACTCATCCGGCACATGAACATAGGCAATGCAGCCAAAAATTTTCAAATGAGAAATATCTGGTTTCCTACCAGTATACATCTCCTCTGGCATCATGCCATGTATTGCTGCAGTGGGAGTCTTGTTCATTATGTAAACTGCTGTAGCAACTGCTTCAACCCAATAATAATCTGGTAGGTCTTTTTCATTTAGCATGGCCCGAGATACCTCTCCAATATGCAGATTTTTCCTTTCTGCAAGTCCATTTTGTTGTGGGGTATGACTGCATGAATATTGCTGCTTTATGCCATGCTCTTGCAGGAACCTTGCAAACTCATTTGAGAGGTACTCTCCCCCTCCATCTGACCTTAGGAATTTTATTTGCAGGCCTGTTTCTTTTTCAACCATAGCTTTAAAAGCTTTGAAATGTCCAAACACTTCACTTTTCTTTTTCATAAAATACACCCAAAGTTTTCTGCTGTAGTCATCAATAAAAGTGACAAAATAATGACAGCCTGGACCAATAGATGTAGCTTTAGTAGTCCACACATCAGAGTGGATTAATTCCAATGGCTTCTTACTCTCTTGAATATGTCTAGGAAATGGTTTCCTTGCCTGTTTTCCAAATTGATAGGCTTCACATACCTTATGCATTTCTGCAACCTTGAATTCAAGCAATCCTGCAACCATCTTTTGGGCCTGCATTGATTTAAGTCACTGTACGTTAATATGACCTATGCGTTTATGCCAGATATCAATATCTGCAACTACACTGGTCCCATGTGCAAACATTGCTGCACTCAATTCAGGCATGTCTGCATCCAATGTAAACATCCTGCCCTTCTTCTTTCCTTTTGCTATCAAGCGACCGTTATTTTTCATATCCTCAACAAAGCATCCATGAGGATTAAATTTGACCTACAAGCCCTGCTCAACCATATGACCAATAGAAACCAGGCTCTTGGTGATATTCGGGACATGAAATACATGAGACACGTATTTCTTTTTCCCATCCTGCATAGACAAAGGAATTTTACCAATGTGCACAATACGATGTGCAATATCATCACCAGTCTCCACAAATCCTGGTCTATCCATTTTCCTTGCATCTTGCATCCATTCTGCATGACCTATCATGTGGTTTGACGCACCTGAGTCAACATACCACACATCATTTCTTTCTTCTACACTTGTCACAGAATTGGTCATGTGCTGCACCATAAACAGATGCTCATTTCTATCATCACCCTGTCTACTAGAAGATGCATAATTGCCTTGCTGCAATTTGCCATTCATAATGTCATTCTGCTTTTTGTAGCAGTCTTTAGCCATATGACCCATTTTACCACAGTAGTAGCATTCAACATTGCAGTTTGCATTTTGGCCTCTCTGCCATCCACCACGACCTCTTTTGCTCCCCCTGCCTCTAGAGTTACCACGTCCTCCTCCATAGGACTGGTTTTCTTGAGTTTGCTGCATATTCTGATTTCTACCACGGCCTCCAGATCAGCCTCCTCTACCTCTACCTCTACCTCTTCTAGTATTTGAGTAGAAGATAGTTTCTTTTGGAGTTCCTCCTGAAGAAGATGCACCATCATTTTTCTGCTCTTCAAAAATTAGAAGAGCAAACAACTCCTCAAAATCAGGAAATTTTTCACGAACGGCAATGGATGTCCGAAACTGTGCATAATCCTTTCCTAGACCGTTCAAGGTCACAGAAACTAAATCATCATTTTCCACTGGCGACCCAATAGAAGCAAGTGCATCTGCAATTTTCTTCACCTTCATGTGGTAGTCATTGATGCTCATATTTTCTCTCTACTGCTTGAGCTGCATTTTCTTGGCTTGCATATTTGTGCTGTACATTTTTGCCAAAGTATCCCATGCCTCTTTTGGCATACTTGCATCCTGAATATGCACAATTATAGAATCCGAAATACTAATAGATAGCCAGTACATAACTTTTATGGCTCTCTCATGCCATCCTTTAAATGCTTGCATTTCCTGTTGATTGGGAACATTAGGAAGAACTGGTTCTTCTTCATTTCCTGTAATGAACTCCCAATAGCCTTTTCCCATAAGGAAATTCATCATTCTAAACTTCCATGCTTGGAAGTTGTTCTTGTCAAGCTTTTCAGTGACAATCTGTGAAAGAGAATCAGACGCCATTACAAAACACTGTGAAATATTCTGTCACTGCAAAAAACACAGCTTCTGCCTCACAAGGGCAAATCTGCAAAACTGACAAAAGTGGTATTTGACCACAGTCACTTCCTAGTGACGATTTTGCATCAACAGGCAATAAGGATGATTTTGTAACTCCCAATATCTCTGTGCACAAGCATACGATGCAATTTCTATGGTAACTTTTCACCGACCTACAGGAGCAGTGGTCGCACAGCAAAAACAGGGCCTTTTTCTCAATGCCTGCGGAAATCTTCTGCCACCAAAATGGGCCCCGAAATGGCCTCGAATCAGAAAAATAAAGTCACTAAGGGCTTTGCCCTTACCCGCAGCATATACTGCCCTCTCGCCACACCACGAAGGGTGTCTCAATGTGAGACAATGCACTCTTGCACTTTCCGGCTGTGCTACCTACAGATTTGCTCCCAAACTCGAAAAAGGAAAGCAACACTGGTCCTCTTACCAGGGCACGATGAACTTGGTTTGCTTTCTTGAGCTCCTTACCACGAACCAGGCTCTGATACCATGTGAAGATAGTGGGAGAGAAGGAAGGAGTCTCACTTGCGACTTTCTCACATACACAATGGGGGAATACACACAAAGGCTGAAAACAGTTTTCCTCTTCTTAGTTGTGAAAGCCAAAAGAACTCTAGTACAAAGAAATAGAAGAACCCTATATGTAGGTCTCAAACCAAACTCAGCTAACTAAGGTGGCATACTAACTGAGCCATGAACTAGAGTACATAAGGATAGCTGTCATCCAGCTATTATTCATGGGTGGTGTACCAACCGCATCTACAGCTAACAAGTCGGTGACATAAATGCACAACAGTCACCCTGGCATATCACGAGTGGAGCTCGATATCTTAGCATCGTGAGAGGTCTCAAAGACACTTATAAGGTTGAGGTGAAAAGAAATTCACCAAAAACCTTTGAGGAAGCCATTAAGTATGCCCAAATATACGATGATACGACGGGAAAATTTAGAGTTAGAACTTCAGAGCAAACGAGTTTTGTTCCAAAGTTCAATAAATTCGCCAATTCGAAAAGGAAGGGGTACTTTAAGAAGGAGGTTCCTCAAGCACCACCTAAGAAACCTCAAACACTAAATTGTCCTCTCTTGAAGAAAGAGGATCATGAAAGAGCCCATGCAAGAAAATCTTTGCTTCAAATGTCTAGGCAAAGACCATGCTGCTTGGAACTGCCCAAAAAATAAACCAGTGGGAGCTAAAGCCCCAAATAGACCTCCACAAAAACAAGTGCATGCGGTCCAAGTGTTACCACTTAATGGTACTGAAAAGTACACTGAGGTAGAGGTCTATCATGAGGATAGCACCCATATGTGCTATCTATCATCGGCAATGTGGCAGCCCACCTTTGGTTCTCATGATTTAATGAGGATACATGGAAAAATTAAGGGGCAAAGAGTAAGAGTGATGATCGATGATAGTGCAACACATTATTTCTTAAACTACTTGTTAGTTAAGAAATCAAAATTGCCTGAGTCCTAGTGCCCATAAATATGTGGTCTCTTTGGCGAAGGGCAGTGATAAAAAAGTTTGGGACACCATGATATATGGTGTAGAGATGGATATTCAAGGCTATCAGGATGCCTTAGATTTGCAAATCATGCATCTCGACTGAACAGATGTAGTGCTTGGTCGAGAATGGCTGTATAGTCTTGGGCATAGCTTATAGAGGAGTTATCTTAAAGTCTTCCAGATTCAAGGAGAACATGATGTGCCTAACTTTCCTCTTATTTGTTCGATGGAATTGGAACGACTACTACACCAAGAAGAATGCGAGGTATATCTTTCTGAACTTAGTTTTATTGGTGATTTTATGTCTTCTGCATCGGAGAGAAGTAATGTTATTTTTTATAATGTTAAAAAGTATAAATCTTCTTTCAATGATTTAATGTTTGAATTTACTGGTAAAGAAAAAGGATGGTACTATGCGTTTATGCATAGATTACAAAGCACTAAATAAAATCACCATAAAAAATAAGTATCCTATGCCTCGCATTGATGAGCTCTTTGATCAATTGCAAGGGGCAAAATACTTTGCTAAAATTGATTTAAGATCAGCATATCACCAAGTACGAATTAGCGAAGAGGATGTCCCTAAGACATCATTTCGTACTAGGTATGGGCATTATCAATTCAAAGTAATGCCATTTGGATTAACAAATGCTCTAGCAACTTTCATGACACTTATGAATAGTGTCTTAAGGCCATATCTAGGGAAATTTGCTGTAGTATTTCTAGACGATATCCTTATTTATAATAAAACTAGGAAAAAGCATTTGGAACATTTGCGAAAAGTGTTCCAACTACTTAGAAATAATTCACTCTTTGCAAAAGAATCCAAATGTGAATTCTTTGCAAAAGAAGTGAAATACTTGGGACATATAATATCCCAAGAAGTGGTTCGTATGGATCCTGACAAAGTAAGGGCAATATTGGAATGGCCACATCCTACAAATCTACAAGAAATACATATATTCTTAGGTTTGTCATGATTCTAGAGGAGATTCATCCAAGATTATGCTAAGATTGATGTTCCGATGACGAACTAGCTTAAGGGGAAGGGAAGCACCTTCATATGGGATGAACCTCAAAAGAGAAGTTTTAAAAAATTAAAGATAGCTATAGCGGCAGCTCCTGTCTTAAAAGTAGTGGATCCTAATGAACCATTCATGGTTGAGACAGATGCCAGTGATTTTGATGTTGGGGCAGTACTTATACAAAAAGGTCGACCAGTGGCTTTTGAAAGCAAAAAGCTAGATCGTGCCCAACGGAATTACTCGGCATATGAGAAGGAACTATATGCTATAGTCTATGCTTTAAAAAAGTGGGGGCACTATTTATATGGTGCAAAATTTGAGATCATTTTTTATCAAGAGAGCATTAAGTGGATTTGTAATCAGCCAGAGCTTAAAGGTAGAAAAGCTAGATGGGCTGAGTTAATGCAAGAGTTTGATATACAATTGACATATAGGAAAGGGAAGTTTAATGTGGTAGCAGACTCTCTTACCCGAATGCCGATTGTTAATGAATTGAGTTTTACTCAATTTCAAAATGATTTCCTAGAGTCCTTAAAAGGGAAATGTGAGTTTGATCCTCACTTCTCTGAAATATGGAAAGCAATTAAAAACAAGGATCTAACTAATCGAGAGGCTTTCCTTGAGGAGTCACATGGAAATGGCGACACACCACAGGTTGGTGATAAAGGATTCAAGTGGAGAAAATATACTATTGAAGATGGCTACCTACTCTACAAGGGTAGAGTATGTGTCTCGGATGATAAGGCACCAAATCCTTTTTGAATGTCATGATAGTCTGAGTGTTGGACACTCGGGAATTCGGAAGACATATGTGCTTCTGAAAAGACAATTCTTTTGGCCTGGAATAGGTAAGGACGTCCAAGATTATGTATTGAAGTGCCAAAAATGCCAGGTCAATAAGGCTGAACGCCTTAAGGTTGGAGGTCTCCTACACCCATTGGAGATTCCTTCTGGCAAATGGGAAAGTATCTCCATGGATTTCATTGTGGGACTACCTAGAACATAGAGGGGGCACAACTCTATATGGGTAATTGTGGATAGGTTGACCAAAATGACTCATTTTATTCCTATCAATGAAGATGTTAAAACTCCAAAATTAGCTAGGCTATTTGAGGAGCATATCTATAGATTATATGGACTACCAGCCGGTATTGTTAGTGACCGGGATAGCAAATTTAACAGCCATTTTTGGAGAGTTGTGTTTAAGAGACTGGAAACTTCATTGAATATGAGCACCGCGGACCATCCACAAAGTGATGGTCAAACTGAAAGAGACAATCAGATCATTGAGGATATGCTTCGAGCATATGTAAGTAAATAGCAAACTAATTGGGAATAGTATTTGCCCATATTAGAATTTGCATATAACAGTGCCAAACATTCAGATACAGATTTTAGTCCATTCATCATGATGTATGGATTTCAACCGAGCCCCAATGACAGTGGGACTTGAAAAAGAGAAGGTTCAAGCAGCCAAAGACTTTCTTGAGGATATGAATCAAATGCTTAAATTAGCTAAAGATAGTATAAGAAGAGCTCAAGATAGAGCACGAAGTTATGCAAACCCCCACTGTAGAAAGTTGGAGTTTGAAGTAAATGAGAAAGTCTACCTTAAGGTACCTAAATCTTCGAAATCTCTTAAAATAGGTAAATGTCCGAAGTTGTCTCCTAGGTATTGTGGACCATTCACAATACTTAAGAGGATTGGAGAACTTGCTTACAAATTAGCCCTACCTGAGGGATGTAGAGTACATCCAGTTTTTCATGTTAGTAGGCTAAAAAGAAAATAAGGAGATGATGATAATCTCATTGGAAATGAAGTCCTAGTTGAACTTATTGAACCCACATCTTTACCACATGAACCAGAAAAAATTTTAGATACACAAGAAAAGAGAACGCGACATACTCTATGGAAAGAATATCTGGTTAAGTGGAAAGATAGATCTGAAGAGAGTTCAACATGGGAAAAGGTAAGCAGTTTCTAGAGGAGGTTTCCCAATTTTGTTTTCGAGGACGTAAACAATTCTTAAGGGGGAGGCAATGTTACGTCAACTATAATACCATGGCATCGGTATAACGGGGAAACCATGAGGGCTTGACAATACTTACCCGTGTGGCTAATGAGGGCTAGGGTCTAGGGGGAAATCCTAGGCCTAGGCACCTAAAGAGGGGTTTAATGGTAAGGTCCACTTGGACACATGGCACCATGAGGGTTGGCCACTTGGGAGGTATCGAGCTATGTGGGAGGATCTAGATGGGAAGCTGGCTAGAAGGGGGTTGAGAGAGAAAACCCACGTACTATTTTTGGTGAGCTAGCAGCTGAAGGTCTGGACCGTGGCTGGGATGGGAAAAGCCCTCGAGGTGGGGAGGACATATCAAGGTGGTTGCATTGTATTCCTCAAATATTTTAATGTTGTGTATTGTGCTCAAGCCTCATGTTCAACAATGGTTCTCGATTGGTCCCAAGATTAAGGAGTTGACACAGATGAATGAACATGGCCTACATTTAGTTCTTTTCTATGGACCCCATTCGTACGTCAATCAAATATTTAGCATTTTTTTGAAAGAGTTTGCTCGTTAGTTTCCTTGTCTATTTATATCTGACTTGCTTCAAAGGCTTTCATGGTAAGGCATTACTTATTCTCTTCAAAGCAGAGCTCCACTGGTATGCCTTTCAAATCGGAGGTGCTCTATTTCATGTCCGACCTCCTCTGAGATGCACTAAGGGATGCAAAAAGCCAAAATTTTTATACATAGGGTCTAAGGATGCACCTCAAATGCAAATGGCTAATTGTACATAGGACACAAGGTTGCCAAAATTTCGTAATATTTACAAATTTTATAATAATACAAAGATGTTTCTCTTTTCTCATATTCTCAACAAGTGCCAAATGGTGAATCTACTTAGGAGACTAGGCCCAAGGCTACAAAGATTTTGTAATATTTACAATTTTTCTAATAATACAAACACGTTTCTCTTTTCTCATATTCTCTCAACTAGTGACAAATTGTGAATCTGCTTAGACTGTTGAGGGACTGTTGTAATATAAAATTAATAGTAGACTATGATTTTGTAGTTTAGTATTGGGGTGCTATGGGATTTCTAATATACACTTGAATACATGTGATAGTGTAGTTTTGGATATAAAACATGAGTGTCTTTATGCAATCATTTTTTTCCTTTGTGTTAGTCTCTATGCAATCATGAGCATTCTCTAAAAGAGCTAAAAAGCACCCAAAAACTACTCAAATAGTGCTAAAAAGTGCATTCTGGCCACTATCATGGTAGGGGTGAACTTGGGCTACTAGGTTGGCATGTATGCGAACCCTCCTGACAATTACTGAGATCTATTCCCATAGTTATCTACTATACCAACTTGCAAGTTCGGGACCCTCAAAGTAGCATTCACCTTTAGATTTTTTGCATTTATGCAATGGGCACACAAATTCTTGCTTTGAGCAATGATTTTTAAGGGACGTTTGGTACATCATAAGATAAAACAGTGGTTGATTTACTTCTTCACACCATAATAGCTATTAAAAAAGCTCTCAAGACCACTACATTGGCCTTAAGTAGCCATAAAAATGATAAAGTAGCTCTCTTGTAGAACATGAATGGTGGTCATAGAACTATAAGCTAGTGCGGTGGTCGCACACAAGAACCCATTGTGTTATTCCCACTATTTTTGGATGGCCTCGTGCCATATACTATATTGTTATCCAATAGAGGCATGTATTCATATGTTCCTATCGAGTAAAGGAAGGGAGCAATGCATGTCAAGCTCTATACCGTGTTCAAAATGGTTGTATACCCATGGAGTAAAGGCCTTGAGTGCTATGTGTTGAGCTCTGCACCATGTTCGGAATGACTGTATGCCCATGGACTACAGGCTTGGAGTGTCGCATGTCGATCTTTGCACGATGTTTAAAATGATTAAGCTAGCAAGTTCTTACAAGTTGTGTTTGATCATTATGCCAGTGTGGCCATCAATACATCAAGGAAAAACCCAGCAAGAGCATCAACCTATCCCGAATTTGAAATATCACCCACCAATGCGTTCACAGTGCAACCCAAAAAATGCCCCAAAATTAATTCAGCGATTGGCTACACCCATTGGCATGATATGCATTAAATGCACCATTGCATAGCCCAATAGGTTCATTAAGTTCAAGAATAACTTTTCTAACCCTACTAATGAATACAAAGGAACAAAGCCCCTAGCTTTAATAGTGGTGGGTACCCAAGGCACTCATTAAATCTCATGAGGGCAACCAATAGAAGAGACTAGAAAACGTAACAATCAAAATATCCCAACACAAGACAAGTTGGTCGAGGAATCACAACCAATATGTAGACTTTAGCCAAACCACTTTTCAATTGATTGCACATAAAACCCTTCCTAAGTCACAAGAGTGCTTTGAAAGCTATGTTGAGAAACCATTGTCAACATCATGTATTAAATATGGGTACCCAATAAAGGAAAGGGTTAGATGTCCTAACCATAACCCTAAAAGGGTTTGTTATATTCTACAATTTCAACTAAATCTAGTGTACAGTTAGTCATTTGGAGTGTGCTCTCTAGCTGTGCCCTCTCTTCTCATCTCCCCTCTTCATATTTTGACATGGTATCAGAGCATCCCTATCTTCCGCAGAGACATGGTGATCCTTGTGTGAGAGCGAGAGAGTGATCGAGAGATTGAGAGATTTAGTGTTCCATTCACTTCCATAGAGTGATAGAAAATTTCCATCCATTGGTGAGAGAGTTTCATCCATGAAAGTTGAAGATTTATGTTCACTAGTTTTGTGAGAGATCTAGTTTGAGAGAGAGAGAGAGAGAGAGAGCTTAAAGCTCTGAGTGGTAGCTTCAACCTACAACCAAGCCAAGGCTACAACAAGCAAGGCTTGGCTTATTTAGTATCAAAGGCTTCCTCCATCGACTGGGAAGCCACGAAGCTTTGGCTGGCAACCAAGCAATCAGTGTAACAGAACAATCAAGCTCTTCACCAAAAGCTCCTAGGACTCCCTTAAAGAGTCCATTCAAAGAGCCGCCCAGCCAAAAGCTTCCTACAACGACTCCTTCAAGACCTCTAGCAACCCACAGAGCTCCTTCTCGGCTGAGGCGAAACTCCTCCATCCTTTGACTCTAAGCTAGCCTTGCTAGTTGGTTAGGAGGTTTGACCTAGCGACTCTACCAGCCTCTCCAAAGCGGGTTTGCAACATCGGCCACCAGCAGCCTTGCAAGTCCGCCATCGCATGCCCACCAGCAAACAGCCACGTCCAGATCCAAACTGCGATCTCACTGCGATTGTCCACAGCACCGGCACCTCTTGAATGCATGTAAAGCTCCAAACGACGCAAAGTACACAGCTTCAAGCTCTTCCAGTACCATTGAGCTCCCAATACCATCGAGCTTCAAGCATCATCAAGCTCCATGTACCTTCTCCAAAACTCACGAGCTCACGACAGCAGTGCCTCTATCGCAGCCTAGCAGCATCGGCTGTAACTTCACGGGCGACTGATCAGTAAAGCAAGCTCCCGACTTGGCACAAGGCCAACCGCGCCCAATGACCTGCCTCTACAGCCGGCCAGCAGGTCTGGCCGGCAGGTCTTCTACCACGATGACCTTGCTCTTCATGACGGCCGAAAGACTCACTCTACCACCTTCTACCAACGCTCACCTAGTGATGGACTCTTTCATGAGCCTCTTCACGAGATGCTCCAACCACCACGACTCTTCCAAATGAGCTCCCAACTGCTTCTGTCGATGAATGGCACTCCTAGCCTACAACAACAGCTGCATACGTCTTCAATGACCTACGCGAAAGGCGCCATCGACCTCTCAAGCCACACACTGCTTCAACGCCTCCTAGCTCCCGGGGATGCATGCAAAATGCCCTTCTATGCCATAGCTCCTCCAACCGGGCAGCACCTCATCTGTGACTCTGCAAGCTCAAAGCCAGCCCGCCATCTAAAAATAATATTTCACATCTCGCTTCACGAAGACCATTGGCGATTCCGTCACTTCTCAACAAGGTTGTTTCTTATCTTGACACGTAGCAAGATATCATCCCACTCAGGTTAGGTTAAGAAAACCAACTTGGTTAATGAGGCTTCGTCAATAGTTGGACACGTGGCACACAATCGACCGTATCCTAAGGGCTACCCAACACACAGGTGTGTTCAAAGAGCTGACATGTGGCAAGCTTATCTACCACATCATCAACCACAACCTTGTGACATGTAGCATGTAGCCACATCATCACCCGATCTACCATGCCATCTACCATGTGGGCTTCCACACAAGCAATACCACATCAACAAGTGCCACATCATCAGTGACATGTGTCACTGCCACATCAACACAAGTGCCCAGTTAGCATACTGCCACCTCAACATCTGCCACTTGGCAATGATGCCCTGTCAAGCACACACTCTGCAGGCACATTGTGCCCTGCATGTGAACCCAATTGCCACCTCAGCACACTACTTCACTAGCACACCCCTGCATGTGAACACACTGGCCATACCATCATTTTGCACCCTTTTTGCCCCTCCACCTTGATCAAGTGATATCTCTTGATCCAGGAAGAAATTGAGGGCGCTCCAAAAAGGAAAAACCCTCGATTTTTTATGCTCTACATGCTTCTCACATCATACAAAAATTTTGGTGCAAGTATCACATACTTTTGAGCCTTGGCGACAAATTCACTTCTTGCACGAACATCAGCCTCTACATCGACGCATCTGACCAAGCACCTAAAATGAACAAAGAAAAGTAATTACTTGCTGCTCTAACATTGCTCGATAGTTGGACTAGACTCCTATTCAGAGTATATTAGATCATCCATAGTGAAGAGTACTCCAAAGTAGCCAATCAAAGCCATGCCAAAAAATTCCTAAGTAGTTCCTACTCAAAGTCAGTCCCTTTGCTCACATGCAGTTTCACATCATCACATTACGTGAAGCCTAACGTTCCACAATTCAGTGAGTAGACTTCAGAGTGTTCAAAGGGATTGACCTATTGTTCAGTGGGCACATCACACATGATTACAGCACCTTTCTTCATAACAGGGCCCTTAAAGCATCTAACAAGCATTCCTAGTTAAGAGTGTCCCAGACCACATTTTAGTGCACATTTATGTGTCTACACCCAGCAGTTTTTGTCATTACATTACAGCACCTTTCTTCATAACAGGGCCCTTAAAGCGTCTTATGATTATGCTCCCATTGTCAATACCCAAATAAGATTATAATATTTCAACACCTATGATAGCCCTAGGCAATCCCAAGCAATTTGGATTGCAAATTAAATAACAATATCGATATAATACCTAGACTCATAGAGATCCTTGCATAACTGAAGTCCCTATATTACTCTCATTAAGGATCTTAGAATTTATAGGGGTCAAAAATCATCTCATTGAATTATCTCAATTTGTTAGCACTAAAAACAGAATGCTAGGATATTCATCAAACTCACATAAGAGTTCATCAGAGCTGTACTACTTCATTCCTGCAGCACATTGGGCCAGCAAAAAACACTCCCAATTTTGTATCTATATCTGTCTATCCAAAATTTAAAACGTTAAACAAGCTTTCCTATATGCACGTTTGAATTCTCCAAACTTATTTCAGTAGAACGTTCAGTAAAATGCATTATTTCTGCACACTTGTCTTAACACTCTCAGGAAAAATTCAATCCGCTCCCAAATTATTTCAAAATCTTCTCATGAACCATGTCTTTGAAGCAATAACTTAAAAGAGCAGCCCTACAGCTGCACCTTGAATATTTATGAGACTTCGAGCTTCACAAAGATAACAACTTAAATCGTGGAAACCAAAGATATGCACAAGTTTGGTTCCAAAACTACAGTAGAGAACGAGTATAGTAAGTTTTTGCTAGTATTAACATCCTAAGAGAGAACTTACTGGTCAAAGGGCAAGATACCGAAGAACACACAAGCTGTGGGATAAAAAGAATCTAGCCTTCTGTCAATTGTAATTGGATATTTTGGACTCCTAACCAATCCTGTATTTACTTTTAAGACTCTTTTCTCTTCTATAGAAGAACACACTTTAAGACCCAGCCCATAGGTATTGCTCTATACAATCCACCTTTGGATTACACAGACGGTCAATTCTACGCACTGGGCTGTGTGATGGTACAAATGACCAAGAGGGAAATTTTTAATTTCTAGCAAACAATTCTTATGTTCCTGATTAAATAAATTAACGCATTCAAGAAAAGACATTGACAAAAAGCAAGTCAGCACACGTATGAGGAGCTGGCAACTTGGGACGATTCCACAAAAATAAACATGGTAACCATCTTGGACACTGGACATGTGATATAGTTATGGTTGTTGCACCCTTTTATCTCTCGGCTTTCATATTAAAAAGCTTATCAAAAACCCCATGAAACCTTTCATTTCATGACTCAGCAAACACAATTCCTAGTGCAGTTGATTGGATGACTCTGCTTCATTTGTGTCATTCTTGTCATGCCAACCATATCATACTGCGCTTTAATTGACCACTTGTGCCTGCTCAGAGCAGCCATGGCCTCTGCCCAGGATACTTGCGTAGACAAGCAAAAACCTACCATGTTCCAATCCCATTCTGAGTGCACATTTAGCACAATATCTCACATCCCCTACTTTCCATTTTGATAACACCATGATTGGCATACCAAGCTCCCATACATTGATTGAACTGGCTTGGTCTCATGCATTGCATTTCATAGCAAACATGGGCAGTCGAGACCCCTGGCATCAGTTCAAATGAACATACCTTTGAGACATTCTTGCATTCAATTCCATGGTAAAACAGGAGCACAAATCCTCCCTAAAGCCAAACTTGTTTGAAACGTCATTGCTGAAACAAATTCACCGGACCAACCCATCCCATTAACTGCAGAGGATCTCATGATGTACACTTGCCCTTGCCAATCGCCACATTTTGCAACTGTATCAACTTTCAAATTCCACCTTGCATTATTCTCATGTGATTCTATAGAACATGAGTAAGGAAGAAACAACGGCCGAAAGTTGTCCTTTATCCTTTGAGCAATAAAGAACACTAAGGGTTGCTTCATTATAAGATATGGCCGGTTTGGCTATCTTCAATAAGGCATTATAGAATCTAGATAGTCAATCAGAGTACTGGTCCTTGAAACAAGAATTATTGCTTTTGTTTAACAGAGCTGGTTCAAAGAATGCCATAAGGTCTCCTCAGAGCTGAACACTACTAACTGAACACGACACTGTAAAAGAAGCTCTCTTGTTAACCTATTAGCTATATGTCAAGTCAGCAAATTATACTATGTACAAATGCACTTCCAAAGCTCAGACAGGCCACAGAGACCTCACTTATGGAGTATTGTCTAACACCTCCTGCAGATTGCGAAGGCCTTCAGCAGATATGCTTCTCCTGACTAAAAGATTAGTAAACAGTCTAGGTGGAGGGGTCATTTGAAAACAGACTGTCAACACCGTCAGATTATCACACGTATCTCTGCGGAGAGCCTCATTGACAAGCTCACGAGAACATTGCTCTGGATCATTGTGTTGTCGCAGTCTTTTACGAGCGAAATCCACTGCATTCTGACTTGTGAACACGTCCCACAACCCATCACAGCCAATTATCATAAACTCATCATCTTCTGTTAGGACAGCTTGCCTCACTTCAGGCTCTGCACTGAGAGGGCAACCAACACCCTTTAGCCCTGTCATGTGCCAGTCCCCCAAAGCTCTCGCAACACCAAGCTGCCCATTCAAGTAACCATCATCTACGAAACCTCCAAGAGCCTCAATACGGTGTCTTTCCAGTAGACAAGAAGGCTTGTGATCCCTTGACATTTCAACTGCCTTCCCCCGTCTGCAGAGAACAGCTCTGCAATCTCCAGCATTCGCAACAATGATTCTTCTGCCAGGACAAAACAGACAAAACAATATCCAGACATCAGTAGAGAAGTCACAAAACCAGCCAAAAATTATCTGATACCAAACAAATAAAATAAAGAATAGAAAATTAGGAAGTACAGACCTTCCAAGAACTAGCACAGTTATAGCTGTTGTGCCGGAGGACAAACCATGATCCATTGAACAGACTTCAGCAAAAGCTTTGTCTGTCCGCAAAAACGCATGATGCATAGCCGCCTCTACCGCAGATGGAAAGGCCACATCTTCTACAATATATTTAAGCAATTTTTCCTTGACAAACTCTGCCGCATCTTTCCCACCATGCCCATCAAATACCTGGAACCACATCAAATTAGAACTGAAGTCATAATGATACCTAAGGAAACATAGCATACCAGACCTACGCAAGACCAAACAATGGCAATGACTTGTCAGGGTCACATCACCATGCCATATACAGGTACTGCGTACAAGCACAATTAAAAACCAGGAGAAAGGTTCATCCGAAAATGTTCCTATATGAAGCGTGCAATTTAAGCCCAAGCACATTACAATTAACTGACGCAAAGAAGGATTTCCCGACTTCGTTTACATGCTGTGAAAGGCATGAAACAGTATCAGAACCTACGAGTCACAAACCTACGTTAGCCTTTAGATTTTCCAAAAATCAGGCCCTAAGTAAAGGAACTTCTGATCAGAGAGGTTACATCCTGACTCCAGAGGATAAAAGAGAACAAAAAAATCTAGCCCAGTACCCTATTGGCCTCCCCCAACCTCATAAATAACTATTAAGTATAGAGTTCCTTGACTTTTGCCTTACCCCATAATAAGATCCCGGGCCTTTTCCCACAGCTATTGAACCCAAATGATGCACCAGATCATCAATGCATATATGTTCATCTTCCATGGCTCGCCTCGAGCCTATGTCAAACCAAACGCCCGATCGGACAGCAGGTTTGAACTCAACGACCTCAGAAGGTTCGTACAATTGAAAACATTGACCTGCTTCGACCTGCATCAACAATAAGACAAGCCTAAAGATTTTTTCAAAACAAGTATGCCTCCCTCTGTGCATCGGTCAATCAACTGGCAAGTTTCTAGGCCTGCAACAGAGCAATCTTTTCACTCTCATCTCAGAAAAAAGCTTATACCTTGTCACAATTGGCAAATTGTGAAGACCCACTGGCGTGAAAGCACTGCCTCTGCATGGCGGTCAAAGGGCGAGGAGGTCTGCCCATAACATCCTTGTGCGAGTTGCCAGTCTCTGACTGGCAATTATTGTCATCCCCCGCAATGCCTTTCTCCATATTTCTGTGATGAGCTTCCAAAGGGAGCCCCTCGTATGCTCCGTCTAGAGCACTTACAGGCTGAGTTACTTCGGTACCGGCTGCCATTCTTTAGATTTCTGCAGTGCATGAAGCAATCTATGGTTCCCTCTAAATGAGAATCGAACAGAGCGCTCGCTTCCGTGATACCGTTGAAAACAGCAAGCATCAACACGTTGCTCTTTTCAAAGAAATCCTAGGATCGCTTTCTTCGAAATCTCTGACCCGAAACTTCTGTAATGGGTCAAGAGGAGCATAAACTGTTGAGCGATGGAACAAACGTTGATTTAAGGAAAATTCGCTTCGACTTCCCGTTACGGCCGACTTAGACGTTGGGGGTCTTCCTCTCTCCAGATTTGCGAGCACAAATGGAATGCGCGTGGATGCGGCGGCCCAAAATGCCGTTGTCCCGACTGCAATTCGGGAGTATCACCGTCTACCAAAGAAATCGTTTCCCTCGAAGCGTTCAAATATGTCCTCCTGCCTTGGTAGCACCCCTTCAGGGACGCTTTACGAAACAGCACGCGGTCAAAAACTGCAAACAAGCCAGAAAAACTGACTCAAAAAACTAGAAGGCGCGCGCAATTTTGCTACACTGCAACTCGCAAGCACGTCTTTCCCTTTCTTGAGATCGATGATCTGCAGGAATCACAGCCAAATGCTTTCGGAGGTAGCTTGCGCCTGCAAAACGCAGAGAAACGACATCAATTTCCTAACCTCGGCTCCTGAGATGCGTGTTAAACGAAGTTCCGACTTTCCCGAGAACTCATTGACTTCTAAATCCAGAACTAAGCGCTTCCTCTCCTCGCACTTCTCTATCTAGTTCCGACGCCCTCTCTGATAATTCTCCTTTTCCTCTCTAATTTTCCTTCGTTTCCAAAGCGAGAAGCGAGATCTCTCTGGTGGTACTTTCTCCCCTGGTTCGAAAGGACGAATCTCTCCACGCCTTTCGGATTTTGTTCCGAAGGCCCTCTCCAATAATTCTCCTTTTCCTCTCGAATTTTCCTCTCCAAAGCGAGCTCTCTCGGGAATATATCGTCTCCCGGCTCCAAAGCCTCTCTCTCTCTCTCTCTCTCTCTCTCTCCCCCCCTGTCCCTCTCGCCCACGTCCAATCTCTTCTTCTCGAAGCAAGCTCTCTTTCTCTCTCTCTCTGTTTCGCACGCACATACACACAAATCCTTAAGAGCTCTCTCTCTCTCTCTCTCTCTCTCTCTCTCTCGTGCGCGCGCTCTCTCGCTCTCTCGCTCTCTCTGTGTGTCTCTGTTTGTTTGTCCTCCTATCCTTTCGCTCAGAAGTAGGCTCTTACCACAACTCGACGAGTGGCTCAATGTGCTATCGCTGGATGCGCGAGGGCGGTGCAAGGGATACCGGGGCTTCTACGCGTCGCTCTGATTGGTGTGGTTGTGTGTGTGTGTGTGTGCAGCTTTTACATCTCCTCTTTCTCTTATGTGGAAAAGAAAGACGGTGCTACCAGATTTTTATTTCCACCCCCAAAAAAAAAAAAAACACCTTCTTTGTGGTATTTTTGCACCCTTAGATCCCAAATTACTAATGACAAAATATTTTTATTAAAATATTTTTAGGGAGTTTATGCTCATGGTCAAAACATGCTCACTCCATAGAAGAGCCCCATTGGGACGCGTTAAAAAACACAAAGACGAGTGCATTATCTCACAGAACATCGTTCCAACCCCCCCTTGACAAAACAGTTCATCACCTGCACAAAGAGCTAGGCTGATGGCTCGCACCGCCTGGTAACCTTTGCCCTCACCTAACCAATACAGACTTCCAAAGTTAACTCACTCGCTCCTTCATTACATGGTTCAACCACCAATCTCGTGGAAGGCACCTCACAATCTCGTGTCACTGGAGTGGGCAAGACCAATGCAATCACCAAGGACAAATTACACGTTTATCACCCTTTCAGAGTAATATTGCCACCTTGTTAGGTGTCTCTCGCTCTACCTCAAATCATTGTAGATATTTTTACAAGAAAAACTTCTAGTCTTTTAAGACGACATGCACTTAAGTATAGCCATATTTTTTATTTCTTCTCAACATTTTTATCAACTTTCATTTATTTTAGCCAAGCGTAACAATTCCACTTTAGGCCTCAACATGTCATTGTAGCTAAGCATGTTAGTACAATTTGCATGGACATGCAAATGGTAGGGACATGGGTATTTAACAAACACGTAGACATTAAAAAAATTTTGGAAAGATTTACAAGTATAAAAGTGGAGTGATTCCTTTGTATTGCCCTTGTTCCACTTTACTCTAGAAATTCTTTGGACCAACATAAGTAACGATCTTATCACCTTCCAATCACCGACATGCTTTACTCTCATTACATTCTTGTCTAGGTGCTAGTCCTTCCATGATTGGGTCTCAAAGCAAGTATGAAAAAGAAGTAGTCCACATTCTTTTCATTTAGATCTTTAGTGTTGTGATGACAAAAAGTCTTTGCTTCTACACTATCTATCTCACCTTTAGTGTTGTGATGGCAAAGAGTCTTGTTTCTACACTAGCTATCTCACCTCATGGCATGCTTGCCCCACTTGCTACAAAGTTGCCCACTTGCTCAACTATCTCAAAAAGTAAGAATATAAAACAAGCCTAAGGGCATACTAGTATGGAATAAGTTTAAAGTCTACATCTATGCTTAGAGTTATATTTTGAAAATTGCTTATTCCTTGTCTAGGATTGACTATTCACCAAAATACCAAACAAATGCCTATGGGATATTTTTAATGCCTCTTTCTATTTTAAATGGTATCCCTTGGAGTGTTTCTCTTGATTAGAGTGTACAAGCCTACTTTGGTACTCAAGGAGCCATAAAGAATTTCCAAACTTAAGGATTGTAATTCTCCTTTAGGCACAACCTCCAACATGTCTTTTAAGTTGCATTAGTTAAGTCAAGGGCCCTAGTCACTCTTTCTAATTCTAAATGTTTGAAATTTCTCGTCCACCTCCCAAACAAACAATAATACCGATAGTAGCAAGAACGATAACATCAATAATTTCAAGGCATCCTTAAACCTATATCTACTCCTTAAAGAGTGCGACTAGGGACTATCTTTATTCTTGTTTTAACTTTATCATAATTAGAGGTTTTCAATACATTCACTCAATTGTATTTGGTGCCTTGGAAATCTATTTTCCTTGTAATTGTGAAGGTTTTGGCTGGACTTTTAATAATCCCACAAACCATGTGTATGCCAAGCCATGGCCTCCTTGTTTAGATAAGTTGTCCACTTTACTAAAGTTCACTTTTGCAATTGGCATCTTCTTCCACTCCTACTAAACCTAATGTTGTATTATATTCTTTGTTGCATTTGAGGATCACACCTTCCTCTTTGGCTATGGGGTGGTACATTTGCTCACTGTATCTACGCCCTTATGAATAAAATCTATTATAGGTGCCAACAATTCCATAGTACAATGATTTGAACATCACATGGGGAATCGGTTCAAAGTTTCTTGTTTCAGACCATAGAAGGATTTGGCAACTTGCAATGTCATGTTATTTTCCTTTCATTTACCATGTTGCATGCATATTATATACACAATACTCACTCTATTATTGATTGTCATAACTAGGCACTCTATATCTATTATAGGCTTGATCACACGTTCTTCCATCATTGGACTTGGTTCACATATTCATTAAGTACTCCTCTCATATAGAAAATCATTTTCTTTACAAACTATTAGTGATAACCATAAAAAATGTGCCACTATAAAAACCCAAAGTCATAAACCATGCACAATACAAAAGAAGGTCCTATTGTGGGGTCTTTCACAATAGGCACAAAGCTTTGTTAAAACATTTGGTAAATTGCACTACATATTACACTCCCACCATGAGGACTATGTGGAGCAAAGGGGCAAACCCTTATCCATTCATGTGTATATGAACCCCATTTCCGGTGATTTGCAATCTGGTTTATAATTAATCATGCTCTCTCTCTCTCTCTCTCTCCCTCTCTCTCAACCCCTAGTCAATTTGGTTGCCCAACCCAAGTAGCTAAGTAACCTTGCACAAAGGCACTACCAACAAAGTGCCCAAGCGGCAAGTTCTCAAGTAGCACAAACAAGTAGGAGGAAACCATGTTGGCAAAGCCAATCCATGAAATCCATTCACATATTATTACGGGTAGATTTTGGGAAGGTAGTTCATAACAAGAGCTCTAAGTCTACATGTTTTATTTCAGTAATTAAGTGTAAAACCCGATGTAGAACAGGGTCTGATCAATTGTGTCTAAGTAGAGTCCTAGACATTTTCTTGAGCCGGTGTTGCTCAAGGTAGAGATAGACTGTGCCTTGAGCTGACGTGAGTGTGTAAGGCCTATTGCACCAACACCTTGTTAAACAAGCAATTCCTTTGCAGCTATGGCTATCTGTAATGGGCTATGAGCACTTTCTTATGGTAGTACAAGGGCTTTCATTATTTCTTTGTTCGCTCATTCATCTATCTCGAAATGATTCTATCCACGATTACTGCAACATGTTTACACAATGCTCATTTCTTTGCAACCATGCACTGGGTAGTCATAGATCAACGTGTTCACACGATGCTCATTTCTTTGCAACCAAGCACTAGGTAGTCACCGGTCAACCAAGGGGTGAGATAAAATACTATCAATATTTGGCGATCCTACTGGAAAAGCACTATAAGAATGAGTGGAAAGAGTGGAATGAGTAATAGTAGTAGCAGTTACAAGTGCATAGTCACCGAGAGAAATAGTTCACGCTAACAAGCAATGAGTTACAACAATTTCTTGAATAGCATATTATTACAAACAAGTAATCCAATCATTTGAGACAACAAGTCGTGTACAACAATAGGTGGCTGGATGGAGGATTGTTCGTAGGAAATTTGTAAAGTACTCTAAGCTTGAGCGAATGTCTCTAACACACGCTCAAAAAGACATCAACGTTATGTAGCCAATCAAGAGGAACATCTACATCGAGGATGAAGAAGGCTGAATCTAGCCAGTTTGGGAGTTGGAATGAATTCGGTGCTAGGGATGGATGACCGATGGCAAAGAATGGGAATAGTAGATGGCTCTTCATAGCAGTGGAGAGCACAAGGATTGAGAGGACCCACCCATTTACAAAAGAGATGGCATTTAACTATTACATTGAGACCACAAGTGAACCTATCCATGAATTGCATCCTAGGTATGCCAAAAGTTAGCTATGGAAGTGCCCTCATCGAGGTGGCTGTAAGAAGACTTTGAGCATTCCTTGAGACAACGAGCCATGATTTAGAGTCCCTCCACACAAAGCCATCTATGAGTCAAACCACAAGGACAACTTTCAAGAAGTTGAGCGATCATCAAGTCCAGAGACAACACGTCCCTCAAACAAGGAACACCACACAACAAAGGTGCACCACGAACAAGCCTAGAATGTGGTTGACAAGTCCAAGAAACAAGACCTACACTAGCAAGGAAGGTGGCACAAGAGCTGGACCATGAACACGGCTACCCAAGATCTTACTGAGCATCAAGCCCCGAATCACAACAAGATTTTGATTGTGAACAATACATGAGATGAGAGCCAAGATATCCCAAGTTTGGGAAAGCATAAGGATGGAACGGGCTTAAGGAAAGATAGGCTGAGTCACAATGAGCATCTGATGGTGAAAGACGATTCAACAAGAAAAGTCCAGTGACTTGAGTCACCACGAGCATCCACTTGAGGACATGGGGGCAGACCAACTGCATGAAGCCAAAGCCTATGAATGATGCGTATCACTACAATGACTACTGATACCCACACCCAGGGGCTAGGTGGAGGCTTGAGCTTAGGCCAGTTGGCCATGGGGATAGTAGATGCAGAGTTCGGAGCCCATAACAAGTTGTGGTGGAAGGAGTCATGGTGGAACGATCGAGACCAAGGAGCCCCAAGGCATCTATGGCCCTTAATGTTGACCTTGATCACCTTTTCCTTTGCCTTTCCCTTTGTCTTGCTCAGGCCTTGGCATGCACTCATCTTTTGGCTTGGTTTCCTGAGCCACCTAATTGACATCCGTAGTACATACCAACACTTCGTTTGATCATTCCAAATTTGGAACATGAATCACACTACTTTGTTTGACATTCATCCCTATGTGCCCATGTCAGGAGCATTTATTGCACCAGTTCTCATTGGTTCTAGGTTGTCCTTGTATACCTAGTTCTTTTGCAAGACCTTCTTAAGCTTGGACTTTAGCTTGCCTCTTTTCACTGATGTTGAGGCATCATCTTCCTCTCTTTGCTCAACTTTCTTCTTCGCCTTAGACTTGGCTGTCCAACTATTCTCCAAGGCTATGGCTTGATTCAGAAGCTCATCATATGTCTTGATTGGGTTTTTTATCTCAAGTGAATTCAGATGCATGTGCGAGCCAATGATCAACTAGGCACACATGGATTTATCATTTGGTGGTGTACTCGTCTGAATGATGAGTGCGCACATATGAAAGCATGTATAGACTCACCCTTCTTCAACCAAGAACACATGGATTTATCATCCAATGGTATACTCATCTGATAGATGAGTGCCCACATACGCAGAAAAAAATCCTATATAGACTCTTCCTTCTTCTACTTTAAGTCACTTAGCTTGGTTCGGATGTCTTCCTGATTGATTTCCTACTTGAATATTCTAGAGAACACTTTGAACATATGCTACCGATATGTGAAGTAACCGATTGGCAAAAAGCTTTGCAAGTGACTAGACTATAAAGATCATTTCCTTGGTCCCTTTCAGGTCTTAGAATTTTACTTTGATAAGCTGTGAAAATTTTGGCTTAGATGGCTACAAGATGGTCACACCAAGGTGGAATGTAAGTTATTGTTGGAGCACATCAAGATACTCAAGAGTAATGCTAAAAGATGGGAGATTGATCTAGATTGCCAAGAAATCCTTGTTGAAGTGATTAAAATAGTCCTTGCTAAAGTGATGGAGCAATTGACATCAAAGTGGTTACTTGCTCTCAAGGGATGGGAACTAGCCCTAGGAAGGGACCCCTCCAAGAAAAAGACATAAATAGGAAAGAATAGGTATGGATGGCATCCAAGATGGCTAAAGACATTAATAGGAAAGAATAGGTATGGGTGGCATCCAAGATGGCTAAAGATTTGAAAGGTAAGGCACTTTCAATCGATTTTCCAATCGAGTAGAACCCAAAATGCAAGTAGAGATTGTGCAGCATAAACCCTCAACAAATAGGTCAAACCCCAAATCAAGCAGCCAAGAAAGCGGCTTGAGCTCTAAGATAACCCAAGCCCCAAAAACACTCCAAAATATGAAGGTAATCCCGACAATGGATGAGATTTTGCAATTGGCCTCATCCTTGAATTTCTCATCGAGCAACTGACACCAAGTAGAAGCTTGCACTAGTGGTGGATTTTGTAGTCACCATTCCAGTGGTTGATATACGTATGGTTGACATGGCTATCCTCACATTACTCTCAAGGTTAATGAGCAACAAATTCCAGGTGCCATTGTGGATGGGTGGCTCATAAGTGAATATCATGTCAGAAACCATAGTGAAGTGGTTAAATCGCCATAATTTAAAGCCCTCTCCATTCTGAGTATGTGTGGCAGCCGGATCAAAGACTAATGGAACGTAAGCCTCATGTTACCTAATGTGGTCATCACAATTGAGGAGTTCATTATCGTATAATTTTGATTGTCATTTCTACGGGTGATAATCAAAACCAAGGACAACAAAGTGAAATTCCCAACCAATCCAAGAAAAGTAGCTTTTGTTGACACAAGGACTTGGAGGTCAATGATAAATTTCCACAAGATGTCAAGTCTTGTTTAAGGGAAATGCACATCTTGCTAGTTGGTGAAATAGATCTTTTATAGGTGGCTCCAAAAAGATAAGATAAAAAATAGCAAGATATTTCCTAAGCATTTCACTATAGATATCAATAGAGATGGAGTAGTAGCCGAGCCCAAAATGACAATTGCTCGACTTAGTAGAGCTGAATTAGAGGAGCCATAGCCAGTTTTGGTAATTAAAAATGTGTTGGTGATCAAATCCAAGCTATGAAGAGTCTTTTCATTGAATATAAAGATGTATCTTCTTGGGGCTACACCAATCTATGGGGTGTTCCACCTGAGATATGCTAGTAACGAATTTCATTAATACTAGATGCCAAGCCCATTTCTTAGTAAAGGTACTAAATGAATGAGAATTTGGCAAGCAAGTAAAATTCAAACTCAATTAGTTAATCTGAGCAAGCTTCATCTTTGTAATCAATAAAACCAATTGGCTATTTCCAATCGTGGTGGTGCCTAAGAAGAATAGCAAGCCTCAAGTATGTGTTAATTATCAGAAGATCAATGCTCAGATAGTACCAGATCCATTTTTTATTCCATTCACTTTTGGCATCCTTGACCAAGTAGCAGGACACGAGATATACTCGTTTATGGATGGGTACAATAGGTATAATCAGATACCATCTACATGTGAGGACTAGTAGAACAATGCATTCATCAGTGTATGCCTACAAAGTTATCTTGAGACTGGTCTACGAAATGCAACATCCACATTCTAGAGATTCATGGTCGAGACATTCATGGAGTAATTGATTGATTTTGCCTAAATGATATTGTGTTTAGTTAACAATTTGTGCACATCTTGCTTGCCTTGAGAAATTCTTTGCCAAGCATAAGCAAGCAAGGATCTTTGTGAATTTGACCAAGTGTATCTTTTGTCTTAGGATGTGTATACTACTTGGATATGTCATTTCCAAGGAAGGAATTAGAACTACGCCAAGAAAGATTTGAGCAATGGAGTAGATTCCAGAGTCTTTGTTGGTTCATTAGCTTCGACAAGAGGTCCGTAAAAGACTTTGCAAAGATTTTAGTTCCTCTTTATGAGCTTACTAAGAAAGACACCAATGAAGAGTCACCAATAGCTTTTTGTGCTTTTAAACAATGTGAAGCCAAGATACTAATTCTAAGTCAACCTAGGTGGGATGTAATTTTTTGTGTTCATTTTGATGCATCAGGGTATGACATTTGCATCATTATAGCACAACCAGATGGTAGACTAGAATACCCGGTATACTATGCCAGCTAGCTTATGACACCACTCGAGTGAAATTATAGCACGATTGAGCAAGAAGTTCTTGGGATGGCTTATGATGCTAAAAAATTTTGACACTATTTTCTTGGAAATACATTTCTTGTCTATCATGATTACTAAGCTATTTTGTGTTTAATTAACAAAACAGTCATCCATGGATGGCTGGTGCATTGGATTGGTGCATCGAATTTTGCTATAACAAGAATTTACTTTCAAGGCTATTCATAATACCAAGGAATTCACATGTAGGGGTAGACTGTGTCTAACATATGCTTGCCCCACACCACACTCAAGGAGTAACAACCAAGCTTCCAAATGCTTATTTGTAGTAGATTTATCTAAAATTGAGTATGCTGAAATGTTGAAGTTTTTATCACAAACCATGTTTCCCAAGCATATGCCCAAGATAATCATAGAAAGCTTTCCTTGAAGCATAGAAATATAGCTTAATCATAGGCCAACTCTATTGACATAGGGTTCTGCATCATTTTATCATACCTCATAAACAAGCAATCGTGTTGCATGAAGCACACACTAGACTCATAGTAGGACATTTTACTAGACAAATCACAACTCAAAGACTATGCAAGCAGTATTTTAGCGGAGCACCTGATTCCGAGACGCTCATACTTATTGCCTAGTATGTGATGTATACCAAAGAATGGGTCTCTTGTTTCCACAACAACACATGCCTCTCTAATCGATTCAACCTTGGGAAGAATTTCAATGTCGGGGCCTTGATCACATAGGTTCATTCAAAAATTTGGCTGAATACATTGAAAAAAAATGCATTCTTGTTGCCACGGATTATGCCACTGAGTGGGTGGAAGCTAAGGCACTAAGAGACAACTAAGCACAAAGCATGGCTAACTTCATCTATATGGGGGATGACCATTTTTTGAGCAAAATCTTCCAAGCATCTGACCGAAGGTGACCGAAGGGGAAAAAAAGCTTCCAACTATGTAAACATATGGCAAAAATAGATCGGAACAAAACATAGTTTCACTTAGAATATATGCAAAGTATTATAGCAATGCCTATTTTATACAAAAATCTTTACATGAATCTTTGGGAATGGTGAGTAACATAATGGGATAAATTTTGAAGAAACCCACATGTAGAGTAGTCTTCTCTATGAAAATTCGCTTATGATCCGTCTTACAAGTTTTACTTCATAGGGGGTGACATTGAAAACCCTCTCTCAACCTAGCCTCATGAACGGGTTTATCCAAAGAAAACTCATTGAAGTAAGCCATCAAAATAGTTTTGCTAGCGAAACCCCTTTGAAGTAGGTCTTCCCAAGTAGCTTCACTGGCAAAACTATCATGGACAACACTTTTAAAAGTGCCATAACTTTCACATGCAATGTCTAAATATAGTCATTTAGCCACTCAAACTGATTTAAAACCCCCATTTGAGCACATTTATGGGGTTATATTTTTGAAAATCTTGCATATATAGTATTTAATATTACATATATTTTATGAGAGTGATACATAAGCCCAACTTAATATTTATTTATAGTAATATAAATGTCTTTAGAAACATATCCATAAATATCTTGTTATTTATGCTATTAAAACACTAGAAAGCTCTTGTCATATTGATATAAATGTGTTTAATAAGTAATTATATTTGTATAATATTATTACATTGAGAGTGATTATGAGGGATGTTTCTTAAAGGAATTATTTTTCAACACTTTTTTAAGGTAATAACAAGGGTACAAAGGATGTCTATGAAGAAGGAAATTTATGTTATGTAAAATTGAATGAGTGAAAATTATGTATGTTTTTATGATAACACGATCTAGTTGTAGTGAAAAAATAAGTGTAAAAATCATGTTTCCTAAAGAAATACAATTTTTTAAATCTCTTGAAAGACAAGCTCAGATAAACCTGCTCATAGGTTTTTTCTCGTAAAATTGATGCATCCATCTATATGTATATAATTTGCAAGTATGGTTTCCCAATGGAGTTTATTACTGACCAAGGAACCCATTTTATGAATGAAAATTTCACCTCTTTAACAAAAATGATTCATGGTCATACACTGAATGCCAAACACTTATTATCCTCGTTGTAATGACCATAAGTTGAGTTTTCCAACAAGGTACTAAAATGCATTCTCACAAAAGCACAACTTGGCATTGTGGAACTTGAGGTGGTGCAATTATTGAGAAATGAAGGAGTTGACTGGCATCTACACCCAAAAAAATTTCTTGCCTATATCCTTGGCCTCGACCAATGGCTCCGACTGACAAGGAACCCATTGGTCCTTATGTTTTACACGATCCAATTGACATACCTGGTTCCTCCATGGCTCCTCTACCTTGACCACCTCCCATATTCTTTTGTTGCTAATGGCTAGCTTTCAAGCATAAGAGGTCCCTTGTTGTTGCAACACCTTGATGGCACAGTCCAATGTGGCCATCCAATTTTGAAGCTAGGCTCCTTCGAGCGAGTCCTTGACTTTGTTCTAGCTTGTCCTTGACTTTGTTCCACATCCACGAACACACAACCAAGCTTTGAGTGGAGGCAAAATGTTAGCCCTTATTCAGTTTGACTTCCCAACCCAAGTATCTGAGTAACTAGGCATCAAGGTACGGCCAACCAAGCATCTAAGTGACAAGTTCTTAAGCAAGAGCAAACCATGCATGCAAAACCAATTGATAAATCGGTTCATCAATGATAGTGGTGGACTTGACCCATAGGTGCAGCTTGTACAAATTTGCATGCCTTAGCATTGTGGACCTTGAGGTGGTGCAAGTTATCAAGCAATGGATAGGGGAAAATGTACCTATGGGCATCAATGCCATGTATCCTTGGCCTCCATCAGTGGCTCCAAGTGTATCAAGTTGTAGATCTTCCAAATCAGTGAGTAGTTGATCCATCTATTCACGAGCGGATCAGATGAGTCCACAATAGATTGTTGACTTTATAGCAAGCATGAGCTCGAAACAACAAGACTGGGCTAGGCAGGCTATAGGGTCATCTCGCCTGCATACTTCGACTCGGCCCTCTCTATTGAGTTCCTATAGTTGGCCACATTGTGTGTTGACAGTTCGCCTGCTTGCAATCAGGCATTGTTGGTTTGTAGTCAGGCATTGCCGACTAGGGGCCGACATCAACATGGGCATGAGAGAGAGAGAGAGAGAGAGAGAGAGAGAGAGAGAGAGAGAGAGAGAGAGCACAAAATATCAAAATAGCAACTTATGTTCTCTCAATAAGATCACAACTAACAAATCCAACTTTATCCTTGAAAAGACATCCAAAATGCATGTTCACTAATGCCTTCAATAGAAAAATACCTTTCTTGTGGAAATCTAACATGGATCTTCAATTCATTATGGATCCATATGGTGCAACATCATATTGTACACCATATATCACAAAAATGGATAAGACAATCACTACATGCTTGTAACAAATAAGGAGAGAATGCATTCAAGAAAGTACAAACACTCAAAGTAGATTGAGAAGAATGGGAACTGCATTCTTGCATGCACAAAAAATGAGTGCTCAACTAGCATCTTTCATTGCACTCTCACTACTATTACACAAAGCATGTAGAGAATTCCAATTTATTAACACTAAATAATGAACCCAATGGTCAAGTGTTGACATTAAAAAGAAAACATCAACGTCAAAAGTGGGAAGAAAGGTCAACTAATATAGCATGTGAAACCATCATTGTGATAAGTACATAAAAAGGCAAAGGATGGATACTATTTGCCTTACTTCTTAAGATTTGTAAAATTCAATATTGTAAAAGATCCCAAACAACTACCACAGAGAACAACTTCTACTATATTTTCCATTCAAAGATGATGAGTTCAAACATCTTAATCAATTTAGCTCATGGAAAGATGCTTGTTGAGCACAAAAGGAGACTATACTACATAACAAATCCAAGTTCAATTTCAATTACGACAAATGAGAAAATCCTTGATGCCCTCGACACACTGGATGACTTGGAGACAACAAAGCTACAAGAGACTTTAACAAAACTAAAATACATAGGATATTGTCCTGGATATGCCACTGCTCCAAAAAACACAAAAAATGGTAACTTCCTAATACCAACTAAAAAAGGTAATACTATTACCCATTGAAGAGTACTTCAAGAAAATTAGAAGCCTTAACTACAAATAAAGAAACAATTTTGATTATCTTCTTATACTTAAAAGAATTAACCCAAATGAAAAATCTACCTTTTTCTTACTAGGGAGTGAGCACAAGAAAAACATATCTTCTACTTCTTAATCAAGAACTACTTAGATAATATAATCAAGCAATACTATCAAATGACTTAAATTTTCCAAAGGTTCTTTTATTTGTCTACACTAGTAAGGCTCCCTACAACATACATGGCACTACCATTCATTTCGCATTGCACTTGCCCATTCATATCAAGAACCTGCAATCCCTCCCACATGAGAAATTAGATATATTGAGCAGCCTCTACAAGCAAGTGCAATTGCTTTTGTCTTTAATGAGATATCACTTGTGGGATGCAAAACTCTCAATTTCACATACCACCGCATGCATTTCTTGAAAAGGATCTTTGATGAACACTTTGGCCAAGTTGATGTCATATGCTATGGAGATTTCTATCAAGAAAAACCGGTAAAAGAAGCTTGGGTGTTCAAACTAAATGAAGATACATTAGAGTCTATGGCCAATAAAAATTGGAGAAATAAAATTGAGTGCTATAAGCTTAATGTAACAATGCATCACGAGACGATGTGTTCATAATAACTTTGAACTCATTTAGAACTTCTACCCATACACAAGAACAAATTAACTACATAAACAACAATGCCCTCTAATGACCACGTCCTCCTGCACCTCTTCTACTACATGAGCGTGCCTATGAATAAACACAACGAATGTGTCCTCTCCAAGCAATGCAAGGCAAAACATACACAATTAAAGCAATTGATTACTTTACTGAAACACCTTGCAATAGTGAAGGCAACTGATGGTCTTAGGACAACCATAGAGATAAAAGAGGGTTTGCTCATAGAACTTTTCTTTGGAAACATTAACCAACAAGATGGCCTTTGAATGAGGATGATGGGGTCTGTAAGAAAATGTCAACATTCCAATGCAAAGACATTGTCTAGATACATTTCTCACACGCTACCATGGGATTGATTACAATAAAAACTAACAAAGACACCTATACTGACTAGATAAACCACACTTGGACACCAATATTTCGTACTGCAAAGGAAATATATCCCAAAGGCACCATCTTCAAATACAAGGAAAAGTTCAAGACTAACCTAACTATCTCTAACTCCAACCTAACTACATCTAACCTTGATTCACGTTGGCTAACCCTAGGTGGGAGACCTAACTAAACTAACTTGAGCTAGTTAGTCTAGCTTAGTATAGTTAGTCTAACTCATGCAAATTAGGTTCAAAGAGATCATATTGATAAGACTTTAAAAACCTTGAATTTGATATATCTTAAAGAAGATCTTGTAGAAACAGTGTTACCATCAATCCCATCTAAAATTTCACTTATAACAAAAGATCTTTTTCTTTTTTTCCTTGCGTTTGTTCTCTTAGTTTTTGTTAGACTTGAGGAATTGTGATTGGCTTAGTTTATAACAATCAATTCAAGAACATTGTCATACGAGTTTAGTTGATGTTTCTTGATTCTTTCTTATGTCCCTAATTTTTTGTATGATTGTGTATAGAATTTCCGAGCGGCTCTCAACAAGCAACTCAGACACCTCCATCTCCTTCGCAGGGCTATAGGGCTTCCCATCAAGGGACTTCAACGAATGCCAGCCCTTAATGACATCCACAACCAAGAGACTCCTACTGCCATGCCATCTTTGACTCCAAGCCTCAATGCAAGACTTCTCCAGTGCCTGAGCTTCCATCACTGCTATGAGCTATAGGCCATCAAAGCCTCAACAATAATGCCTCCTCCTTGACTACGCAACAACGAGCTCCAGTCGACGGTTCTATCAAACGAAATCTTTTCAAGATTTCATCGCATATTTTTTATTCTGGTGCCCTTATCTTAGTCCTGATATTGACATGTGGCAGGTGGAGGATAAGATTTTACCATAGTTGATAAAATAACCAAGATTTGGTTAGTCTGAGTTGGTCCATAGTTGGCCACATGGCAGTCACTCTCATGACCTCGATCAACCTAACTCGGGTGACAATAATCCAAGGTCAGCAAGGCTTAGTTTAGCCTTTGACACGTGTCAGATAAGGCTCGACCAGGGTTGGTTAACCACTATGTACTCCTTCGGTTTAGTTAGGTTGACCTTGAGTCATCCTTCTAGCTTCATGACACATGGCAGTGCCCAATCACCTACCACATGAGCATTCTGTCGGATTAGCATGCACAGCACCAAGTGTCTTCTAAGCACAATCCCCTCACAGGCATTGTGTGCATTACTACATGTGACCTCCACAAGCCACCATCCATTTGGAACCCCTTCTTGGGATCAAAGTTTCACCTATTTTTCCAGGGACTGTATCTTTTGATCCAAAGGGAATTTTACAGCACTCCAAAAAGCAAAATTGCTTGCTACTTGTGCTCTAAGCACCAGTCACCTCAAATTTCATATACATAGGTTAGCATCATGCAATCCTCATCATCAAAACCACCTCTTGATTCTTTCCAGTGCACCCAGCACATAAAATGATTCAAGATAAATTTCTTTTGCTGCATTTGATGCTTTGATGCATAGTCTAGATATAGACTAGCTTAGCCATAGAGGAGATCCAACTCCATAAAGCCAAGTAAGCCATTGCCACATTACCCGATTAGTTCCCACCAGCGTCAGTCCCATCGGATCTATCATCAGTATACACATTCATACACTGACACCAATTTAGTTCTCTTGGCATTCGATAGTTCATCACGATTGGTGACACTTGGCAAAGTTATCCCTCTCTCAGATTTAGGATTGTTACACATTTTCACAAACACATGCCACCCATGTACAATCACATTTGTTGACTATTTTTGGCATTGGTTCCTACACACATACATCAGTCTTGTACAACCTCTTGGCTACACCTGACACTCAGTTGTCACCATCATGTTGCAAGCTTAATCCTTGGCACACAGTTGCTCTCACATGACTTGGTTTTGATCGCCTAGCGTAAGCCCCCCAGTGGCAGCTCTCACATAGTGTTCTCATGGGTAGACACTCTCATCGCTACACGGGTAAGCCTCTTGCACACAGTACTACACCGCCTCCAACATGGAGTTATTCTCATGACACAGTTGATGATACACCAGTCATGACTCTGGATGATATCAATGAGTGGAAAGAGAACCTTCTTCGACCATTTATTGCCACAGGGTATGTACCAGTCCATGATGCAAACTCGGGCCTCATTGACCTTGACAGATCAGATGTAGATGCTTCGAATGTTAGCATGGATCAGCCCACAGTTTTTTAACATGCACATTCCTCGGTAAGCCCTCAGCATGAGGCCCACTTCTTGGTAAGCCCTTATAGCATGAGGCACATTTAGCAGTAAACCCTCAGCATGAGGAATATTTGACGGTAAGTCCTCAGTACTAGGTAGTCTCATCTATATCAGCATAAACTAATACTAGTGATGTACAACCATCACTCTCATGCATGGATCCGACTCCATCTTTTGCCATAGGTGCAGATACTCAACAGGAGTTCAGTGATCATGCAGATTTATAGTAGATAAGTCCTCATCAGTACGAGGCACTCACATCTCTAGCTACATGCGAAGATTTATGCCATAGCGCATTCAGCTCTTCAAGTGATTTTATCGCATCCATCACTGAAGCTTTCACCTTTGACACAAAGTATATCTTGGGCTCGATTCCCTTCAACAATTCAGATCGACATATTAGTCCACAAGACATTCCAACATCGGCTCGGTCATGCCGCAATCAACAGATCAATCCTCACTGTACTGTTGAAGTACTAACATTCCATGCTTCTTCGAAAAATGACGGAACTGTGTTGTACAATGTGCAAACGTTTGCTGTACAAGAGGAAAGCAGAATGGCAAACTGGAAAACCACACACTACTACAAGATATTGTAGTAGAAGTATCATGATGAGAAGGGCTAAGCAGCAACATTCCGTAAAGGAATAAATCGTGCGACCGCACCATGCATGTTAACTAGAAATCTACCTTCAATATTCATGTTGAAGAGTTCAGACTTTAGATACTGCGTGTCGTCCTCAAGCATTTCAATGAATGGATGTGACAAATCTCCTCCCTGGGGACTGCCACGTGTTGTGAAATCAGCCAACCTTATCCTTCTTTGACCCCAAACGCCTTCAGCCTCATCAGTGGATCATTAAATGGCTGAGATGGTGAGGTGACTGCGACGTGGAGATGGAGGGAAGTCCGAGAGCCGAATAGATGTAGATTCAGCTAGCGGGTTCTTCTTAGAGGTCAGTACCTATTTTATTATGCGTGTCTGAGGTGAAAAGGATTTACCTCAGGGAGTGTTAGTTTTCGTAATGAAATTTTGAAAACTCATTTAGAGTTTTTGTTTGTTTGTACCACATCAGTAGAGCCCGCTTGGTGAAAATAAGTTATCTTGTTCTTGTTCTGGCATCTATCGATAGTATTTCAAGGGTGGACCTCGACAAATGTTCCCCCACCTCGACCCATCTTAGGATTGCAAGAAGTTGGGAAAAATATCAGATCAGAGACGTTTTGCGATTCCATTCATACTAGCCTTTCAACAAGACACAGCTTCAACAAATCATAAGCAGATAAGAAAGAGAGAAGAGCCACCATGGCGCTGATATCATGGAGCATACATGCAGAAAACAATCGAAAACATCCTAATGCAATACAATTTGCCAGCCTTCGTACTGAGACAAAAACAGAAACATAGAACAAAATAAAGACACAAATGAAGCGCACAATCACCCCCCATAGATTCGACCATTTCCATTTCGCAGACATTGCTCATCTCGACCCCCTTCCAAGCGTAGATACTTCCAATCGACACATGATCTCAACACGCTATCATTGAAACCCCCACACACCAATCCACTCTAGACCTACACTCTTATATAGACAGACAAACACAAACGAAAACTAGAAAAAGCATCTACTATGCTCAGTTCTACAACCATGTCGATGCCAAAAACTGCCAAACACCACATAGTACGTGACACCACACAATGTCTCTAGAAGGCCCTTTTGATTTCCCCATACAAACTGACATGCAACTTTAGAAAGTTGCATGTTTGGGATTGTTCAGGATACACAACAGAAGAGCAACAACAAACGAAAATAGCAGACTAGAGCGGCTCTCTTGCAAACAATTGCGTGCAGGATCGCATAACAGAGACACAAGAGGGATCTAGAGGCGAGGAGGAGGCGAGGAGGAGGCGACAAGGAGAGATGTCCACATGTGATAAGAATGCTCCAAAGGTCCCTAAATACTAACCCTAAACTACTTTCTAATCCTAAACTTCCCCTAACCCTAAACGTTACTTAGGTCTTCGCTACCGGACTCAAACCTGCCTACCCACAAACTAACCTAAGCATTAACCCTAGTCAACCACTAACCTGGTCAACACGACGAAATACTCTCACAAATCTACTTTCTCCACCCACCTCCCAAAAATCCACTACTCCCCTTTGCAAAAATCCACTACTCCCCTTTGCAGGACCAAAATGAAAAAGAATTTAAAACAAGTTGAACCACATTCAAGTGGCCTGCCATGAAGGGATTCACAATAGGAAACAGGAAAAGAAGGGGAAAGGGATTCACAATAGGAAAGAGGAAAAGAAGGAGAAAAAGTTAGAATGACATTAAGGGTCAGTGCACGCGAGGCCACTTATGCGAAGTTGGTGGCTCATTTTCCAGGTTTGCACAGTTTATGAGGCAGAAGTGAAGGGCCTTTGGTGTCAAGAATGGCACCTCCATTTTGGAGGTTGCAAAACTCAGCACCAGAGTGCCATTTTTCTGGAAGCCAATCTGAATCTGGCATGTGGCACTGTTGTTGGGGTGAGCTGCCTTTAATGCTTCAGATCTTGATGGGCAAGCCAATCAAAGTGGCACAGCTCTCTACAAATATTCAAAGATGTCCTGCAATCCTCCATGAAATACGTGAAGTGCCCTGAGTATTTTGGCGTGTGAATGAAACGACTCTCTTGAACAACTACGCATTCTTTTGCGCGTGTGCACTAAGCGTAAGTGGCCAAGAAAAGGGGGACCAAAATAGAAACAAGAGAGAAAGGGGGAAGAAAAAGTGGAGCCTCAAAAAGCTAGAAATATTTAAACAAAGAATTTAAACAAGGTGAATGATATTTAATCATTCATAAGGCCTGCAAAAGCGAAAAAGAATACATTGGAGATGATGTGTCGGTAGACTCCAAGAGATAAAGGAAGGAGAGAGAGAGAGAGAGAGAGAGAAAGAGAGAGAGAGAGAGAGAGAGAGAGAGAGAGAGAGAGAGAGAGAGAGAGGACGGAAAAAGGTGGAGGATTTTAAGGGAAAGAAACAGAAAATGGGGAGTTGGACCAATCATAAAATCTAAGACTTTCACAAAAAGAAAATTCTGAATTTTAGCTTCTTTGAGAAGAACCTCCACTTAGAGGACTTCCCAACGCATGCTCACCAGGGAAGTCTCACAGCCCCATAGAGGGCTAGGGCTGGGTGAGAATGCTAGGTTGGAATTGCAGCTCTCGCTCAGCATCCTGAAATTTCAGGACTCTCGCTCAGCCTTGCAATGCCCAAAGCTTCTCATTGGCCCAAAAACTCCACTGGCTATTGGATTGGCCGTGACAGCCTGGAATAGCAATAAGCTACATTAAAGACACCTTCAAGAAGACAATGGGCCTTCAGGGGGCTATGTTTTTGCAAATGCTGGCTGGGTAGGAGCCTGCTGAGATTGAAGTGCCAGAGGCAACCCGGGGAGGTCCTTGTATGAGACCTACCCAAAGGGCAGGCCAAAAACATATGATTTCATTACTAAGAGGGGTCACGGAAGACCTTCGTTAAGAAGGCAAGTAAGGGGTCAAAAGCGTGTGGTCGGTCAATGGTAATTTTCATCTTCTTCTTCTTAATTATTAAAAGTCGTGATTATATCTTCGTGTTCTTTTCTTCTTCTTCTTCTTCTTCTGTGTTCCTGAGAGAGTTTTTCAAACCCTAGCTTCTGCTTCTTCCACAGAGCTTCCTTCACCATGTTGGCTTCGCCAGGCCATTCCCCCCGCCATCTCCTCTTCACTCCCTCCTCTCCTTCCTCCCTCTCCAGCCTCGATTACCATGGCTCCTCCCTCATGGGTCCTCCCCCCCCTAAACGTCCCCGCCGCTCCTCCCAGTCTGTCCTCGATGAAGATCGCTACGTCGCCGCCATCGAGAAAATCATCGAACGTGACTTCTTCCCCGACATTCCCAAGCTTCACAATCGCCTCGAATGGCTCGAGGCCATCCGCAGTGGCGACCCCGTCGTTATCCGGGACGCTCAGCTCAATATCATACGGCGGAGGAAGGAGAAAGAAGAAGCGATGGGAACCCCTTTGTCCGTGGCTGACTCCTCTTTCGAAACTCCAGCCTCGTTGGTAGGTGCGTCCCCTGCGTCATCCCTGAGGACACCTCTGCGTTCGTTTTTGGGCCAGGAGGTTCCCTTGTCCGACGCAGACGGCGCCGAGGTAGATACATCGCTTTCTTTGGATAATTTTCTACAGAAATACACCAGTGAAGATAATGCAAGCTTTTCAAAGATTTTAGATAAGGTGAATAAGAAAAGGCGTGAAAAATTTAGATATCTCACCGACAAGGAGGAACCCTCGCCTCAACTAAGAATAGCAGACAGGGAAGAGATTCCTACCGATGGCTATGGGACTTCAGGTCAACCAGTAAGCTCTCTCGAGGGTTGGAATTACGTTGCCAAGAATCTCTTGATGTATGACTCAGCAGAAAGAGAAGATGCACCTCTTACAGTGACCGAGAAAGAAGAAAGGCTGAAGAGCCTTAGCAAGCAGATCAATGTTCGGAGCACTCGTTTCCATGGTAAGATGTTTGACTCAAAACTTAGGGAGGAGGAGACAGTAGCTACTTTGTATCCCCCTGTGCCAGGAACAACTCCATCGTCATCATGGCCCCTCTCAGATCCAGAGAGGCTAAAAAAGAAGTACGATCTAGAAGATCTCAGGAAAACTCCACAAGCCTTTGGAGAGAAGGAGAACAATAAAAACCTAGTCAAAGTTGGAACTTCAGGTTACAGCTATGTGGCCACCCCTTCCCCGGCTCCAGGGGTTGATGAGTCGCCCTTTATCACATGGGGTGAAATCGAAGGTACACCGTTAAGACTTGAAACAGAGGATACACCTGTTGGTATTGGAGGCAGTGGAGATGGGCCTCATTTTAAAATTCCAGCCCCCCCTTCCAGGGACGCGCGGGCTCATAGTCTTTCAAGGGATGCAGCACGCAACCTTAGGGAAAAGTCAAAGCTCTATCAAGCTGGATCTTCGCCTTCTCCAGCAAGAGGATCAGCAAGCCCTGCTATGAAAAGCCTTTCAGCTGCTGCTCAGAACTTTGTGAGGAAGGCAATGGCAAAATCTTCTGCGTCAGTGGATGCAAGGTTGAGGGCCAGTTATAGAGCAAGTACAACTCCAGGCACTCCTAGAATGGCAAGGAACGCAGCTCGATTCAGAGAAGGTAGTATTGCTTCGAGAGAAGGCAGTGTACCATTTCAATCTCCCCTTATAAGGGAGGGCAGCGTTCCTGTAAGGTCTCCTTCAGCATCTCCTGCGGGGGATTAGCATGGATATCAATAGGAGAACTTTCTTTGTGGACACAGGTGTAAAAGGCAAACCTAGAACCACAAGGAATGCAGTTTGATTCAGAGAAGGGAGCATTGAATTGACGGAAAGGGGGTGCCCACTTTAATCTCCTCTAATTAGGCGGGGAGCGTGCCTGTAAGGTCACCTTCAGCAGCTCCTGCTGTAAATGAGCCTTGATATCAATGGGAGCACTTTGTGTAATATTTTTTTGTGGACACAGGTGGAAATGAGATGCAAGTTGGCATCCCTATTTCATGTTGTTTGATATGCTCCTAAGAAACGATGCTTGAAACTCTGCTACTGTTGATCATTGAGGGTGTGTTTGTCACAGTGCATTCACCTGCCTGAATTGCTGAAGAATATTTGGAACAAAGTTGCATGAAACGGACCCATCGTGAGTTTTTACCTTTTTTAGGTGACATCCTTAGAAATGAAATGTTACTCTTCTAATTTTTCCCCCAGAAAAGGTTCTCTCTTAAATTACCAATTGCTTGGAAAACGAAATCACTGATGTTCAGAGGGAGTTTAGGGATTGATTTTCAGAGCTAATCGTTTTTTTATTTTTTGGGACAAAAACTTTCTATAATATTCCACCAATTGAACACTCCTTTGTGAGGTGCTCTTGGGTTCCTTGATTTGGTAATGGTGTTGTTAGTCCCTAGTCACAGTTATCCTTGTGTATGAACTCATGCTTGATGTTGCTTGGCGTGCCATTTATATGGGTGTATATCTCCAAGTAGCCCAGGGCTGTAAAGCTGCATGCAACAGAGCTGGAAAGACAGTAAAGACAGAGAAAGCCACGTTAATTGTTTTTAAAGCTCCTGTTCTCTTGTTTAAATTAAGTAGTGATTGGAGGTGCCACATTATTGGTGAGGATCATCATTGGCAACCCTTACTTTGGCTCGAAATTGTGTTGCAATTGTGCTCATCAAACACATCACGTGCACAAGTTTGTTGTCTGCTTAAACGATCGTATTTTCTGCTTTTACCATAGGCTTATATGTCTATCAGCAGTAGGTGCATTCTCTAGTGCTCAGAGAATCATCGGTGTTGTCTAATCTATGCTTGTTCTATGTAATGATCATATTGTCTCTTTGTGTGCTTCAGTGCGGTTCGTGGTGTCCAGGCTGTCTTCACGCACTGTTTCTTTTCATTGCTTCTCAGGTTGGGGCACGATGCACATTCTATAGAGAAGCCATTCAAATCGAGTAGCGAGGGGGCCATGTCACACAGAGTGGGCATCCCCTTTTAACCTGTCAGAGAGTAATGCGAAAACCTCAATGTAGGGTACAACAATGGAACTTCACAGCTCTCTCCAGTCTCTCAGGTTTGTGCACAAAGGGTGTAAAACTCAAATCTGGATGCAACAACCAGTGGGACACCCAAAAGAAACTTACATTAGCTCCAGCTCTGGCATTGGCTGAATGTACCTGTTGGAGGTCACTGCCTCATCTGTGAGCCCTCTTACGAGCTCGTAGGCGCTGTAGGCCAGGGTAGAAGGGGGATAGGATAGGATAGGGGAGCACAGACCCTGAGTTAGGACTGTGCGTAGGCAGGATAATAGAAGCAGATATGGCTGCTAAAATGGCTGCAGTTAATGAAGTGAGGCAGATGGCACAATGGCCCCTATGTATGGAGAGGGCTGGATGCCTCACTTGAAGCAAACCGACGGAGCAGGTCAGTAAGGCTGCTTGGCAGAGGCTTACCCCTGTCCTAGGACTGTACCCTAGGTCAAGTAAGGGTATCCAGCCTCTCCATACATAGGGGCCATTGTGGTGTGCCTTTACTCAGATCCACTAAAGCCTCCAGCCTTCAGCCCAAAGATATGTAGGCATTGTAGAGAGAGCAGCCCTTTGATTCGCAGCCAAGGCTAGTGCAATACAAAGGCCAACTATGGCCCTATATATGGGGGTTGCAAGTTACGTATTTTGTCTACATGGATGCTCTAAGGCCATACTCCATACTCGCAAATAGAGATACAAGATTTATAGGATCGTGAATGTGGTGTGTTAAGAAATTATATTGGAATGCAAAGAAAAAAAACAAGGATCATATGATTCGTAAAGTTTAACGTAGCAAAAGATCCTGATAGCTACTAACGTGAACAATTACTGATATACTATCCTTTCAAGAACAACGAAGACCAAGAATTATTAATACATGGATCTTGGGAAGAGCTTACAATTCTTGATATCAAACAATTGTACAAAACAAGGCTTTGTATTATCAAGCAACAAATACAAGTGATGGTCTATTAATCAACAAAGACAAAAGTACAACAATCGAAAATGAGCCAACACAAGAGCACAACTTTACCAAATATGACAACGCAACAGACATGAAAACAAAACAATAAAAAACAGTGAACGACAAATTCATCATTCCTATTAAAAAACAAATACTCATGCAGAATGACGACTACTTCAAAATGATTCAATTGTTGAATTTTGAGCAAAGACAATTGTTTGATGATGTTATGATATAGAAACGAATAAACCCAAACGAAAAAATACACCTATTTTGAATAGGTGGGGCTAGAATAGGAAAAACATATCTTGTTATGCTCATGGTACAAGGCTTGCTGCGATTTTACAACCACACAATCGAAAACATAGACTACGAACTGCTACATGTACTAATGTTAGCTTACACAGGAAAAGCTGCATACAACATAAACAAACTCACTATTCAGCCTGCACTGCATTTACCATTACAAACAAAGAACCTAACAAGCTTGGCTAGGGAAAATTTGGACACACTCATTCACCTCTATGCACAAGTACAACTCGTTTTGTTCGATGAGATTTCATTAGTTGGTAGGCGAACTTTAGATTTTGCAGACCTTCACATGTGTACATTCGAAAGTCACTGCAGTGACCCGGATAAAGGTTGATGGCCAGAAGTAGGAGACAGAGACGATCGAGGTGTCAATCTAGGCATTTGTTTGGGCTCCTGTGGAATAGTTCCTAAGCCATTGTGCAACAAACTGTTAAGAGTTTTGACTGATTCAATCTTGATGAGTTTGATGTTGAGGCAAGGTACGAGAAGGGTGTTCCTAAGTCAGCATAGCGATAACCAATTGAGGAACTTTGGCATAACCTTTGATTCAATGGGGCAAACCTAGTCTCGTAAATGTTCTAATCGAAGGAGCGAGACTTTGTTTTATATCTGCATCTATTGCTGTACAAACAACATCAGATTTTAAATTTAAACAATCGTATCCAATACGAAGGTTTGGTTTCAGATATAATGACAAGATTTCAACATAGAGTAGATGCCAAGACAAGACATTGGCACTGGTGTTGTGTGGAGTGAAAGGCTCAGTAAATCTATTGTTGCAGATAGAGTGATGAAAGAATTATATGAGTTTGGTGAGGGAGATTATTGCTGTATAAATTATCTACACTATACAACATCGTAGAGATACAAAAGCGAATGATCTAGGATCTTGCAGACCAATGGACTGAGGTGATTAACCAAGACAACCATCATATTGTAAGAAAATAACTTGTGGAGGTGCTCGAGACATGGCATGAAGGCCCGGTTTCAATCTATATCGACAACTTGCAAGACGGTTGTATTTTGAAGGATCTTCCGCGGAACAAGAAAAGCTGCCGAAGGGAAGCAGCTTGATGGTAACAACGAGGGGTATGAGGTTGGGCGACAAGATCAACATGAGAAGCAACTGGGCGATCGACTACGCAGAACCCAAAGGCATTGAGGTGAAGAGCTAAGCTTGCAGGAGGGGAAGGAGTTATTGTGTTGGCAAGCCTTCAAAACCAAAAGACACTGCCCTCGAAGCTTTGGAAAGCCTTGCGATGACCTTATGCTCTACTGTCACCAGCCTGAAAGCTCGACTTACTACAATGTTCTAACTCCCATTTTCCCAAGGTTTGAGAGGCACGTGATGCTGGCTAAGTGGAGAGTGAGAATGTTATGTGTTCTACTTTGAACTTCCTCTAATGATAGTTGTCTTTTTGTGTTGTCCACAGTCTACTGAATGATATGAGAATGTTGGAATCATCCCGCTCAAGGACACACATAGAGCCTCTCGGGCTCACATTGATAAGTTTTTGGGATATTGTTGCTACGATCAAAGAAATCAAAAGACAACGAGAATTTAAATTTTGCCTATCGCGCTACTCATAGTGATTTTACAAGTGTTCAACTATGATTATGACTATTGACATTCAAGTAATATGCTAGTCTCTTATCCATTTACGATACTTATCCTTGGTGCTAATGTTCTCGATGTTTATATTCTCGACATTATCTCGACACCCAAGGAAGGGCCGTTCCCTTGGATTATAACTCTTTGGGGAAGAAAGCATGCCACCTCCCTACCCACATTATGTGTGGTTATAAGAATTATATACTACATATTATCATATAAAAATTTTCAATCACTCGTCCATTCAAAATTGCTTGTTTTCAATCTAAATTCTTACAACATTCCTCTCTTTTAATGCATGTTATTGATGCAAGGGAGCCAAGAAATCCAAGATGGATGTAAGATTGAAGATGACAATGCCTTTATTCATATGGTTGTAGTCCATATGAAACTATTGTATAGACTACAACAAGGATCAGTTATTGTATCGCCTTATTCATGTATTTGTTGGACTTCATCTTCCAAAATATGGACATCATAAAATCAATAATAAATGACCACCTTTGACATTTGCAGGGAGGATTGGGTCCTAATGGATCCTGTGTCACGTCTCATGTCATTTGTACTCATTCACTTTTTCCCTTTAAAAATTTGATAAAACTATAGGATTCAAGTTCAATTTCGAGTATGTGCTCGACGACATAAAGGCTTCCTATCACAACCTAGTTATGCTCTATTACGTGTTAATTTGTGGTTGGTGCACTTGTTGGGTGGATTTGTTGTTATTTTGGGTGTTTGAAATTCCCATTGGTTGCTCCCAATGTTGGCACTAGTATTGATGATTTGGGATACCCTTTTATGACTTTTGGGCCATTCCCATTTACTCCTCTTTGCACACTCTTAATATCCTTCTTTCTTTTCACCCTAGGGCCTCCAATTTTATGTTCTCTCTCAGCATTTCACTCATGCACAAGCAAGCCTAATGAATGATAGATATATCATTCAAGTTGTTTATTGGTTTTTCGCGCTGCAAAGGGTCTTAGGAAAGGCGTGGGTTAGGCAAATGGAGGTTTGTGAGTAGGTGGTCAATTTGACCAGGTTAGCCGAGGCTTAGTGGTATCGGGTAGGTGACGGCATGCCGAGGTCTTCCTGGGTGCTGCACCTGCCCGCCCTCTCCGTGGGGATGGCATGGATGCACTTCAAAAGGGTTCTTCTCTGGCGGGTTTCGTGGGCATGGAGGTGCTTCAAGAGGAGCCTTCTCTATTCTAAGACTTCTTCCTTGGGTTTCGTGGGCATGGAGGTGCTTTGAGAGGAGTCTTCTCTATTCTTTCTGGCATGGAGGCGGATTCTTCTCTCGCGGTTTTCATGGGCATGGAGGCGCTTTCAAACAACTCTTCTTTGTTACAGGTGTTACTAACAGGCATGCAAGCACTTCCAAAGGCTTTTGTAGAGTTTGTGATTTGTCTACGTGTTTGTGAGATGTTGTATGCAGCGTTGTTATTGCGATTCGATCGATTTGGTGCCCATCTTCAGTATCCTTCGACTGCTTACATGCAATATGTTTATTCATTGCATGATGTTGTCTAGAGGTATAGCAAATTGGGGTTTCTAATGTTGTCTTCTGTTGTATGTGGTACGTTTGATGCTGTTTTTGTCTGCACAGCAGCTCTGGAAGAGCGTGGACGTCAATTGTGTGCTGTTCTGGTGCTATTTTAAGAGACATTAATAGAACAGTCTAGTGGTTCCTAGGATAGGATGTGCTAATTCGAATGTATGCTCAATGGGCTCTCTTGCTTTGCCATTTTCTATATAAGAGTCTCTCGCATCAAAATCAGCTTCCACTCTTGTAGGATGAACGCGTCAGACATAGACATGGTGGAGATAGGAGGCGCTTTCCTTATCCCACTTACCGTGTTCATATTCTTTGCAACCTGTGTCGTCCGTTTATCAGTCGACTGCATCTTCATTATAGCTATATGCACTTCGTTACTTCATTTGACAATTGTTGTAGTGTTTGACGACCTCTGGTACAACAGTTTGCGTATGATTGTTGTTGTTTTTGGACATTCGGTTGCTTGAAAGATGTGTTGGTTTCCTTTGGTTTCTCATTTTGAGCTTTCTTCATTGTGGCCCTTTAGGTTTGCCACTTATTTCATTGTAATCGGCTATCCTCATGTGGTTGCACATGTTTGGAATGGTCAGTCCTTACAAGGAGTGTTGAAGCTAAGGTTTGTTAATTTTCCAAAGCTGATGTGCAACATATAAATCCCCACATTTCATGTTCTCGTACATGATCTACTTATTGTTTTGACCATGCTCAAAAGTCTGCATTGTAGGCTGTACAGTTAGTTAGATTGGATCGGGCCTGTGATGGACAAATGAGATTGGGCGGGATTTGTTGTGGAAAACTCAGTAATGTGGGCAGGAAATTCGATTGAGAACCCACTCTTTTTCATGGAGAAAGTAGACATTAAAATGTGTTAAGAAGATATGAGACATTCATTACTTGTTACTATAAGCTATGAAACGTTCATTTGTTGATACTATTTTCAGTTTAATTCATTGGAACATTTCCTTGTGTCATTGAAGACGAGGCAGGGATGAGGCGGCTTTTCAATTCAATTTCCTACAGACATTTTGTAATGTATTGTGAGCACATTCATATATGAACACCTTCATTTGTTGTTGTCATTTCCATTTGAATCTATTGAAATATTTTGTTGTACAATTGAAGAGAACATTAATAAATGCATACATTTTGAGCGTATTTAGATACAAACACCTTCATTTGTTGTTGGTATTTTCGTTTAAATTTCTTGGAATATTTTATTGTATAACTCAAGAGAATAGTACTTAGATGGCGAACATGTTCATGTACATTGTAGGCTTCCTTGACTTAGTAAAGTGAAATATTTTGTTATGCTGTGAGTTAACTGAAATATTTTGTTATGCCATTGAAGAGAACACATGTAGAGTGGCCTTTTCTTCTCTTCTTAGTACATTTTCATCGTACCTCTCTTTTCAAAAAATTCAATTCTGCAAAGTATGTTGATATGCAAGTGTCAATAATTCATTGTTATTGATGGTTAGACTCAGCAATGAAAATTAAAAAACGGAGAACCTCCAAGTGCTCTCTCTCTCTCTTTCTCTCTCATGGTGGCATGTATTGCCTGAAAATTAAAAAACGGAGAACCTCCAAGTGCTCTCTCTCTCTTTCTCTCTCATGGTGGCATGTATTGCCTGAAAATTAATTTTTAAAGGTAATATTAATGTGAAACATTTGGACACCTACCTCCATTCCCCTTCTTTGGGTCATTTCATGGATTTGGAACGTGGTTGTTACTACAGCTATCAATACACCTCCACATGCTGCAACATACAAATTTGTGCAGTTGTGAGTTCATTAGGTGTGGACAGGACAGATCTTATGCTGGGATGTAAGCATGACAATGTGCTCACGCACGATCCATGCTTTATGTATAGACTACAGCTGTTGTGTACCCTATAGCCCATGTTCAAGTGGCATGTCAACTGTCATGTTCTTTTGTCCACCTAGGCTTATAAGTGTACGTAATTGTGGCATTACATGCTAACCATCTCATCTTTAACCTATTAACCATGGATGACAAAAAAAAGGGTAGACACGTGGCTGCTTGGATGCGCACAACATGTGGCATGTCGTTAATTTGAGAGTTATATGTTCAAGTACAAGAATTCGAATTCAAAATTGAAACGTTCGAATTCTACATTAGGAATTGGAAACATTTGCACGCGTGCATGTGTGCGTGTGCATGTGAGAGAGAGAGAGAGAGAGAGAGAGAGAGAGGTCTAAGCTAAGTAGGAGGACAAGATTGGTCACAACGTTTCAACTAAAGTTACTTGTAGACCTACAATTTAGTTGATCTTGCGTTATTTTTTTCTCTTCTTCTTCATAGATTTTAATTTAGTGTATCAGTTTCAACTAAAGTTACAATTTAGTTGATCTTGCTTTATTTGTTTCTCTTCTCCTTCATAGATTTTAATTTAGCGTATCAATTTTCAATCAAAATTTTCCTACACCTTTTGGCTTTAGTTTTTTCACAATAAAATCAGATTCAATTCCACACTAATTTTGCCCACACGTTTTTGTGGGTAGTTGTTTCTTGAAGTAGAAAGCCTTGTAGAATCAAAGTAAATATGAGTGCAAAACACAAACACAAGAAACACAACTGCCTAGTCAAAGGTTTTGCCTTGTTAGAGGATGCCTTTAGGAAGGTGCACGACATTTTCTTAGGGCAAGCTACTGACATCTATTTGAATTAGTACTTGAGATCCATTTGAATTAGTCGCTCACATTCATGCAATTGTAAAATTCAACATAGAACAAGGCCTTCTTAATGTTCGATAATAAAAAACACTGCAATTGTGTCTATAAATTGTCTATATTAAGGTTCACATTCATGTAATTGCAAATTTTGGCGATAGAAGAAGACCCTTTTTATGTTCACACAGCAAAGAACAATGTACTACAAAAAAGGGTCACCTGCAAAAAATTATAGGTTACTCAAAAAAATGATTAATCTATATTATTTTTTATTTTTCAAGAAATAATATTTATTCGATGACCTCGGGTTTACTTGAAGGTTGATGTATTCTTCATTCATGATCGCTCCCTATGATTTTATGATTTTTTAAAGAATGAGTAAAATTATGGACATGGGACACGACACAGAGTTCATTAGGACCCGATCTTCCCTGCAAATGTTAGGGGTGTTGTTTTATTATTGATTTTGCAATACCAAAATATTTGTGCATTTTGGGCATTGAAACCTAACAAATACATAATGATATGCTCACAAGAGCTCATAACGTATCATTATTGTACATTCTATATAATGTTGTCTTCATCCTTTGATCTTTTCTAACTTAGTTATGTACAATACTCATACATATAAATGGATGACATAGAAGATTAGGGTGTTCTGCTCTCACCAAAACTTGTGTGGCTCTCTCTTCTAGCTCTCCCTCTCTATCACCTTCTTCCGTTGTTGAGATCTGTCATTGGGCACATGCCTTCTCCCCTCTTCTCTTGCATGCATGCGCCCCCCCTCCCCCCCTTGTGTGCATGCGTGACCCCCCCTCCTCTCCCCTGCTTGCCGTGAGTGTTTAAAGTAGTTTGTGACAAATGGAGGTACTAGCCTGCCTGCTGGTGGCTACAAACTACTATTGTTACATTTCCTAAAAGTCAACATTGTAGTTGACCTACTGTGACTATTTAGTGGCCCTGGTGGTGAATGGAGCTACCTTGCCGCCTGGCTACTAGCTCCTACTATATGGGAGATGGAGGTCTCTTATAAGGGGTGCAAAGTTGAGCTGTGAGGAATTTGTGCCTACTTGAAACGGAACGTTTAGCAATAATCAATGAGAGCCGCTAGGCTATCACTTGATACTCAAACTCTTATCAAACATAGAGAAAAACAATACCAATGCCAAATAAAATATATCAATTTTTGGCATCACATATTTCCCCCAGCAGATCCTCTCTAGTAACAGAGAGGGTCTGTTGGCCCTCAAGGTGGTCGAGCATAGAAGAATTTAAGGCCATACTCATTGGTATGTCTGGGTATCACCATGCCGTCAACATCCTCAAGCTGATAGGTTCCACTGGTGAACTTCTTGACTTGATATGGTCCCTCCAATCGACTGATAAACTTTTTGTCTAGCTGCTTGTCCAAACGGCTATCGAATCTCATGACCAAATCTCCTTCTGTAATATTCTTCTTCTTGCATAATTTTGTGTCAAAACGGGCCTTGTGTCTTTTTTAAGAAGCTTCCAAGTTTTGTAATGCTTGTAAACTACATTCATCCAAGGCTTCTAGCTGTACCAAGTATTGAGCATAGGCATCCTCTTGTCCTTCTATTCTTGTAACAGTAGTGCAAAGACTATGTATCTCCAATTCAATGGGCAAAATGGCTTCTATCCCATACACTAGTTGGAATGGTGTAAACACAATAGCTAGCTTGTGTGTGGCTCTGTAAGCCCATAAAACTTCTGCCAAGTGCCTATCCCAATGCCTTTTCTTGGTGTCTACAAGATTTCCCATTGAATTGCATAACAATCCATTTGTTTTCTCACCCAAGCCATTACATTGGGGTTAGTATGGCATGGACATGCTACGATTTATCTTTAGCTTATGCACCACATCTTCAATTTGTTCATCTCTAAAAGAGGTTCCTCCATCAGTGAGAATTTCCAAAGTACAACCAAAGCGTGAACAAATTTGATCAAAGAGAACTGAATGACTATGAAATGCCCAAGGGCTCGTTTGTATGGCTCGTTTGTATGTCGTTTGTATGCTGCAGTTATGACCTGATTGACTAAGCGTTCTAGACGTAATAGGAGAGTGATGTGATTGGCAATGGATGTTCATCCTAAGAACCTTTGCAGTCAAACCCCGATCATTAGATTGGTGGAATCAGTATGTCATTGACCAAGCTACGAATTTGTGAAGCTAGAGTGGTGTGATTATTGGCTATGGCAGCTGGAGATCCGGTCGAGGGATGAGAAAGAGTACTGCGAGCTCGCAAGGCCGATGGAGGAGAAGCATGACGGAGGGAATGGATGGGAAGGAGGAAGGGAAAGAAGAAGAAGCTCCCTTTAGATTTTCACAAAAATATATGCATTTGCATTGCATGCCTGCAAGTTGGCTGTGTCAAGGGGGATCCAATGATTCACAAGGAGAATTTCATCGATAGAACATTACACGGGTCTAACTCCACAAGGAAGTTTTATGACAAGAGACTTCATTGGATTTCTTCCTTTTAATTCTTTGCTGGTGATAGATGCATGTATGTCAGGTCTCTATTCCATAGAGTGTGATGGGGATCCTTTTCATTTGCATTTGCGAAGCTATGTTGAACTATAGCAAAAATTATCTGACAAGAAAAAAATCTCAGGTTGGCTAGACAAGAAAAGACCACTTGGACGCATGCACATTGGACCACATACATAGGTTCATAGAAGGAGTGGCTTCTACATGGACTTTGTAAAGAATCACTTGCAATTTTGGGTGCAAAAATGTGTTAATGTGAGAATATGCGAATTGGAAAAACGTGTTGGTGGCTGTGACCACCTTCTCCCTACTCAACTGGCAACCCTACGTATGGTCTTTCCATTTCTCATTTTTATGTATGTTTAAACTTGTTTTGCTTTTTTTGTCGGGTTGGCAACAGTTAAGCATTGGTGTAGCCATACACTACACATAGCTCTGTGGTAGTAGCCCATGGGACCGCATACATCTGAATGCACCAAATCAAGCTTTTCAAACTCTTTCTTTCCCCTTCTTTTATGGGCTGATTTAGTCTGCTTCCCATAGAGACAGTGCTCACAAAATTCAAAATCAGAGAAACTCAAATGCGGTACATAACCCAAACGGGATAAGAGTTTCATTCCATTCTGGCTCATGTGCCCCAACCTGCAATGCCACAAAGAAGTGCTTGGCTGCTCGGTTATTGCAACAACATGATCAAATACCCCTGATACATGTAAGGGATACAAAGTCCCACACTTGGCACCCCTAGCCAAAAGCATAGAGCCCTTCTGAATTTTCCAACTCTGAAAGCCAAAAGTGGTGTGAAAACCAGCATCATCTAGCTGACCCACTGAAATAAGACTCTTGGTCAGCTTAGGCACATGTCTCACATGTTTCAAAACAAATGCAGACCCATTTGCAAAAGAAAACTTTATGTCACCTGCTCCCACTATGTCACATGCATAGTCATTTCCAAGATGCACACAACCTGTCTTTCCACTATCATAAGTGGAGAACCATTCCCTATGGGGAGTAACATGGAATGAAGCACCAGAATCCAAAATCCAATCCTGGGAATATGCATCATCTGAAGTGGTAAGCAACTCTGCAGATAAAGTAGACATGAAGAGAACATCATTGTCACTATCATGTGTGACTGCATTGATCTCCTCGATCTTCACTTTTCCTTTGTCCTCCCTTGGACTCTCTTCCTTTTGATTTGCACCCTAATTTGCATTCTTTTTCTTATCCTTTTGCTCTCTTTTCAGCTTGTAGCAATCCTTTTTCATATGGGCCTTCTTGCCACAGTGGTAACACTCAATGTTCCGTGCCCTGGATTTGCTACGACACTTCCCTCTTTCTTGGGACTTCCCCCTGAACTGTGATCTACCCCTTTGCACATTTAAGGCTTCATCCTACTTGTTGCCATCCATAGACTTCCGTCTAATCTCCTCGGCCAACAAGCTACCCACAACATCATCAAATTTCAGCACTCCACCAGGTGTAGAGTTACTGACAGCTGTACGGAAGGTATCCCATGAGGATGGCAATGAACATAAGAGAAATATTGCCTTAGTCTTCGCATCAAAATTCATCTTCTGAGCCTGAAGCTGGCTGAAAATAATATTGAATTCATTCAAGTGAGAAGCAATGGAGACCCCTTCCTTCATCTGCAGCTCAAACAACCTCTTCATGAGGTAAACTTTATTAGAGGCAGTTTCCTTCTCATAAGTGGCACACAGTTTCTTCCACAAATCTTCCGTAGTCTGCTCATTTACTACTGTGAAATAAACTGACTCTGCAAGATGAAGTCTAATAGTAGACTTTGCTAATGCATCCAACTCATTCCAATCATCCTCAGACATATTTGCAGGCTTAGCTTCAATCCCTGCCAAGGGTTTAATCTGCTTCTTTTGAATAAGCACATCCCTTATTTGTTCTTTCCACAAAGAAAAGTTTGTCCCATCAAACTTTTTAATGCTGAAAAACTCCTTTTCAGACGTGGAAGAGGATGCCATGATGCAAATGAAACAAAATCCCAAATGCTAGTGCCTGCAAGAGAGAATCACACCAAATACTAGGTGCACCCAAATGTGTATGCCACAATAGAGTGAAATATCACCAAAATTCAAAGCTCAAAGCATCAAAAGATGCATCTGACTCATGTGCATATACTATGCATCCATATGAGCAAATCTGGCCCAAAAGAAAATGCCAATAAGTGCCAAATGGCTCAAGCATAAACACCGTCCACTGGCATATGCATCAATTATATCTCATCCAAGAGAGCATAGCACTATCAGTGCATCACCAACAATGTGTCAAAGCTGTCCCTCAGCATAAAATAGCATCCATGTGCAAAGCGTCCATAAAAAATAGCATCCCACAAGGCAATTTGGGCCTATCAGCGCATCCAACAAGGACCGCAATGCATCCAAATGGCCTATAAATCATCCATTGCAACCTAATGCATACCACGAATGAGCGCACACTGCTCAAACACACTGCTCAAACTGCAACCAGAGTGATCTGCATAAGGTATGCTCAAGAAATCATAGTCCCACGGTAATGAGCGCTACTGAAAATAGAACCTGAGATGCTTCAAAACATGGGCGCCATTGCATAATTGGACTCAGCAAGAAAATCTGCAAATATCTCTCTTCTGCCAGAACTCCAAAATCCCAACTGATGAGTGAGAAATGGGAGTCAACACTTATCCACTGCCATGTGGCATAAATCTAAGGTTTCAAAACCTTAGTATGAAAAAATGCATAACAGAGAGACGGAATCGAATACACAGAGATCTATAACTCTGAAAATCTTCCACCAAAATCGTGCAAGAACTGATAGGTAGGGGTTTTTGGGCGTCCGGAACGCAATGGGAAAGACGGTTTTGGAAGCCGTGGTCTCAATCACTGGGTCCAACACACGGGCTGAAAAACGTTTTTTGAAACAGAGCTGTTTGTAAACTCCACCGGAGTGCGAATGATGAGCAACATAGAAGTTTTAGGACCTCCTGAGTCCATCGGAACTGACAGATCTGCAAATGGTTGCTCCAAACTTGAGTTCCAACACCCGGGCAAAAAACGCAGGAACTGACACAGTGAGTCAGAAATCCAATGAAATGATCCCAGATTCAAGAATGAAGGTGTTTCCAAGCTCTTGAAGTAATGTGGACACCAAAAGCAAGCAATAGTTGCCTCTACAAGTCAATATGGAGTCTCTGTCATCGAACGGAACAGGGAAAAGCTCAAAAAACGACTTTTTCTTTGAAAGCTCTTAACAGGCTCTCAAAACCACTTCGCAAAGCCAAAGTGACTTTTCCAAATGTTCCTCCAAGGTCTCTGCATACTCGGATGCAAGTAAAGTCGCCCACAAAGCTTCCCACAGAGCTTCTCCTTCCTCCCACAAAGCTGCTGAGCTTCAAGCATTCACACACGCTTAGCTAGATCACCCGGGCTCTGATACCAGTTGAGAGTGCTCTCAACGGAAGCAAGAACGGAAGAAGGAGAGAGAGAGATAGAGAGCCACACAAGTTTGGTGGGTGCAGAACCACCCTAATCTTCTTTTTCATTCATTTATATATGTGTTTGAGTATTGTACATAACCGGGGTAAAGGCACACTGAACTTTAACCCCCACAATGATATGGAGATATGTTCTATTACTTTCATATGCTCATACAATTAGTAGTTCATAGGTTGTCTTGCAATATTTATCCCTAAGGCACCAATTCAGTTTGTAATATGTTACTACTCTCATCCAAAATCTAGGGTATGGAGGGACAAGGTCCATATATAATATGTATGGATTTCCTTAAAAATTTTTAAATATGCAAGGGAAAAATCTGGAAATTTCATGTCCCCTCACCCTCAAAATATAAGGTATATACCTTGAAAAATATGCAAGATTTTTGATTTTTACCTATTTTTCATAATATGTGAGGCCCAAGGGAGGGGGTCTTTTGGATGACGGGGGGTAAAACAAAAAATACATTGAAATATGAAAACCTATATCCTTTAAAATTAATGTAACTTTTTCATGTGTTAACCAAATCTTAAGGTGTAAAGACATATTTAAAGCTCTTTTAGTGTTGAATATAACCAAGTTAATTTGAATAATTTCTACTCATGGCATATTGTTAAATTCATCTCATACTCAAGAATGTGATGGGTTTTCTTACTAAAGGGAGTTGTCCCCCCAGGTATTTATCATTAGATATACTTTGAATTCATGTTAAACAATGCTTATGCTTTGCTATATAGGTGGATTATCTTAGAATATGCATCATTAGACATAGGTTAAGGGAAGGGAACGTTCACATTATATGATATTTACCTTTCATATTATGTACAACTTCCTACTATCCTTTGTGTGTGATTTTCATCCAATTAAAAGCATGATAGTGGACAATATATAATATGAAATTTTAATCAAGTAGCTGTAATTTAGAAGAGTATGAAATGAGTTTTATTAGGTAGTCATAATTTTGTAAATAATGTGGTACACTGGCACTCTAATGACCAATATGTTCATTTCAAATTCAAGCACTTGTTACAACAAGGATGAGGCAGCTATTCCAAATGATAATGACACACTATTGCATTGTTGTGACAATTAATAAGTCGTCCGTAAACAGATACTTTCATGATGTTGATAATAGAGAGGAGAAAAGAATCAAAGTAGAATTCTCAAAGGAAGAGACGTCTCCCAACACTTTGACTCTAGAGTCCTCAGACCAATTGAGTGAGGAGAGTGAGTACTGCCCAGGTGATAGGTTTTTGTTGATACATGAAATAGACTTTTTTCTTTTTGAGCAAAGATACATGAAATATACTTATCCATTAAAATGGGATATTCAAGCGGAAAGTAATGAACAAGTATGGTATGTGGACCTTGCAAAATTTATGGTATCCAAAGAGTCTGAAATTAGACCTGACTAATAGAGAAGGAGGTGGATGCATTACCCTTGCCATAGGTGAGGTATATTATGCACATTTTGTTAAGACCTTAAATATTGGTGATTGCATAAGATCACCAACTTCCCAATCTATAGTAAGAATACCCGCAATGATGGGGAGCATTCGACATACCTTAATTTTTGACCCTTCCACTAGGATTGAGTGTTCAGAGCCGTTCATACTTTGTCCCACAGATAACCATTTCAAAGTACAAGGAAGTATGCAAGGATCTAATTAACAAAGGCCAGATAACCATTTCAAACTAGTTCATAGTTTGTCCCACAGATCACCATTTCAAAGTACAAGGAAGTATGCAAGGATCTAATCAACAAAGGCCAGATGAACTACCTTCCTTTGGCTACGGTTGCAGTTTGAATGATCAAGCTAGGAAGCTCGATGCAGCAAATGGATGAGTTGGTCATTGGTGATGGTGAAGACATGGACTAATTGATATGGTAGTATTTCAATTGTCTTCTTCACAACAAATTGTCTTCATTATCAATTGTCTTCTTCTCAATACTCTTTGATATGGTCATATTTCATTATCAATTGTCTTCTTCTTGACAAATTGCATAATATGGATTACAACAGCTCTTTTACTATTAGATTATGAAATTGTTACTTGTGTTGGTGCTACAGCTAACATTCTAGAGCAATCACCGAGCTCTAACTACACAAAGATTATGGAAATATTCAAGATGGTTGGCTTTTATCATTTTGTGTTGAGAAGCGTTGGGACAAAAAAGAATAGCCATCCCATTGCATTGAACATGTTAGATTTAACTATCTTTGCACCAACTAGAATTGCATCAATATTAGTGAAATTGTGCCGCAGTGTTTCATAAACATTATCCAATAGATTGGATATGGAAACTAGGTAATATGATGCTTCACTTAATTTTTCTACACAACACACTTTAGCAATAGTTGACACTCACTTCGTTCAGCTTCTAAATAACTAGTGTTCTCACTGCTATGGGGATTAACTCGACACTATATGAGCCTGTATGTTCTTTTTGCAAGGAGCCTAAAGATATCAAGGGAAAATACTATAGCTCGTTTGCTTGACATGTGATCGAATCACCATCTTAGAAAAGGTTCCTAAAGTCAAAGGCCATCATGTTCATTTCCCAATGGGAAGCACATGTTCTTTCTCTACCCTCTATCACATTCTCAAGACCCCCGTTGTAAACTATCCATATAGTAAGCCGATTGACCCATACCTCATTATCCATGAACCCTGGAAACTCTGGTTTTGCAAAAACATTTTTTCCCATCTATTCATTTAAAAGTATTCAAAACTACAATTGAGAATTTTGTCCTCCACCTTGAGCAAACAAGTGGCTATTATTAGTAGCTCTCTAATGAATGGATTGTAGACACATAGTCAACCATCCCTTAACATGATGGGCATGATGAAAGATTCCTCTTGGCTGCATTGTGTTCACAAGTTCTACACCATATCACGGATCAATGGTGGGAAATTTTGAAAACATGTAGTTGATGTTGTCTTGCATTTGTCGAAGAAACAGTATACTTTGCATGTATGGATAGATACATCTTCTCTCCAACTCAAGGAAATATTCCAATCCATTGTCTCCCATCAGTTCATTCCATGCACTTTGCACCACTCTTTGCATGCTTCTCCTTTGTGTCAAAGGTGTGATAGTTTCCAATACCTCCTAGAGTTTGCTATCGTCGAGTGGTTCATTTACAACACTGTCATTCTCAAGCAACATATACATCAAGAGATCTTGAGTCATGGCCACCTCAAGGTTTTTTAATTAATTCTAGCATGCATAAAAACCATATGTTGCATTTGCATTGCCTTGGAGCGTATGTTGCCTTCTTTAGTAGGGTGAGCATGGATTGCCACATGCACTGCATGTCTAGTTGTGATGACACATCATGAGGCTAGTACATCACTACAGCATAGAGGAGAACAAATTTTGGAATCATGGAACAATGTTTGTATTCAAGTAGACACCCCTTCCATTATGTATCATTCTTACCACCTATTTGTTTTAGCAAAGAACAATCCACATTACAACATCTAAGGTATCCAGAACATTTGACCATCTTTACAACACCATTGAAACAATCCTGTAATGAACAAGTTGTATATCTGCTCCACACATGTCTGTCTATGTATTTTTCCATTACGAACATTAATGAGCCATTTAGCATTGGCATTAGCACAAAAGCTATGTAATCATTGCAGATTGATGGAAGCTCACTAAATTTCTTAGTTCATATTGCAAAGGATAATGTAACATGTAGTAAACTACTCAAAGGCAGATATCTTTTCAATAGCAAAATAATACCTTTCTCTGCAACATTTTTCAAGTCATTCGATTCACCTTCCTTTGTTATTACTTCTAATCTAAAAGAGGAGTGTTGTCTACCATCGATTTTGTAGCGCTTTTCACCCTCCTTCAACTCTATCAAATGAAGCGTAATGGCACTATCATCAACTCCATTTTTTGATGAAGAGATATGTCTACATCTAGCAAACAAATTTGTTCTCGTAGTCTTTTGATAGAAATTCCCAATGTTGGGGGGTCATAACAAACAAACAATGTTTGATCAGCTCTATATCTAATAAACATAGAGCTATGAATGATGCAAATGAGAAAAGGACATGGAAGCAAGGGATGGGGACTGAGATTGACAAAGAACGTCAAAGAGAAGGATGGGAACGCAAGGGTTGGGGAACTATGAGAAAGGAAAAGGATGGGTACTTAGATTAGGGCACAGTAGGAAAAGTAGAAGTAGCATCACAACAAGTGTGAAGCTACATAAATAACTTAATGTGGTTGCATTTAACCCTTACCATATCTCAATTAAGAGCCATCACTTTCTCAAATCATTTTCTTGGGTCCATAAATTGCTTTCCTACTAGGATAGAAAGCATTATGCAATGAACTCAAATTATGGCTTCTCCTTGAGCCATGTGTATGCTCTAAACATAGTTGTCTCATGCCCTTTCCGTGCTTTTATCTTCTACATGAGCCTCATCTTCATCAAGCTTCCCCCTTCTTCATCGTCCTCTACACCTCCTTGCAAGCTTCCATGGTAGACTCTGCCCCCCTTGAACCCCTCTCGACCCTTGCCCTCCCTCTCTTGCTCCTTATCTGCTCAAATTTCCCCTCTCCTTGCGTTCGTCTCCACCTCTTTTTTAAATCTTGTACTTCCCCTCCCCATTTTCTCGCTCCTCCTTAGTGATTTGGATATCCTCAATTCTCTTCTAATATATCTCTTTTCAATCTTCTTTCAGTGTCCTAATTTTCTTGCAAATAATTGTGGAATTTAGAAGTTGCTCCAGATTGTCAACAAATTATTTATGCTTCTCTCAATTGTATGATACCACTTTCAATATCATCGCAAACTAGAATTTGTGACTTACTTTCTATTCAATTGGTGTGTTGTCCCATGCTCCGAAATTGACTATCTCATTCAGGGGTTTGTCTTTGAATCTACTATGCCAATGTTGATCAATAATTGCATAAGAAAAGTGCAGGTCTACCATACTTTCTCATCAAGAAAAATGTGATGTGATCAAGCAAAACTCTAGATGGCCGTAAAAGATGAAACATTAAAGCACCTTACCCGATTTGGCCAATATGCGACAAAACATAAAATCCATCATAAATAGCAAGTTTGTTTGAGAAACAATTTTGTTTACACTTCTTTTTGGTAATGTACAACAAATTTAATGTGAGAGGGGCACAAAATTCTTTCACAAGCAAGAAGAAATTGATTCATATAATTAGCTTATTTCTTAGCCAATGGAAAGCAACCCTAACGTGTGGCACCAACCAATGCTCATTGCTAAATGTAAGGCTCTTCTGAAGATTTTTAGCTTTTGCTCACCGCAAAGAGATTCTTCATGAATCCAATAACTATTTGAATTAATTTGAGCACATTGAGTCTAGTCTTTTCAAGCATCTGCATAAAATTTCCTTCTGCTACCATTGTTTGAAACTAATCACATACTTGCTCTTACTCATTCCCCATTGTTTGAAACTTATCACATCCTCACTCTAACTCATCCTTGGTCTCAAGATTTCTACACTTTATGTCTCTATGATGTGTAAACAATAGCCCTTTTATGATTTCAAATTTCAAAGAGGCTTTGCTTGCCAGATTATACTTCATAATAAGACTCATTGCCACACAAAGTTGATGCATCGATGTTGCTTTTTTCCAAGTTAAAGACATACAAGAACCGTGCATTTCATAAGCAATTCAGATTGCTTCTCAATGCCACATTGTTCAACTCAAAGAACCATTGGCTTCTATTTTATCAAAACAATTTAGTCTCATATACCTCTACAAGGGCCAACTCTCCTGCTTCTAAATGCAAAATGCAATGTGCAAAATGGAGATTCCTATATGTTATGTATATACTATGAATGAAAATTACTAAGTGTCAAATTTTGTATTGAATGCAATGTGCTAAATGGAGATTCCTATGTGTTATGTATATACTATGAATGAAAATTACTGACTGTCAAATTTTGTATTGAATGCAACATGTTATAGACCCAAGGAAGGGCACGTTCCTTGGTCTTATAATTTTTTGAGAGGAAGCATGCTAACTCTCTTTCCCCACACAAATGTGTGGTAAATGCAAAATGATATCCATGGAGTGCAAAATGCTTTCCAATTATCTAACACAACATGCACTCTCATTTTCAATATCAAGTTTCAAGCTCACTTTCACAAAGTGCTATATGTTGAATGCAAATTCTCATGTTCCCAAGGAAGGGCACGCTCCTCGGTCTTATAATTTTTGGAGACCAAGCGTGCTAACCAAGTCTCCCCTCATAGAGACATGTGGTTATTAATGAATGTAAAGTGCTATTAGCAGAATGCAAAATTCTTTTCAATTAACAAAAATTTAAGAACATTTCCTCTAATTTTCAATATTGAAGTTCACTCTCTATTTTACAAATCCTACAAGCAAAGAACATAATGCGATCTTCTTTCTCAATATAGCTACTTGTCCAAATCTAGTTACCATGTCAGTATATTGTAGGAATGGCAAGCTAATAAAAAAGATTTATGACAAATATAGCCTTCAACGTGATAGTGTGCAAATTAATTGTTGCCCAAATCATAAGTTCATTCTTTCACTTGTTTAATCATTCTCTCCTAGGATAACATGAATAGGCAAAATAAAAGATCAGTTTTCTAAGTTCATTCTTTCACTTTCCTAATCATTCTCTCCTAGGCATAACATTAATAGGAAAAAGGGAAAATCACATGGAGAATCCCATGTCTTAATTAGAGAAGACCTTGCATCCCTCATTCCTTTAAAAATCATAATCAATTAGAATGTAGTTAAGTTCACATGCAAGTTGTAGTTAATGTTATTCAAGGTAGAATATAACCTAAGCTTGAATGTTTAGAATGAAAGTCAAGTTGAAAAGATGCCCATACCTTCTTACTAGTTTCTCCCTTCCATCCTTCCTAGACTTGAATCCCTCATCTTACTTCCATTCATGAAGGGCCACGGTCGGCGGGATGGAAGATTATCCCAACCGTCTGATTTGAGGCTCCTAATTCAAGGAAGATGAGATATTCACCTTCGCATGTCATCATCAAACCCGTCCATCAACATCTCACCTAGAAGGTGGATTGCACATCCTTATCAAATCTATAAGATGGACAGAAAGGTGAGTTGTCAACATAAGATTTTTCACAATGCATAAAAGTTAACAAGAGGTGACGTCAGCCTCTCACAGGCCCTCCACATCTTCAAAATTCCTAAGGTTGGCATTTCTAACAAATGATATGGCTCGTGGCTACCTCCGCCACCACAAGCCACTTGCCATTTTATTTGTTGGAAATGTCTCCATTGGGCATTTCCCTAAGGACTTCCTACTGAAGGGGAGGAGCAAGTTTCCCAACGTGGGTAAATCCCTCCTCTTTAGCAATGCCCCTAGAAGCACGAAAGTGAAAAGTTCAACAACATCTTCACCACTCCGTTCCTTTAGATTAATTAAGAAAAGTAGCAAGCCTATAGGCCGATACATAGAGACAAACTACGATGTTGATCTATATGCTTAACTACCACCATATCAACAATTGAAGTCCTCTGTAGGTCATGAAACTCCCCAACCTTGGCACCACTTTTGGGCTAGATTCATCCAGATATTGAAGAGCTAAGAGACCCAATTTGCATGCAATTTCTGTTAGATATCAATGCTCCACTCTCGTGTAACTATGCGGGAACCAGCTAACTCTACTTGTAAGCCCCCCATATGAGGAGAAGGCATTTGAATAGCTCGATTATCTGGTAGGTCCTGGTTTGAACACCAAATGGGGGCCATGCGTGGCCTGATGGCTGGACGGAGTTGGCACACTACCAACTAGGCTACATGCAAGTGTAGGAAGGCATCCCTTGACTAACCGCACTGAGGGTAGATGTAGCATTTCCCAGGGCAGCCCACTCTCAGGTTGCAGGGCCCGTTTAGAGTCCCAGATGATCCCGGATGGCTGTGTGTGCACCGGTTCTATCGTGTGGTCAGTGGTCTATTTCGAGACCGACCCCCAGTCGGCTGTTTTGGGCGGACTGGGTCGGTCACCCAATTGGGTCTAACCGATTACGACTGGTGGCTATATAAGAGAGCCCGTGAAGCCCATTTCATCACTAGCTACAGCAACCCTGATTCCTTAGCATCCAACCTCCGTCCTCTACTATTTCCAGCTCACCATCAAAGCTTCTTTCACAGGAGCACACGGTTGGGAGGCAGCGCCAGCGCCATCTATTGTATCAGTTCTACAGTAATCAAAATTTTGATTCTCCATACCATCTATTTTTCTCTCTTGCGTACGAGATCCTGTTATCTGTTGAGCATAGACGTATTGTTTTCTTACATGGTATCAGAGCTTGGGATCTAGCAAGAAGATTTAATAGTGTGCTTCTGTTTGCAAGCAGATTTTTGCGAGCAGATTGTGAGAGATGGCCCAGCCCGCAAGACTGCGAATCCCACCATTCAGCGAAAGCGAAAAGTTGGACGGCTCTAACTATCCACTCTGGAAGTTCAAGATGAAGACCATCCTAAGCGCATACAAGCTTTGGGATACTACTACTGGGGTGGGATGTGAGGCCGGTTGCGAGATCGTCCAGCCAATGCAGGACAATAGATAGTACCAACTGCAGATGAGATTCTCGCATGGACAAGAAGAAATGCAGATGCACTGTGTTCTATTGTCTGCAGTGTAAGTGATTCTATCATGGCGTTAATTCAACATGTCACCATAGCGAAGGAGGCATGGACGGTCTTGAAAAATTAGTACGAGACCACAAATCAGATGCAGATTCAGAATCTGGAGACTCAACTCGCGAACAAGAAACTATTTGAGTCTGAAGCGGCAGAGAAGTTCATCACCAGGGTGAAGAATTTGCGCGATAAGATGACTGCGATTGGCATCACCATCACCAACGAGAATCTAGCACGAAGGTGCATACGAATTCTCCCACCAAAGTACGATGATCTTGTTACGGCGCTGAATACGCAGAACAGAAATATGCCCCTCAACTTTGAGGATTTCAGTGCAATGCTTCTGGAGGAGGAGATGCATCAAAAGATGAGGACTGGAGAAGATTCGGCTTTCTATGCTGGATCAAAGAAAGGTAAGGGTAAGGACTCTAGTAACCCATCTTCTTCTTATGATAAAAAGAGAAAGAAGAAGATCAAGTGCTTCTATTGCAACAAGGTAGGGCACAAGCAGAATGAGTGCCGAAAGAAGATTGTAAATGAGAAGAACAGAGTAAAGAAAGAGTCTAGCAACAGTGCACGGGTAGTACCAATAGAGTTGTTCATAGCAATTGAGGAGATTTGCATGGAGGTAGTTCATGTACCTGCGGATGAACCTTGGATCATTGACAGTGGTGCATCGTGCCACATGACCAGTCGGAAGGATTGGTATACCTCTCTACAGCCGGTAGGGAATGACATCCTAGTAGTAGTCGGCAATGATGCAAAATGTCCAGCAAAAGGAAAAGGTATGATTGCTCTCAAGTCAGATGGAGCTGTAAAATAGTTGTCTAATGCTCTTTATGTGCCAGATATCAAGAGGAACTTGTTGTCCATTTCTACAATCACGAATCGGGACCTCAAAGTTCAATTCGATAAGAATGGTGCACAAATTCTGGATCTTCAAGGGAAGGTCATTGGTAAAGGTACACAGCACAACATCTATGAACTCCCAGCTTTCAGTGCTCGAGCCGATGTGAAGAACACTAAGCTGTGGCATGAGAGGTTTGGTGATCTAAACCTTAGTTCTTTAAAGGAGATGCATAAAAGTGGAATGATTGTAGACCTACCAGAAATTTCAGATCTACCCGATGTATGTGAAGCTTGCATGATGGGCAAGCAACATTGATAGCCCCTTCCTAAAGAGGCCAGTAGGGCAAAGGCTCCTCTAGAGCTCGTTCACATGGACCTCTACAGAAAGATGGAGATGGAAGCTTTGGGTGGTTCCTACTACTTCATGACACTGATCGAGAACTACAGTAGAAGGATATGGATATACTTCCTGAAGACTAAAGACGAGGCTTTTAGTAAGTTCAAAGAATGGCATGTAATGGTCGAGAAAGAATCAGGGAGGAAGGTAAAGAACTTGAGATCAGATAGAGATGGAGAGTTCACATCAACTAAATTCAAAAGTTACTGCAAAAGTCACGGGATCAAGAGGCAGAAACCCCCACCACATACATCACAGCAAAATGGAGTAGCAGAGCGCAAGATGCACGTCATCTACGAAATGGGCCAAAGTATGATGAAAGGGAAAGATTTGCCAAAGACTTTCTAGGCTGAAGCATGTAACACGGTAGTTTACATTCTCAATTGTAGCTACACGAAGGCTGTGAACGGGATGACTCCACTGTAGGCCTTTTCTAGTAAGAAACCTTCAGCTACACATTTCAGAGTTTTTGGATGTGATCGTTTTGTGCATATCCCTGATGCTAACAAGACCAAATGAGAACCGAAGAGCCGGAAGTGTATTTTCTTAGGCTACAGCGAAGAGGCGAAGGGTTACCGTCTCTATAACCTTGTTACCAAGAAGGTAATAGTAAGTCACGATGTGGTCTTCTCAGAACAGCTGCATCAACTGGAGGAGGATGCTTCCTTCCCAGACAATGAGGACCAAGATATCCATCCAGGACCGCCACCAATAGTAGACCAAACTCCCCCAATGGTGCTTAAGAGGATTCAAGATAAAGAAGATGAAGAAGAGCTTGCAGAACCACAATGGCAACGGCCATTCCTGAAGTGGGTAAAGCAGCTTTTGGATGGCAGAGAACCTCCAGCCATTCAGGAGGAACCATCCGAACACCGCCGGTCCAAGAGATTAGAGGAGTAAAGAAGGGCACAGGAACACCTGGTCAACTATGCTTTGATGACAGAGGTGATCCATGCTGATGAACCCAAGTGTCTTGAAGAGGAACAAGGTGATGATAGGTGGATGGAGGCTATGCAGTCGGAGTATGGCTCCATAATGAAGAACAACACTTGGGACCTTGTGGATCGACCACCAAAATGCAAGGTAATCGGCACCAAGTGGGTGTACAAGATCAAGTACAAGTCCGACAGCACGTTGGATAAGTACAAGGCTCGACTCATGGCAAAAGGATTCGCATAGGTACATGGTTTTGATTATCAGGATACTTTTGCTCCCACAGCTCGACTAACCACAATTTGCAATGTTTTGGCTTTAGCAGCACAGGGAAGTTGGCCTGTGTTTCAGATGGATGTAAAATCCACCTTTCTGAATGGAGATCTTAAGGAAGAGGTATACATGGAACCACCAAGTTTTGTGATCCCTGGCTCAGATCCCTGGTTCAGAAGGTAAAGTCTGTAAACTGAAGAAGGCACTTTACGTGCTGAAACAAGCCCCACGAGCATGGTACCAGTGAATTGATGCCTACTTTCTGCAAAACGGGTTTAGGAGGAGCCCATCTAATGTAAATTTGTATATCTTCAGAGAAGGAGGCAAGTGTATGATCATGGTCCTTTATGTGGACGACCTCGTCATAACAGGGAACCATGAAGAGAAGATCTCGCAGACAAAGCATTTGCTAGGAAGAGAGTTTGAAATGATAGACCTCGGACTGATGCATTTCTGTTTGGCAAGAGCCGAAACAGACCTTCATTTCACAGCTGAAGTATGCTGGAGAGATATTGAAGGCATTTGGCATGGCTGAGTGCAAGACAGTTGGTACCCCTATGGAGGTTGATGTGAAGCTCTCAAACAAGGATTCATCACCACTGGTGGATGAAGTGAAGTACAAAAGGCTTGTGGGTAGTTTGATTTACTTGTGCAACACGCGGCCAGGGACATCAGCTTTGTGACTGATGTACTAAGCAGGTTTTCCAATAAGCCCCAGGAGAACCATTAGAGGGCAGGGATGCGGGTGCTAAAATACATCAAAGGCACACTTGATTATGGCATCACCTATACCAAGGGCAACATCTTGACCAGATTCTGTGACTCGGATTGGGTAGGAGACATGGACAGCAGGAGATCATACAGGTTACTATTTCTCACTTGGATCTAGAGCTGTGTCATGGGTCAGCAAGAAGCAACCTATAGTTTCTCTTTCTTCTACCGAGGCTGAGTACAAATCAGCATGCTTTGCTTCTTGTGAGGCAGTGTGGTTGAGGAGGATTTTAGGCGACATGGGTGCAGTGTAGAACAAGCCTACATAGTTATCATGTAACAATCAGAGTTTCCTAGTGATTGCAAAGAACCTTGTGTTCCACGCGCTCGTACAAAACACATTGAGATTCAATATCACTTTGCACATGAGCTCATCATGGATGGAGAGGTCGACTTGGTATACTATCCGACCACAGAGAATGTTGCGGACATCTTCACAAAGGCTCTTGGAAGAGACTTGCTGGAGAGGCATCTTCATCGACTTGGCATTGGGCCGAAAAAGTAAGTTAACTTGCGGGTGGACATTGAGGGGGGGTGTTAGATATCAATGCTTCACTCTCGTGTAACTACGTGGGAACTAGCTAACTCTACTTTAAGCCCCCCATATGAGGAGAAGGCATTTGAGTAGCTCGGTTATCCAGTAGCACCTGGTTTGAACACCAGATGGGGGCCAAGTGTGGCCTAATGGCTGGACGGAGTTGGCACATTGCCAACTAGGCTACATGCAAGTGTGGGAAGGCATCCCTTGATTGACCACACTGAAGGTAGACAGAGCATTTCTCAGGGCAGCCCACTATCGGGTTGCGGGGCCCGTTTAGAGTCCTAGATGATCCTGAATAGCTGTGGGCCGAACGATAACCATAGGTTAGTTGCTTTATTTTGTGCACTGGTTCTATCGTGTGGTCGGTGGCCTGTTTCGGGACTAACCCCCAATCGGCTTTTTGGGCGGACTGGGTCGGTCACCCAATTGGATCTAACCGACTACAACTAGTGGCTATATAAGAGCGAGCCCGTGAAGCCCATTTCATCACTGGCTATAACAACCCTGATTCCTTAGCATCCAACCTCTGTCCTCTACTGTTTCCAGCTCGCCATTGAAGCTTCTTTCATAGGAGCGCACGGTTGGGAGGCAGCGCCATCTATTGTATCAGTTCTATAGTAATCATATTTTTGATTCTCCATACTATCTGTTTTTCTCTCTTGCATACAAGATCCTATTATCTGTTGAGCACAGACGTTGTATTGTTTTCTTACAATTTCTACGTACAAGCCAAACATGTAGGCATGTCGAAACAGCCATTCCAGCCCTCAAATGGGCGGCATGTTAACATGCTATCCATTCAAAGGAAGAAACATCCAAAATGAGGAAGCTGTTGGGTTATGTTCTATCTTTCCTTGTTTGTGGTTGGGAACCTGGGGCTTGGAATTGGGCTATTGCATGCATAGCATGGCCATGTATTGTCACAATTCTGTTGTAGCTATGTATCTAGAATGCTATTACAATTTTCTATTCAAGCTTCCATGCAAGTCAAAACAATCGTTCGAGCCCCCAAATGGCCATGTATTGTCACAATTCTGTCGATGCTATGTATCTAGAATGCTATTACAATTTTCTATTCAAGCTTCCATGCAAGTTGAAACAATCATTCGAGTCACCAAATGGGCAATGTGTCAATAACTATCAATTCTTAGGAAGAAACACCCAAAATATCACTCCATAGGAGCCAATGCTCCCTAATGTAGCATACTAAGCACCTCAAAGTCTTATTTGTTGCCATCCAAGGTCTGCCCATATAGAGGTCCTTTTAAATCCTCTCAAGCTAGCCTAAACCATCCATTTGAAGAGAAATGTATTTGCAGCAATGTTGGAGGGCATGTATGTAAGAGCAAAGGCAACCAATGGTGGAGAAGATGAAAGTGAAGTGGATGAAGGAAGATGGGGCAAACAAATTTGGCTTAGTGGGGATTCCCATGTTGTTGAAACCATCATTCCAAAATCTACGATTATCTAAAAACTATGCTTAGCAAACTTTATGCCATAGTTTAACATTGTAGATTTGAGGATAAATAAGCATAGAATTTGCTTCTCCTCCTCTTTTGGGACGTTGCAACCAATAAAACGATGAGGTTTCACTGCTAATGCAGCTCCCAATGTCAAAATTTTGCCAAAGTAAAAATTTTCCAATGTTCTCACGCACTTTAGAATGTGTGACTTGAAAAATTCTGAGGTGTTGATCTACTCATCATGGGAATGCCCTCTAACTACTGCTTGTGTAGCATCCCTTTTGGCTGGCTATTGCCGATTGGTGGATCTGTCCAGGCTAACTTGTTTGCCCCCCCTTCTAGTCTTTAAAAGGTTGGCCATTAAGGCCCCTCCTCTTCATCTCAATTAGTCGTAATCGAGATCCGCATTGGTTCTCCCTTATTTTGGTCATAATTTTTAGCTATAATGTCCTACAAAGATATTATGGGCTTCAATGTCCTACAAAGATATTATGGGCTTCAATGTCCTAAAGATTATGGTCATAATCTTTAGCTATAATGTCCTACAAAGATATTATGTTGGAAGGTTTGTTGGCATGTGGGTGTTTTGAAGCAATCATTCTTGGCATTTTACACCTGTTTAGACAGTGTGTCAACACATTGCCAAAAACCTTGCAAATTTTGGATTGCATGGGCTTTAATATTGGAAGATTTGTTGCTATGTGCATGTCATGAGGCAATAACTTTTTGCATTTATCACCTTGTTTGGGTAGCATGTCAACACGTTGCTCAAAGCAGTACCAAAATTAGATTTTAAGGGCATCAATGTTGGGACATTTGTTGGTATGTGGGTGTCATCAAGCAATCATTTCTGGCATCTTACACTCTTTTTGGACAACTTGCCAACACATTGCCACAAGGGCTTCCCTTTTGAAAGCTTTGTTGGTATGTGGGTATTGTAAAATCAATCAATTTTGGCATTTTTTGCCCTATTTAGATAACATGTGTACATGCTACTTCATGGCCTTCGATGTTGGAAGATTTGTTGGTGCATGGGTGGCATTTTACACCTTGTTTGGACACCATGTTAACACGATGCTGCCAAAAACCCTACAAAAATTAAATTTCATGGCATTCAATGTTGGAAGATTTGTTGTATATGGCTGTTGTGCAACATTTATTTTTTGCATTTCAAACCATGTTTACACAACATGTCCATGTAGCACTACCAAAATCCTATAAAAATTAGAGTTCATGGGCTTCAATAGGCTCCAATATAGGAAGATTTGTTGGTATATGGGTGTTGTGAAGGAGTCAGTTTTGGCATTTGTCACCTTGTTTGGGTAGCATGTGTTCACAATACCCAATTCAATGCAAGACTTGGATTTTATGCACTTCAATGTTGGAAGACTTGATGGTATGTGGGTGTTGTGAAGCAATCATCTTTTGCATTTACACCCTATTTAGACAACATGCTAACATGCTGCTAAGAATCCTACAAAAATTTGGATTTCATGGGCTTCAAGGTTGGAATATTTGTTGGTATGTGGGTGTTTTAAAGCAATCATTTTTTGTATTTGTCACCCTATTTGGGCAGCCTATCAACACACTACCCAATTCACTACAAGAATTAAAATTTATGGGCTTCAATGTTGGAATATACGATGCCAAAGCCCCTAAAAAAATTAGATTTCATGGGCCGCTTCAATATTGGAAGATCTGTTAGTACATGGGTGTTGTGAAGCAACCATGATTTGCATTTTAGACCTGTTTAGACGACGTGTTAACATGAGCCTACTACTAGGAATCCTGCAATATTTGGATTTAATGGGCTTCAAGGTTGGAACATTTGTTGGTATATGGGTATTGTGAAGCAATCATTTTTGGCATTAGTCACCCTATTCGGGCAACCTGTCAACACACTACCCAAATCACCATAAGAATTGGAATTTATGGGCTTCAATGTTGGAAGGTTTGTTGGTATGTGGGTAGTACGAAGCAATCATTTTTTGCATTTGTGGCCCTATTTAGGGAGTGTATCAACACAGTACCCAAATGACTATAAGAATTGGAATTTGTGGGCTTCAACTTTGGAAGATTTGTTGGTATGTGGGTATTCCAAAGCAATCATTTTTTGCATTTGTTACCCTATTTGGGCAGCATGTCAATACACCTATCCAAATCATTACAAGAATTAGATTAAATACGCTTCAATGTTGGTATGTTTCAAAAATTTGATATGTTGGTATTGATTTAGTAATGTTGGTATGTTGCCAAAATCAAATTTCATGGGCTTCAATGTTGGAAGATTTGTTGGCATGTGGGTGTTGCCAAGCAATCATTCTAGGCCTTGTAACCATTTTTGGACAACACACTACCAAAATCACTACAAGACCTAGATTTTATGGGCTTCAATGTTGACAGATTTGTTGGTATGTGAATCTTGTGAAGCAATAATTTTTGGCATTTAACACCCATTTGGACAACGTGTTAGCACATTGCTAAGAACCCTACAAATTTGGATTTCATGAGCTTGGGTGTTGTGAAGCAATGATTTTTGTCATTTATCATCCTATTTGGGTAGTGTGTTGACACACTTTCCAAAAAACTAAAAGAATTGGATTTTGTGGGCTTCAATGTTGGAAGATTTATTGATATATGTGTGTTGGGAAGCAATCATTAATGGCATTTTAAATCCTATAACACACTAATAAAAGTCCTACAAAATTCAAACTTCATGGACTTCAAGGTTGGAAATTTGTTGGTATGTGGGTGTTGTGAAGAAATCATGACAAAATATGAAGAGGGGAGAGGAGAAGAGTGGAGATGAGGAGAGAGGGCACAGCTAGAGAGCACACCACAAATGACTAACTGTACGCTAGATTTAGTTGAAAAAATAGAATATATACAACCCCTTTTAGGGTTAGGGTTAGGGGATCTAACCCTTTCCTTTATAGCACTCTATAAGGTTAGTGCTATGCACATATGATCACGTGATGGTGCTATGCACACATGATCACATGATGTTGAGCATGAACTCTCAACACCTTCCCTCAAGATCAACATCATGAAGTAGGCCTTCCCTCAAGATGATGATTCTGGGGAATCGAAGAAGGACTGAGCATTACATTCCATCACACCCCTTTAATGGGAATGTCCTTCCTCTGCATCAAACCAAGAGCTAGTCGGTGTTTCTCGAATAGCTCTTTACCGAGTGGTTTGGTAAAGATGTCTGCAACATTTTCTTTGCTATCACAATGCTGCAGTGTGATGTCACCAAGTAACACTCTTTCTCTGATGAAGTGCTCTCTGACATCAATGTGCTTTGTCCTGGAGTGATATACTGGATTTTTGGCCAATGCTTGAGCCGATTGATTATCACAGTATATTGTTGTTGGCTTTGACTCATCAAAGTAATCTGTTTCTGACAATAGTCTTCTGAGCCATATAGCCTCACATGCACCTGTAGTGAGTGCTCTATATTCTGCTTCAGTTGAAGACAAAGAAACAGTTGGCTGTTTGTTTGACAACCATGATATAGCACCGTGACCAAGGAAAAATGCATATCCCTGTGTCGATCTCCTGGTCTCATGATCTCCAGCATAGTCACTGTCACAGTATCCATGCAACCGTGGATGACTTCCTCTGTATTCTATCCCAAATTGTCTTGTACCTCTGATGTATCTCAAGACTCTTTTGGCTGCATTCCAGTGAGACTGTTTTGGATTTGCCATAAACTGTGCTAGTGAGCTTACTGCATAACAAATATCTGGCCGTGTGATTGTCAGATATATAAGAGATCCAATGAGTTGCCTGTAGTATCTGTCATTGACTGTAGGCTTTTCTGAATCTTTAGTAAGTTTCAAACTCTGTTCCATGGGAGTGGCTGCAATCTTGCAATCTGCCATATGAAACTTCTTCAGGAGACTGTCAACATATTTGAGCTGACTCATGAATGTGCTATCTGAATCTCTCCAGAACTCAATTCCAAGACAATAGTGCATAAGTCCAAGATCTTTCATGTCGAACTCTGCAGATAAGTCTTGTTTTAGCTTTCTGATGAAGCTATCCTTGCTTCCTGTCACAATCAGATCATCTACGTACAAAAGTGCAATAGTAATATCTTCCCCTTGAACTTTGTAGTAGAGAGTATGATCTGCATTTGACTTCATGTATTCCAGATCAGCAAAAGACTTGTCAATTCTGCTGTACCAACTTCTGGGTGCTTGCTTTAAGCCGTAGAGACTTTTCTTGAGATGGCAAACCTTGGTCTCTTGTCCTGGTTCAACATAACCGGCTGGTTGTTGCATGTAGACTTCTTCGTCTAGATAACCATTGAGAAATGCATTCTTGACATCAAGCTGATACACATTCCATTTACTGAGTGTCGCCAGTGATATCAAGAACCGTATGGAATCCATCTTTGCTACTGGAGCATAAGTCTCATCATAATCTTGACCATATTGTTGTGCAAATCCTTTTGCAACTAATCTGGCTTTGTATCTTTGAATACTGCCATCTGGATTGTACTTCACTTTGTATACCCATTTGTTGGCTATGGCCTTCTTTCCTGGTGGAAGGTCGCATAATTCCCAAGTGTTATTTTTATACAAAGCATCCATTTCCTCATTCATTGCAGTTTGCCATTCTGGCTTAGCTACTGCGTCTTCGAAGTACACTGGCTCTTCTGTAGCCATGATGGTAGTCATAAGAGCATAGTTGGTGGTTTCCACCTGAATTGCTTTGCCTTTCTGAGCATATGTCAATCTGGCTGGTGGTCTGCTTTCCCTAGTAGACCGTCTGAGCTGCTGTGACGCTGATTGGGGTGTTGCTGGCAATTCTTGCTCTTCTTCATCAACCTGTTCTGTAGATGACTGTGAAGTCGATGCTTCTATCTCCTGTGTAGGCGAGGTTTTCCATTCTGATTCCTCATCGAAGATTACATCTCTGGAGATAATGACTTTGCGGTTGATGGGATCATACAATTTGTATGCTTTACTCTCGTCACTGTAGCCAACCATGATGCATTTGCGTGACTTCGCATCCAATTTCCTGCGATGATCATCATGTATGTGGGCATATGCTATGCAACCAAATATGCGGAGATGCCCAATGCGTGGCTTGTGTCCAGTGAATGCTTCATAAGGAGTCATTCCTTGTATCGGTTCGGTAGGAAGCCGATTAAGCAAGTAGTTAGCTGTAGCTATTGCTTCTGCCCAATACTGATTCGGAAGATGCTTTTCACTAAGCATTGCTCTAGCACTGTCTGCTAAAGTCCCATTTTTCCTTTCAGCTATTGCATTTTGCTGAGGAGTATCTGCACATGTGAATTGTCTTCGAATGCCGTGTGTTTTGCAAAAGTTCATGAAGGCTGAAGACATGTATTCACCTCCTCTGTCTGATCTCATGACCTTGATCTTTCTGCCTGTTTGGTTTTCTACCATGGCTTTGAATTCTTGAAATCTGGCAAACACTTCAGATTTCTCTTTCAGAAAGTAGACCCAACAATATCTGCTGTAGTCGTCGATGAAGGTCAAGTAATAAAGTGAACCATTGATGCTGCGGGTCTGGGCATAACCCCATACATCTGTATGAATTAAATCAAGAATACCTCGTGCACGAGAGGTACTTCTGACAAAGTTGGTTCGCTTTTGTTTGCCGAAGCAGCATGCTTCACAAACCTTTCCAAGAAACTGTAGCTTCGGAATCCCAATTGCCATATTTTGATTCTTTAGATCTAACAAGTACTTGAAGTTGACATGACCATATCTCTTGTGCCATTTTGCAGATAGTGGCATCTGTTGCATTTGAGTTGTCATGGCATGCTTATCTGGTACTGTAGCTAGCATCCTGTATAAGCGTCCTTCCTTGACACCTTTTGCTACTAGCTGACCTCTTTTGGATTTGTCTCTGATAGTGCATTCATCACCGTCGAAGATGACTTTGTAGTTGTGTTCCGTCATTTGACCTACTGACAAAAGGTTCTTACTGAGCTTCGGAACATAGAGCACATCTTTGACTAATCCTTTTGTACCAGTGAAATTGTTCATAGGGATAACACCTGTCCCTTGAACCGGATTCGGTGTATTGTCTGCTGTATAGATGACATTCTTTTGACCTTCTAATGGCTTCATTTCTGTGAACCATTCCTGATGATTTGTCATATGAGATGATGCACCGCTGTCGACGTACCAAGGATCCTGTTCCACTTGGTCGACTTGATAGCTGAAATCTTCTTTGGGATTGAAATCAGTGTCTTGGTGCATTGTATCAGTCTGATGCAATTCCTCACTTGCAAGAAACATATTTCCATGTTCATTTGCAAAATGACTATGACTAGAATGTCCACCACGATGATTTCCTCTTCCTTGAGAATTCCCTCGATTACTGCTGGATTGACCGCTTTGGTCATACTGCTTCTTGCGGCAATCTCTTTCATAGTGTCCAAACTTGTGACAATAGTTGCATTGAATGTTTGACACATTGGTGGATGCATTCCCTCGTCCTTGGAATCTTCCTCTGTTGGAATGATTTCCTCTTTGCTGATTTTGATGTTGCTGAGGATGCTGCTGATGCTGATTCTGACTTTGATTTTGACCACTTTTCTGATATGATCTACCTCTGTTTCTGCCTTTGCCTCTGCTTCTGTCTGAAGCTGTGAATGCCTGATCATTAGAATGACCTTTACGTGCTTGAATGGCTTGAGTCCTGAGTTCTTCACCAAGTAGAACTGACTGAAGTTCTTCAAGTGTTGGAATTTGCCGTTGGATGGCAATACTCTGGACCAGATTCTCATATCCTTCTCCTAGTCCATTCAGGATTACTTGAACCATTTCTGCGGGATTCATAGTCTCTCCTGCTGCTGCAAGTTGATTGTTGTAGTCTTTGATGCGGAGTACATAAGCATGACCGGTTTCATTGCTATTGCGGAAACTCTGGTTGATCTGGTTTCTCAAGGTGAGAATCCTGGATGTGTTCTTGGACTCGTAGAGAGCTGCGAACATATCCCATGCTTCTTTTGATGTCTTGACTGTGTTGAGCTGTGCTAGCATGACATCTTGCACATTCTGCTTGATCAGGTGATAGGCATACTTGTCTTTCTTATCCCATTCTGCTTGAGCTCGGGCAATGGCAGGATCTGCTACTGGTGCGGAAACTGTTTGTGTAGATGTAGATCCCGATGTAGATCCCGTTGCTGGTGCTGTGACAACAGATGGAGTAGAGCTACTGGTGGCTGGATCGGCCAATGGTCTAGGTATGGATCCATCAACATAATCCCATTTGTCCTGAAGCACAAGAATGGTCTCCATTCGGTATTTCCATGTACCGTAATTGGAGTTGTCTAACTTAGCAGATGCCTCCAGATTGAGGTTGCTAGTCGACATGGTGCAAACAATGTACTCAAGAAGTGTCCTGGAAAACTCTGTATGAATCAACTGCAAATACACTGATGAAGATGCCAAGTGAAATCTCTGTACTGTCGGTGAAGATAGAACTGCAGTAAATAAGATCTGACCTGTGTTACAAGGCTTGTGGCAATGATGCCGGGAATAGCCAAGAGGCTTTACAAGGCTGAAAAATGATGTGCACTATGCCGTGAGATAGCCAAATAGGCTTTACAATGGTGGCATGTGTGTGTGAAATCAAGTGCTATCTGCCCACTGAATCAATCTGCAATGCCTCTGAACTCTGAAGTCTGCTCACTGAACTGATGAACGTAAGGTTTCAGGTAATGTAATGATGTGAAATCGGATGTGAGCGTATGGACTGACTCCGAGTAGGTACTAGTCGGGAATTTCGGGCATGGCTTAGATTGGCAACTTGGGGAATTCAAAGCGTCCCCTCTATGGCGATCTAGTCTACTCTGATCTAGATCTAAACCAACCGTCGATCGATGAAAGAGCAGCAAATAATTCCTTTTCCTTTGTTCTTTTTAAGTGCTGGGTCAGATGCGTCGATGTAGAGGCAAATGTGCGTGAAGGAAGTGGTTTTGTCGGCGAGGCTTAAATGTGAGTGTAACTTGCGCCGAAATGTGCGCGTGATGTAACGAGCGCGTAGAGCACGAAAAATCGAGCGACTTTCCTTTTTGGAGCACCCTCAAATTCTTCCTGGATCAAGAGATATGACTTGATCTAGGTGGAGGGGCAAAAGGAGTGCAAATGGTGCTCAATGATGATGTGTCACTGTGAGTCACATGCAGTGATGATGTGGCACTGTGCTTAGCAAGAGGTGTGCCAGTGAAGCTCTGTGCTGAGGTGGCAGTGCTGAGGTGTCACTGATGACGTGGCACTGATGACGTGGCAATGATGACGTGGCACAGATGACGTGGCACAATGACGTGGCAGATGACGTGCCTGATGACGTGTCATTGATGACGTGGCAGGTGACGTGGCAGTGATGACGTGGCAGCTGACATGGCAGTGATGACGTGGCACAGTGACGTGGCAGATGACGTGGCACAGATGACGTGGCCTGATGACGTGTCACTGATGACGTGGCAGGTGACGTGGTAGTGATGACGTGGCAGTGATGACGTGGCACCGATGGTGACGTGGCAGATAAGATTGTCTGATGACGTGGCAGATGGATAAGGGCCACGTGTCACAAGGAGGCCGATCGGAATCTTTGAGATTCTGACGGAATCTCAAAGATTCCGTCTTCTTCTTCGAATGAGCTCGACGAAGAGGCTTGGAGCGCTGCACGAAGGAGGTCGCCGGAGTTCGTGGGAGCTGTTCGTAGCGAGAGACTCGAGCAGTTGGAAGAGCAGCTGCTGTTACGTGAGCTTGGCAAAAAGTGCGCGCAAGGCTGTTGGAGATGCTGCAATGCAGAAGGTCGTCATCGCTTTCGGTCGCCTTGGAGGCTGTCGGTTACGTTGATGGAGCGCTTCGTTGTCGGGAATGAAGAGGCCACCGGCGAAGATTACAATGTGGAGGCTGGGGAAGGCCGCCGTTCGCGGAGGCTGTGAGGCCTTAGTGAGAGAGGTCGAGTAGCCGTGGAAGGTCGAAGGCGCTGCTGCAGTCTACCTTAGTCATGGCTGTAGACCAGGAGATCGGATCTCAGTTGCACAAAACAGCGTGCGCTAGCATCATCTCGTATTCGCCCGCGGGTAATGCACCGACGAGCATGCTCGTGTTGGAGGCCACGCCACTTGCGTTCACCAAGTTGCGCAACCCGTCGACCTTAAGGCGTGCAAAGTTTTGAAGGCGGCTGGAGCAGCAACGAGATCCTCAGGACTGAGAACTGCTCAAACCATGCGGCCTCAAGGGAATCTCTACAAGCATGAAGTAGTAGATAGACTGGCGGACGGCTGCTTTGAGGTAGAGCTTTTGAGGTAGAGCTGTGCTATTTGCTAGAGTGTCGTTGCAGCTTGATGGCATTTGGAGGTACTGGAGCGGCCGTTGTAGCATGAAGACGAACTCGCTCTCTCTCTCTCCAAAAACAGATCTCGCAAGATCTCACTCATAGCAGAAATCTCTCAGCATAGTTCTCTCATGAAACTTTTCAAGAGCTCTCTCAATGAATCCTCTCACAAACTAGATCTCTCTCTCTCACTCTATGAAGGAAATTCTTCTCAATGAGAAGGAAATTTCTCTCTTTCAATGAACGGAAATCCTTCACTCAACGGAAGTGAATAGAATGAAAGACTACCTCTCAATCTCTCAATCTCTCTCACACTCTCACAAGAGGGATGGCGCCTCAACGGAAGGCAGAACCATGCTCTGATACCATGACAAAATATGAAGAGGGGAGAGGAGAAGAGTGGAGATGAGGAGAGAGGGCACAGCTAGAGAGCACACCACAAATGACTAACTGTACGCTAGATTTAGTTGAAAAAATAGAATATATACAACCCCTTTTAGGGTTAGGGTTAGGGGATCTAACCCTTTCCTTTATAGCACTCTATAAGGTTAGTGCTATGCACATATGATCACGTGATGGTGCTATGCACACATGATCACATGATGTTGAGCATGAACTCTCAACAAATCATGCTTGGCATTTGTCAACTTATTCAAGCAACATGTTAATGCAATGCCCAAATCACTGCAAGAACTTCAATGTTGGAAGATTTGTTGGTATATTAGTGCTATGAAGCAATCATTTTTGGCATTTTACACCTTGTTTAGACAGTGTGTCAGCACGTTGCCAAAACCTAAATGATGATTGGATTTCATGGGCTTCAAAGGTGGAATATTTGTTGGTATGTGGGTGTTGGGAAGCAATAATTTTGGAAATTTCCACCTTATTTGTATAGCATATCAACACACTACCAAAAATGCTATGAAATTTGGGATTATATGGGCTTCAATTTCAAAACATTTGTCGGTATGTGGGTGTTGTGAAGTAATCATTTTAGGCATTTTATAGCTTGTTTGAATAGCATGTCAACATGCTACCAAATCCATGCACAAATTGGAATTGATGGGCTTCAATGTTGGAAGATTTGTTGGTATGTGGGTGTTGTGAAGCAATCATTTTTTACAATTTACCTTGTTTCGACAACATGTCAATAGATTACAAAAAAACCCTATAAATTTTGGATTATATGGGATTTAATGTTGGAAGATTTGTTAATATGTGGGTGTTTGCAAAGAAATCATTTCTGGCATTTGCCACCCTAGTTGGACAACGTTTCAACATGTTGCCAAAAACACTACAAAAATTGAATTTCATGGGCTTTGACTGAAAGATTTATTTGGTATGTGGGTGTAGGCAAACAATCATTATTGGCATTTTCATGTTGTTTGGGTAGCATGTCAACACATTGACAAAAACACTTAAAATTTTGGGCTTTATTGGCTTAGATTTTGGAGGATTTAATGGTATGGGCGCATGCAAGAAATCATATTTGTCATTTTATGCCTTGTTTGAAGAGCATGTCAACATGGAATCTAGTAGCTAGATGTTCATTATGTGGTTACTGCTACTACTGGTGGATAGTTTGCTTTGTATTTGTAGTTTCTCTTCCAAGGCAAATGTTTTATATTGTTTGAGATGACAATGAAATTCAAGTAGGAATGTTACTTAAGCTACAATGAATGTCAAGCTAAAGTAGACCTAGTGTTAGCTGCAATGAATGTCAAGGTAAAGTAGAGCTAGTATTGAGCTGATTGTTGAGAGTAGTACCCTTGGCAATTTATGTTGAACTGATTGCCCCTGGGGAATGTATATTGCATGTTGCATGTGATGGCTCTCCTTGCCAACATTGTTGCACCTATTCTATTTCAGATGGAAATTTGTGAGTGCATTGGAATGTGGATTATGACTATGATCTCTTTTATGTCAACTTCTAGTGGGGTGCCAATCTCATTGAGGCTCAACAGGATAAGTATAAGATGGCGATGGGATAGAGGCAATGGTTAAGAACTAACCATCTTCCAACTAAGTTGGCTTGGTAGCATCTCCATCTATCAAGCTTCTTCTGGAATTTGCAAAGGAGCCAATCCCATTCCGTTTCATTGAAATTTGAAATCCCATAGGGATCCCAAGTAAGTGAAAGCCAGAGCCATGGGGAATCTTCAAACATCCAAGGTCCCTCAAAACCTCCTATTCATTTCCACTTAATGCTACTTACCTATTTTTGAGTGATTGATGAGGGATCCCGAGGCTTCACAGAAAACATCAAGGCACTTCGATACATCTTGTATGTCCTGTCTTGTGTTCCTAGGAGTGAAATTAGTATCATCTGCAAACTGCTAGCGGATACGTTGTTTACTTGAGGGTAGCTCAATGCCTTTAATGGTGTAGGCCATCTCTAAACCTTTAATTTAATGCCCTATGCCTTGGTATGTGCCATGTAGCATTAGTTGGCACTTAGGACACTTGGTACTTTTAGTGTCTATGTCACCTAGTACTAACACCCTGTCCTAGGTTGTATACTTTGTACTTTCATTCTTCATAGTTGATGTGACAGCTTTCAGCTTCTTGCCTCCAGCATTGTGTTTGCTTCTGCCTACATGCATCTACGGTGGTATTAGAGTGGACTTTGCCCCTTGAGTCCAGCCACTCCCAGCCCTTCAGCTTGGCCTCTCACACTACCATTGGTTGTGGTTTTCGGGACTATTCCAGCTGGGGGCGCCTGTTCGAATCTGCTCTAGCACCTCTTCCAAGCATTTCGTCGTAAAGAGTTTCACTTCAATAGCCTCTTTGCAACTGTGCGACTGATCCATATGCCTATCTCCAGTTGTGCAGGTCAAAATCTGCAATTCTACAGCCTTGTATTACAGTTCACCCACATGTTTTGAAGCTTCATTAGCCAGCTCCTTTCATTTAGTTGGCTATCAAGAACTAGATTTACAGCTGATCTTCTAGCCACATCAGTAGTTTGTGGCATATTCATGCTGCATGCTGTACGACTGTTATATAGCATCTATCTCAGCCTCAACTTGCATTAGAAGCTATTCTACATAGTCGCCTAGCCTTCTACAATGAGGGCGACTATCTTTTACTACTGCCGTACCTGTTTTGAGGCCCTCCCCAATTGGTTGACTTCAAAAGGGTGATTTACAGCCAATTTTGGTTGGTTCCTGCTGTCATACAAGTGTCCTATCAAGGGGCTTTTGTTGTACTACAACTTCCTTTGCTGCTCGGAGCTTCCTATAGCATTTCCAACGGCCCAGAAAGCCTTTACTATTGGCTGGACACTAGCTGAGCACTCCACTAAACTTGGAAACAAGTTTGGACCTTACCCTTGCTGTTTTTTTCTGAGCATTTCCTTGCAGTTGCCCTCTCATAACAGTGCAAAATCAAAGGGCTTTTGCTATCCTTTGATTTCTTAGCTGTGTGAAGCTTACTCAAGCTTTTTCAACAACCCGGGAATATCATATCTTGAGGTATTTGATTTCTGCAAATTTTCCCTTTACTCCATTTGCAGCTTATTTGGTATTTGAACAAGGCCCCGTGTTGCCTTGGGAACACCCCGTGCTGCTTCTAGTATTTTACTTGCAAGTCTATACTGTGTGACAGTTGCAAATTTGCAATCATTTTGTGGACAGCAAGTCCAATCTTTGCAGGTGTGAGCCTTGAGGCTATTTTGGTCACTTTGCACTTGCAGTTTCTTAGATTGTTGTATTGGCCCCTTTCTCTACAACTATGGGAAGCAACGACAATGATTTGTTTGGCATTCTTCAGTATAATGATAAGTTAGATGGCACCAACTATCCTATGTGGTCTTATCTCATGAAACATGTTCTTGTAGCAAGGAACTTCTGGAACATTGTTTTTGAAGTTGACTTGAGACCACACCTGCTCCAGTGGCTGCCGCTAATGCTGGCACTCCTACAGGGGGGCCTCTTCTGATGCTTCTTCCTCTAGCACCACTGTTGCTGCTCCTCCAACTCAGGAACAAATGAGATGGAATGCAAGAGATGCGAATGCACATTCTTGCATTGCTCTATCATGCAAGAGAATCATTATTCCTCACATTCGGTCATACAAGATAGTAAAGGATGCTTGGGATAAGTTGGCTTCTCTTTATCAGATACGTAATGAGGCTCGTGTTGCATACTTGAGAAGACAATTATAGGAAGTCAGCATGAATGAAGGTGACTCCATGAATGCATACTTGACAAAAGTCAAAGACCTCATGGAACAACTTGCAAATATTGATAAAGTGGTGCCAAATTCTCAGCTTGTTAACACCACATTGAATAGGTTGTCAGACACATATCAAGGGTTTGCTACAATCCTTACACCAACTCATATCATGTCTCTGCCTCCACTAGCTCATGATCCCTTGCCCTCCTTAAACCTACTAGATGGGGTAGGTTGCATGCAACATGGATGGAAATGTTTATTAAGTACATCAAAGTTATATAGCCTAAAAGAAGCTAGTTACAAAAATAAGAGGTACCAAAGACTTAACTCAGATGGCATACCAACCACAAGACTTTCCAACTTTCAATATTTTATGTGTCAAAAGAAGTTTAGTGGCTCCAAAGTCCTATGAGGGGTGAGTGTCTGTCTATTAAAGGCCTTTTCGATCATGCACTAGTTACTTCGATGTTTCACATGCCCACAGCCCATTGGCAGTTCTATGGATATTCCATTCGAATTCAACAAAAAGTTCTTATCTTTGAAGCCTCTATAGCTGATCATGCATTTGCCTCACAGCAGAGAGGACAAGGTAAGGCACCCAAGCCCATGGGTAAGCCTAAAAACAATAATGGCAGTACTTCAGAGGCCTCCAAAAATTCAGATAAGAAAAAGAAGAAAAGATGCGACTATTAGGAAGCCAAGGCATGATATTTCAAAATGCAGGAAGCGCATTGCTTCAAAGAAGAAAAAGGCAAGATTGACAGTCAATGCTTCACATGCAATTGAGTCCCATGAGCGAGCAAATGCTTCACATGCTCATGTTGTCCAGGATGAGCAGGGATGGGCTGCCCATTGATCTTTTGATCCCTCAAAAGTCGATGCATTCTTTTTTGCAAATGATGCTCAGTCTTGGTACTTTGATAGTGGTTCTTCCAAGCACATCACCTCTTGCAAACAGTTGTTTCATTCTTTGGCTTATGCACCAAAAAGGGGGATTGGCACTTGTGCAAATAATGCTTCCTATGCTCTAAAAGGAATTGGTAATGTGCAGCTCACATTAGTATTAGGCCATCTAGTCACTCTTAACAATGTTCTTTTTGTGCCTGGCATTGAAGTCAATTTGATTTCAATTTGAGCCATTGCTACCTCAAGTTTCAGGGTGATTTTTTATGGTTATAGATGCCTTGTGTGTGATCTTGGTGATGACAATACCATCGTTCTCACTGGTACTTTGCAAAGGAGTCTTTATCACCTCAATATTTATTCAACTGCTCTTCCCGTTGAGGCACATCAATTTCAGATTCACAGCTTGCTGAAACACATCTATGGCATGAGAGAAGGATGCTATGAGGGCAGAGCTGAATTTAATTCATAAGAATGGCACCTGGCAGTTATGTGATCTACCTCTGGCAAAAAGGCCATTGAAACCAGGTGGATTTACAAGTTAAAAAGGAAATCTGATGGTAGCATAGATCACTTCAAATCCTGTCTTGTTGTGAAGGGTTATGCACAGCAACATGGCATTTATTTTGGGGAGACATTTGCTCCCACATCTAGGATTACTACTATCAGCTGTGTCATTGTCATAGCAGCCCGCACACATTGGCAGGTTCATCAGTTGGATATTAAAATTGCCTTTCTTCATGGGGAGTGTATGTCACCCAACCTCTAGGTTTTGAGGTTGTTGGTTCTGAGAGGAAATCCCTCTATGCATTAGATCAGGCACCCCAGGCATCGTATGCCAAAATTCAAGCACATTACTATGCCTTGGTCTTTAGAATAGTCCTACAGAGTCTACTCTCTATGTCCGTGGGAGTGGATCTGATTTTTTAGTGCTGATTTTATATATGGATGACATGCCTATCACTAGACCAGATACTCAGCATATTGCAGCTTTCAAGGCTAATTTACAACAAGCATTTGAGATGTTAGACATGGGTCAGCTGCACTATTATTTGGGCATTCAGTTTGCTCATGTTGAGGGGGGTCTTATGATGACACAGGCTAAATACATTGGATAGCTTCTTGAGAGGTTCAATTTTGGGTAGGTTGTTCCGACACTAGAGTGTCACACACCGGAAACTATTTTTTGCTTTGGTAACTCATGCATTTCTTGGCTCAACAAAAAGCAGCCTACAGTTGCCACTTCCAGTTGTGAGGCTGAATATAGGGCAGCCTTCATTGCTACAATTGAGTATGTTTGGCTTCAACAGTTACTTACAAATCTTGATATCTGTGAGCCATCCTCTCTACTCTCTACACACTGACACCCAAAGTGCTTTGGCTATTACGTGTAATCAAGTCTTTCATGTGCGTACCAAGCACATTGAGGTTCACTACTACTATGTTCGAGAGCGCTTGTCAGCAGAAGACATAGAGTTGTCCTACATTCCCACTAAGGACAACCTAGCAAATCTTTTCACAAAGGCTCTTTCTCTTCCCAAATTTGAATCCTTTCACCGCGCTTTACATTTGGTTCCCTTTGTCACTTGATCTGCATTCTTTGTGCGGTCATAGGTTGTTATATCCACACTAAATAAACATGTGCAACCATGACAAAACTACCAGATATCCTGAGATGTTTCTAGGATACTTCAGCCTATGCATACCATGGACAGGGGTTTATAGGCCATCTCTAGACCTTTCATTTGATGCCCTCCGGGCTCTAGTATGTGCCATGTAGCATTAGTTATTGGCACTTAGGACACTTGGTACTTTTAGTGTCTATGACACCTAGTACTAGTGGTACCACTAGGACAACTTGTCCTAGGTCTCCATTTATTGTACTTTGTACTTTCATTCTTTGTAGTTGATGTGACATCTTTCAACTTCTTGCCTCCAACATTGTGTTTGCTTCTGCCGACACGCATCTACAAATGGTACCACTTTTAGTTTCATTTTGAATAAGCCATCCTAGCGAATCAACAATAATTGCAAAAAGGAGGGGAGCAATAGGGCAGCCCTGTTTTGAGGGATAAGGAGTGACTCATCTCTCCATTAACCTACACTTTGGTTGAAGCATTAGTAAGGAGAAGTCTCACAAAAGACAAAAGTTAGGGGAAGGCCCAGGTCTTGGAGGGTCTGAATAAGAAAATCTCAATCCAAGCGGACATAAGCCTTGTCAAAATCAACTTTGAGAAAACAAATGTCCTGCTTTGAATCCTTTGCATACTCACACCCTTCCCAAATATTAATGATTGCTTCTAGAAGGTGCCTTCCTTTAATAAACCCCTTCTGCTCCTTGAGGATCCAAGAGTCCATTTTACTTTGGATTCAAAGGGAGAGGGCCTTTGCAAAGATGTTGTAACTATAGTTCAGCATGGTGAGAGGTCTCCAATTTTAAGCTCTTCCCCGGGACCATCTTTGGGGATAAGTTTGACAACTCCCCCATTTTATGTGGGTAGGTAGGGAAGAATAAGCAAGGCTTTCATCCCAAACTTGCAGAGCAGCTGAGGGCCTACAGTTTCCCAAAAGGACTTGTAGAACTCCAAAAGCAAGCCATCTTCACTTGCTGTTTTCCCTTCTACCATTACATCTATTGCTTGCTTGAGCTCATTTAGAATGAGGGGTATTTCAAGGTATATACTTTTAAAATTCTTGATAGTCTTTCTCCTTGCCTCTTTGCATAACTTCTTGGCTTGCATAATAGACTCATTAGGTTGAATAGCATCAGACAACAATTTTTTAAAGTATTGGTGAATGAGCTAAATGTTCTTTGCTGAATGTAATGCTATTGAGTTGTCCCCATTTTTCAACAAAGGGATTTCTTCCTGGGCTCTCTCCTTCTGATTAGTTTGAAGGAGAGCTTTAGTTGCTCTTGGAGTCTTAGATCTCGTCTGGCTAGAATCAGTTCCTCTTGAGCTCAGGAGTCTTCTAACCTACTATCCTCTCCACTTCATTGATGGTCTCTCTGATTTTGTCCATTCTATGTGCTTTGATTTTGGGCCTATCACGCCTCGTCTGTATTAGTAATTTTTGGGTTCTTTTTATTACATCAAGCCAGGATACCTTAGCTGGTCTTTGATCAGTGAAGCAAACCTCCCAAATATGTGTAATCCTTTCTTGAACACCTAAAGAGTTTAGGATCAATCTTAAACCAAGAGGAGGAAGGTCTCCCCATTCCAAAGTCACATTGAAGGGAAACAGGTTTATGGTCTAAGAGGGAAAGGGTAGAGTGAGTCCGTTCAGTAAGAGAGGAAACCTCCCTTAGCAGATCCTGAGACAAATAAATTTTTCCTAGTCTTCCTTTTCTTCTATTGAGCCCTGTTTGGCTATTGCACCAAATGAAATGGCCCTCCTTACCCATGTCTACCAATTGGAATTGCTCTTTTATATTCTCCTAGGCTTCTCGTTCTGATGCCTTTACAATAACTGAACCTTTTTTTTATGCCTTTACAATTGAAGCTTTTTCCATCCACATGTCCTTACCTGATTCCACCATAGGAAAATATCCAAGTAGAAAACCTCTTTCCCCAATTGCATCTAAAGAGTCCCAAGTGCTCTTTCTATCTCAATAACTATTGGGGGCATAGATGGATGCAATAGTAAAGCATTGTACTTTAATAATAATAGTCAATGAAACCCATCTTCCCTTAGTGTCAACCTTGTCACTAAGGATACAATCCACAAAGTGGGAGAGAAGTCCTAAAGCTGTCCCCCCTTTGCCATCCTCATGAGTAGTGATGACAAACCAAGTTCTTTTGTCTACTTCTTTTAGTTTATCCTAAAGGGTGAGGCTAGTTACTTTGACCTCATGAAGGGCTAAGAAAAGAGGAGAGAGGGAATTGGCTCTTAGCGCGAAAGCAAACTCCTCACTTCTACCAGGGTCAGTTAGACCCCTGACATTGTAGGTGAGGAGAGAAACTACTTTACTTACCATTCTTCTTGGATCCCTTTTTAGCCCTGGGATTTGGGCTATTAATCGAGGACTTGCTATTTTGGATTGTCTTCTTTTGATATGCACAACAGTAAAAGCAATGTTCTGGAGAGGGGTTCCTTGACCTCTTGGGTAGCCTTGGGGAGCTCCTCATCTAAGTAAGTGCCTTCCATGTTGTCTATAGCCATGATGTCACTTCTGGTAATATCCTCTTCAAAATCTTTTGCCCTTCTAGGATCAGAATTGTCATCCTGCATCTTGTCCTAGTTTTCTCTGATCCACTTTTCAAACTCGTCATCATAAACTAAAGCTTCAAAGGAGTTCTTAGTGAGAGAAGCCTGAAGGGGGCTTAACCAGAGCTTGTTTCGGTGTAGCTTTGGGACTGGAGGGAGATCCCACACCTAAAGGAATCTTCTTTACACTAATAGCAGGGGCCTTATGTACCCATTTCTCAGTTGGTGGCATAGAAGGCTTGGGAGTGAGAGGGGTCGGATGTTTGGGACTATTCTTCTTCTAATGATAATTCTTCACTAAATGGCTTGCCAGTCCACACAAAAAATAGGAATTAGGAATTTTTTTATACAGCAGCTACAGTTCTCTAAATAAGCTCCCATTCCTATTGAGAATCACTAACGAGCTCGAAAGTTCCTCAGCAATGTCCATCTATCTAGGGGTTCCCCCTCGGGTTTATAAAGTTTTCAGCTTCTACACCTAGCACCTTACCAAACCTCTACAAAGAGCTAGAAGTTGATTACAGAGGGACAAGGGTAGATCAAGCAGTTCAACCCAAATGGTCTGATTACGTATGGTCCAAAGACCATGTTGTAGCGCTCTTGCAACCATGTCAACCCATACAAAAAGGAAGACAAAGTATCCCTTCCTAAGGAATCGGACGTTTGTCACCACTAACCCCTTCCTCATCTAGTTGCTTGATAACCACATTTCGATCACTATTAGAGGAGGCCTAACACCTAGTAAAAACTCAACCAATGCATGTGTGCTCAACATTGTTTGTACTTTAATAGACCTCCAAAAAACAAATGAGATATCTCCAACTATTGTATGGGCTACAAAGAATAAACTTGTGTCTCCTTTATGAAAAGAATGTTATGATAATGATTTCAATTCTCTTTGTAATCTAAAAGAGCATGTTATAACCAAGACAAACTTATAATTGCTAGTGATTTCAATTGAAAATGTGATTACTATAAATTCTTGTGTTTCTCTATTTTCTATAGGCTAAATGAGCATGCCATCATCAAGCCTAGCTTGAGAGTCGCACTTATAAATGCTAATAATATTTATGATTATGATCCTCAAGTTTTTATGAATTCTTTAGCTAGTAGTAAAAATGAGAGAGAAATGGAGAGCAAGCAAATTGAAGGGGACAAAACCATGGTTTAGTTTGACTCATGTTGGTTATTTGGCACGAATTGTGTTCTAGGTAACAAGGTTTTGTTATTTTTATGTGGTCTTCAAGGACTTATTTTTTACAACAATTGATATGATATTATGCTTGTGTTGTAGGTTGAATATAACTCACAACTGAAAAAGGAAATGCAAAAAATATCTCACAAAGTCCATGGAAGAACAAAGAGGTAAAATGAAAGCTAGAGTGGGTGTCTATCCAAAAGAGAATGTTAGACAGAATGGGAAAGGTAAAAGTTTTTGGGAGGTCAAGCATTGAAATTTGTGCTTGCTTTATTTTTTGATGTGTTGCAACTTGGCTTAATTGTTTGAGTTTTGTATAGGACTTGAACTACATTCATCCTAAACATGGTGATGTTTGGAAGTCAAAGTCGTTTTAATTGCAAGAATATGATGATGGTCTATACTAGCATGGATTTATGCATGCTCCTTTATGAATCGTAGCTGGCGTGTAGCCCCCGATGATTCCTTACTTCAGCAATACCGTGAGGACATCAAGTTGGAGGGGAGGAAGCACATGTTTTTGACCTTTAAAGCTAAGGAGGGTAAGTTGGATGTGAAAGGGGGTAAAAAAGGAGATTAGCCAATACAAGAAACTAACGGCGGAGCTAGAATAGGTGGTAGATAGATTTGTTTTCTGGTACTGATAGATTAAACATTGTTACTTTTTCTTTTGTTCATCACATTATTTCCATGTTGTCCTTAATTTTATGACATTACATAATGAATGTGACCAGCATTTTGACTTTATATATGTGCATATTTTTCTTATAGTTACCTTATTAATTTAGTGAATCAGCATAAAATTGTGGAGATGCCCAGGCATTATAGAAGATAGACAGAGATTAGCAACCCATCACCATGTATGTATTCACCAACCAATCATTCCCTATCCCTATGGGATTTTGCAATTCTTCTTGGTGGATTAATTTTGCCACTAGACAAATCTGTGGGGGTTAAAGGCCACTGTACCTTAACCCCGATTATGTACAATACTCAAACACACATATATATATATGGATGACATAGAACATTAGGGTGTTTTGCACCCACCAAAACTTGTGTGGCTCTCTCTTCTGGCTTTCCCTCTCTCTCACCTTCTTCCATTCCAATTTTGTTGTTGAGATCTGTCAACTAGTATCAGAGCACAGGTGTTCTAGCTCAGAGCCCGGGTGTGATCCTAGAGTCCGAATTCTACTGCTACAGCTCTATGGGAGGAAGGAGAAGCTCCATTGGGTGACTTTACCTGCATCCTGGTGTGCAAAAACGTTTGGAAAGTTCTTTGTGTGGTTTTGGAGCAAAAAAAACATTTTTTGATGATTCCCTTGTTCTTTTGACGACGACTGGGAGTCCAAAATGACCTGTAGAGGCAACCATTGCCTTCTTTTGGTGTCCATTGTACCTCACAAGTTCAAAACCCCTTCATTCTTGAATTTGGGATCATTTCATTGGACTTCTGACTCACTATTTTCGCTTCAACGTTTTTCTGCCAGTGTGTTGGAACTCAAGTTTAAAGCAACCATTCGCACATCTATCAGTTCCGACAGACTTAGGAGGTCCTAAAGCTTCTTTGTTGCTCATCATTCACACTCTAGTACAGGTTTGTTTGTAAAAAGTTTTCGTGTGTTGGACCCGATGGTTGGGACCACGGTTTCCAAAACCATCTATTCCATTGCATTCCAAAGGCCTGTTAGCTCTTGCACGATTTCATGGAGATTTGGAGAAGTTTTGTCTCTCTGAGATGCCGAATCGTCTGTTTCTTTGTCAAAAATCCATTCAAAGGTTCAAACCTTCGATTTTCTTATTACAAGTCAACTGCAAGGGTTGACTCCTCGTTTCCCATTCATCGGTTGGGCTTTTGGAGTTCTAGCAGAAGAGAGATATTGGTAGATTTTCTTGTTGAGTTTGATCATGCAGTGACCCTTATATTTTGAGGCATCTCAGGTCCTATTTTTAGTAACGGTCATTGTCGTGGGGCCGTGATTGTTTGGACATACCTTGTGCAGATCACTCTAGTTGTAGTTTGAGCCATGTGCGCTCATTTGTGGTTTTTATTAGATTGCAATGGATGCTCTATAAGCCATTTAGATGCATTGCAATCCTTGTTGGATGCGGTGATAGGATCAAATTGCCTTATGGGATGCTTTATTGATAGATGTTTAGGATGCAAATGTTATTTTATGCTAACGGATAGCTTTGACACATTGTAGTTGATGCCCTCATAGTGCTATGCTCTCTTGGATGAGACATTATTGATGCATATGCCATTGGATGATGTTTATGCTCTTATTGGGATTGGATTTGCCATTGTTTGTCATTGTAGGTTGACATTTTCTTTTGTGCCAGATATGCTCATATGGATGCATAGTATATGCACATGAGTCAAATGCATTTTGATGGTTTGAGCTTTGAGATTTTGGTGATATTACCCTCCATTTTGGCAAACATATTTGGGTGCACCTGGTATTTGGTGTGATTCTTTCTTGCAAGTACTAGCCTTTGGGATTTTTCTTTATTTGCATCATGGCATCTTCTTCAACCGAGCAGCCAAGTACTTCTTTGTGGCATTTTCAATTGGGGTACATGAGCCAGAATGGAATAAATCTCTTATGTCATTTGGGTTATTTACTGCATTTGAGTTCTTCTGATTTTGAATTTTGTGAGCATTGTCTCGATGGGAAGGAGACTAAATCAGCCCATAAAACAAGGGGATGGAAAGAACTTGAAAGGCTTAATTTGGTTCATTCAGATGTATGTGGTCCCATGCCTACACAATCATTAGGCGGGGCTGACTACTATGTGACATTCATTGATGATGCAACTAGGAAAGTGTGGGCTTATGCTATAGCTCGGAAGAGCGATGTATTCCAGATATTTCAAAAATAGATGGCTTTGGTTGAAAATCAATCAAGTAGAACACTTAAATGCCTATAGACTGACAATGATGGAGAGTATATCTCTCATGACTTTCAGCATTTTGGTAATACATGTGGGATCAAGAGGGAGTTCACATCCCCTCATACTCCAAAGCAGTATGGACTGACAATGGTGGAGAGTATATCTCTCATGACTTTCAGCATTTTGGTGATACACGTGGGATCAAGAGGGAGTTCACATCCCCTCGTACTCCATAGCAGAATCCAATTGTGTAGATCAGATGAACCACACGATTCAAGAAAGGTTGCATTGTATGCTTTCCAATGTCTTTCTGGTGGTTTTTGGGCTGAGGCAAATGAAGATTATAGTGCATGTGATCAATAGATCGCCTAGTAAGAGTTTGGATGGTGGTATTCCTAAAAAGGCATGGAGTGGCAAGAATCCCCCTTACTCTCATTTGTGTATATTTGGGTGTGAGGCATATACACATGTGCCAAAAGAGCTTCGGAAGAAGCTAGATCCTAAGTCTAGAAAATGCATCTTTCTGGGTTATCAGAGATGGGCTATCGTCTCTGGGATCCAAAAGCAAAGAAGGATCAAGCACTTCTATAATGCAATTTGTTAATTGCTCTAATTATCCCCTCTCACTTGATGCACTCTATAGGCATGAGATGCTTCACAAAGACAAAAAACTTCAAAGAAGGAAATGGAGAGCTCCATATCTCTTATTAAAATTATCGTTGAGCAAAAGTTTTAAGATAGCAACCTTATTAAGAATAAGACAACAAAAGGCTAAAGTAGTAGCTATGGATGATAGTAAAAGGAAAGCTTTATGACATAAAACAAGGAGGCACTATGGCAAGAGAGGTAGACGTACTATGGCTTTGATACCACATTAAAATATTGAGGGGAGAGAGAGAGAGAGAGAGAGAGAGAGAGAGAGAGAGAGAGAGAGAGATCATACAAGTCTAGGAATGGCACTCAATTAAAGTTATACACAAAAATCTGTTACGAGATCTATTAGGCTCTTCATACTTTGTACTTAAGCCTTTCTTTTCTAGCCTATTTGAGTACAATTGTCCATGTATGCACATAGTTTGATTCACATCTTCAACAATAAAGTATCCCTTACCCTTGCCCCTTCTCTCTATCCCCTTCTTTCTCTAATACACAAAGGGTATATTCCTAGGATGCGAATGTAAAATACAAAAGAAAGAACGAAATTGCAAGATGAATATCAATCAATATTACATATGCAAGCTTAGCATTACTATAGATTAACAAGAATTTTTACACAATATCAAAACTATGGAAGCTAATATATACAATGTTTTCAAACGACTAAATCTAGCACCACTTTCACTTGCACATGTTTTAAAGAATTATTTAAGGGAATCTTAAAACACACATCAATATTATGTACCCAAAAAGAAAGATTGTATTGTGTAACAACCATGATGACATACCTATCTTAAGACTTGTGGACAATTTGGGTCAAGGAAGGCACCTGCCAACTCAAAATATATTGCGGTTAGAAGCCAAAACTACCAGCTCCCATGGGGCCTAAAGTCTGCTGCCACATGTTCCACTTTCCTTCGGGTAGCTGCCTCCACTCCATGATATCCATGCACAACTCATTTTAGTTAAAAGTTATGTGTTTGAATTCGTACTTGTCTTTGTCAACATTTAGGGTTAAGAGAATAACCATAAAGGGGACACTACATAGATTGGTCTACATAAACTAGATAAATATGACTTCATTCATCAAACCGATCAAACTGGCAAGACAACGGCAAAAAACTAGACAAAGTTGTCGAAATTGCCCAACGAGTTAGACGACATTATGAAAACTGTTGAGAAAGTATCTCTGACAACTCCTGCTCCCCTACCTGTTGCACCCGGTGGTAGTCATTGACAATAGTTCGGAGACTCAGTCGTAGTTATTGACAATAGTTTGGAGACCCATGGACCAACCAGTTCCAAGTTTCACCTGCTTTTTACCGTAGAATGTCAATGACTTGGGTCAGTGGAGAATCCATCTGCACCATTCGATCAAGCTAGATCTGTAATGGTACTTTATAAAGATTGACTGGTAGATTGGCTACTTAACAAAGACTGATCAGTACATTGGTAGCAATTGATAGAGCAAAAGCTTTAGTAGTAGAGATTGATAGCCGCTCATACCCGTTGGGCGCAACTTGCGACACGATGATGAAACCTATACCATTAGATGTATCTAGATCTAATGGTCAAACAATATCGATGTTCCAACACCGTTTGATCTCAATGTTGATTATACAAACGAGAAACAGCACTGATCGAGTGCCGTTAGATCAACATTTTGATGGTAGGGTTGAAAATATAGTCTTTGCATCCACACGTTGAGATCAATTTTGGGATTTCAATCCATTGAGGGATGCACACCAAGTGTCGTGCTGTCTCCCTGAGTTGTTGTGAATTGCTAGAAATCTACGCTGGTGGGTTGGGTTCCCATCGGAAACTTGGGAAACTGGCTGCGACTTGGTCTCGCCGGTTTGACCGAGGTAAGGGCCACCCTTGGCTACTCCTAGTCAGCTCAAGAATCCGACTAGAACTCATTGCAACTCATCTTTGAAAACTCTTTCATTTAAATTTCATTCATTGAAAATTCTGTCATTCCAACTCCTCTTTGAAAACTCTTTCATTCAACTCATCTTTGAAAATTCTATCATTCCGGGAAATCCCAGCATGGAGAAGGTTGCTCGCATGCAGGACATTCTCAGAATCACCAGTCAGTCAGCCTCCTCGATCATTTCCTGTACATGATTCACATTTTACGATCAAATGCTGTTATCCCACTCCATTTTGTTCTGTACCTTTACGCAAATTCCTTTCGTAGATTCCTGGGAAGATTGCTGGTCGAAGGATGTCACCCCGTGGGATATCGGTGGAGTAACCCCAATCGTCACCGATCTCGTGCAAAAGAATGATCTTCCCATTGGCCCCGCACTTGTTCCTGGATGTGGCTCGGTACTGGTTTGCTCAAAGTACTCTCTCCAAACGATCGGTGCAGAAATTGTCTCTAATTTCTGCCGTATATCCGTCCAGGGTTATGATGTCGTTGCTTTGGCTTCTCCAGAGAGGCAAGTTGTGGGGTTAGACATATCCTCGACCGCGATTGAACGGGCTCGTCAGGTATGAAGGCGTCTTTGCTATGGGACGGTGTGCCCTTGCTACATTTTCAAATTGCTTATGTTGCTTCCTGCGTAAGTTTTACAGGTTGTGACAGAATTCAATAAAGCGAATTGGGTGGATTTTGTCTGCGGGGACTTTTTCACATACAGACCTGCCATTCCGTTTAATCTCATCTTGGATTACACGTGAGTACTTACTGTCGCATGCTTTGACCATCGTAGTAACAATTACCGCAGGATACCTTGATGGGCTCCTTACGTATGCACCCTTCGATCTCGTCTTGGATTACGCGCGACTAATTACTGTCCAATGCTGCATGCTTTGGTCATCGTAGTAACAATAATTGCAATCTTCTTAAAAATGTTGAGCTAACTCTTTAGACGTTTTGGCCTGGATGAGCCGAAAAGGTGCGATTAAGTACTCCGAGGGCTAAATCAAAGTCCTTAAACGCCCCTTATGCAAGCCATTTTCAATGGAAAAAGAGATATCAAGGCCTCATTAAAGGCCCATTTGGTTATTTTAAAAGCATGCTAGTGGTCGATAGATCCTCCTCTAGCAGGCTTTAAAAATTATTCTCAATTAGTGGGAAGATTATGCTCTAGAATCTCATTATGTCCAGTTATTGGGACTCTCTTTGAGCCCATGAAAGGAATAAAATAGGCTCTAGGAAGAGCAAAAAATATGACCAAATAGGGCTCTCAGGAGGCTGCTTTTTGTCATATTTTTTGCTCTGCATTGGCTAGCCATGCAAGGTGTCCTATTTGCTCTGAAGTCCCTAATGCCATATTTGCTCTGAACGCCCTAATCAAAGTACAATGATGTAAGTGCATTAGTGTCCTTATTGGGAGCCAAAAAATTGACCATACAGAGCGTGCAAGAGGACATGACATGGCGGCCTCTTGCACACCCTATTTGCTCATTGTTTTGCTCTGATAAGGGGTGCCAATGTAGAGAGCTTTGCACTTATTAAGCTTTAGTATTCGAGCATAATAATCCAGATGGATACCCTCAATTTTTAAACTGAAAGTTCTTTTCCAGTGGCCAGATGGGTGGTGAGTCATGGGGTTGACTGTGAACCTTTTGCATGGGTAATCTGCCATGTTACGGAGAATTTCAAGAACTCAAAACAAAACTTGAAGCTTGCAAAACGAGCAGCATAGGGGCCAGAAACCTAGCTTTGTGACATTGTGTGTACTTCACAATCTTTCACTCGTAAATGCAAACAAAACAAGAACATGACGTACACATTTGCATACAAGATAACTGTCATGCAATGCAGGTATAAATCAAGACAAAGACATGATGTTGGCTTGATCTCATCCTGACTTAGAATCTTGTCCTCAATCCAATCACAATCATAGTGCAAGCGCCTCGATCCTCCTGACCACCCCCGAGCACGTGGGCTACAGCTCGACTCATCCATAGGCCCATATCTAACCCAGGTGTCCCATACCACCTGAGCCCGTCCAGAGGACCTTTGATACACCACCTATGATTCGCCATGTAGATGGCCAGAGTTCCGGCCTGGGTCCAAGCCCCATCCATTAATTGAGGAGCGCTCAACTGATCTACACAATAGCATTGGCCCTCACTCTATATAGAAGGAAACCCGCTATACATAGCACAATGCTATGAATAACTCCCTCCATATAAAGCGAGCACTGTATATGAATCAATCTCTATATATAGCAATCTCGGCCAAATATAGCCGTCCAGCCCTATGCTATCCCGTAACCCACGTTCACCTGCTATCCAACCCTAGGTACACCATGCACATGACATACTCCCCTTCCTCTAAGAACTCACAGCTGAGTTCACCAGAAAGCCCGAAAACTCTCTATGAAGATGAGTCAATGCGAATAACTATACTCTGACTATCAGTTGGAGTGTGCTATACTTTCCATGAGATTTAAATCAAAGAGAATCTAAGGCCAAAGCTAACAAGCTTTGATAACCAACCCAAGGAAAGTAAATCTCTCAATCTAAACAAGGTTACGTGTCGTCGAGTATCCTCCTCCAGAAATCAAGTAACGCCTGAATCCACAAAGTTAGTTCCGTTGACATATCTGTACACAAGCATGGTAAAATCCGTACTTGAAGGTAAATGATTCTATCAACCTTATCTATTGAGTTCTAACAGGGAATTCACGAAAAAATATTCATCATGCTGAATACCGTTGAACTCAAAAATCTTAGGTTGAGATAGAGGAATCATTGTTCAAACAACCCCATCAATTGAGCCCTCGAGGTCAATTTCTGGGTTGCAATTTCTATCAACCCTAATCTCCTGAATTACTTAGTATTTCGAAAATCCCTCAACAGAATACCCTTGTAATTCAAACTCTTGGGTTGAAATACATGATAGACTTTCCATCGCAGAACAATTAGGTATTCGTTCATAACTCATGATGGAAGAATCTTCATGGAAGTATCAATGGGCAAAATTCTGACCAAAGATATGGTCCCCTGATTTATCCTCGGAATGCCCTACATGAGGAGAATCAGTAAAAATTCAGTTGGCTATATCCAGTCAATGGTACTATTCTAGACATGTTAATAGTCAACCAACATAGGAGTAACATCCTACGTGATCCAAAGAGTACGGAAATATACAATCTGAAATCTCTTAAAACAAGATCCACGATCAGATATGCTGTATAAACTTGTGCACAGTAAACCGCTCCTATCACAGGATGATCCAGTTTTTAGGTCTCTTATTGACACATCCCAGCACTCCTGAAACCCCTGATCTGCAAAATAACCACACACAACATCAGAACCGAGCAGGCTGCTCACCACCCAACCGTGACATCTACGGGATGTGATCCCGAATCAGAAGATGTCCCCCCGAGCCACGAGTTGAGCTACCGGCACGAACTCCCAATCAGATCCAAACCAGCCTGGTGTCCCATACCACCAGGTGGCGCTGTGAAGCCCTGGATCTGCCACTGGGCCTTGGGCTACGCTAAGATGCAGGCGCGCGTCCGCGACACAATCCAGGATCAGACCTAGCACCTGGGAACGAGACTTGCTCCCAACTGCGCACCGAGAACTGAACCCCCTGGGCCTCTTTTATAGACTCGGGCCCCGGCGCCAAAAATAGCGAAGACCTATAAATAGTTCGTACCCTTGCCACTCAACCCGAGAATCAAGCCTGCCTAGCTCTAAGCCTCCCCAGGCTAACCTGAGCTAGTTCTGTGTAACTAGTACACGTCAGATACCAATCCGTGCACATGACATACTCCCCCTCCTCTAAGAACTCACTCCTGAGTTCGCTAAGAAATCTGGAAATGTTCTTTGGATCCTTCCACTTAATCTTGTATTCCGTGATAGTACGATTTCGAATCTGTCTTTCACGGAATTCAAGAATAGATTCAGGTTCGTGAGGAATAAAAGTTAAATCTGTAACTTCTATAATCTCATGAGGAGAAACAATTTGATCATCTGCACCCAATACTTCTTTCAGTCTACTGACATGAAAGACTGGATGTACTTTAACATCAGGAGGCAATTCTAGTCGATATGCAACTGGTCCAATTCTTTTAATGACCTTGAATGGGCCACAGTATCTGGGGGATAATTTCGGAACCAAACCAGTACTTAGGCTCTTGGATTCCTTAGGAATTCTCAAATATACCATCGTTCCTTCAGAGAACTCTCTAGGTGAACGATGTCTATTAGCATAAAATCTGTCCCGATCTTGGGCACTTCTAATAGACTCCTTGGCAAACTGCAACATTTCCTGCATGTCTTGCAAGAAGTTCTTAGCAGCATCATTTTGAATCCCTTTTAATCCAACCATAACTGGTGACTTAGGTTGAAACCCGTACATAAGCATAAAAGGACTATAACCTGTACTAGAATGCTTTGCACTGTTGTAAGCAAATTCAATCATGGGTAGATAATCTTCCCATGAAGACTGTCTCTTAGATACATATGCCCGAAGCATGTCTTCAACCAAGTGGTTGACCTTTTCTGTACTGCCATCAGATTGTGCATGATCTGAGGAACTCATACTTAGAGTAGTTTCCAACTTCTCAAATACAAGTGTCCAGAAGTGGCTTGTAAACTTTGAGTCCCTGTCACTGACTATGTCAGATGGCAAACCATACAGCTTGAACATAGTTCTCTACGAATGCACGCATCTTAGGCCAATAAAAGGTATGCTTCACAAGAGACAGAGTCCTATGTATACCTGGATGTCCCGCACTAGGAGCATCATGACACTCCCAGAGAATCTTGGATTTTAGGTCCAGAACATCAGGCACACAAATCTTTTCATTCCGGAACAGCAAGCTGTTCCTAATCATCCACTGACCTCCCGCCGCCTGTATCCTAGGTGGCACAATCCCTGAGTCCTGGTCAACCATGGAATTCCCATTCTGGACTCTCTGCCAATAAGAACTGAAATGACTATCAGTTGCGTATAGCCCTCTCAAGGATTGAAATAGGTCTGAGGATATTTCCGTAAATGACAAAGCATTTACAAACTTAACTCGACTTAAGGCATCCGCCACACTATTCAACGAACCCTTACGATAACGTATTTCGAAATCAAAATCCTGCATTAACTCTGCCCATCTAGCTTTCCTTCCTCTCAAGTCTGATCCATCACACACATACTTAATTGACTGGTGCAGTCAATACAAGGAACTTTGAACCATACAAGTAGTGTCTCCAAACCTTGAGAGCATACACTACTGCATAAAGTTCCTTCTCAAGTGTGGGCCAACGATACTGAGTGTCGTCTAGCTTCTTACTCTCAAAAGCTACAGGTCTGCCCTCTTGGAATAGAGCTGCCCCAATCGCATAATCACTCGCATCGGCCTCTAAAACATAAGGCCGGGTAGGATCGGGTAATGCAAGAACGGGTGCTTCCTTGATAGATAACTTCAAGGTTTCAAAAGCCTTGTTCATTGCATCATTCCAAGGGATCGGCTGAGTAGACCTGCGTCCACGACCTTTCAATATGTTGGTCAAGGGTACCGTGATTTGTGAATAATCACGGATTGACTTCCGAAGAAATACCGTAAATCCTAGGAAAGAGCGAAGTTGTTTCACAGTCTGAGGGATAGGCCATTCTAAAACCTTCTGGATACGATCCAGATCAATGCTAATACCTTCAGAAGAAATCTTGTGTCCTAAGTAAATGATCTCCTTCATAAAGAAGTCACATTTACTCATCTTGGCATAAAGCTTATGCTGTCTTAGAACAAGTAAGACAACCCGGAGGTGTCCTATATGATCCTCAAGCGTTTTACTATATACCAAGATGTCGTCTAAGAACACTACAACAAATTTGCCCAGATAATCTCTGAACAAATCGTTCATCATCTGCTGAAAAGTAGCAGGAGCATTGGTCAAACCAAAAGGTAATACGAGGAACTCGTAATGACCATACCTAGTCCGGAATGCGGTCCTATCTATGTGTTTAGCATAGATACGGATTTGGTGATAACCCGTACGCAAATCAATCTTAGTGAAATACTTCGCTCCGGCCAAACGGTCTATCAAATCATCAGAACGAGGTAAAGGATAGCGGTTCTTAATTGTAACTTTATTTAATCGTTTATAATCTATACACATCCTCCAGGAAGAATCCTTCTTCTTTCTTAAGAGGACAGGTGCACCCCAAGGAGATTTACTTGGGCGGATATAGCCCATATTCAGGTAATCCTGAAGCTGGATAGCTAACTCATCCTCCTCTACCTGGCTCATCCTATACGGTGGTACACTGATAGGTTGAGCCCCTGGGACTAAGTCTATGCGATGATCTACTGCCCTTTCTGGAGGTAAACCTTTCGGCAGTTGAGCTGGGAATACGTCCTTAAAATTATCTAACAACGTTCTCAATTCTCGGTGTTCAAACACACTTAATTCATTTTTGTTAATTACCGAAACAATAAATGAAGAAAGTGGAATCAAAACACACTGATAGACATCATAATGAGAAGTGTTCAATATATTCCGAAGCTGCATCGCAGATACAATAGGCCCCTGAGAAGGGGAAATCTTATCACACTGAATACAAAATTGGGTGTCCTTGTCTACAAAAGAAAGCGTATGCTCCGTCCATCCGATCTGGATATTGTGGGTTTTAAACCACTCTATCCCGATCAGCAAGTCTACATGCTCTAGATGCATAACATAACATGTGAGAGCTCCTGTGTAGGCTTGAATCCGGATGGGAAGCGCTTTAACCTTGCGATCCCAAAACTGCTTCCCTGATGGAAGCTGCACCTCGTAGGTGTGGTCGCTAGGTACTGTGGACAGCCCCATCTTCTGCACAAATTTGTAATTAACAAAATTGTGAGAGCTGCCCGGATCAAAGAGAATGTGAACCTGTTGGTCCCTAACTTCTCCATAAACTCGGAAAAGATCATGGGAACCAAACAACGAAGTATTAAAGGTACAATTACAAGAAAGGGGGCAGGTAATGACATTTACTGAAATACCTGTCATCGTAACTTGGTTGGCTCCCTTGGCTGCGGTTCGTGGACCCGCCTGGAGCTTCGGTCCTAGCACCAACTTTTGGTTCTTCCGCTTAGGACACTCATTCTTCGTGTGGCCCCGCTCCTCGCAATAAAAACACCGGCCCTCTTTCTTGAGCCTGAGAGTGCGAAGGAAACGGGCCTTACCATTCGTCGCAGGAGTTAAGCTTTTCCTGGAGGCGTTGTCCGTAGACTTCGTCTCCCCAATGCCAGTCGCATGCTGAAAGAACTTGCGTTTGTTCTTTTCGCTGGTCTCGGTAACTGTGGTTGCCTTGGTACCGGCCATGGTATCATCATATATGCGCGCATACGTCATGGCCTCCTGCAATGTTGTGCACTTGTTATTCTTAATGTGTAACTTATAGGAGTCTGGCAAACCATCCACGAAAAAACCTAACAAGGTTACAGGATCCATTTTAGTGGCTCTGGTTTGCAGATCCCTAAATCTTTGAAGATAGACTTCAAAAGTTAGATTCAATTTTGACATATCGAGGGCCTTGAGCTTGCCGACGATATCGTAGTCATCTTCCTTCTTCAGGAACTCCTTCCTGAAGATACCCTCAAATTCTGTCCAAGTATCAGGCTTAGGCTGAAGTTCTTTCCACCAAAGCAAGGCTTTACCTGACATAAACCCTGCTGCCAGCTGAATCTTTTTCTCGTCTGGATAGGGGTGAAATTGGAAGTGTACTTGCCACTTGTGCAACCAAGTGTCAACCACCTCCTTTGTTCTTGATTTCTGGTCACCTGGAAAGGGATCCGGAGTGATATTCGGGCCTAGCACGGAGGCCATGGCATCCACATGCGTGAGTGCGTGAACCGTGCTAGCCAGAAGAGTCAAAGTAGCTTGTATCCCTTGGAGTTGCTGTGTCAACCCCGATTGATTAGCGTTGACCTGCTCAAATTTACCATCCAGAGCAGTCGTGAACTCACTGAAGGCTTTCTTAGTGATCAGGTCGTCATAGAGACCCTGATCATCCTCTCCCACTGGAGTGTAATCTAAGTCCTGCTCTCCCATAGTGAACTCGGGATTTGGAGCATCAGACATGGCTGAAATCTGATTTGATTACAAACGGAGAGAAATAACTGACTGAAACGAAGCACGGAGGGAGATGGAGCAGAAGAAAACCGTCCCAGATAAATCTGACAGAAGAGATGCTGAAATCTGGAAGACCACGAGTCGTGGTGCCTCCCCGAATCTGCTAACCGGATGCGCAGTCTGCAATAGGAGCTGTGCGGACTGCTGACGTGGCCTGTACGGCTGCTGACGCAGGCCGTACGGTGGCTGCTGGTGCTGATGCAACTGCTGTTCGGTACAGCAGCAGATACAAAAACAGGCAGGACAGTCCGTACAGGCTGTACGGCTGTTGCTGGAGCTATACGGCTGGTTCGGCAGCTTCGGGAGTTGCGCAGGGCTATCGCAGGCAAGGGCGGATGCAGGAAAGCTGTTCGAACAGGGCGCGGCTGAAGGGCGAAGCTGGCTGGCACAACTTTCGAGGTAGCTTCTCGAATCTTGGGCTGCTTGTGGGTTGCCTAGCACCCAGCCCCCACCTATATAGGGTGCAGGGCTGCCTGATTTGGAAGCTAGGCTTCCAAAAAAGGCTAAGCCCCTCCAGCTTTGGAGGGGTGCTTTTTCGAAAAAAGCACCTGAGCCCCTCCAACTTTGGAGGGGTGCTTTTTCGAAAAAAGCACCTGAGCCCCTCCAACTTTGGAGGGGTGCTTTTTCGAAAAAAGCACCCTGTTTCAGCGCAGGCTGCTCGCAGCCCTAGGCGCAGGCTGTTCGCAGCCTGTTGCGTTGGCTGTGGACAGCCTTTTACACAGGCTGTCCCGCCACACTGCCTCGCCTACAGCGCCCCTTCCTACGCTCCGCATCCCCTACTCCCTGGCTGTCTATTTCCTGCACTGCTCTCCTACTCCTCCCTCAAAACTTCTCTCCATAGCCTTCAGAAATCTCGATTCTATTTCACTCCTCTTCTTCTTCCTTTTCCAGATATTTCTTCACCCCTTCTACCCCAGGTAGACAGCAAAAACGCAGCAGGAAATCTCGAATTTTAGGGCATACCTGGAAGAGAAATCCGTCAAATTTCTCGCATCAGAAGTTCCTACCTCAGGAGTTGGCTCTGATACCAACTGACACATCCCAGCACTCCTGAAACCCCTGATCTGCAAAATAACCACACACAACATCAGAACCGAGCAGGCTGCTCACCACCCAACCGTGACATCTACGGGATGTAATCCCGAATCAGAAGATGTCCCCCCGAGCCACGAGTTGAGCTACCGGCACGAACTCCCAATCAGATCCAAACCAGCCTGGTGTCCCATACCACCAGGTGGCGCTGTGAAGCCCTGGATCTGCCACTGGGCCTTGGGCTACGCTAAGATGCACGCGCGTCCGCGACACAATCTAGGATCAGACCTAGCACCTGGGAACGAGACTTGCTCCCAACTGCGCACCGAGAACTGAATCCCCTGGGCCTCTTTTATAGACTCGGGCCCCGGCGCCAAAAATAGCGAAGACCTATAAATAGTTCGTACCCTTGCCACTCAACCCGAGAATCAAGCCTGCCTAGCTCTAAGCCTCCCCAGGCTAACCTGAGCTAGTTCTGTGTAACTAGTACACGTCAGATACCAATCCGTGCACATGACACTTATCTAGGAACACCAAGTTCCAAACAAGGCACTGACAGACCATCATCAAAAGAGATGTGGACCCTCCTTGAGATTGAGTCTAGACTATGGAGCTCCAGGGTTGAACCCAAAAAATACATGGCTTCTCTCAAGGGAAAGAATCTTAGTCAACCCCCTCCTAAAAAATCTAATCAGGTTGCCCCCAATTCAATTCGGCCTACTTGTACTTCACCCAAGAGGTCCTTGGGTATTGTTTCACGTTGGATTATACTACCACATCAGAGAATCTTAAATATAACATACCTTAGTAAACATACCTTAGTGTCCCATACCACCAAAGTATAGTGCAAATAAAAAACTCAGTGGACAATATGAGTGAATCAGGGTAGCCAATCCCTCTTTACTCAGACCATCCCAGATTGAGTTAGGGTGGCAAATCCGTTCTCAATCCTTTTCTTAATGTGATTATATTATCCCCTTGTGTTACAATACCCCAACCAATAGGTCAAAGAAGAAAACAAGCAGGTAGCATCCCTAACAACTCTTGAATCTTGACTATCCATGACCTCGGGCTAACAGAGTGAGAATCAGAATGACCCCGCCTTTGGACATGATTCAAAAAAGGTATCCATCAAGACTCATCCTAGTCTAATCAATAAGAACCTTCATATGTCCAAACGGTAACTCGAAGAAACGTCATAACTCACAATCACATCGAGATCAAAACTTCAAATAGAAACCAACAGGAATCTATGCATCAAGATTCGAGAAAGGGAAATCCAATTGACTTAGTTAAGTCCAGTTTAAGATGTAACAAAGAATCAAGCATCCTTAATGTAGCATATATAAAAAAAACTTCAAGATATATGGAACAAAAGTACACGTAATATAATTTGAAAAAACCAATGAAATTATAAATGCCACTTAGTTACAAATCAAAACCAAATTAAGCAAAACCCTATCAATTTAATAACAAGACAATTTAGAACATAGTTCATACAAAATTGGGGAGCTTCTTGAACCAAGAGTGGTTCAAAAGATCCAGTCAAGTAAAAAATAATTGGGTGTTGGTCAGAACTGAGGATGTCAACCTCTTCATCGCTTCTCAATAACTCAGAAGCGGTATAAAGACTCTAAACCAAGCTGTCTACATTTAGAGCAGCATGAGCCTTCTTCAATATATTTCTGGTACTGAGGGTTTTTATAGTAGTGAAGAGCTGCCCAGAGTTCATCCATCAAGGAATCCATCTCTTATAGCAGGTCATGAGGTTTACGAGGAATAATCTTCCATGTAGCCTCGTTCTCCATCTCAATAAAGAAATAGTCCAGCAATGGAGTTTGATTGCTTTGATGGCCTTCCATAGGAATAGCGAACCAGGTGTGAAGAGCAACGAATGAGGAAAGATAATGAAGAGGGTGAAGGGGAAATCGGGGTAAATAGAGCAAGGGTGGGAGTCTTATAAAGGTGAGAATCCCAAAAGCCTAATGGTTTGAATCAAAAAACACATGGGCTTTTAGGAAAAGCTCATTCACACTTTTCCAAAAGCATGCTGCCAAAAACACTGTTGCTTTTCTATTCTTGGCCGAATTAGATCAAATAGTGAAGCGTTGTGTGATGATCTCAAAAGCCACGGTCCCCTAAATGCCAGGCTCACATCGCCCATCTCCTACGTAGTAATCCATGCAACACACGCATGTCCATGTTGTTGCGCTAATACCTTGAAGAAGAAAGGCGCTCTTGGCGCATCAAATAGAGATGATCAAAACAGGGCGTTTGGACGAGATGTTAGAAAGCGTTGCTTTTTGTATCCAATCCTTGCGTTTAGCCCAAACAAGGAAATCAAAGCTATGCTGTGGTAGATCATAAAAAAAGCATCGCAGCCCACGAAAATTAGCAGTGAATTACTCCTTTGTCCCAATTCGTCAGCCCAATCCAGCCTTGGATAATCGCACCCGGCTTCTCCAATCCTATATGGCATAATCCTCCCCTTTTATCATCCCCATCGCAAGAGCTTACCTAGCGCTCATGGAATCGCATCATCCATCAGCCTCATCGAATCTCCTATGTTAGGTATCTTCCTCAAACAACTAGCTGATCAATGATTCCAAATTCTCATACAATAATCGAGCATCAAATTCCTTCTCTAAAGGCGAACACACAGGAATCCCAACTAGTCAAAGAAATCCAACGATTTCACTAGTTACCAGCGTAATTGCCAACCCCATATGTTCGTCTTGAACAGAAGAGAATATGGAAAATCCTACGCAGATATGAGAACATTCTCGGAAATCTCTTGTGCTACTTCACCTCTCGACCTAACGTGAAAGGGCGGCTCTGATACCCAATGACACGACCCCGCAAGATCTAACCCTATCACTGGCCTAGAATCTCGTCCTCAATCCAACTAGAATCATAGTGTAGGCGCCTCAATCCTCCCGACCCCCCCCGAGCACGTGGGCTATAGCTCGATTCATTCATAGGCCCGTATCTAACCCAGGTGTCCCATACCACCTGAGCCCGTCCAGAGGACCTTCGATACACCACCTATGATCCGCCATGTAGATGATCAGAGTTCTGGCCTGGGTCCAAGCTCCATCCATCAGTTGAGGAGCGCTCAATTGATCTACACAATAGCACTGGCCCTCCCTCTATATAGAAGGAAACCCCCTATAGATAGCACAATGCTATGAATAGCTCCCTCCATATAAAGCTAGCACTATATATGAATCAATCTCTATATATAGCAATCTCGGCTAAATATAGCCATCCAGCCCTATGCTATCCCGTAATCCAGGTTCACCTGCTATCCAACCCTAGGTACACCATGCACATGACAATAAGACCAACGCTGCTACTATCCTATATCGCTGATACCTTTTAGCCTAGCCTATTGAGAGTTTATGCATGGTGGTTCAACAAGTTGCTATCCCATGCAATCTGCCAGCGCAACCAATCAGCCACATCAGCCACCTCAAATGATGAAGTGCCACACTTCCACCCAATTGACTCACCACCATGCCAATGAGATGAAGCATGCATTGATGGTACCATCCTCAAATTGACAAATGTTCACTTGTTCGTTCCTTTGTGAAAGGAGCCAAAACCAGCCAAGCAGATCGCCCTGTGGTTATCAACTTGAAGAACCATCGGCCCTGACAAAACCCAACCTCACCACCAAAACAATGGAGCCGCACAGCTTCTTTCGCAGCATAAATAAGCTCCACATACTCAGACTTTACCTTGTGAAGTTTTTGTCTATGTTGCGGTTTATTGAAATTGCGATATATTCTTTCTATTTTAAGCGGTGGGTTGCCCTATTAGCTAGGTTGTCTAAGCATTTTTGGCTTAGAAATGCTCGTTTAGGAGGGACTAATGAAATTGCAGTCTTCACAAGTAGTTGTAGCTTGAATGAAGAGAATGTGGACTACTTTTTGATTACCCTTCTCCTTCAGTGCTAGCCTTTGTCACTGCTGAGTCTACCCTTCATCTTTGGAGTGTTGACAGAAAGTACGGATGCTCGAGCATGTGTGGGTGTATTGATATGTATGTGTGAGAGCATATGTTATACTATGGTCCACACCCACCGTTGGGCGGTGATGATTCCAATGGGGATGTCATAGTAAGAGAACTTGAAGCCTCTCCACTCGAGTCTAATCTGCCTCTGATAGGTCGGGCCCCCAGCAAGGACTTCCATACATACCCCGCATGTCAAAGTTTTTGGTGGTTCTAAGATGAAGATTAGTTTCCATTTTGATGTGCTTTCTAAGTTAGGAATGTAATTTTGCATCTTTCTAGGAAGCGTTACGTAAGTGTAAGTGGTTCCTTTAGTTTTTAATGTTTTAAGTAATTCATTCTTTCTGTAATTCTTTCTTTCATTCTTACACGCGAGAGAGAGAGAGAGAGAGAGAGAGAGAGAGAGAGAGAGAGAGAGTTTATTCGTGTTTTTGGTCGATTTTGTTCCTTGATTTGTTTGTTTATTTTTGCTTAGTCACCTTCTTCCTCTCTTTATTTCTATAGAGAGAGAGAGAGAGAGAGAGAGAGAGAGAGAGTTTATTTGTGTTTTTGGTCGATTTTGTTCCTTGATTTGTTTGTTTATTTTTGCTTAGTCACCTTCTTCCTCTCTTTATTTCTTGTTTCTTTCTCTTTTGTTTAATTGACGTATTTTAGTAAGCACTGGGTTTGCCCAAGAGACTCCGTGGGTCTTTAGAAACTCAGTATAGAGCTATCCTGTTGTGAATCTGTTGTATCATTACTAGACCTCATTGAATGCAAGAACAGGAAATGTGGTTGAGTTTGAAAGACTATCCTTGTCAAAATTCACACCGCTGAGCACAGATGATACAGCCGATACCCCTTCGAGTCCTTAGAATATCCTACAAAAATGCATTCAACACTTTAGTTTCTAGTTTGATCCAGTGCTCATTAGGCATATGAGAAAAAGTTTTACAGCCTAAGATCTGGAAGTACCTATGTTGGGTTTGCAACTAGGCCATATCTCTCCTGACGAGGCAATGGCCATTCCAATGATACTTTGTCATGAGATAATTTATTACATCTGCAGCTGTAGTGATTGCCTCTTCCCAAAAATCATTTGCATCGGATAACATACATCTTCCCATATCACTCAATGTGCGATTCTTTCTCTGCTATTTATATTCTTGGGCGAAATGCAGGAGTTAACTAATTTGTATATACCTTTCTGTTGACAATTATGGGGGTTAAAGGTCACTGTGCCTTTACCCCGGTTATGTACAATACTCAAACACATATATAAATGAATGAAAAAAGAAGATTAGGGTGGTTCTGCACCCACCAAACATGTGTGGCTCTCTGTCTCTCTCTCTCTCTCCTTTCGTTCTTGCTTCCGTTGAGAGCACTCTCAATTGGTATCAGAGCCCGGGTGATCTAGCTGAGCGTGCGTGAATGCTTGAAGCTCAGCAGCTCTGTGGGAGGAGGAGAAGCTCTGTGGGAAGCTCTGTGGGTGACTTTACTTGCATCCGAGTGTGCAGAGACCTTGGAGGAACCTTTGGAAAAGTCACTTTGGCTTTGCGAAGTGGTTTTGAGAGCCTGTTAAGTGGTTTTAAAGAAAGTCGTTTTTTGAGCTTTTTCCTGTTCCGTTTGATGACAGAGACTCCGTATTGACTTGTAGAGGCAACTATTGCTTGCTTTTAGTGTCCACTTCACTTCAGGAGCTTGGAAACACCTTCATTCTTGAATCTGGGGTCATTTCATTGGATTTCTGACTCACTGTGTCAATTCCTACGTTTTTCTGTCCGGGTATTGGAACTCAAGTTTGGAGCAACCATTTGCAGATCTGTCAGTTTCAATGAACTCAGGAGGTCCTAAAACTTCTATGTTGCTCATCATTCGCACTCCGGTGGAGTTTACAAACAGCTCTGTTTCAAAAAACGTTTTTTAGCCCGTGTGTTGGATCCAGTGATTGAGACCACGGTTTTTAAAACCGTCTGTCCCATTGCGTTTCGGACGCCCAAAAACCCCTACCTATCAGTTCTTGCGCGGTTCGGTGGAGGATTTTCAGAGTTATAGATCTCTGTGTATTCGATTTCATCTCTTTGTTATGCATTTTTCATTCTAAGGTTTTGAAACCTTAGATTTATGCCACATGGCAGTGGATAAGTGTTGATTCCCATTTCTCACTTATCGGTTGGGATTTTGGAGTTCAGGCAGAAGAGAGATATTTGCAGATTTTCTTGCTGAGTCCGATTATGCAATGGTACCCATGTTTTGAGGCATCTTAGGTTCTATTTCAGTAGTGGTCATTACCGTGGGACCATGATTTCTTGAGCATACCTTATGCAGATCACTCTGGTTGCAGTTTGAGCAGTGTGTGCGCTCATTCGTGGTGTGCATTTGGTTGCAGTGTGGATGATTTATAGGCCATTTGGATGCATTGCGGTCCTTATTGGATGCGCTGATAGGCCCAAATTGCCTTGTGGAATGCTATTTTTATGGACGCTTTGCACATGGATGCTATTTTATGCTGAGGGACAGCTTTGACACATTGCAGGTGATGCACTGATAGTGCTATGCTCTCTTGGATGAGATATTATTGATGCATATATCAGTGGACGGTGTTTATGCTTGAGTCATTTGGCACTTATTGGCATTTTGGATTGCCATTGCAGTTGGCATTTTCTTTTAGGCCAGATTTGCTCATATGGATGCATAGTATATGCACATGAGTCAGATGCATCTTTTGATGCTTTGAGCTTTGAGTTTTGGTGATATTTCACTCTATTGTGGCATACACATTTGGGTGCACTTGGTATTTGGTGTGATTCTCTCTTGCAGGCACTAGCATTTGGGATTTTGATTTATTTGCATTATGGCATCCTCTTCCATATCTGAAAAGAAGTTTTTCAACATTAAAAAGTTTGATGGGACAAACTTTTCTTTGTGGAAAGAACAGATAAGGGATGTGCTTATTCAAAAGAAGCAGATTAAACTCTTGGCAGGGATTGAAGCTAAGCTTGCAAATATGTCTGAGGATGATTGGAATGAGTTGGATGCATTAGCAAAGTCTACTATTAGACTTCATCTTGCACAGTCAGTTTATTTCACAGTAGTAAATGAGCAGACTAAATGAGCAGACTACAGAAGATTTGTGGAAGAAACTATGTGCCACTTATGAAAAGGAAATTGCCTCTAATAAAGTTTATCTCATGAAGAGGTTGTTTGAGCTGTAGATGAAGGAAGGGGTCTCCATTGCTTCTCACTTGAATGAATTCAATATTATTTTCAGCCTGCTTCAGGCTCAGAAGATGAATTTTGATGCAGAGACTAAGGCAATATTTCTCTTATGTTCATTGCCATCCTCATGGGATACCTTCCGTACAGCTGTCAGTAACTCTGCACCTGGTGGAGTACTGAAATTTGATGATGTTGTGGGTAGCTTGTTGGCCGAGGAGATTAGACACAAGTCTACGGACGGCAACAAGCAGGATGCAGCCTTAAATGTGTAAAGGGGCAGATCACAGTTCAGGGGGAAGTCCCAAGAAAAAGGGAAGTCTCGTAGCAAATCCAGGATATGGAACATTGAGTGTTACCACTGTAGCAAGAAGGGCCATATGAAAAAGGATTGGTACAAGCTGAAAAGAGAGCAAAAGGATAAGAAAAAGAATGCAAATTGGGGTGCAAATCAAAAGGAAGAGAGTCCAAGGGAGGACAAAGGAAAAGTGAAGATCGAGGAGATCAATGCAATCACACATGATAGTGACAATGATGTTCTCTTCATGTCTAGTTTATGTGCAGAGTTGCTTACCACTTCAGATGATGCATATTCCCAGGATTGGATTTTGGATTCTGGTGCTTCATTCTATGTTACTCCCCATAGGGAATGGTTCTCTACTTATGACAGTGGAAAGACAGGTTGTGTGCATCTTGGAAATGACTATGCATGTGACATAGTGGGAGTAGGTGACATAAAGTTTTCTTTTGCAAATGGGTCTGCATTTATTTTGAAACATGTGAGACATGTGCCTAAGTTGACCAAGAGTCTTATTTCAGTGGGTTAGCTAGATGATGCTGGTTTTTACACCACTTTTGGCTTTTAGAGCTGGAAAATTTAAAAGGACTCTATGCTTTTGGCCAGGGTTGCCAAGTGTGGGACTTTGTATCCCTTACATGTATCAGGGGTATTTGATCATGTTGTTGCAATAACCGAGCAGCCAAGCATTTCTTTGTGGCATTGTAGGTTGGGGCACATGAGCCAGAATGGAATGAAACTCTTACGCTGTTTGGGTTATGTACCGGATTTGAGTTTCTCTGATTTTGAATTTTGTGAGCATTGTCTCTATGGGAAGCAGACTAAATCAGCCCATAAAAGAAGGGGAAAGAAAGAGTTTGAAAAGCTTGATTTGGTGCATTGAGACGTATGTGGTTCCATGCTTACACGGTCATTAGGCGGGGGTGAATACTATATGACATTCATTGATGATGCAACTAGGAAAGTGTGGGCTTATGCTATAGCTCGAAAGAGTGATGTGTTCCAGGTATTTCAGAAATGGCTGGCCTTGGTTGAGAATCAGTCAGGTAGAACGCTTAAATGCCTACGGATTGATAATGGTGGAGAGTATCTCTCTCATGACTTTCAGCATTTCTGTGATACACGTGGGATTAAGAGGGAGCTCACATCCCCTCGTACTCCAGAGCAAAATCCAATTGCAGAAAAGATGAACCGTACCATTCAAGAAAGGTTGTAATGCATGCTTTCCATCACTCCTTCTAAAACTTTGGGACCGAATGAAAGCATCAAACTTCTGATACCATTCTCTAAAGTGCTTGCTTAAGACCATAGAGACTCTTCTTCAGCTTGCAAACTAAATACTCTTTGCCCTTTTCTTCAAAGCCTTCCGGCTGCACCATGTAAATTTCCTCATGCAAATCCCCATGCAAGAAAGCTGTCTTGACATCCATCTGCATAAGCTCCATATCCTCTGATGCCACTAGTCCAAGCATGCATCTAAGTGTGGTCATCCTCACAACCGGAGAGAATATCTCATCAAAGTCCACACCCTTCTCTTGCTTAAACCCTTTCGCAACCAAACGGGCCTTGTACCTAGGCATATCATCACTTGTGACCTTCATTTTATAGACTCATTTACATGGCAATGCTTTCTTTCCATGTGGCAAAGAAACCAAGTCCCAAGTCTTATTCTTCATAAGTGAACTCATCTCTGATTGCATAGCATACTCCCACTTGCGTTGATTCTCACGCATCATAGCCTCTCTGTAGCAAGAAGGCTCCCCGCAATCAGTAAGCATCACATAGTCTACCCCTGGAACAAACCTATCAGGCGGTCTAGATACTCTAAATGATCTTCTCAAGGGCATTTCAGCTTGCTGTCCCACCTGCATATCAGCCACATTTGGCTCATCAATTCTACCAATAGATGATCCATCATCTACCCTTGATTGTATACCTGTGGGAGTACTTGGTGGTACCATTTCTTGCACATTTGGTTCATGGACAGCTTGCTGTCTATCAACATATGTGGGTGCATTCACATCCTGGAAAGTGATTCTCCTTATTTCCACATCCCTCATGGGTGCCTTATGCATCTTCTTCTCATTGAAGACTACATCATGGCTGCGTATGATCTTCTTTGCTTCTGAATCCCAGAGACAATAGTCCATCTCTCCACTTTCACCATAACCCAGAAAGATGCATTTCCTAGACTTAGGATCTAGCTTCCTTCGAAGCTCTTTTGGCACGTGTGCATATGCCTCACACCCAAATATATGCAAATGAGAGTAAGAGGGCTTCTTGCCACTCCATGCCTCTTCAGGAATACCACCATCCAAATTCTTACTAGGTGATCTATTGATCACATGCACTGCAGTCTTCATTGCCTCAGCCCATAAACCACCAGAAAGACTTGCATTCACTGCCTCTACACTAAAAGAGCTAAGGATAATAGCCTGATAATCTTGGCACTATATGTGGATGATATGCTATTGGCTAGCAAGAATACTTATGAGCTAGATGCATTAAAGGCCAAGTTGCATGAGGCCTTTGATAGGAAGGATTTGGGATTTGCAGGTCATATTCTTGGTATGCGCATCACGCGTGATCGGAGTAAGAAACTCCTTTGGCTTTCACAAAAAGAGTATGTTACAAAAGTATTGCAGCGTTTCAATATGGAGAGGGGGAAGGCAGTGAGTACTTCATTGCCTCCATATATGAAACCGAGTCATACAGATAGTCTCAAATGAGATGAGGAAAGGGCCATGATGGCCAAGGTTGCTTATGCATCAGTAGTTGGGAGTCTTATGTATGCTATGATAGCTACTAGACCAGACATTGCATTTGCAGTGGGAGTTATTAGCCGGTATATGGCTAATTTAGGAAAGAGGCATTGGGAGGCAGTTAAGTGCATCATGAGATACATGAAGGGTACCAAGGAGATGTGCATCTACTTTGGTAGAGGAGACATGCGTGTACTTGGGTATACAGATTCAGACTATGCAGGGCATGTGGACAGTAGGAGATCCACTTCTGGTTATGTGTTCACCTTTGCAGGTGGTGCAGTGTCGTGGATGTCTCGCGCACAGAAGTGCGTTGCTTTGTCTACCACAGAGGCTGAGTATGTTGCAGCCACAGAGGGTTGCAAGGAGGCTATATGGCTTGATCGGCTAGTGGGAGATTTGGGGATTCATACAGGTGTACCGACATTGCATAGTGATTCCACGAGTGCTATTCAGCTAGCACGGAATCCGGTCTTTCATGTGAAGACCAAACACATTGAGGTCAGGTACCATTTCATCAGGGAGATACTTGAGGACAAGCGCATAGAGCTTGTCAAGGTTCATACAGATGATAACCTTGCAGATATGTTGACGAAGAGTCTACCTAGTCTGCGGTTTGAGTATTGTCGTGTATTGATGGGTATTGGATAGTATGCTCACTGGTTGTTCTCTCTTAAAAGCACATTGTCTTTTAAGTGGGAGGTTGTGGGGGTTAAAGGTCACTGTGCCTTTACCCCGGTTATGTACAATACTCAAACACATATATAAATGAATGAAAAAAGAAGATTAGGGTGGTTCTGTACCCACCAAACTTGTGTGGCTCTCTGTCTCTCTCTCTCTCCTTCTTCCGTTCTTGCTTCCGTTGTGAGCACTCTCAACAATAGGCATTAAATTCTCTGAGCGATTCTCCCCAGTGGCCAGCCTTTCAGACTGAATTGCTATTGTTTTTTTTCAGTCAGGTGTTTTGCCATAGCTTTGAAAATCTTGAAAGTTTCAAAAACATCTGTTTTAAAAAAAGCAGAATACAAAAAGTTTGTCAACAGAAGTTATCTTCCCTTTTTGAAAACTGTCATCTCACGTATATCAGAACAGACTAGTTCAATTTCTTACTGTACTTCCTTCAGACCAGTAATATGAATCTCAGGCTTGCTTGCCCTCCCTGCATATTCTGCACACACGATTTGGGTTACAAAAACACAGCTATGTAAACCACACGATATGCCTTTTTGTTGCCAACTCTGCTTCTTCAACTCTTCATCAGTTGATACCATCAGTGAAGCTTTATTGACAAATCACCAAGGTTTCCAGCTTTATAAGCATATTTTATCAAACTATTTACTGCATCATAGATTCTGCATACATCCCTGGCAAATGTCTTTGATCAAATTTTCTCAGCTAGCTTCCCAACTAAATCAAATTTCTTTGTGCAAGTATAATTGTTTGGCCATTAATTGGCAGAATCCTTACTTTACCAAAATCCAAACTTCTATCAAATTGGCATCTTCCATCATCTCCTCCTTGAACAGCGGATTGTCATAAATATGGACACCATGAGGTGTCATATGCTTTGTAGCTTGGAAATCTAAATACCACCAACAGGTCTTCTATAGTTAGAACACCTTCTTTATCATCAATTATTATTCGATGAGCAAAATCATGCTTTCTCTTCTCACTTGCAGACAATATGCTTGAATTCATTGCTTTCAAAACACTGGACGTTTGATATGTCATGCTTATAGGGCCTCATTGACATATCCATCTTTTGCATACCTTGTTGGCATTGATTTATATCAGAACTCTCCTTTTTTTGGTGTGGTGTCTTTTCCTTCTCTTGAGACACATAATACCACTATCAAAACTCGTTTGCCCAAAGTGACTACTTGCATCTCAAAATCATTAGTGTCACTATTTCAAAAAGCTGAAACTTGATCTTCTTCATCCACCAAACAATCAACCCCAGCCAGTTCATAAAATATGGCTTTCACCTTTTCAGCATGCTTTGAAACAGTCTCCCTTGTTGTCATCTTAACGTTTGCTAATTGCACTTTAAAGTTCCATCTGTAAATAATAGATTTGTGTTCATAAATGCCACGTAGTTTTCCCCATATTTCTCTGGCCTTCTTGAAACCCCCTACCTGACAGGCAGGACCATGAGCTAAGGCCTTACAGATGATTGATTTGGCACGGTTATCTTTCTCCAGGGCTTGTCCTTCATCCAAACTTACCCTATATCTTGTTGGCCTGCCCTCAGGGGAAGGTCTAATTGGAGGTACTTCTTCTTCTTCCCTCTCTCTCTCAGCTTGCAATTCGCCCCCTTTTCTGCGCACCATCTTGGGCAGGCCACATGAATGGAATTCATCTTGTTTGTCATAGTCTACACTTCGTGGCGGATCCACAAGACCAGTAACATCATCCTAGAGTCCACATTCCTTAAGGTGAAGACTCATTCGCCACTTCCACTTGTAGAAGTCATTTCCCCTAAACTCCTTAATCGACTTCTGCTCCACAGTGGCTGCGGTACTGTTGGATGCCAGCATGCTCACAACGCAAACCTTACATACTCCCCTAATCACACGAACAGTGATTTCATACAACTGACCCTAGTCCATTCTCAACTGGTGAGCAAGTCAACTCTCTCCCTGATGCTCCCTTCCACAGACATAAGCCCCTTAAAATACACACTACACTCACTACATGATCACTCATTACTCTTTGTTTCCTTGTTGTAATCAATAGACTTTCACTCGTAAATGCAAGAAAACATACCCAGCATATAATCACACACACACACAGGCACACAAGATTACTCTCATGCATGCGAATCAAGTTATGAGTAGAGTACAGGCATAAATCAATACAAAGCCACCAATCTCAGCTTGATCTCATCTTGACCAGAAGGAATGAGACTGACACTGCAGCTTCTAACCTAGCCTACTGAAAGTATCCTTTAGTTTATGCATTGCGGTTTCAGAAGTTGGTTTGCCATGCAAACTGCAAGCATGACGAACTGGCCCCATCAACCACATCAATTGATGTGCCCTCCATTGATAAGGTTAAGCTAAATTTGCCGATTTACTTTTGGGCAAAGTTTGACTATTCTTGGTTTGTTTCTTACCAGGATTGGGGCTTCGAGCTCCTCCCTATAAAGCTGTGTTTCTGTCATGGCAGAGTTTCTTGTGTGCTTTAGTTAGAGGCTTCCATACGTGAAACACCATTCTCTTGTACTAGTCATCTATTGCTTTAAAGCTTTCATCACTGAATTCTGCATGCAGTCTCTATATCCATTGCTGTTTTCTGCAAGAACTCTTATTTCTCTCATTGTAGAATTTGGGGAGAGAGCCATGGCAGTTAATCTGGAACAAGGGTCCTGTAATTTAACACTCAAGGGTATGCATGATTTGCCCAGCTCCACTGGGTATCCTTTGAACTTAAGAAGTATTTTGTGCAAAGGCAGTGTTGACTGCTGAATAACATTTGTTGGACTTTGAACAGATCTACGTAAACTATATATATATATGTGAGAGAGAGAGAGAGAGAGAGAGAGAGAGAGAGAGAGAGAGTAATCGTTATGTACGCATGCAGGTTCTTTTGTGCATTAGAGCCTTCATTGAGGCCCATGTGGGCGTCAAAAATAGCAGAATTGCTTGCACTTGATGGTGAGCTGATCACAATCATGTTTCCAGTAAGCTCTGCTCCACCATTTTTTATGGAAAGTAACAAGAGGATTATATTCAATCATTCCGCCTTTCTCTTTTTTCTGCATGTTAATAAATCTCTTACATCTTACACATTGACATACACCTGAGAGGTTTCAAATACTGGCTCGAGCTTCTAGCATGATCCTTGGTCTACTTGTCAGGCAGGTTAAATAAGATAGAGTTTATTCCCTTTGTTCAGACTTGTTTTGTATCATCTGAATAACGTTGTTTTGTCTTCTGCCATAAGTATACACTGGAAACCTAGATGATGTGCAGCTTTTGCGGCAGCATTGAATAGAGAAGCAATGTAAAATTTTGTGCTGCCTCACCAAGTTAACCATGTCCTTTGGTATCTTCACAAGCATAGGTAGAGAAGAATCTAAGTAATGAGATTCTATTAATCTCTTGTCTCGGGAGTCTTGGTGAAACTGATAACTTTGTATAAATGTAGCTGCTTATGTGTGTTTTAGTATGTGAATATGCATTATGTGTGAGAGCATATGGTCATGAACTGGATATCTGGAATCTCTGAAGGGAAGCTATGTGTACTGATGAGGCCACAAAATTTTGAAGATCAAACACTTTTGATTCTAATTTTGAGTCTGTTCGGTGTCCTTATATAAACTCTCTTTCTTTTTCACCTCTCTCTTGTTACTCTTTCTTTCTTGTTTTCCAGGAATTCTCAAAGTTCAACATTGGATATATGATAGTTATGATAATATCTGCAATTAAGTAAACTGAGCCTTGTGAAGGCAAATTTAGGTCATGAATTTAATGATATATTTGACAGTGATGATTAAAATTGAGGGCAGATGTCACTTTATCCTCACAACTGCAGAAACCATCAGTGTTTTCTGACGTGGGGCTTGCATGTCTAATGCAACCCTAGCCGTACATTAGAAAGAACCTGCTGTTCTTAGTAATACTGAATTTGGCTGTATAATTGAGAACATTTATTATGTATTTTCTTGTACTTGAACCTAAGAGAAACTAGTGATGTTCTGCAGAGTGGACATGGGGAGGATGGTGAAGGAAGTGAATGGAGAGAGTGCGGGAGTGGGAGCAAGACATTGTCTTCCCGTTTAATCCTGAATGAGTTTTGCAATGGGGTGAGTCCCCTATGTACCATCGCAAATTACAACAAGTGAAAGGAAATGCAGATGTGCCCTTCGAGTGTCTCAAAGATTTTTTGCACAATTAGCACTAATGTACCCTGAAAACTAGTGAAATTCAAGTAGATGTAAAAGTTTCCCAAATGTTCAGCTGATGATTGCTACATCAGGAAATTTGTCTCTGGACAGAGTGAAGTGAGCATCATCCCTAAAAGAAAGAAAGAGATAGATAGACAAGGGTATGAATTCTCTTATCTTGTAAAATTACCAGTTTGACCAGCTTGTCTAAACAACTTAATCTCTTCAGTCCACAATTAATTTGAGCTCATAGGAAATTTACAGATGCAGACCCTTGGACATTTTGAGCAGTTGTGGATCTTGGATCTGCGTGGCATGTCCAACTCTTGTGCTACACCCTTGACTTATTTTTGGTTCATAAAATCTGTGGGCTACGCTTGGTCTTGGTGACTGCCCTTAACCATGCATACTTATTATGTATTCTCAAATGCACTCGAATTCTGTATCTCCTTTGCTCATCCGCTGGAAGCAGCTTGAGCCCAACATCTTAATGGACAAGGCTTTGCTATTGTTGTAGCAATATGCAGCAAGGCTGCTCTTTGGGCTTCATCGTAGATGACTACATCTCCACCCATTTGTTCACCTCCATATCCGAATAGAATAAGGATTTGGTATTCATAGCAAAATTCTGCAAGGTGAAGCAGCTCATGCATGGTCTTTGGGTTTCATCATAGCTGACTTCATCTGTGCCCATTTATTCACTTAGATTACCCATCTATATAGTATTGGGATGCTGTCAGTTGTGAGCTTTGCACCCACAATGGGGAAGAACTTCTATCAAACTTTCCCATCCATCTGTCACAAGCTCCTGTGGAAATTAGATATTTTAACAGATTGTGTATGAACTGCCAGGCAACTTAAGGTGCTGGAAACTGGACTTTGATGGGATTTCTTGGTTAGCCTATCTACCGTTTTGTATTTGCAATTCCATCCCTTGTTTATGAAGGGCAGTCCACTGATGAAATTCAGTGCTTTGTGTCTCCATTTGTCCTTAGAAAGGGAGAATGGATGTAATAAACCACCAGGAAACATGTCCATTTGTCTTGCTGGCATGGTAAGATTTTTGTATGGTACTTTAGAGCTGCGTCTACTTCGTGCCAGAGCACAAAGGTCAGGCTCACAGTTTCTTGTGACTGTCATGGGGATGGAGATGAAAAGACATGCCATGCTATTCAAGGGAGAATGAAGAAGGGCTGATTGTGATGGTTGATTGCCTCACTTATTAGAAGTACAACAACTTTTTCATAAAAGCTCTGGTGAACAAAATTCTCTATACTCAAAAGTAGGCCTCGAGTCTGTGTCACAACTTCGTCATTAAGGGTGGTAATTAACATTTGTCAGCGAAGCGCAATTGAGAGAATCCTCCCCCTCCCCCCCCCAACCTCTCTCTCTCTCTCTCTCTCTCTCTCTCTCTCTCTCTCTCTCGACGCTACGTGAGTATCGTCGACTGGTACGTAGAAAGAAACTAGATTTCACTCGTCAAAACGAGGAGGAACTACTAAAAATTTTGTTTAGTAACAACTCTAAGGACTTTTGGGGGAGATTTCTTGAGGGACACTCCCCCTCTCCACTCACTGACACTCAGGCCTGGTATAATTACGAACGCACTTTATATGCCATTCCAAATCAGCCAGTCCCTGACCTCTCACATTTGCCATGCCCCACTTCATGTACCCTCTTCACTAAGGGGGGAGTGAAGGACGTTGTAATGAAACTTCATAATGGCCGAGCGAAGGATCACGAGGGACTATGCATTGAGTTTATTGTATATGGGATTAACCTCCTAGCCCCGATCTTAGCAAAGCTTTTCAATGAAGCTGTTTGTTCGGGATTTCCACGCACGTGGCCTTGAAAACCATTTCACCCATCCACAAGGTAGGGGATCCCATGAGCCCGGAGAATTATAGGACCATTATGATTGGACATGTCATGTCTAAGATTTATGCATCAGTGGTTGATTTCGAGGTCAGCCAATTTGCAGAGCGGCGAGGACTTAGAGTAGCAGGACATGCAGGGTTTCGGCGTGATCATGGGACAATGGATCACATTCTCACGCTCAGATGTATCATCAAGGAGGCGCAGAGTTATGACCAGGACACGTCACAGGGTCACACCCGTGAGCGGCCGACAGCGCTCTATTGCCGCGTTCATGCCTCCATTGCCTCGTCCAGCCTGATGCACTGGACGATGTTGATGATGACGATGATGATGAGATTGATACGTAGTTGACCATTGGCGTGACTATGTTGTACTTAGTACTTAGTACTACCATTTTGCATTTTTTTGCATTCTGCATTGGTGTGGATGCTCGTTTTAGTAGCTCCACCCTCACAGTTTGTTTGTACCAGGATTTTCATAGTCTCATAGACCCATCAGTCTTTGGAAGACTTTAATAAACTTTCTCTCTCTCTCTCTCTCTCTCTCCCTGATGACTTCAGAATGACCAACTCAAGATGGTACTTTTCCTCACTGTGCTCTATGAGGTGGATTGGAGCCAACACTAGAATCTCCAATCCCAGTTCTAGACATATTAATAGGTTAGACTGACTCTACACAAAGGTTTTCATTCTGTGATCTGATCTGATGAAGGAAATGATTGCCAACCTGCCTCTATACTTATGTAGCAGTAGAGGGGTGGCCAGCAAGTTTTCCATTGCACAGTTAGCTCTCTACTGCATGTGAGAAAAATAGCCCTAGTTGTCGTGCAAAAAGTGACCCTAGTCAGTTTCTAGCATCCTGCAAGATCTACACCATTATCAACCTTTGACATTAGTGAAAGCAATATTAGCGATGCTAAAAAAGGCAGCCCTCTTGTTTGCCAGATTGCTGTGACAGATTTAGTGAGATTATTTAAATCCAAATATATGTTTAAAGCAGTAATAAAGACAGTGTCAAATGCCTGCCATTATTTAAGCTTTGTCCTGGTGGACACCTGAAGAGCTATTATACAATACATCCCATCTTCCTTCTTCTTGCAATGGTTAGGATACATTCAATTTGTGAAAGGCAGTTCTAGAACAGAAGTATTCAGTGCGTCTCTGGCTGAAGATCGGGTCTCTTGTTGTGGGAGGATAATTGCAAGTTATTGTTATACATAACAGAGAGTATGGTTAAGGGCCTCTTCAGAGAGTTTTATGACTTGTTCTTGGAATGCTTGTAGTAGCAAATGTAGGACAAAATGCTATTGCTCAACAGTACAGGTTTCACTATTTGCGCTGAAGTCTAGTTAGAAGACCAACGAAGCATGAAAACCCTTGTAATTCCTTTGAGTGCCTTGTTTCTGAAGCTTTTTTGCCACCACCATGCATTTCCAGCACCCATCTGGATGGTGCTTCTACGAAATTTTTTACTGGACATTGTCATTAGGCCTTCCTGATCAATACATCTATCTGCTTCTACCTAAAGGTGTGGCAGGAGAACTGGATCAAGTTTCAAAGCGATTATTTGCATAATGGGACTGTTAAGTGGAATACTGATTTGCTGTAGTTTATCTTGCTAGTAGATCAAATGACAGGAAGCTTGATCACAGTTTCAAAGCAATCTTGGATATAATCGACCTTGACTATCCATTAGTATTCTTGTTGAAAGACGGAAAATTAAACAATCTCTGGAATCAAATTCAGGATAAAATTTGTTAAGCGGCAATGTTATTCGTTGATTGTTTAGCTTGCACTATTTATGATCTGAAAACCAATGATGGCGTGGCTGATTTTGGCAGGTAGATGACCATGAAGGCGGTCCTCCATATGCAGTCTCTCTGGAAGTGTGAGCTCTCTCAAAGATTGCATCAAAGAAGAAACTTTTAGATGCATTATGAAGATTCTTTCTGTCTTTCGTTGCTTATTTGGACTAGAATGAAGACACCAGCCAGCGCCTGATTGCTTTTCAATCTAAATGGGAGCTTGCAGTTATGAGGAGGTACTTCACCCGCAGGGTTTTAGAAGCACATTTGTTGGGGAAAATCTCCTTGCTGCTGATGGACGTAAGGTAAATTTTGCAGTATGCTGGTTAGGCGCCACATCATATACTTACCTACAATATATATTGATAGTTACACTCCCGCTGCACACATTCTCATGCATGTCTACACACACACACATGCATGTGCGCGCGAGCACACACAGTTCATCTATCCAGATGTACGTCACACCCCTGCCCACCCGCATGCAGGCTTGCCCAAGCTCATGCACACATGGTGTGCATGCATACTTTGCCTCTCTTATTCTCCGATTTCGAAATAACACCCCAGTTCTAGGCTCTTTTTGGAGCTTCATTCCTGTTATGTTGTGTATTCGCTTTGAATTAGGCTGCTTCTTTTAAAGTCTTGTTCAACTTTCTTTCCATGTTTGAAATATGAATTCTGCAACATGGGTCTTCGATGCCTATGAGCAGGGTCGAGAATTTTTGGGAAGGTGGAGAAAAACCTTAGCAAAGTTGTAGAGAAACAAGTTTTTGGGTGGTCGAGAATTTTTGGGAAGGTGGAGAAAAACCATAGCAAAGTTGTAGAGAAACAAGTTTTTGGGTGGTCAGAATGTTCCAGCATTGCTGCATCGGATGAACCCTCCATCAAGAACTCCAACAATTTTTGATGTATCACAAGGGAATAACATATTTTACCTGTCGAAAATATATATTTTTGCTTAGTTTTGTTCTTATTTGGTGGTAATGATTATATTGTTTTCATTTTGGAGGTCTATCTCTTTACTATGATGAAATCAAGTAACCTTCTTGCAGTGCTCTGATATATAGGAAGCTTTGGAGTGAGATTGGAGACTATTGTATAGAACCTTTTGGAATGTCTGAATCATGTCTCTCTCTTCCCCTTACATGCACAAGATAGCATATGCGTATTGAATAGTGGGGAGTGTCGTGATGTGGCATAGGAAATCAAATTAGCACAGGAAGAATGTTAAAGGGGAGATATCATAATGACTTGATGATCACAGCTCCCTAAAGCTTGTATCAATGTCTATTTCTGACTCTCAGTTTTTATTTTTTATTTTTCTCATTTACTCATAATCTTGTTTTGAAGTCACTTACTGTTATGCCAACTATAATACCGAGACACCACGGTGTAAGGGGGAAACTGATAGGCTTGATAGTGCTTACAGCAATAAGGGGTAAGTCCTAAGAGTATCCCTATGTATAGGCACTAAGGGAAGGGTGAAAAGGTAGGCCCATGAGGGGCTAGGACACATGGCATCATGAGATTTAACAAGGTGTGAGCACTGTGCTTGGAGGGAAGGTTCTAGAAAGAACTCCAACTTGGAGGATAAAAAGAAGGAACTCGACAGAGTTTATGTAGAGTAAGAAAGCTGGGGAGCTCTCTAGGGACCCGCAGCTGGGTGGTAAGCAAAATAAAGCCGCTGATTTGCTTGATGTGATACTGGTATCAGGGTAGGTGTGACATTCAAAATTGGCTGTAAGGTTCTTTGATAAAGATGAACATCTGTGTAAGGTTTTGAGAACCAAGTTCTAGCTTTGTAGCTCTATGTGCACAGTTCTAGAAAGAACTCCAACTTGGAGGATAAAAAGAAGGAACTCGACAGAGTAAGAAAGCTGGGGAGCTTTCTAGGGACCCGCAGCTGGGTGGTAAGCAAAATAAAGCCGCTGATTTGCTTGACGTGATACTGGTATCAGGGTAGGTGCGACATTCAAAATCGGCTGTAAGGTTCTTTGATAAAGATGAACATCTGTGTGAGGTTTTGAGAACCAAGTTCTAGCTTTGTAGCTCTATGTGCACAGCTTGCAATCATTTAGTAAAGATAGGTTAGTGGTCTCCTCTCATGGAAGAAACTGATCAATCATCTACTTCAGACTTTAGTGCACCCAAATTTTGATGCTGAACAAAGGTTGAGCAACAATTTTTCTTCAATTTACTGTCTTGCGACTGCTACAGCCTTCCCTGATATATTCTTCCATCTAAGCGATTGTGTTTATCCACCGTTCAACCTCTTGTTATCAAGTAGCAAAGTGTGGGAGAGGAGAGCCTTCTCTTAGGCATAAGCTGAGATAGGGTGCCTGTGGGCATAATCGCATGTATATACAGACCAAGATCAACAAAGAAATAAGAGCCATGTCATACAAAGTTTTGAAACTTTGTATTAAAAAAGCCACATCAAAAGTTCTTTTATACTCCTTTTCCTCTCCAAGATCCCCTCTCTCTTCTATATTCCAACCCTTTCAAGCTCCCAACCTCTTTGACTTTAAAGAAAAGGATTAGCACATGGAAGATTGACATTGAGAGGACCAGAGATCCGGATTCGATGAACTGACCTTGAAGAGCGAATCGAAGAATAAAGTTGCACATTTACAGGAGATTGAATGGAGTCCAAAGTTGAATTGCAAGACCTCTAACATTATGACGATTATGGAATTCCTTTTTTGGAATTCACAAATTAGAAAACTCATCAAGTGGCAATGGAGACATGGTTGAAGTACGATAGGTCTCCCTATTGCATGGCCATATTTGCGAAGAATTCTCTTAAGGATGACATAGGGATTGTCCCTCATTGTGAGTCCCCTCATCATGTATGTCTCATCATAGCATAGTTTCTTGCTTGTGGGGATACTCAAGCAAGATGAACACAAATGTGTATAAGGACACATTCCGGGTTTATCAATAGCAATAGAAATACAAATTCAAAGGCAAATGTTTGTTATGTATTTTCCCCTGTTTTACCACCTATTTTAAGGTAACATTAGTCAGGATTGCGGGGTCAAACAATTAAGATCACAAGCATTTTAACACATTTTTAAAGTATATTGTAGTTATAACGCATTTTTAAGGTATATTCTAGTTATATTAAGATTGAAGTGCATGTAAAAGGCAATGTACATGGAACAAATGCATGCTTATTTTAAGGAAAGAGCTTGTAATTCTATATCATAAATGCTTCAAATAAAATAGAAAATTCACTAAAGAAAGGTAAGAAATACGCACACTTGGGGTTGAATTGGGAGAACCACAACCCAAGGGGACTAGATTCCTAACTTTCACATAGATACACATCAATTGGTCTCAATAGAGATCATTGTGCTCACCAAATATTCCACTCGACTAACATGAAGAGGTAATCAAATGGCAGTTCTTGTATTACCATTACCTATTCTCATTGATTCTTCCTCTTTAAATGTAGTAAGGGGAAAGGAAGAGGATTAAATGAGGCAAATCGGAGGAAGATGTAGGCACTTCTAGGTAGCAACTAGGCAAAAGAAGTAAGAAGATGAAGCTTTCATAGACAGGGATGGAAAGAATTCAAGAGAAGTGGACATGGAGGAAATGTTTAGGTGTGGCACATGGACAAAACCACACAAACAATAGTGCCCATAAGCAAGGAAGAGGGGCAACTTGGTAGGAGGACCACAAAATTGGTGGCTAGAGCATAGTGGAGCTTGCTTAGTCCTCAACTTATACAAGCCATGCCCAATTACATGTGAACTAAGTTATTCCCTTATTTCCTTTAGTTCTTGTTGGTTTCATTGAGTGTTCAAGATTTTGAGAGTTTTTCATCCATGATATTATTTAGCCCATGGTTTTATGAAACCGTGGTTTTGATGGAATAGGGTTTTGAGCAATCCATGGTTTCACTACATGATGTAATGACGCCTCCCTCCAAGCTCAGTGCTTACACCTTGTTTAATCTCAAGGTGTGCCAAGTGTCTTACAAAGGACCTTATTACATTAGCCCTCTCAAGGGCCTACATATGCACCCTTCCATTAGTGCCTAGAAATAGAAATACTCATAGGTCTTAGCCGTTATTATTGCAAGCAATGTTGAGCCCTCTTGGTTTCCCCCTTATATTGTGGTCTCAGTATTATAGTTGACATAACTTTCCCTTCCCATTAAGACATGTTTATGTCCTTGAAAATAAAACTAGGAAATGTCTTTTGTGGAGATTCCTTACCCTTGCCAATGTTGAACTCTCTTCAGGCCTATCCTTTCACTTTGACTAGACACTCTTTATATACTATATGTCTTGTCTATCTAAATTTTTTTGGGTTCATGTGGTAAAGATGCACGTTCAATGTGTTCACCAAGATTTCATTTCCAATGAGATTGTCATCATCTCTTGATTTCTTTTTACGCCTACTTACATGAAAACTGAATGTACTTTACATGCTTGTGGTAAGGCTAATCTGTAAGCAAGTTCTCTAATTCTCTTAAGTATTAGGAATGCTCCACAATATCTAGGAGATTAGGTTCTAAATGTTTTGCGACCAAGATAGATTTTCCTTATGTGTTCATCTTCCTAGAGGATCCCACATCACACTAAGTGGCTAGTCCTGTGATCGCATGTGATAGGGGGATGTCAGGTCAGATCGATGTTGTGATGTGACAAAATGTCACGAGTATCTTCTGACTTGGGAAAAATACTATGCGGCATGAATTTCTTCTCACTTAGGAAGACTACTATGCGCCATGAAATTTGTGTATTCTATCCCACGTCTACCTCTCCTCCCCACTTAAGATGAAAACATAATGAGGGCACGAGAACCCCAATACAAACTCTTGCATCCTTGAATAGCTCCCATGCCATGACTATAGGGATTTATGTCGATAAGGGTATGGTAATAGGAAGCTCAAACCATAGTCGTATCACGCCATGATAGTTTGAGCTAGGAGAATGACCCAAGGTTGGTGGGATTAGGGAGGGCTCCAACCCCAAGTCATGATATTTTTGTATAAGGTGCATAATACATTGGACCTATGATCATTTTAAGTTTTTTCAACTTGATATAGAACTTTCTGTCTAAATAGGTTGAAGGTTTAAATTTTTTTCTACTTGCTCAAAATGGAGCGTTACTGAGCTCTGAGGTTTGATGAAGTTCATTTTCCACTAGATGAAATAACTTCATTAAGACGAGTTACTCTATAGAGACCTAAAATCATACTATTTGATATGCATTAACAACCCATTGAAATGTTGATTTTGGAATCTTTAGTATTTATGAACATTAAAGGACATGACTCAAGTTCTACACTACTATCAGAGCCATGCTTGATTGCAGTGGTTTCTTTGACAAGGTCGATCCTAAGGGAGTTTGTGAATTGTAATGCTGTATATGAAGTTGAAAGTATCCCTAGTGAATGTATGGAAGATTGCTATCAGATCTCCAATAACATGCAAATCATATGGAAGAATCCTAAAACAAGAGACGGATGATAATTGCCCAAGGTGCAGAGTTACTTATGACATCTGCGACCCCATCATAGAAGTGTATGCGTTGGTTACACAACCAAGAAAGAAAAATCCCTGAGCTATGGTTGAAAAACACGTCACGATGGATCAAAAACAAACATAGGATAGACTTCACGGCTTAAGATTTCTAGATTCGTACTTATGGCATGCAAACATGATAAGCATTATTCCTTTGGACCTTTGGTAGCGTATTATTCCACATTGAAGAAGATTAAAAGCTAGCACATAATAACCCTCTTTTTTCTACTCCTTACACATGTACCAATGGTTAGAACATGATTCACATCTCAAAATTTTGCTAGAATTGCATGGCTTTTTTCCAATGGTTAAATTGTAAATTGTGAACTTTTGGTATGAGTCAAGGGATTTAACTCTACATTATGAGTTATGTATGTTGAAAGAAATTAACGTTTATGATATGATACGAGGACGCAAAATTATCCCTCAAAGAAAAGGTTTATTTATCCTTGAGTTGATCTATCAAAAGTTTGATATTTTGGAGAGGCATACTTGAAGAATTTTCACTATGGACGTGTGTAAAGTTGTAAAAGGTTAGTACACATAACCAAGATAATATAAGGGTTGCAATACCTTTTTGCATGAAAATGAAGGGTCATGGTATGATACCTTAATTTGCTAATGATGGTGAGTCTTTTTGGAAAATAATGCATAACCCTTGTATTTTTAGTAAAAGTTCAATATATTAACTATCAATGATATGAGATTTTTGAGATATGTTTGGCAATTAACAAACATCCAATTATAACATCTCGACTAGGAAGGTTCTCTCCTTTGAGCTGGAAATGTAACCCTCCTAATAATTATCCTGAGACTCATAATTAGGGAAAGAAACAAAGAGAGTTTCCAGCACTAATAATTTGTCGAGTTTATGAAAATATATAAAGATTTTGCATTCTCTTATATGATCTAAAAAAATGTATTCATTGAGAAGGAAAATATATGAGTGCTTGATTGCATGATAGGAACTTTGGCAAAATCCAACCATTCTTGTAATGCTAACCATGACTATTGAAAATGCGTGATTGAGATCATTGTAGATTTAAATGAAGGTCAAGGTTATAACATCTCAAACTTGAGAAATTGATTTTTTTTTGAAATATCAACCTTTAAATCTACATATTCCATTTATAAGAAAAATATTTTCATAATGTTTATTTTGAAAGGGGTAAAAACACAACCATGATTTTGACGTTTGGAGGATGTTTTGTAGCATTCAATGACTCAACCATAAGGTAACTCAAAAAACTTATTAAGTACCACATGAACAAACTTTCCTTTTGATAGAGAAAAATGAAATTCCTTTTTTTTGGTAGTATTTAGTCCTTTATGCTTTTGATGCATGAGAACACAAGCTCAAGCAAGTGCCATGGTGCTTTGTTGTAAAGAAGAGGTTAATGGAGCCACTAACGTCAATGAAGAGGAGGGACATGCAGCATTCCCAGTTTGTAAACTAGGGAAAGGTGGACGTACTAGGTTATTAACTCTAGGGATAAGGATCATCAACTTCATTCCCCAACACTTGGTAGAGATGATTGAGAGAGAGAGAGAGAGAGAGAGAGAGAGAGAAGAGAACAAAAGAAATGAGTGTAATACGGGACCTGTAATTGCCATCCACCCACTATCTACTAAGCTAGCAGTAACCACGTTAGAGGTGATCCTTAGACAATATGTTCTAGGTTGGGGCTCCTCCATTCTCTAAATCTTAATGAGTAGGCAGATCTAATAGAATGAGGTTAGCAACCCACCACATCTTCTTACCCATCCACATGTAGTTTCTCTCAGTTGTTGCCAATAACAAGAAATATGTGAATACGGAACCTTTTTCCTCCCAATACAAATTCTATCCCCATTGAGATATAATCTCCCACTAGGAAACCATAGAGAGGTGAGGCTATTGTAGTCACTATAGTGGTGTAGGGTGGTGGTCCATAATCTAGTTAACTTATGACCACCTTAGCCACTCGCTTTATACATGAAACAAACTAAAAAATTTCAAAACTCTTTCATGTACACATAACCAACAACACAATAATGAAGGATAAATAATTGTTGCAAACCGTCATGATGGCTTTCTCCAATACCTTATGGAATGTCATCATGCGCCTCCAAAGATAGGCTATCCACAATAGTCTCCACACATACAAACATCATCCTTCCTCGTTTTTCATAATGCCTTGAAGAAAATTTAAAACGAACACTTGTTAAACAAGTCAACACTTGCCCTCTGCAGCATTTATTGGATTCTTTGGTTAGCAACCGTACTTCCCCTTGGATTCTCTTTGCCCAAATCCACCTACATTTTTGAAGAATGCACTTTGAACAAATCCCTCTCCCTGGTGAGGATTTTGAGAGATCTCAACAACAGAAGCAGAATGGAAGAAGGTGAGAGAGAGGGAAAGCCAGAAGAGAGAGCCACACAAGTTTTGGTGGGTGCAGAACACCCTAATCTTCTATGTCATCCATATATATATGTGTTTGAGTATTGTACGTAACCGGGATTAAGGAACAATGGCCTTTAACCCCCACAATCTCCCTTTTAAAGGCCAATATGCCTTAAGGGAGAGGTACACCTATATGGACCCCCACAACAAGAAGAGATAATGTCACAAGTGAAGGAACTCTTGGAAAAGGAATTAATACAGCCAAGTAACTCTCCTTACTGTTCCCCTGGTGTTGCTTGTGCAAAAGAAGGATGGCAGTTGGAGAATGTGTATTGATTATAGGGCTTTGAATAAAGTCACAATTAAGAAACGTTTTCCAATTCCATGCATTGATGATATATTGGATCCGTTGGAAGGTTCCCACTAGCCGATCAAGCCATATAGCCTCCTTGCAACCCTCTATGGTTGCAAAATACTCGGCCTCTGTGGTAGACAACGCAATGCAATTCTGTGCACGAGGCATCCATGACACTACACCACCTACAAAGGTGAACACATAACCAGAAGTGGATCTCCTGCTATCCACATGCCCTGCATAATCTGAATCTGTGTACCCAAATACATGCACCTCTCCTCTGCCAAAGCAGATACACATCTCCTCGGTACCCTTCATGTACCTCATGATGCACTTAACTGCCTCCCAATGCCTCTTTCTTGGATTAGACATATACCGGCTAACCACTCCCACTACAAATGCAATGTATGGTCCAGGAGCTATCATAGCATACATAAGACTCCCAACCGCTGATGCATAAGGAACCTTGCCCATCATGGCCCTCTCCTCATCTGATTTGGGACTATCTTCTTGACTCACTTTCACATATGGAGGCAATGGAGTACTTATTGCCTTCCCCCCTTCATATTGAAATGCTGCAACACTTTTGTAACATACACTTCTGTGAAAGCCAAAGGAGTTTCCTACTCCAGTTATGTGTGATGTGCATACCAAAAATATGACCTGCAGGTCCCAAATCCTTCATGTCAAAGGCCTCATGCAACTTGGACTTCAATGCATCTAGTTCATAAGTGTTCTTGCTAGCCAATAGCATATCATCCACATAAAGTGCCAGGAGTATCAGGCTATTATCCTTATCCCCTTTAGTGTAGAGGTAGTGATCAATCTCACTTCTTTTGAAACCCTAGGACCAAAAGAAAGTATCAAACTTCTGATACCATTCTCTAGGCACTTGCTTAAGGCCATAGATACTCTTTTTCAACTTGCAAACCAAATGTTCTTTGTCTTTTTCTTTAAAGCCTTCCAGTTGTACCATGTAAATTTTCTCATGTAGATCCCTGTGCAAGAAAGCTGTCTTGACATACATCTGCATAAGCTCCATATCCTCTACTACCACAAGTCCAAGTACACATCTAATTGTGGTCATCTTCACAACAACTGGAGAGAATATCTCATCAAAGTCCACATCCCTCTCTTGCTTGAACCCTTTAGCAACCAAATGGGCCTTATACTTAGGCATATCATCACCTGTGACCTTCATCTTATAGACCCATTTGCATGGTAATGCTTTCCAAGTCCCAAGTCTTATTTTTCATGAGTGAATTCATCTTTGATTGCATAGCATACTCCCACTTGCACTGATCCTCGTGCATCATAGTCTCTTTGTAGCAAAAAGGCTCCCTGCAATTAGTAAGCATCACATAGTCTGCCCCTGGAACAAATCTCTCAGGCGGCGGTCTTGACACTCTAGCTGATCTTCTGAGGGGCATTTTAGCTTGTTGTCCCACCTGCATATCAGCCACATTTGGCTCATCATTTTCACCAATAGATGATTCATCATCTGCCCTTGATTGTGTACCTATGGGAGTACCTAGTGGCACCATTTCTTGCACATTTGGTGCATGGACAACTTGCTGTCTATCAACATATGTGGGTGGATTCGCATCCTAGAAAGTGATTCTCCTCATTTCCACATCCCTCATGGGTGTCTTATGCATCTTCTTCTCATTGAAGGGCACATCATGGCTTCATGATGGGACTTTCACATAGTTGCCATTTTGAAAATTTTTAAAAGATTCCCTTGAAAAACTAAGAAATAATGCCATTTTATCAAAAAACCCAAAATTCGCACAACCTAACATGCAAAGCAAACTAAAATTTAGACTTTAAAAAAAATTTAGTGTGCAAACAGTACAAGGAAAAAATCTAGCGAGAAAACAAAAAAAGGTATTGGTTGTGGAAAGATAGCCTCTTGTTGCTAAAGAAGATCAAACTCATGTTTTCAAAAATCATAGGTTTGAATGTTAAGACCTATCCATTGATGGTACACCAACAAAAAACATTTATTACGCATGAACGTTACAGCTAACTTGTAATGGTAAAAGCTTTATCATTTTGCAGTTTCACCAAAAGTAGGTTCATCAAGCCCAATAGTCCAACAAGAATTGCCCTATTTATTTCCTCGAGATTTTCGTTGTCCTATATATCTCTTTTAGGTGTTGGGAATCACAATCGTGCATCCATTGAAGCAAGAAAAGGTGTTGAAGATGCATGGATGCTAAGCCCATGTGTCAATGCTGGTATAGAAGAACCAATAATACTTTAGATAGCCTGATGTTAAAATGTGTATTAGTTGGTGTGGAAATGGGATTAAAGCTCAAGTAGATTTGGGTGTTGTCCTTATTCTCATCTCTTCTTGTTTTACAGCTTGTTAATCTGTTCCAAAAGCAATCTTTTGGCATAGATGCAAGAATTGAAGCTGGCGTATGTTGGGGAATTGTCCCAATTCTCATCCTTTTGTGTCCCACAAGTTGTCAACCTTTTCTAAATGCAAACTTTTGGTATGGAAGTGGGATTAGATTCTAACTTTTAGTGTGGAAGCAAGAGTTGAAGCTCAATTAGGTTAGGTTCTTATCCCAATTCTCACCCCTCTTTGTCCAATAAGTTGTCAACCTCTTTCACAAGCAAGCTTTGTACATGCCATGATTTGTAGAAAGAATCAATTGCGTGTTACATTCAAGGACATGAAAGCTAGCACTAAGCAAAAACTAGCACTATAAATGTGAATTTTTTTTAAAGACACTTGTTATATTCCATCTTAAAATTACAAGGTAGTAGCAAGTAAGACAAGAATTAGAGCAAATTATGAAAGATACTAGAAGCATTGATTTGTGATAAAAACCATTCAAAAAAATAATGCATAACGCTAATGTTTACATCTCCCAAAACATATCTGACCAAAATCTTATGTGTATATTGTGAATGCTAGTGTAAATTGAACTATTCTAGAGAGGAGTATAAGGGGATAGGAACACACTGTCGCCCTAACCCACCCAATCTTCTAACATGATATCAGAGCCTATGTACTCTATTGTTCGTAGAGAGAGTGACAAGTCCTTCCTTTTGCAAAGGCACAAGCCCTCCCCTTGAGGCATTTTCATCTTTTGTAGAGCTTTTCCTCATCTTCATCTTGAGTCAAAAAGATTTTGATCATGTCGTTTGGAGCTCCAAATATGTTCTTTTGTTTGTTGGGATTCATTCTTTGAGTTTTTTTTGTGGTTCATACAAGAGAGAGACACCTCCTATTGTGGCCTTCCTCGGCAATAAAGAAAAAGATAAATCCTTCATTGTTTATTGGGTCATTCAAAGGTTTGTATGGTTGCCAAAGTTGCATTCACGCTTTGAGTCTTGGCTAGCTCCAACACAACCCATAACAACACACAAATTGAGGGCCATCCCTCAATCTACTCTATTTTCTCTTCCCTTGCACACATGATAGTGCACAAAAGCTAAGGCCAACCTCTGGCTACTCAAGTCTCTACAAACACCCTTCATCAACTATGCGACCTCAACTCGTGCACCCTCGCCCTTGATGAAATGACTAGTTAAGATCCAACCACTCACTATGTTATGTGGAGGACCGGGTCAAGAAATTGAGCATCCTAGCCACCATTTGTTGCAATGTGGAAAGAATCATATGGAGACACATGGAATGAGCATGCAATATTGCCAACAGAGAGAGGGTAAGGGGAAAATGGATGTGTATTAATATAAAGTGGGGGGTGGGTGGGGGGCTCAAAGCCTATTCACAAACAAGCCTAGCTACGTGATTTCATGTGCATACCACAATGTTCTGAATACAAGTAATGGAAGTACTTGGTTTCACAACTAGCTCTTGCCCTTGCTTTAGTATCTACACCAACCAGCTCTTCATCATTGTTGTGCCTTATATAAGAGACTTTGTTGGCACATATTGCTTCTTGTTCTTCTTGGCTTTTCTATATTGCATGTTCATGGCATGACTCTATGCCTAGAGGACTTTCTCTTCACCATCACATGGTAGGTAGTGCTTAAAAACAACATAGATGCAAATGGGGAGGTTGTTTTCACTTCCTTCTCTCTATTCAACATCTTCTTCTTCCTCTTGAATATTGATCCTTATTGCTCCTTCTTCCCTCTTTCTACCGTGGGAGCTTCCCATAATAGAGGAGGTGACCTCCTTGATAGCGAAATGATGAGTTCTCTTCTGACGATGTATCCCCTCAACAATAGGCACACTCTACCCCTCCCTTCTCCTCCCTCTCCTTCCATTCCCCCTTGCCTCAACCTCGGTGCCCTTTGCCTCTTCGACAAAAACCTTGCTTTCCTCCCATCCCATCATGCCAAGCTCTACCGCCACCTAGGCAGTAATACCCCAAAGGCTCAGTGGGTCATCTCGAGCAAGGCCATTGCATTAGCTTTCATCGAGGAGGGCGAGGAAGATGGTGCGCATGAGGAGCAGGAGGGTCCGATGGGCTCGCATGGGGACTCTAAATTAGGTCAAAATCTTTAAAGGAGTGTCCCTAGTGATTGCATGGGGACCGACTCTTTGACACCCCTCCTCAAGCCACAATTTGGCCTTGGGGGTTTCAATGGTCTAGTGAGCCTTGTTCGCCTAGAAAGGGTCTAGGGACCCATGCCCACCAGTTATGGAGTTCACATGTCCTGCTTGCCCAATCTTTTCAAGTTGTTTGATTGGTGATGGATAGTGTGCCGAAGGTGTGGGCGGGAGTGTGTGGCATGCCAAAGTCTCTCGTGAGCTATCTCTTTAGTGTTGCTTGGGCTTGAGGTACTGTGTGAGCGATCAAGTCCAGTTGCATCTACCCAAGAATGGGTTGCCACTAGGCTCTTGTGAACCCAATCTAGTTTTTCACTAGCACTCCTTTGAGGCTGAGTCCACACCACTCAGCAACCAAGGTTACAATAGGGGCATCCGACACAGGTGGAATTAATCCATTGGTTGGTGAGTTGGGTGCTGGAAGAGAAGGATGTTTCAACACCCCCCTCTCGCCCCCCCTCGCTTGCCTTGGCGAGTTTTGATGGCCAATACACTAGGCTGTTAGGAGATTGGTGTGAACACTCACACCCCGACGGACTATTTCGACGAAGCCTTAGTCTGGATTGCGACACCCGCGAAAATTGAGGGAGCAACCGTCCGGGGTGGAAGAAGCATTAAGATGGAGGATGTCCGTGCTCCCTTTCACAAAGGGCGGATGCATATGTAAATATGTATTGAATGTGCACTTTCTATTAATTACACTGTATCTCAGGATGAAGCGGATTGGTGAATTCTTGCTTGATGTTGAGCTTATCGGCTACAATTCGCAAGACTTCTGACTTGAAGTTGGAACCGTGATCTGAAAGAATGTATTTCGGACACCCATGCTGCATTATGACATTATCAAGCAAGAACTTTGCAATATCGGAAGCACGAGCAAATGTCAAGGGTTGAGCGATTGCCCATCGAGTCATGTAATCAGTGAGAACGACAATATATGAATTGCCAGACTCAAAAAAAGGAAAGGGGGTCTTATTTCTTTCGCTTTCTGCTGCTGATCAGACCATTGATGGTATTCGTTGAGATTATCAAACTGGTTTAACCACATGTATCTACATCTTCATCTTGAGAGCCAGTGAATGCCTTTGGACGAACCTTGGAATCGTTTACCAGCTGAAAACGTCGAACGTGAAGCCAAATTAGCCACATTAATATTCGATTGGACCAATTCTGTCAAGAGTGCGCCAAAATTTCAGATGTGAAATGAAAACCAGCATTCTACTGTGCGTGTTCTCCCCAATCAGTGTCATGCTCCATCTGATCCATCCCGATGTCTCCACCAAAACGTAACACGTTAAATAGTCAAGCAAACAAAGCAAACGGGTGAGGCTGCACAACGAAGAGCCGAGAGATGCGACGGTTTGAAGATGCAAAAGCGTGCCCTCATTGAGCACCAGAACGTCTTTGTTGAACCAGACTCCCAACCGTCCACAATCGTCAGATTTAACCCAATCACGATCATGTGATTTACAATTGACCCGATTACAATGAAACTAACAATCACGATCATGTGATTTACAGTCGACCCAGTTACAAACAAACTAAGTCAAAGTGTACAACTACGTCGATTATCCACGTCACGATATCAACGTGGGTGCTACATTGTCAGTGGCATGGGGGAAGGCTGTAAACGCAGCCCTAGTTTCTCGCTACTATGAGAGAGGGTAGAGGATCACGTGATAGGAGTTGGGGTCACGTGATGGGAGTTGGGATGAGGATGGATCATGGGAGGGGAGGTTGTTTTCCCTCCAAGTAATTTGAATTTGAATTGCATCTCATTTTCTTCTTCTTCTTCTTCTTCTTCTTGCAGTTTTGCTCCTCTTTCCTGCTTTCCTTGAAGCTTTGCCGCCATGGGAGCTTCCCATAGCAGAGAAGGCGACCTCCTCGACAGCGATGACGAATTCTCTTCCGACAATGGCTCCCCTCAACACCTCCACCCTCCCTCCTCCTCCCCCTCCTCCTTCCATTCCCCCTCCCTTTCCTTGCATTCCCCCCTTTCCCTCAACCTCTCTTCCCTCTCCCTCTCCAACAACACCCCCCCTCCCCCCTCCTCCCTCCATGCCAAGCTCTTCCACCACCTCGGTGGTAGTACCCCTTCTGCTCAGTGGGTCGTCTCCGACAAGTCCGCTTCGTGGGCGTTCGTCAGAGACGGCGAGGAAGATGGTGATTGCGAGGACGATGACCGTAGGCGCTTCCCGAGCTGGTTCTTGTCCATTGGAAGCAGTGTTCAAGCTCGAGTCGACGCCCGGTTGCAGATGAAGCTGTTTGAGCACCAGCTTCGAGTTGATTTCGTTCATCAGGGTGTCTGGGCTCTCAAGTTCTCTAACCTGGAAGGTTATAAGAGTTTTGTTGCGCAGTACCAGAACTGTACGTTCGAGAACACGTACTTGCTCAAGGCGACAGAGGAGAACAAGATCAAGGTCTTCGGAAAGGATTTCATGGGTTGGGCAAAGCCGGAGGAAGCCGATGATTCTGCGTGGGAAGATGCAGAGGATGCATTCGAGCCGCCTCCCTCCCGGCGAGATCTGAAAGAAGCTTTCAACGAACCTGCAAGCGGAGGGATTCAAAGCCTCACGATGGGAGCTCTGGGTCACAGTTTTCTTGTAAGCGACTCAGGCGTCGAAGCTGTGAAGAATATGTCGTCTGGAGTCCACGGCAAGGGTATTGCCGTTCAGTTTGGCGAGAGTTTAGGGGGTTCGGATCCCTTCGCTACTCCAAAAAAGGCTATGCTCATTAGAGGGGAGAGCAACATGCTGCTTTTGAGTCCAGTCACGGATAAGCTGCATTCCTCGGGAGTTCATCAGCTGGATATCGGGACGGGTAAAGTGGTAGCAGAGTGGAAATTTGCCAAGGATGGGACTCCCATCACCATGAGGGATGTGACCAACGAGAGCAAGGGAGCGCAATTAGATCCGTCTGGCTCTACTTTTCTGGGTTTGGATGATAACCGGCTGTGCAGGTGGGATATGAGGGATCGCCATGGGGTAGTCCAGGACCTTGTGAGTCCCGTCTTGAATTGGACAGAAGGCCACCAATTTTCCAGAGGCACTAGTTTCCAGTGCTTTGCTACCACAGGCGATGGGGGTGTGGTGGTCGGATCCAAGGATGGTAAGGTGCGTTTGTATGGGACAAGCTCCATGAGGATGGCCAAGACAGCCTTTCCGGGATTGGGATCCCCCATCACGCATGTCGATGCCACGTTTGACGGGAAGTGGGTACTTGCCACCTCCGACACTTACCTGATTCTTATCAGCACAGTGTTCAAAGACAAAGATGGCAAGACCAAGACTGGCTTCAGTGGGCGAGCAGCCAACAAGTTTGCTGCTCCTAGGCTTCTGAAGCTGACTCCTCTCGATGCGCATCTTGCAGGAAAGAATTACAAACTAAGAGGTGGCCAATTCTCATGGGTAAGAAACTTTGTCTTTGCCCCGTCGTCACACAGAGAGAGAGAGAGAGAGAGAGAGAGAGAGAGAGATTTCCTCTATGGCACAGAATGTCTTCTAGGATTTTGGGCCTTCATTGCACTTGCATTTTTCTACAGGTCACGGAGAGTGGGAAGCAGGAGCGCAATCTTGTAGCTACTGCTGGCACTTTCAGTATCATTTGGAATTTTCGGCGTGTCAAGGAGAGTAATCATGAATGCTACAGGCATGCAGAGGGGTTGAAGAGCTGCTATTGCTATAAAATTGTCCCAAGAGACGAGTCTGTTGTTGACAGCAAGTTCATGCATGATAATTACACTACTAACTCACCTGAAGCACCTCTGGTCGTAGCCACACCCAAGAATGTGAGCTCCTTCAATGTGTGGAAAGAGTAACTATTTTGATTGGTTAGATTTGAGGGTTGACGTTCAAAGTTTCACTTCTATGTTTGCAATTGGTCATGTTCTGTGTGGGATCTACTGGTTATATTATCTGATCAATAGTGCAACAGTAGATGTCCACCACCACTGCAAGCAATTCTTTAAATGATTCAAGAATAACTCTTGCCCTGTTTCTGAATGCATATGCAAGAGCATGCTTTGACTTAAACCTGTGGCTTCCTTTTGCAACCATCTTGGCACTTAAATCTGTATAGAGGATACAGTAAACCCATTTTTCTCCCAAGGGAAACCTCCAGGAAACAATATCTGAAAATATAGCCTCTGATATTAGTTCTTTTAATGGCAACAGTAGTTACTCTCTTAAACTTCTTTTAAAAAGTTTTCTCTCTTGTATCACATTGTATTGTAATTTGAGGGATCATGCTTTTTTTGTCCTTCCAGCTCTTTCGGAATGTTAGGGCTTAAGAGTGTAACCTGGTATAAATTTTGCTTGCTGCTGTCATATGGATCAGAAGAAAATGGGTACAATGATATATAGGTGATGCTTTTTTGAAGGAATAAGCTTTGGATAAAGGGGCAACACTAGAGTATTTGCCATCATTGGATCAAAATACTTGAATCTCTCTAATTGTCAGTTCTCTTAACGACTTGTGTAGACTTTCCCAGTTTACAGTTTGGTTTCTTATCTTGTCTTTGGAGAAACAAATTGCTTTGTCCATCTAAGGCATTTGCCTTCCTATTTGCTCCTCAGGTCACTGCATTAATAACGTGAAGTGGCATCCTGTATGTGAATATATTTGCTTTGCTGGTGGTTGATAAGCATTTCATGCTCCCTGGCATAAAGCATATACATGACGGAGCCAAAGCTCTCACAGTTGGCTCTAATGGAGCTGCATAACAGGCTTGTTGCCTTCTCATCGGCAAAAGTCTTTGCTTTGTTGTTATTGTTGCTGTTGTTGTAAGGACAATTCTTTAGCTTTGAGAAAATTAGCACAGCTTAAACTCGTAGTAGTGATTGTTTAGTAGAATTGCCCTTTCCTAAGAAGCATGGGAAGAGCATGTCCTTGTGCTTTCCTTTTAGACAATATCTTTGCGAGATTTCCAAATACTGTTTGCTCAACTAGCGTGAAGGCATAATCTGAGTAAGCGAACATTTTTTACCTGTGCCTTTTTTCATTTGACGTACAAACTTCCTGGCGATGTTTTTTTGGTTGTACTTTGCTCTCTTGTAATCACAATGCCCCAAGGTTCTCCATTGAAGATCCCACTCAAAAAAGAATAAATTAATAAGTTGGAGGGACATGACATTCATATAATGTTAGTATTCAGCATGTACTGTGGCCAGTCCTTTGGAATAATGTTACTTGAGGTTAATCCTAACCATTGATTTTGCTGGAATTGAATTAGAGTCGAATTTGCAATGCTGCTTGACTTCCAGTTGTGAAGACTTCTTCTAAGGAAGCTAACTTTGGGCATTTTCCACTTGCAATACCATTTTCTCACACTTTTATTGAACCTTTTGCATCCTCTTGAATCAAGCCTCTTCAGCTCAACAAAATTTTGGGAAAGAAATCTTGGAATGCTTATCACGTTTAACACAATTTATCTTTTGCTCCATCTTTCAATGTATGAGTAATTTGACCCGTCTATGATGGGCTAGAGACTTGCTTTGTTGGGTCTCAAAGTTGTGATCATCTAATGCATTTTTGCAATTGCACCATCACCATTATCACCATCATCTTGAATGGATGATGCTAGAGCCTTGCAATTGCATCGACACCATTTTGTCGGCATCCAAGCCATAGTTTTGGACAAAGAAGCTAATTGAGCGGTTGTGGTAGATAGAAGTCTCCTTTGATCAATCACTCTCACTCTAGTTTATGTGTCTCCCTCTCTCACAACATGTAAGTGTCCCCAATGTTGAATGTTAGAAATAAAATCCCACCAGAGGGTACCTTGTAGGTGAAAGATTGATAGCACATCCCTAGGAATGACACATGGAAAGTCTTTCCCTATGGAATCAAAACTTCTTTACCTTATGTGTATCTCTCTCTCTCTCTCTCTATGTCTCCCTCTTTGTCTCTCTCTTTGACTCTCTCTACATCTCTCTCTCTCTCTCTCTCTACATCTCCCTCCCTCTCTCTCTCTCTCTCCCTCTCTCTCTCTCTCTCTCTCTCTCTCTCTCTCTCTCTCCATTCTTTCTAAAGATGAATAATTGTTACCTCCAATGGTTTATAGTTCGAGATCCAAAGAGATCATGAAGGTGAGCATAGGTGACCCATCAGGAAGACAATCAACTCGTGGACTTGTATTCTATTTTGATGAGAAACTACTTTGCTTACCATTGTAGATTTTCTAGCAACCCTCAACCCTCCCCATCATTGTGGGAACACTTTGAGCACAAATATTTGCATACGTATCCTATTGTGTTAGAATAAATGGATTCAAGAACTATTTGCACTATTTGCATTCGTCAAAGAAGCCTCAAGCAGTACCTCTTTGGCCTCTATGGGATACATAATCCAACTTGGCTAGAGATATTGAGTAAGAAATAGGACTCTCTCTCTCTCTCTCTCTCTCTCTCTCTCTCTCCCTCTCCCTCTCCCTCTCCCTCTCCCTCTCTCTCTCTCTCTCATGGCCTTTTCTCCTGTAGATTCCCCTCCCCTTGTGCGTTGCCTAATGGCATGATGCCACATATTACCCTTGCCCTATGCCGTTGAAGTTTGTTGTGTTGTTTGCTTGTGCTTGCCATCACCTCGTGGTTCGTGCCACATCATTTTGCACCTTGTGGCACATCTTCTTTGCTTGTCATGCACAGGTGATAGGTTGCATTTACTCCCATTGCGTTGTTTCGAGCCATGTGGTCAGTCTGTATGAGGACAACACTACAACAGACACATGAGTAGTAGCACACACGTAGGAAGCATAATCATTTATTGTTAGGTGTCGGATGAGGAGTTGCCACTTGTGCGCTACGTGGCCATGTGGTGCTTTGTCGTATGCATTTAGTAGCCTTTAATGAAAGCGCCGTCGTGCACATGTTGCCATACTATGCCTTTGCCGCCTCTGCCTCCCTCCACGTGGTGGCCTCTCCCTCCACTCCCCAAACCTCTCATTCTCTCCCTGAGGGCTCGAGCCTCATCCCAGTTGCTCCTTTCCCTGAACCTCCTCGTGCTAACCCCCTTCGAACCTATGCGATGCAACCCCCTCTCCAATGGTGTAGAAGATGCCTCCACTCCTCTCCACTCCTTTTGAACCTGTAGAATTCCTCCACTGGACCTCCTGTGAACCTCCCTCCTCTCATGTACGGGATTAGCCGCTGCAAGTAATATAAGAGAAGAGATGCTCAGTCTCCTATAACAGTTCCTTCAGTATGGTGTTTCAAGCTCAAGTTTTTAAGTGCATTTGTGCCACATGTCTTATAGAACTTTCATATTTCCTATGTGATATGCACTTTAGTTTCTTATATTGCCCTCTTTAGGTCTTCGTATCAACTTCTTTAGGCTACATATGGTTGGCCTGTGAATGAGTTTTCATATCCACGGACACTTGGAAGACTTCGGCTCAAAGTTCTGAGAGTTGTTCAGCATTGCGTGAAAACCTTTTAGGATCCACTCCACTAGGGATGAACTGTGGGTTGCCATCTAAACATTGTGAGTCGTGACCATTGAGGAGTGATGGCTAATGTGCGACAAGAACCTGGTCGGATCTAAAGTAATGTCTACTACTCTAGAACCCACCATGTGAAATACAATTTGGAGCCAACAATGACCCATCTCAAAAAGTTGGTAATAAATGTAAGCTCTTACATGAAGGACGGACTAAGCTGGGGTCTTTTGTCACTTGTCGCATAGAGGCAACTTGTGGCTATCAGAGAAAAAGCTATAGGTAGCAACATGAAAAGCTAGTTGTCTTACAATTAGCAACATAGCGTATAATAACATGTAAAATATGGAAAGCTTAACTCATGGTGTTTCATAGCTTCTTCGTGTTATTAGACACTCTTTTCATTGACAGTGAAACCAGTCAAGGAATTACATTTTTGTGAAGGATGTTTAACCTTAGGGACATTCAATTTAGTTTTCCCTTTTGAAAAATACATTATAAATGGTTTACGTATTCAATTCAGTTTACATATTCCGTGGCCATTAATTTTTTTGAAAAATACATTTTAGATGGTTTACGACTCCACTCTTCTACTCCTATTTGTGATATATGAATTGTTTTCATTCTATTCTATAATTATCCAAAGGATAATCTTCAATTTAAAAAACAAGTGATGCGTGCTATGATCCACAAGCTTCTATTTTAGTAATGTTGCCCAAATGTATATGTTAATAAGTCTTCATGTCTTTCAAATCTAAGGTTTACACATGAATACAATGCAAAATAGTGATTTTGGTTTATACTTGTTTAAGAAGTGATATTCTTCAATGTTACACTTCATCCATGAATTATTGCTGAAATGCTTGAAAACATAACATGTTCATTGAGCATAATATTTTTGAAATTCCTCGGTTATCAAAATAGACCTTGGGTATGTTTCTCTTTATATATATGGTTATTTTTAAAGATTTGTAAAGCTTTTTATGTTTTTGACATGAAGGGTATGGGAACCTCCTTTATTTTCTTGGCATTAATATGGAGAAATGAATATAGAATCATGTTGACGCAAGGAAGTATATGCCTAAAGTATTTAAAGCATGATTGCAAGCCCTTGTCAACTCTCATGAAATCAAACACTAAGCTTTGTCAAGGAACATCTAAGAGAGCAATTTGTTTAAAATATTGGGACTTTAGTTGAAACATCAAAGCAATTGGAAATGAGAGATCTAGCACATTTGATTTTCCACATATGGAGGAGCACTTCTATCCCAATCAAGAATAATAAGAAGATAATCAATTGCTTACATCATGCTAGCCCTCATAAATTATTAATAAGTTGAATCCATGTTATTCCTATTCCTCTACCAAGATTGTGCAGATGACAATGTGTATAAAGACTATCTACTCAAAGGATTGATCCACTTTTGTGGATGTTCACATTAAATTGAATTTTGAAACAAGAGCCCATTTGCATTTTTAGGATACATTAGGAAAACATCTATGCTCCTATCTCCTATAAAAACTTGTAGGGTAGCTGGCACATGGTAGCCTACCACTGGCAGTGCCAAGTATGGGGGGTCCCACTCCCCTGTCTCCTATCCAGGCTCAGCCTCCTTCAGCCCCTAGCAAAACGACGGGACTGAAGGAGACTCTACTCTCTTTCCTTATTATATACCAAGGTCCCTTCATGATCCCATTGTATATGGGATTTCTCCCTTTGATATCCATGTGTCACCACCTGCGCATCAAGGGGGCCTCAAGACCCCTCTAATTCCCATATATTACCAAGGTTCCATCGAAGGGGGTTAGGACCACACACCTTCCAACAAAACTTACCAAGATTTAACCCATTGCCCAATTTATAAAATCCCTCTTATAGACTAAAAATTGAAATCTCCTAAAAGATCAATGGAATACCCCACTTTCATATCCATATGCAAATAGGACCCCCCAGTGTGAAAAATTGATTAATTAGTTTGTGGTGGTCGGGGGGGGGGGGGAGTGAATTAACCTATGCAAATTAGATCGATTAGTGGCTTCTTCGATAAGCCACCGCCATGCACCATTGAGAAGGTTCTCCAATGAGCTTAAAAGTAGGAGGGGGGGTAGAATGCAGGCAGCGAAAGGGGGTTGTGAAAGCCTCCCAAATAAGTAGTAAAAGGAAGGGAGAAGAGTGGGAGAAATAAGAGAGGAGGGAGGGAGAAGGGGGTAGGAGGGAGGGAGGGAGGAGAAGGGGAAGGGGTTGAAGGAGAAGAGTGGGGCTGAGGGAGGAGATAGAGAGGGAGGAAGCTACAGGGGGCAGTGGAGGAGGAAGGAGGATGGACGGAGGGAAGGAGGCAAAAAGGAGGAGGGGGTAGTTTGTGCATTCATCTTTGAAGATGGCTCAGAATCAGAATCAAAATCTAGGAGATGTGCTTAGATCTTTGGGCTAGGAGGATAATTTGGATGGCGCCAATTATTCCTCATGGGGTGTTATGGTGAAGAATCTCTTAGTTGCTAAGAATCTATTGGGCTTTGTCACAGGTGATGAGGTTTGTTTAGTAGAGATGTTATTATTGCTCCAATATATGTATTGCAAGGAGGTAATGTACAAGGTAGGTAGCAAGCTCCAAAAAAATTGACTGGACCTACTGCTCCTACTTAGAATGAAAGGAGATGGGATGCTAGGGATGCCTAGGCTATGTCGGTTATTGCCTTTTCTGTGAAGAGTTTCATTATACCTCATATGTAGAAGCTGAAACAAAATCGATTGAGCCAATAAACATAGGCGTCTATTTGCTTTTGCTATGATTTTAGGAAGATACCAACTCAAATCACCTCCCATTGTGGCCACAATTTTGGAATAGTAAGAAATCCTCCAAATTGGATCTTTTTTTTTTTCAAAAAAGAGATTTCTGTTAAGAATGAATGAAACTCCAAGAGCAAAGCTCAAGGGACAAATACATGCTATGATGTGTGAAATAACAAAATAAAATCAGGCTGATGTAGTAAAAGAGCTAGAAAATAACTAAGGTTCAGGTGATAGTGCCACCTCAACCCTGTGGGAGGTTCAAGGAATAAATGGGAGCTGCTCCATTCCCTGAAGAAAAAATTCCTCCTGGTAGAATCTACTCATGAAGGTCTCTGTAGAGGCCCCCAAATGGCTATTAGAGTGTGTATTGTGTTTGTCTAGATAGTAGCCATGTATCGTGTCTATCTATGTATTGTGTCTATCTAGATACTAGCCATTGTGTGATTTGGGTAGTCCTTGGAACCATCCAAACCGTCTGAACATCTAGATCTCCAAATATGCCATGTTGCTATACTTCCATAATATCCCTTGAAGTATCCATAGAAGCATAGGCATGACTATATATAGACCTAGCAACATCGTCCAAAGAACATCAATTAACCACATGTCACTGAATCAAAAAAGCCCAAGAAGAGTCATGTCTTTGGTGAAATACCTAAGGCCCCAAAAGAGAGAGCCATGCTCCCGAGCCCCAGGTCATGAAGAAATGAGAATGCATAAAAGTGCTCAAATTCTAGCGATCTCCTTCCAAACGATCCTCGCTCGTCCCGCTATCCCATAGGTAGTGTTGAATAGACTCATCAATAGAAAGGCAACAAAGATAACATGAATTTGGCCCAAACATCAACCTCCACTAGTTCACTGCAATACCTCCGTGAATCGAGAGCAAAAAGAAAAGACTAATTTTTCTATTCCTAAGGGATTTCTAGAGCCTCTTCCAAAAGTGTTTTTGCAATTGGTGGGAATATGAAAACTTTCCCAATGAGGAGCTCTAGTGGGCTCTAGCCTCTAAGGATGACTTGGAACCTCTTGGAATTACTAACGGTGTATCAAAAAGGGAGGCTCTTCTCTTGATGCCTTGCATCAATCTATTCCCATTCCCTTGGGTTCCACTACAAAAAATTTAACCGCATCTAAAGATCCTCCAAGGACCTAGAGAGACCTCTCTCCCATGAGGACCACTACATATAGTCAGAGGCACCAAGTGGTTTGCCATGCTCATCAAGTATACAATCATTCCACATGATAGGCTACCTATCGAGATGAAGGGGGGAGTCTTTGAAGAGTGCTCCTGAAACTAGCCCAAGATTTCAAGATAGTAGCCAGAAGAGGAGAGGAAGGCACTATGAGATGGGCTGATGTAAAGATCCATCTGGTGCTATCATGCAATCTCCACCAGTGGAAGAGTGCAAGACTATATGCATCTAATAAAGAAATCCTTCCAAGCTTCCTACCTTGGCAGTAGTCCTCTGACCACCACCTTGCATAATAAAGCTCTGCTTTGCAAGTCTAGATATATTTGTTGAGTCCACTTTGCAATTTGGGTAAGATCAAAGTCTCCCAAGCCACCTAGGTTTAGGATACATTGAACCATCTAAACCACTCCAAATAATCTTCCTTATCGATCTAGACCATCTAGACCACTCCAAATAATCTTCCTTATCGATCTTTTGGACTGAGTGATGTAGTCCCTAAACTACCACCAACAAGAACAAACATACCAAGCCATGGCTAGCAATACTTGGTTGAACACTAGTACCCTGGAGGTGAGGTCAACTTTTCCTGAGCTTCAAAAAAGAAGCTTCCTCTTGAGAGATGCCCACACCGACCTGGAAGCCCAAGTATCTGATAGGAATACCCCTCTCAATCCAAGTAAAACAAAAATTAGCCCTCTAGGTTGGAGTGTCCTTCAATAATCCAAAAGCCATTGGATTCGTTCCTATTGATGTGTGTACCTATTGCAATACAAAACATATCCAAGGATTATTTAAAGGAAATGAGGTTGTGGGTGTTGGCATCCAAAAAAACAATAGTATTGTCAGCCAACTCATTGTCCAAGAGCTCCTCATCCTATCTAAGAGGGAGTATCAACTCAATAACATCCACGTTGGATCTTAAAAACCTGCTCATTGCTTTAGCCACAAATAAATACAAGAAAGGGCGAGAGGGCATCCTTGATGAAGTGATTTGGAAATCTAAAACCTCTTTCCCCTCTCTCCTCAGATAAGCACCTAGTTGTGGGTTGATCTGTATAAGGAGGAGCCCCTCTGATCCATGTATCTAAGAATCCAAAGCATGCAAGGGTACCTTCCAAAAAACTCCAAGCTACTCTGTCATATGCCTTTTCAAAATCCAAGGATAGAATGGTGAGGCATTAGCCACTCTACATAGCCCAATTTGAAGCTTTCTAAAATGAAAAGATATTATAAAAGAATATTCTACCATGCAAAACATGTCTGCAAATCATGAATGAGATCAACAAGAATAGGTTGCAAATGTAGACTGATTGCTTTGGCAAAAATATTGTAAAATGTTCCTAGTAAAGTGATGGGTCTCCATTCGGAGATGATAATTTTGCAACACTCTTTTGGGATAAGATGAATGAGACCCTGGTAAGTGAATCACGCATAGTACTAGAGCCCCAAATGTCCTGCAAGGTTGAGGTAACATGGTGCCCAATCATGTTCCAAAAGCAATGAAATATGGAGGTGTCAGTCCATCTAAGCTAGGGCATCTACTCTTGAATTCCATATTGCTAAAAGGGGCATCAGGTAAATCCATCATATAGGGTTTCATTCATACTAGAATACTCTCCCAAACCATATGTCTGGCATAGTTTTTGGCAAATGATTGAGGAATCTATAGAAATACAGATGATGACATCATGATTAGTATGCAAAACCCCGACAGAGTCAACAAGCTGGGATACACTCTCTCTATTATGTGTTATGCTGAAAGTAGAAAATTTTTTAAATCGACTCTTTCGCCCATCTGGATCTAGAAGGATTCTCATGCATGAAAGGCATAGTCTACTCTGTGATCTAGTAAAGTTGGCATATGAGCCCTTACTTATAGAAAGGCGATCCTGAATCCAAGCATCTGTAGGCCTTTTCTACTATTCCATCTGAAGTGTTGTTCACTGTTGAAAGAGGCCCCTCTCTTGCCTAGGAAGCTCATTTCTCCTAGTGTTAGCAATATTGTGATAAACAATCACTAGCACCAAAAAGGGATGCTGCAATATGTGAACGGGAAGACACTCCACTCTACAAATGAGAAACCCAAATTTGTTGAACATCCTCTTTGAGTCTCCCCTCTGCATACAATGCATTTGGAATCCTGATACTAGTAGAGCGGTGCCTCAAAAAACATTAGAACCACTGGAAAGTGATCCAAAGTGGTAACCCTTGGTGCAATGCATACTGAACCTCCTCTGTCAAGTGACCAATCATCAACATAAAGTTTGTCTATCTGTTCATGGATTGAACCTCCTCTGCTGTCAAGTGCCCAATGATCAACATAAAGTTTGTCTATCTGTTCATGGATTGAACCTCTTGTTCGACCAAGAGAAGTGAGAAAATGTGGTAGGGTGTGACAAGCATCATCTGTCCAAGCGTCTCTACCATCGTACTAAAAGAGAAAGGCATCCCACCAAGTTGCTCTCTCTAGAGAGCTTCTCTCCCTCCATTTTTGTCTGATGGCATCTCAACCATGTTGAAGTCACCTCTAATAATCATAAGAATCTGCAAGGGGGGCCCAAGAGCAAAGTTTGTTTCAGAAAAGGACACAGTCCCCTCTATTGTTATGTCGACCAATTAACAACATAATCCACTGTGGTCTAGAGGGAAAAAAGATGTTGTGTCCAACCACAATGGAAAAAAATAAGCCTAAAATTGAAATGCATGTGCCCCCTCGATCTTGAAGAGACCAAAAAGTATGACTCAAAAACTAGACTTTGAGCAATCTTTGGCACCTAGTTTGTGTTCCTAAAGAAAAAGTATATCAATGGTGCCCCCACTAAAACCTGGATGAAGTCGATTGTGGATCGGCTACTTGCAATAATGATGAGGCACACCATCGAGGCCCTGACTGTTCAAGCTAACAATCCTCATTGTCAGCAAGATGAAGTAGGATGGAGCAACTTACCTAACCTAGTGGCAAAAACAAACCCCTCTGAGGTGGTAGGCCTCTTAGCATATGCATGAGCCAGGGTAGGGTGGTCCTCAGGGGGGGGGAAAGACCCAAGGAGACAATCTGTCGACTGAAAAGCCAACAACTACATACTAAAAATTGGAGGGAACAAAATCCCTATCACCATAATCTACCAAGGGAAAAAAAGAGTCTCATGAAACATGCCTGGCATCATAGTGCATAAAATCCCTGCATGCAAAGAATGTAGATAGGCAGAAACACCTTCCTTCCCATAAGCAATGAAAAGAGTTTAGAGAATAGGTGAGGAAAGGGGATGCTTGGATGTGGGGCTAGGACTTCGAGCAATAACTGCACGTGAACTATCACTAGTGCTATCCAAAATGAATCCAGTCTAGCATTGGCCCCCATGATCTGAGGAGAAACTAGAGCCTCACTAGGGACGGCCGTATCCAAGGATGGATGTGAAGCACCTAACCCATGCAAGGCCCATGACCACATCAAACAAATATTCAACCCGAGGGGGAACCATCATCCGGACCGACTTGCCATTTGTCAATGTAGACATATGCAGGGGGTTCTATATCTCAGAACTGTTGCAAGCAGCTAAAGTGGCATGGTTGTTTGAGTTGAATATCCTTCCACGGCTTTCTCCATGATGGTTTGAAAGCTTTGCCTCATGAGACACTCTTTGGCATAGTTACCACCTAAGCAAATGAAGCATGTAGCCTTTTAAACCCTGCTGCTCACATCAATTTGAAGTGAGCCACTTATGCTCTTGGCACTCCAAGCAACCACTTTCCTTTTCCTTTTACATCTTTTGGTGTGGATGTTCAGGTGAGTTGCTCAATCCTTGCAGCAACTTGATGCTTCATCTTCTTCCTTCTTTCATGATGCAAGGGTTACCGATTCCATTTCTCCTTCCTCACAGAGAAAGAACTACTAGGGGTCCTTTGGGTATGCACTGTCCAGTTGAAGCTAGAACCTTCTCATCCTCCTTTGAATTTGTAAACCTGCATATAGCCTCCAAGGATTCTGAAGAGGTTGCACATTCTGACACACTAGATCATCATGTGCCATTGATTCATGAAGGAGAAGAACCAGTCTTGGTCATTCGTGTTGGTGATCACCAAAACATGAGGGATGTGTGAGATTTAATGTACTTCCTGATAGATCTGGTGTGCCTAAGGTCATCCAAAGTTTGAAATATTTCCACTTTGCACTCAAGGGGAGAAATTGCCTTTGTAAAATAGTTTTCATCTCAATTCAACTATTCACCATGAAAGAGATTTTGGTTTTTGGCTTTGATAGAAGAATGATCAATCTATGCTTCATTAGGTATAGGATGTTATGATTGTGGTTTGATATCATGCCCTTCCGACACTCTTATATTATATGCTTGGCATTCCATTGTTACCTTACAAATTTATATGCATTTGGATTTTCTTATTCTTATAACTTTGAAAATCTAGTTCACTGCTAGCTTAGCTAGCCACAAAGTAATATTGAGAAGGATGGGAATGCACAACATGCGTGCCATTGATGGTGAGTAGAGAAGAATTTGGCATACAAGAATAGATCCAAATGTAAGTACTTTGTGTAGGCTCCTTCTAGCCTTTGCACTAGTCTTTTAATTATTTTGTTTAAGGATCCATGATATCTTCTCAAAGATTTCTAAAAGGGCTAACTTAGCCACTTGAATGCATGAGAAAGACAATACAATTAAACAACTATGGACATCAATAAATATGAACCAATGAGAAGGTAGTAGTCATAGATCATAGTGGGTAGATCTAAAATTAAAAAAGAGACCTCTACTCCAATCTTAGGTTTGAGCATGCATATATATATATATATATATATATAGGCATGTTCTATTATAATATTTCTCATATGGATGTGACAAGGATCCCTATTGTAGAAGTGAATCTTGAGAGGTTATTACATTGCATGAATGAAGAGGATAGGATAAACGTGATGCTCATGAGCTCCATTGAAGAGAGTTGGAAACAAACTTTGAGTCTCATCAGGCTGTCTCACATAACTTGAAGCTTGGAGTGCAACTCAGCCCTAGTGCAACTCAGCCTTCGTGTAACTCCACGAGAGCTTGTAGGCATACTTGACACACAAAGAATGGCCATCTCAACATCATGACTATCCAAGTGTCTTGTTGTTGTTATACTTGGACAGCGAGGAAGAATCCCAAAGCAAATACCTATTATCTTGTAAACTCTCATCCTCACCATGTGAGATTTTTGATGGCATGCAACCCACATCATCAGCCTTGAGCCAGTCTTTGTAGCTCTCTCATCACCTCCTTCATACTCGGTCTCTCCCTTGACCTCATTGCCAAGCAATGTACTGCCAACCTCCCCATGCTCAAAATTGATTCCTTAGATTTAGAATTGTATGCCTCTACAAGAATTGGATCAAGTAACCCCTCTAAATCCCCACTGTTGATGTGAGGAACTACACATTACCAATTGTAAACATCACTTTTATCATTGATTTGGAAGCTGGTATAATATTCCGAATCTATGTATCCGATAGTGCCTTGGATGGCAATAGTTGAGATTTGAGTAGCCTCTAGAGAAGCAAGCCTGGAGATTCCTAAATCTGCTACCTTGGCATTTAGGTATTTGTCCAAGAGAATATTTGCAAATTTAATGTCCCTATGGTATATTGGAGGATTGGCTATGCTGAATGAAGATAGGCTAGGGCATCTATAGTTTGAATAGTGATGCGAAGGTGTTGTCTCCAATTCAATGCGGCTTGCCCCTCCTTCACTTGAAGATGGCCTAGTAGTGTGCCATTCGAGATGAATTCGAAGACAAGCACAACGATCTTATTTTCCAAGCAACATCCCAAAAGCTTCATAAGGTGCCGGTGATTCAACTGCAAATGGATCCTTACTCGGTTTAGGAAATTTTGTTTGTCTTGTGGTGATCCTGCCTACTTGCACCTTTTAATGGAAATTGCAACTCTATCACTGAGTTTCCATGTACAGAATGTCTCAAAACCTCCCACTCCTATCTGGGAGCTCTCAGTGAAATTGGTTGTGGCTTTTTGGAGCTCCTCAAGAGGCATCAATGTGGCGGTGTCTTTGTCTTGTGGTGATCCTACCCACTTGCACATTTTAAAGGAAACTGCAGCTCAATCACTGAGTTTCCCTGTATAGAATGTCTCAAAACCTCCCACTCTTATCTGGGAGCTCTCAGCGAAATTGGTTGTGGCTTTTTGGAGCTCTTGAAGAGGCATCAATGTGGCGGTGTCTTTGTTCATGAGTGTTTGTATCAAATATGCACCTTGCCGATGCTTTCTAGACTACATACTCCATCACCATCCAAGGAGAAAACAACTCCTGACATATACGAGATAGATGTAACAACTACTGTCAAGAGTTGACAATGCAAGTCACATACAAATATAAAGGAGTGACTTGCACAAGAAGGTGAAAGAGGGCCACCACAAAGTGCACGATTGTGAGAAAAGAAGGCGGCATTCCAAAGATTGGGAGGTAACAGTGCAGGAAGTTCCCCGGAGAGACTATTGTAAGAGACGTCGAGATATGTCAAGTTGAGCATACCAATGAAGCCAGCAGGAACTTGCCCCCGCTGAGATGATTGTTGGATAAATTTAAGAAGGTCAAGGAAGGTAGGGAGGCAAAGTTGAAGAGGTCAGGTGGCAATCCTCCGTCTCAATTGATGTCACTCAAATCCAGGACTTCTAGGGAGAGAAAATTTGTCAAGAGGTAGGGTGAGGCCCCTCAGATTGTTTCCCACCAACAGCAGTTCCTGGAATGTAAAGTTTTGGAGAAGACGTGGTATTCCGACGTGCTGCTCATGTTGAGATGGTTGTAACTAAGGTCCAAGGTAAAAGGCCGATCAGTACCATATTGGCATGTCACATCTAGCATTCCCGCAATGTCACCAGTAAACATATTGCCTGCGAGTTGAATGTTGGCTGTGCCTGCGAGTCGAATGTTGGCTATGCCTATGAAGTGCGCGTTAAAAATATGCTGGATTTCACCTGATATATGGTTGTTTTGAAGCCACAGCTTGAAGGCATAGGGAATTGGCACTGGGAGTCGATTCTCAAAGGGAAACCGATCGAATCAATGACCAATTGGTAGGCCAGGAGCTGATTTGCCTAGTTTTCGATCGGGATCCACTGATGACTATCGACATCGATTGTTGTCAACATTGGTGGCCTAGGGGAGGCAAGACCCGTTGACATGGCGGGACACAGAGAGAATACGTGGCAAGATGTGGAGAGAATATGGGGCGAGATGCGACGTTTGCAGTGACGGGTGGTGTTACCATGGACACGTGGTGTTTTTTCATTTGTCTATTTGGATGTGGTTGGCTTGGCTTGTGAGTGCGTGCCATGTGTATGTTGTGGTGTTACTTGTGTATTGGTTGCATGTTGCGTTCAAGGATTTTTGTTGTGAACTGTCGGATTTGTTTTCATCGTGTGGTTGGGTTTTATTAACAATTAAATGCAATTGTGGACCGTCTGATTGGGTTTAATCGTGTGGTTGGGGTTCATTTTATTTGAACCACATGTATTTCGTTGTTGCTGAGCATTGTTTTAGTTATGGGTTCATCTAAATTGTGTTGGATGATCAACACGAGAAAGACAGAGTTTTGGATTGAGTGGTCGGGATTGTGCAAGTTTGTTGAGGCTAGGTTGTGGGTATTTTGAATTTTGTTTATCACGGCTGTGGAAGTTTTTTATCGGTGTTTTAAAGATGGTACTCATGGTGTGGGTGTGTGTTCTGCATTTTGCGATGGAGGAGGAGGTTGGTCCATCCTTTAGCCTTGGTCCTTCTCATATTCTGATGGAGGTTTCTATTGGGGCTTCTGGCAGAAAGGTGTCCGGTAATGTGGGTGAGGTGGTCATCATTCCTGTTTCGATTTCTGCAGGTGGTGGTACTACTGGGAGTGTTCCGTTTCTTGTTGTGGATGAGGAAGAAGAGAGGATTGTCAGGGAGTGTGGGAGAAATCGGAGTCTAAGTAAGGTTGAGTGGGCGTAGAAAAGGTTTGATGTGTGGAGGAATTTGTAGGGGTATGGGAGCGATGTTAAGTTGGAGTGCTTGGATTATCATCTTTTAAACGATATGCTATCTTAGTTCTTTTTTCAGGTTGTGAAGCTGGATGGGTCCTTATATCTGCCGAAGAGCTTAATGGGCATGTTTAGGTGCTTTGGTAGGATGTTGCACCATGAGTAGGATGTGTGTTGTTGCCAGGTCTAGTATGGTTGAAGTGCCAGTTGATATTGTGAAGAGCCCGCTTTTCAAGTCGAGTCAGTGTGCTTTGGTGACGGCAATGAATTGTTCAGTGAAGAAGGGTTTTGCATGCAACGGTGATAAAGATAAAGATTGTGCTGTCGACTTTGGCGAGGAGAGGAGGATATTGATTTTCAATGTATCATCCTCATGGGGTACAAAAGCGATTTGCCTACTATTGTTTGAGCAGATTCTGTATTCGGGGTGGTAGGGAGCTTCACAATGTTTTGCGGGCGGATTTGTTGGAGGGTTCGGATGAGTTGGGACAGTTTGTGGAGTAAGTTTGGTGTTTTTTTGTGTGTGTTGTTTTTGCAGGTGGAATGAAATGGTAAGGAAGATTTATGTGGTTTCTTTGTTTCTTACAGGTACAATAAAAGGCTAAGCAAGAATTATGTTGTTACTTTGACTCGGCTCTAGGAGACAGATCTTCGTTCGGCTGTTCATGTTCATGAGGTTGATGTTGTCAAGACCTATGAATAGTTGGTTCATCATTTGCCTCCAGTGGATGATAGCTTTCCTAACTCAAAATTCTTATTTGTGCAATGCATTAAGAACTTTTGCTCTCAGCTAAGTGTTTCTTGATTTTCGTGTTTGTGTGTGTTTGTTTCTTTGTGTTGTTTTTGAGTTAGTGGTATTGTTGCAGTTTGTGTAGGTGTGGTTTTATAATAACAAGGTAGCAAGAAGATGTTAAGCATGCTTATTAAATCTATGCTTGGAACAATTGGTGGTACCATTGCTAGTAAGAGCATGAACAAGAGCGTTCGTGCATCTATGGTGACGTGGCTTAGTTTGGGTCAGGTACTGGAGGAGGTAGGACAATTGGGTATGTGTCATCGTAGGGCATCTTCTTATCGGAAGTATGATAAGAGCAAGGCCATAAGAGTTGCTGTGGCTCAATCAATTCTTGCAATTCCTTATGATTAGTTTGGGAAATTGAGAAATTATTTCGATGTTCTGAATGAAGTGTCAAGATTTTTACTGAGAAGGTGGATGGACTCAAAGGTTCTGCTGATGTCGGAAGTCTTGATGGTGGTGGTCCTTTTCTTTGTTCTTCAGGTTGTTTTCGATGTGATCTAGTTAGTTTTAATTGTTGTTTTTGTTTTGTCTGCATGTGACTGTGTTTTTTTGTTGTGTTTATAGGTATGAATGTTGGAATCGTGGAAGGTTTTGGTGCTCCTGTTGCTATTTCGGAAGCTTCTTCAAGTGTTGATTTGGGATATGTTTTTTGTTTGTATTTTGCAGTTTGTAGTGGTTTATGTTTGCATAAAATTGTGGTCGCTAGTCGTGCTCAATCTTTGTTTATTGTAGTGATTGATGTTTCTAGTGTAGTAAGTGTTGGTGAGGTAAGTGTTACTGCTAGCGATGGACCGAAGTCTTCTATTGCTTTTGTGTTCACCATTTGGCATGTGGTACACATGGCAGTGTCGCATGCCATTTGCCCCCTCGCCATGTGGCACTCGATTTGGAGTTTGCTCCTCTTTCACTGTCCACTCCACTTCGTGCCGCATGGCACTCTGGCCTCTTTCTTATGCTAAGTTGTTAGGGAGTCATGACGACTACCACATGTTCCTTTAGCTACCCTCGTCATTGCATGCTTCTTGCCACAACTGCCCACTATCAAAGTGTGCTGCGCATCAAGAGAGTGCTACTGCTGTCGGTCAGACTTCTGTTAGCTTCCCGTCATAGACTGCTGTTAGCTACCTGTAAGTGTCTACTATTAGCTAGCTGCTCTCGTCAGAGTCTGGAATCTACTGTGCATCAGAGCCCATGATCAGACACATGGTGCTTGCAGCATGCCAACTTCACTGCTGCCACTGCCACTGCTAGAATAATCCCTCCGTCAGCCCCATCATTGCCACATGTTGCCTCATGCCTCCCAAAGTTTTCACTGAAGTCGCACTCGGCCTACTTCCCCCGAACCTCTTGTGAAGCTCCATCTTGCCCTCCATGAGCCTCCAGAATTGCACCACGAAAAAACCTCTCCTTAAAGAATAGAGAGAAGATGTGTACTAGTAAGTGGCACTGCTTACATTATAAGCAATGTGGACATGGGCCCAAGGGAAGAATAGATTTATTTAAAAAAAACAAAAAGAAAAATCTTGGCTATAAAATAAAGGGGACTTTTAATCTCAAAAAGCTAAAAACTTTAATTAATATATGCTAGCACAAACTTCCCTATTATAGTATTTATCCCAAAACCTTGACTAATTGTGTTAGTGCAACCCCGACCAAATGACCCTACTTGCCTTCATAAGCCCAAACCTACATCACTTGGCAAAACATCTTACAAAATTTGTGTGCACGCACATGCATTTGCATGTGTGTGTGTGTGTGTGTGTGTTTGTTTGTTTGTGCACGTGCATGCACGTGCACATGTGCATGTGTGTGTGCTCACACGTGCAAGAGCAAGGGTGTGTGTGTGGGCTCACCTTACCCTGTGTTAGTGACCCCCTTTCCCCATCCCCACCCTAGCCCCCTATTGTTACCATCCTTTGAAACCTATGTTAGTCTTAGAATCTGTGTCTATGTGGAGGAGAATATGAGAATCAAGCTCATGCAAGAGGGAGATGGTGTTATAAAATTGGTTAGCTTGCAGTCCTAAAAATTGTATGCTTTGAGGGTTGTTTATTTGACGCCCTAGGAAACTTCCTAGGAAAAAACATATTTTATAGCCATGTGCCAAAGCCTCCGTTGCTACAGTAACACTCTTTACCACATAAATTTAAATCTTTTCAACGAATGCAACTGCAATGCACTTTCTTTCCAATGCTACTTCATAAAGAAGGAGATATATCCAACCCACTATGGGTGCTCTATGACAAATCATTTCCCAGCCACTACACTAAGAGTGCTGATCTTACTTTATTACAAAATTGTCTCATAGTTGGCACATTAATAAAGCAATGCTAAGGGCTGCATTGTAACTATTTGGGTAATAATTGTCATATTGGCTTAATTCAATGAAAGTACAATTTCCAACCTAGGCAGTAGTTTATGTTCAAAGAAAAGAATCAAGTGGTAAAATTCCCACATTTTATAGGATTAACCAAATTGAGGAGTGTCCACTTTTCCAAACCATTCACCTAGTTAAGATGAAGAGTTAAAAAAGCATGTTGGTGGTACTGAGAAGGGGAACAAGATGGAGTAAATCTAGCCGACATGGCTCCAAGCATTCGCTTGCTCTACGAGGCATTTTTCCTAGTTGAGGAAGTGCTCTAGGAGTAGCCATGCACATGCCATGGGCTTCCCTTCCTCTGCCTACATCAACCACATTGTTACAATAGAGCTGAGATGTTAGCAGTTTTTACTTGCAACCAAATCAATTCAAGAAAGAATCTAAAGTAGGGGATGAGAGTAGGGTCGAGAAGGTTGCTGAGGAGCTGCTCCTGGGTGAATTTCTTACCAAACAACATCTCCATATCATTGGGCTTGGCACTAGAGTAGTTAACTTTGCCGACTTGAGGGAGACAAAGTGCTGAGGGGACCAACTTTGTATTAAGCACGTATTCCCTGGAGGTGACACAAAATACATTTCGTTGTTGTGGTTGTGCCATAATGCTATTGTCCTCAGGGTGAATGAGGATTGTGATCCATGGCAAGCTTGTTGCATCTCTTAGTTGTGTGTGGGGTGTTAAAGGTCAACAATTTAGTGTAAACCACCATGGTGGGAGCTAGAGGGATCTGAGGTAAAGTGCAAGGGAGTGCGAAGAGCAAGAACAACATAATCACGATAAACAAAGTTGCAAGTGACGAGGGGAATGAGTGGAAAAATGAGGAAGATGACAAAATATGAAGAGGGGAGAGGAGAAAGTGGAGATGAGGAGAGAGGGCATAGCTAGAGAGCACACCACAAATGACTAACTGTACACTAGACTTAGTTGAAAAAATAGAATATATACAAACCCATTTAGGGTTAGGGTTAGGGGATCTAGCCCTTTCATTTATAGCACTCTATAAGGTTAGTGCTATGCACATATGATCACATGATGGTGCTATGTACACATGATCACATGATGTTGAGCGTGAACTCTCAACACCTTCCCTCAAGATCAACATCATGAAGTAGGCCTTCCCTCAAGATGATGATTCTTGAGAATCGAAGAAGGATTGAGCATTACATTCCATCATGCCCCTTTAATGGGAATGTCCTTCCTCTGGGTCAAACAAGGAGCTAGTCGATGTTTCTGGAATAGCTCTTTACTGAGTGGTTTGGTAAGATGTCTGCAACATTTTCTTTGCTATCACAATGCTGCAGTGTGATGTCACCAAGTAACACTCTTTCTCTGATGAAGTGCTCTCTGACATCAATGTGCTTTGTCCTAGAGTGATATACTAGATTCTTGGCCAATGCTTGAGCTGATTGATTATCATAGTATATTGTTGTTGGCTTTGACTCATTAAAGTAGTCTATTTTCGACAATAGTCTTTTGAGCCATATAGCTTCACATGCACCTGTAGTGAGTGCTCTATATTTTGCTTCAGTCGAAAGACAAAGAAACAGTTGGCTGTTTGTTTGACAACCATGATATAGTAACTTGACCAAGGAAAAATGCATATCCTTGTGTCGATCTCCTAGTCTCATGATCTCCAGCATAATCACTGTCATAGTATCCATGCAACCGTGGATGACTTTCTCTGTATTCTATCCCAAACTGTCTTGTACCTCTAATGTATCTCAAGACTCTTTTGGCTCCATTCTAGTGAGATTGTTTAGGATTTGCCATAAACTATGCTAGTGAGCTTACTGCATAACAAATATCTGGTCGAGTGATAGTCAGATATATAAGAGATCTGATGAGCTGCCTGTAGTACCTGTCATTGACTGTAGGCTTTTTTGAATCTTTAGTAAGTTTCAAACTCTGTTCCATGGGAGTGGCTGCAATCTTGTAATCTACCATATGAAACTTCTTTAGGAGACTATCAACATACTTGAGCTAACTCATGAATGTGCTATTTGAATCTCTCTAGAACTCAATTCCAAGACAATAGTGCATGTCCAAGATCTTTCATATCAAACTCTACAGATAAGTCTTGTTTTAGTTTTCTGATGAAGCTATCCTTGCATCCTGTCACAATCAGATCATCTACGTATAAAAGTGCAATAGTAATGTCTTCCCCTTGAACTTTGTAGTACAGAGAATGATCTGCATTGGATTTCATGTATCCCAGGTTAGCAAAATACTTGTCAATTCTGTTGTACCAACTTTTTGGTACTTGCTTTAAGCCGTAGAGACTTTTCTTGAGATGGAAAACCTTATTCTCCTTTCCTAGTTCAACATAACTTGCTGGTTGTTGCATGTAGACTTCGTCGTCTAGGTAAGCATTAAGAAATGCATTCTTGACATCGAGCTGGTACACATTCCATCTGTTGAGTGTCGCTAGGGATATCAAGAACTATATGGAATCCATCTTTGCTACTGGAGCATAAGTCTCATCATAGTCTTGACCATATTGCTGTGCAAATCCTTTTGCAACTAGTCTGGCTTTGTATCTTTGAATACTTCCATTTGGATTGTACTTCACTTTGTATACCCATTTGTTTGTTATGGCCTTCTTTCCTGGTGGAAGGTCGCATAATTCCCAAGTATTATTCTTATACAAAGCATCCATTTCTTCATTCATAGCAGTTTGCCATTTTGGCTTGTCTAGTGTGTCTTCGAAGTACACTGGCTCTTCTGTAGCCACGATGGTAGTCACAAGAGCATAATTGGTGATTTCCGCTTGAATTGCTTTGCCTTTCTGAGCATATGTCAATCTGGTTGGTGGTTTGCTTTCCCTAGTAGACCATCTGAGCTGCTGTGGCTCTGCTTGGGGTGTTGCTAGCAATTCTTGCTCTTCTTCATCAACCTGTTCTATAGATGACTATGAAGTCGATGCTTCTATCTCTTGTGTAGGTGAGGTTTTCCATTTTAAAGATTACATCTCTGGAGATAATGACCTTGCGGTTGATGGGATCATACAACTTGTATGCTTTGCTTTCTTCACTATAGCTAACCATGATGTGTTTGTGTGACTTTGCATCCAATTTCTTGAGAGATGATCATCATGTATGTGGGCATATGCTATGCAACCAAATATGCGGAGATGCCCAATGTGTGGCTTGTGTCCAGTGAATGCTTCATAAGGAGTCATACCCTGTATCGGTTCGGTAGGAAGCTGATTAAGCAAATAGTTCGCAATGGCTATTGCTTCTACCCAATACTGATTCAGAAGATGCTTTTCACTAAGAATTGCTCTAGCACTATCTGTTAAAGTCCCATTATTCCTTTTTGCTCTTGCATTCTACTAAGGAGTATCTACATATGTGAATTGTCTTCGAATGCCATGACTTTTGCAAAAGTTCATGAATGCTGAAGACGTGTGTTTAGCTCCCTATCTGGTTTTCTACCATGGCTTTGAATTCTCGAAATCTAGAAAACACTTCAGATTTCTCTTTCAAAAATTAGACCCAACAATATTTATTGTAGTCATCGATGAAAGTCAAGTAGTAAAGTGAACCATTGATGCTGCAGGTTTGGGCATAACCCCATACATCTGTATGTATCAAATCAAGAATACCTCATGCACGAGAGGTACTTCTACCAAAGTTGGTTCGCTTTTGTTTGCCGAAGCAGCATGCTTCACAAACATTTCCAAGAAACTATAGCTTCGGAATCCCAATTGCCATATTCTGATTCCTGAGAGAGCCTATAGTTGCCTTGTTGAGCACAGAGGCTGAGTACAGGGGTGTAGCAATGGCTCCATGTGAGGCAGCTTGGTATCATAAGCTACTTTATGATATGCATCAGGGGCCACTTGTCATTTATTGTGACAACATGAGCAGTATATACTTGGCAAATAACCCAATCTATCCTGCTAGAACAAAGCACATTGGGGTGCATTATCACTATGTGCGGGAGAAGGTTCTAGTAGGTCTTATTGATCTAGTTTATGTCAGCACAGAGGATTAGGTAGCTAACATATTCACGAAGGCATTGGGTGTAGCAAGTACTTGAAATTGACATGACCATATCTCTTGTGCCATTTTGCAGATAGTGGCATATGTTGCGGTTGAGCTGACATGGCATGCTTATTTGGTACTATAGCTAGCATTTTGTATAAGCATCCTTCCTTGACACCTTTTACTACTAGCTGACATCTTTTGGATTTATCTCTAATAGTGCATTCATCACCATCGAAGATGACTCTATAGTTGTGTTCCGTCATTTGACCTACTGTGACAAGAGGTTCTTGCTGAGCTTCGAAACATAGAGCACATCTTTCACCAATCCTTTCGTACCAGTGAAATTGTTCATAGGGATAACACTTGTCCCTTGAAATAGATTCGATGTATTGTCTGCTGTGTAGATGACATTTTTGTGACCTTCTAATGGCTTCATTTGTGTGAACCATTCCTTACGATTTGTCATGTGAGATGATGCACCGCTGTCGATATACCAAGGATCCTGTTCCACTTGGTCGACTTGATAGCTATAATCCTCTTTGGGATTGAAATCAGAGTCTAGATACATTGTATCAGTCTGATGCATTTCCTCACTTGCAAGAAACGTGTTCCCATGTTCATTTGCAAAATGAATGTGACTAGAATGTCCACCACGATGATTTCCTCTGCCTTGAAAATTCCCTCGATTACTTGTGAATTGACCGCCTTGGTCGTACTACTTCTTGTGGCAATCTCTTTCATAGTGTCCAAACTTGTGATAGTAGTTGCATTGAATGTTTGACACATTGGTGGATGCATTCCCTCGTCCTTGAAATCTTCCTCGGTTGAAATGATGTCCTCTTTGCTGATTCTGATGTTGCTGAGGATGATGATGATGCTGATGTTGATGTTGATATTGACATTGATTTTATTGTTGATGATGACCACTTCTCTGATATGATCTACCTTTGCCTTTGCCTCATCCTCTGCTTCTGTCTGAAGCTGTGAATGCCTGATCATTAGAATGACATATTTGTGCTTGAATAGCTTGAGTCTTGAGTTCTTCACCAAGTAGAACTGACTGAAGTTCTTCCAGTGTTGGAATTTGCCGTTGGATGGCAATACTCTAGACTAGATTCTCATATCCCTCTCCTAGTCCATTTAGAATGACTTGAACCATTTTTGCAGAGTTCATAGTCTCTCCTGATGCTACAAATTGATTGTTGTAGTCTTTTATGCGGAGTACATAAGCATGACCAGTTTCACTACTGTTGCGGAAACTCTGGTTGATTTGGTTTCTCAGTGTGAGAATCCTAGATGTGTTCTTGGACTCGTAGAGAGCTGCAAACATATCCCATGCTTCTTTTGATGTCTTGACTGTGTTGAGCTATCCTAGCATGACATCTTGCACATTCTACTTGATCAAATGATAGGTGTACTTGTCTTTCTTATCCCATTCTGCTTGAGCTTGGGCAATGGCAGGATCTGCTACAGGTGTAGAAATTGTTTGTGTAGCTGTAGATCCCATTGATGGTGCTATGACAACAGATGGAGTAGAGCTTCTTGTGGCTAAATCATCAAATTGTCTAGGTGTAGAGCCATCGACATACTCCCATTTGTCCTAAAGTACAAGAATGGTCTCCATTCAGTATTTCCATGTACTTTAATTGGAGTTGTCTACCTTAGCAGATGCCTCCAGATTGAGGTTGCTAGTCGTAGACATGGTGCAAGAAATGTACTCAAAAGTGTCGTGAAAATCTCTGTATGAATCAACTGCAAATACACTGACTGTGGCAAGTGAAATCTCTAAACTGTCGGTGAAGATAGAACTGCAATATATAAAATCTGATCTGTATCACAAGGCTTGTGCCAATGATGCCGGGGATAGCCAAGAGGCTTTACAAGGCTAAAATGATGTGCACAATGTCGTGAAATAGCCGTGTAGGCTTTACAATGGTGGCATGTGTGTGTGAAATCAAATGCTATCTGCCCACTGAAACAATGTGCAATGCCTCTATACTCTCTGAAGTCTACTCACTAAACTGATGAACATAAGGTTTCAAGTAATGTAATGATGTGAAATCGTATGTGAGCATATGGACTGACTTTGAGTAGGTACTAGTTGAGAATTTTGGGCATGACTTAGATTGGCAACTTGGGGAAATTCAAAGCGTCCCCTCTATGGCAATCTAGTCTACTCTGATCTAGATCTATACCAACCGTCGATCGATGAAAGAACAACAAATAATTCCTTTTCTTTTGTTCTTTTTAAGTGCTGGGTCAGATGCGTCGATGTAGAGGTGAGTGGTCACATGAAGTGAATGTGAAGAGGTAACTGTGCCTGCAGTGGTCAATGCTGACTGGACAACTGTGTTGGCACTGTTGAGGTGGCACAGATGATGATGTCAATAGATGACATGGCAATGCTGATGTGGCAGATAATGTGTCAATCATGACGTGGTTGATGAGCTGGCAATGATGATGTGGTAGCCTCATGGGGCTGTTGATGTGGTAGTTGGTGAGGTGATGATGTGGCTGATAAGGTCTACCACGTGGCAAAAATCTAACCAACTGACTTAACTGGGGTTTACTTGACTTAGCCATAGTTTCCTAGCCACAGTTAAGGACCAACCTTATCTGATCTGCCATGTGTTAGAGAAGGACGGCTATCGAAATCTACAAAGATACCGACAAAATCTTGGAGATTCCATCAACTGTGGATTTTTGTCGCTTGCTTTTACTGAAGAGCCAACCCCGAGAGCTTTGGAGCCAGCCATGTAGAGAAGCCATCGCTGGTTTGGAGGTCGCCGTGGAGGTCGCCGTAGAGGTAGTGTTGTGCACTAGATTCTACTAGGTGTTGTCGATGCAGGTTGCTGGTGGAGTAGTCCATGGGCTGTTGGAACCTTGTACAATGCGGGAGAGCAATAGGGTAGTTTGATGATGGAGGTGGCTTGGCAGGGCATTCCATCATGTGATCATATGTGCATGATGCAATGTAATGCTCAGTCCTTCTTCAATTCCACAGAATCGTCATCTTGAGGGAAGGTCTACTTCATGATGTTGATCTTGAGGGAAGGTGTTGAAGCGTAGGAGATAGCATAGGGCTCAAAAGCTCTTTTGTAGAGCCGTCACAATGCTGGAATGTTTCACGGGAGTAGCAGGAGCCGTCCGTGCTTTGTGTATAGCGAGGTATTCTTTGGAATTGGCATGGCTGCTTAGTTAGAAGTCAGCTGGCGAGTTCATTGGAGGTGCAAGCTATGGAGCCTTGGAGCCTCTTGTAGAGCGAGCTGCCTTGCTGTGTCGTCGGGCGGCTTACTACATGACCTCAAAGTGAGTCGCGGTGCAATGGAGGCTCAAAGTGAGTCATAGCTGTACATGAGCTTTGCGCTGTCCTTAGCTTGGATTTATTCAAGATCGTCATAGGCATGCATTCGATGGCTCGTGAAGGAGGCTAAAGCTCCTGAGGGAGCTTGCTAGGTTGCCTCTTTTTCTTTGCTTGTTGTAGAGTTGTTAAGAGTCTCCCTCTCTCATTGTAGAAATCTCTCACGCCTAGGCTCTACGTATTTCTCTCTCTCACAAATCTCTCAACATAGATCTCTCATAAAATCAGAAGAAAGTAATGAATAGGTCTCTCAAATGTAGAAAGAAATCTCTCAAAAGACTCTCAAAGGAGATGAACAAAAATATTCTTTCAATGGACAAAAATTTCTCTCACTCTACGGAAGTGAATGGAACACTCAATCTCTCTCAATCTCTCTCTCACTCTCAAGGATTGCAATGCCTCAGTGGAAGGCAAGGGAGCTTTGATATCATGACAAAATATGAAGAGGGGAGAGGAGAAGAGTGGAGATGAGGAGAGAGGGCACAGCTAGAGAGCACACCACAAATGACTAACTGTACACTAGATTTAGTTGAAAAAATAGAATATATACAAACCCATTTAGGGTTAGGGTTAGGGGATCTAACCCTTTCCTTTATAGCACTCTATAAGGTTAGTGCTATGCACATATGATCACATGATGGTGCTATGCACACGTGATCACATGATGTTGAGCGTGAACTGTCAACAGAAGAAAAGGTGTGTAATGGCAGGGAGGCACTCACATGCACATTGGGTGATGATGGACTTTTTTGGGAGGCTGCACCCCATGAACTGTAGTTAAGTTTATGTTGGGACTCACCCTATCACTCAATGAGTTAGCATCTGGCCTAATTAAATCCACATGTGAGGCCATTACTATCAGCGCATCTTTCAATTCCTAGGAGAAGACATATGGCGGGGCATAGGGCCAAAATAAGGCCTAAGGTGGTAGCCATTAACTGGAATTTTGAAAAGTTTTCCTTGAATGATGCCAAGTAAGATGCCAAGTAAAGACATGCCATCGTAATAATGATGGACAAGCCAATACAGCTTGGCCCATTAGAACTTCAGTTTGCCAGGGTGGGGACCATGTTTGGACCGGAACATCAATACTACACCCTTTTCTTTGAAGATATAGATCTTTCCATGGTAGTTGACCCACTTCTTATGGTGGTACTACACTATATCAATAGTGTGGCCTGTAATGAATGGCATCCTGTTGAGCTATTACACCTAGTCATGTGTTGTGTGCGTGATTCTTTTGGTCTCAGCTATTCCATGACTGTGATCTAGAGACTTGGCACCAAATTCTCCATAGGCACCATCGCTTCTATTACATAGACCATCTTGAAAGGGGTGAGGCCGGTTGCTACCTTATAAGCTATTCATAAAGCCCATAATATGGAATACAATTGTTGGTCCAAATCTATGTGGTTCTTGTTTGATGATTTTCTTCAGGATCGTCATCATGATCTTGTTAGAGAATTCCACCTGGCCATGAGTGCTCGTGCATAATAGATGACGGATAGCTTATGGATAATCATATGGCACCTTGTCATGTTCTTCATCACTTTGTTAATGAAGTGGTCACCTTGGTCACTAACTATCTCAATTAGATAGCCAAATCGCATGATGATCTGCTCATAGATAAACTTTGTAGTGGAGACAACCAAATTATCTTTCAAAGGTCTTGCCTCAACCCACTTGGTGTAGTAGTTTGTCACCATCAGGATGTACTTATTTTCGGATGGGTGGGTAGGCGCTTAATGGGCCGAAGAAACCAGTCCCACTTTTGGAATGACTCCAACAAGAGAGGTGGGTTACGTGGCATGCTATCCCTGAGGGTATGTTGTCCCAACTGTTGGCATGCATCACATTGCTTGGTAAAGAAAAGGCATCACCAATGACTGTAGGGCACCACAGGCCCACCTACAGGATTTTTTAACTAGTGGTATCTCTAGCAAAATTACCTTCACCTAGACCCAGGTGGTGTTCTCGTAGGACTGGTTGGTGCTCATGTGGAAAAATACATTTTGGTGTGGGCTAAGGTGGTAGAAGGAGTCATGAATGATCTCAAAATTTGGGCTCCATAGAGCAATTCTCTTGCATGAATAGGTGATGTCCTAGCAAGTCGATTGTTGACAAGAACGTACATGTCATCATACAAAGTTGGTATGAATAGCGCGATGTCATCTTGCACTTCTTCTTGGTCCTACACCAGCACTTGTGCTCCCTCTAGCACATGGGCTAGCATGCGTCCATTGACCATTATCTCGAACAGGTCTGTATCCAAAAAGTTATCGATAAATAGGCTGGGGATCTTGTCACCATTCAATTGGGAGAGGTAATCAGCCACCACATGAAAACTAGCTAGAGTATAAACAACAATGAAGCCAAATTGTTGAAGTAACAACATCCAATGAGCAAGCTTACCTACTACCAATTTAGGCTTGCTGAAGAGAAATATTAGTGCTGAATGATCTATGTGAAATACAAAGAGGTTCTCGAGCATTTAGTGCCAAAACTTATTGTTGGAATAATTCATTTTGAGTGCCTCCTTCTCAATCACCAAATAATTCTCTCGAGCTTCGACAATTGGTGGATTCCATAGGAAACTGGATGGTACCAACTCTTTGTCCTTTCCTACATCAATACCGCACCAGTTGTTGCTGTGTCACAGGCAGCATTGATGAAGACATGGAAAGGAAGATTCTAATCACATGCACGATTGAATGATTGGGGCTTTGGCTAGCATCAACATAAGAAATTGAAATACCAATCCCAATCCTATGACTATATGAGTGGCTTCGTGTTAAGGAGCGCATTGAGAGGGGTAGCCACATTAGTAAGGTATCGGATCATGCAACTATGCCATCGAACTTGGCCAAGAAAGTAGGTTCATTACTTACTAGTCGTGGATTGATCTGCCTTGTAGATGAACTTGACTTCATTTGGATCTAGGGAAATGCCATATTTTGAGATGATATGGCCAAGCAAGCACCCGTTGTTGACCACAAAGGCACACTTCGTCAGGTCTTGAGGGATAGCTATACACCATGGCATTTGGTAAGGCACAATAGGAGGTGGCCGATATGCAGGCTCTGCTTTCCAAAGACATTGAAGTCGTCTAAGAAGATCCTCATGTAAGAATTGAGATACTCGTCAAACACTTCTTGGACTAGGCATTGGAATGCCGTTGGTGTGTTTTTGCGACCAAATGTCATTACACTAGAGGTGAAGACCCCCCATTTGGTGATGAATGCCATTTTTTCTTAGTCTTATGTGGCCATTTGAACCTGATTATACCCATTGAATTTGTTGAGGAATGAGTACATTTTGTGCCCAAGCGAGAGCATCCAATATGGAATCCATGAAGGGGAACGGCGGTCACGGTTGTGGCATTGAGCTTGCGATAATCAATGAAAATTTGCAACTTGTTCTTCTTCACAATGGGTACAATTAAAATTAGAGATATCCAAGTTGCAGTGTCATTAGGGTGTATGACTCCCACTTGCAGTAATATATCAATCTCCTCCTTGACCAATTTTGCATAGTTTGGGTTCATCCAGTAATGTTGTTGTCAGATCAATTTGGCATCATCCTTAAGAACAATCCTCTGCTAATAAGATTGAGGGTCAATACCCTTCATATCCACATAGCTCCATGCAAAGTCATCGACAAATGCCCCAAGGAGGTCTTTCAGTTCTATACAAAACTTGAGGTTGATCCAGGTGCTAATGTGGATCATCCATTAGTCCTTCTTAGTGCCAAGGTTAAGGTCTATTAGGGCATCCTTGACAAAACATGTGTGCCTCAGGATCTATGGAGCGCTCTAAGGTGGATGGAACCTATGTGGAAACATGATGAAGAGAGTGCTCATGACATGTATCTCAAGTCAATTAGGTTCCAAGATAGATTAGCTTGGACTCATAAAGAGAATCTTGAGATAGTGCAAAGTGCTTGATTGATATTACTTCAAATGAACCTCCCTTTTATAGGTGAGGGTACTTATATCCATTTTGCTTGCTCACATGTGGGATATCTCCTCCATGCCATGTGGCAGCTTGTCCTTTGCTCATACCTTTGCTCTTCATGTGCTCATGGCACCACAACTCTCAACACCTCCCCTTGGTGCCATGATCCTTTGGCTATTGCAAGGTGGTCAGATGTGAGTTACAAATCCATCACCTCCCCTTAGTGCATGCATGCTACTTAAGGTGGTCAAGTGTGGCTTCTACATGTCAATACCTCCCCTGGGTGCTTTCATAGCTACTCTCAGGTGGTCAGGTTTGATTACAAAACATAATAGGCAAGGTTGGCAAGGTTTTTGCTCTTCAATACATTTTGTTACTGTCATTCTGCTCATGGCTTGCTGACGACTCATTTGCTTCTTTGTTTGGTGTAGCTACCTGCATGATGCTTTGTTCTTCCATGTGCCTTAATGCTTTGTGTGTGGATGCCATGCTTCCTACTATGGTCACCTCATGCACTTGTGCTTTTGGCATGCTTATGACAATGATATGTGCATTCATGCTTTGCTTTTTCATTTGTTGCAAAGGTCTTACCAATTGATTTCTTTCAATATTGGCAGTGTCTAATTGCATACAATGATTCTGATCTGACAGGTGCGTAGAGCTCGAAAAGACGATCACTTTTCCTTTTTGGAGTGTGTCCAAATTCTTCCTGGATTGGAAGTTATGGCTTGTTGAAGCTTTTGTGAAGAAGAGGGGCCTTTGATGATGTGGCACATAGATTCACATGCTGCTTACAAACTGTGCTTAGCAAGGGCTGTGTGCTTAGGTGGCAGTTAGCTAACCCTGAACTTAAACCTAACCATGGTTTAGTGTGAGTTGCTTGACCAATGACCAAACCCAGGGTGGCCTAACTTAACCATGATCTAACCCTATCTACCAACCTTGGCTAACCAAAGTTAACTGCACTTAACCAAGGTAAAAACTTATCCTGCCACGTGTCAATCCAAGGCAACCTTGAAGGAATCCTTTGAAACAAACTCTGCTGCGAGCGATGGCGCGACGTAGCTGCTGTCGACCGCTCTTTGGATGAGGTCGATGAGTTCGTCTGCAATATAGCAGAGCTAGAGTTGCTGTGAAGCAGCTGTTCATATCAAGAGGCTGGCTCGTCATCAACGGTTGGAGCCATGGCATTGAGAGCTATCTTGTTGAAGCTATAGGAGCCGCTCAGAGGTGTTTGAGCCTTCTTGTTCTTGGAGGCTCGTTGCTGTTGTCGATGGAGAGCCGCTTATTACAAGGCGTTGGCATTTCGTGGAGCGACTTGGTTGTTGGACGTGTTTTAGCACTGGGAGTTGTTTCCTTGGAATCTCGAGAGTGTGGAGGCGGCTGTTTTGCAGCAGACTCATTAATAGAGCAAGTAGACTGGTCGTTGAAGCTGGTCGAAGAAGACACTGTTGGCTTGCTTCAGAGTCGTTGGAGATGAGCTGATTTCGTTGCTTGATGGCGACTCGTTGGAGCTGCTACTAGCTGTGTCTCAGCCGAATTTCAGATTTGCTAAGCCATTTGGCCACTGGAGCTTGGAGTCAAAGCTGTCCATTCTGGCAGTCTTGTGAAGGCTTGGAGGAGTTGCTGGGGGCTCGAGAAGTCTGTCAAGAATTCAAATTCAGAGGAAGCTTGAGCCAACCCAAAATCGTAGACCTTTAGCATGTCGTCATTGCAATTCACAAGGATATTGCAAGTACTTCAAGCCTCTCTCTCTTTCAATGAAGCTATATCTCTCTCTCTCAAGTGAAGCTATCTCTCTCACATAAGAAATGCAATGAATGGAATTCTCAAATGCAATGGAAGGAAACAATGGACGGAACTTTTCTCTCTCTAGGGACGGAAATTTGTTTTCAATCTAAAACTAAAACTAACCTAGGAGAACTCATGAGTTCCTAAGGCATGCCTACAACTAATCTAGGAATGGGAGCAATCCTAGTGAACTACTAATGAGCTAAACTAGAAGAGCTAAACCAATGCTCTGATACCATGACAAAACATGTGTGCCTCAGGATCTATGGAGCGCTCTAAGGTGGATGGAACCTATGTGGAAACATGATGAAGAGAGTGCTCATGACATGTATCTCAAGTCAATTAGGTTCCAAGAGAGATTAGCTTGGACTCATAAAGAGAATCTTGAGATAGTGCAAAGTGCTTGATTGATATTACTTCAAATGAACCTCCCTTTTATAGGTGAGGGTACTTACATCCATTTTGCTTGCTCACATGTGGGAATTCTCCTCCATGCCATGTGGCAACTTGTTCTTTGCTCATACCTTTGCTCTTCATGTGCTCATGGCACCACAACTCTCAACAATCCTCACTCACCCTTCGAGAGCATTGCAATTCCCTCTTGAAATCTTGTTCTACTTGAATGAGTTTTAGGATATTAGAAGGGGTATCTTCAGCCGATTCTGGTAATGGATTCAGATCATCCTCAAGTGGAAGATCATCATTTAGTGGTGGAATTTCTTGAGGGAAGTAGTACTTGTTGAGTATGGAAACTACATTCGAAGAGAGTAACAATGTCATGGTTGTTTTAGAGGAACTCTTCTTCTTTGTCATCATCAAGTTCTTCAATCATGTCGACTCCTTCAGCCACCTATGGGTGGATGCATGTGTGAATTGGCCTCTTAGCTTTGACATACATCTTCACCTTTTTCTTACCTTGTCGGGATCGTGATCCAATCATAATGCTAGTCTTCTTTTACACACGCTTGCTGTGCACCCATGGCACACTCACCCCTCCACCCTACCATGTCACACATGCAATTTTGCAATTTCCAAACAAATTTGTGAATTTTGGAATCTATAATTGACTCAAAATAGTGTTAACTTTATTCATCAAACATTTTGCATTTGGGGCTCTCTTAGGACCCAATGCCTCCCCTGTCTGACTCTACGTTTTGCAACCAAAGCACAACCCCTTGGCTCCCTATTTAGGACTTCCAAGCAGCACATCTCCTTGTCTTCTTGACATGTTGAACTGCTTTTGTGAGACTTGAGACCTCTACCTTATTGCACTTGAGAGTCCCAGCCTCTAGACATCTATAAAACCAATCGAACATTTCATGTAGTGCATTGCTTCGTGTGATACCACCCCCATGCCTTATATTTGTGAAGTATGTTGCCTTTGCTCTGTAGTGTGATTTCTCCATTCCTTGAATATTCATAGTCTCCCCTACTACTGCTACAAATTATTGTTGTAATCCTTGATCCTAAGTACATAAGCATGACTAGTTTTGTTGCTCTTGTGGAGACTTTGGTTGATTTGGTTTCTCAGTGTGAGAATCTTAGATGTGTTCTTGGACTCGTAAAGAGCTATGAACATATCCCATGCTTCTTTTGACGTCTTCATTGTGTTGAGATGTCCTAGCATGACATCTTGCACATTTCGCTTGATCAAATGATATGCACATTTTTCTTTCTTGTCCCATTCTGCTTGTGCTTAGGAAAAGTCAAGATCTACTACTACAGGTGCAGACAGTAGTGGTGCAGGTGTGGATCTCGCTGCTTGTGCTGTAGCCATGATGGGAGTTGTTGTTAGACCATTAGGTGGTCTAGGTGTAGATGCCTCAAATTGAGGTTGCTACATGTAGACATGTTGCAAGATAGTACTCAAAGTGCCTATGAAAATCACTGTATGAATCAACTACAATTTGAACTAACGGTGAAGATAGAACCGCAATATATAATCTAATCTATTATAAGGCTTGTGGTAAATGATGCCAGGAAGAGCTAAGAGGCTTTATAAGGCTTGAATAAAGTGTACAAGGCTAGAAAAATAGCTGATGGGCTTTACAATGGTGGCATATGAGTGCAAAATGAAAAAATGTGCAATCTACCCACCATCGATCAATCAGCCAATGCCTCTAAAAACTCTAAAGTTTACTCATTGAACTATGGAACATTGGGTTTCAAGAAAGGTTATTATGTGAAACCACATGTGAGTGTAGGGACCGAGTAGGAACTACTTATGAATTTTTTGGGCATGGCTTTGATTGGTTGCTTTGGAGTTCTCTCCTCTAAGAATGAACTATGCTACTCTGATCTAGATCTAGACCAATTGTCAAGCAATGAAAAGCAGCAAATAATTCATTTTCTTTCTTCGTTTTATGTGCTAGGTCAAATACGTCAATGTAGAGGCTGATGTGAGTGTAAGAAGTGGATCTATCATCGTCATCGAGGCTAAAATGTGTGTGATACTAGCACCAAAATGTGCACTTGATCAGATGAGTGCATAGAGCACAAAAAATTAAGCTTTTTTCCTTTTTGGAGTGCCCTCAAATTCTTCCTAGATCAAGAGATACGGGTTTTGATCTAGGTGGAGGGGCAAAAAAGAGTGCAAATGATGAGGTGGCAAGAGGGGTCACATGGAGAGTGTGTGCCTAGCAAAGGATGTGCCTATGAAGAAGTGTGCTAAGGTGGCACTGGGAGCATATGCAAAGAGAATATTGTGTTTTCCAAGGGGTAATTGTGTGCCATGTGTGAGCAGTGATGAGGTGGTGGATGAGGTAGCCAATCCACATGGCCTAATGACATGGCATGGTGAGAAGGCTCTTGATGATATGATAATCAATCCTTAGATGGTAGTAAATGATGATGTGGCATGTGTGATTGGGTTGATCACATGGTAGATGTGCTGATGTGGACTGAGTGATGTGGTTGATGATGTGGACTCCTTGAAAGACATAGGGCATTAGGGGAGACTTGGGGTCTCCAAAGGGCCCCCAATTAGTGTTTCCTAATTTCAAGGGATTAGTGAGGTATTTGAGGTGTACCAATGGGAGTGCTCCTTTTTGTGGGACAATGCCATGTTGAGGTGGAGGGTGGGCAGACCTACAAACAGCCCCTATTGGCTACTCCTCTTACACTAGGGACCACTCAAACCATCCCTCCCCCCTCAACCCATGCTTGACCCTCCTCCCATATGTTCCTCGCCCAAACAAACCTACAAGTCATTCAAGAGGCAGTGGGCCCTTTTGGGTGAAAATTTCCCCCCTCTCAGCTTGTTACAGGACTACCCCCTCCTCTTCTCTAGTCCAACTCCATTCTCCCTCCATTTTTTAAATGTGGGAACTCATTTGGCATCTTCTCTTCCCCCTTTTGCTTTGGTCCACTATGTTTCTCCCTCTCCAGCACGTCCTGTAGTAGCCACTCATTCTCTCTCCATTCCTAGCTACAGCACCTCCTATAGCAATAGTTGCTCATCCCCCTCTACTCCTTCCTCCATTCCTAGATACAGTACCTCTTGTAGTGGCTGCTCATCCCCCTTTGCACTTTCTCCCACCATTCCTAGCTACAACACCTCTTGGAGTAGCTGCTCATTCCCCTCTACTCTTTCTCCCTCCATTCCTAGCTACAACACCTCTTGGAGCTTCTCTCAACCTTCAGTTGCACTCTCTATACCTTCTCCCTCTCTCTCCCTCTATCGGAGCTGCTCTCTCCCTCCAAGCTACACTTTCTAGTCCATTATTGCTATTGTGATCTCTGTACAAGCATGGTGAGGAGACCATACATGTACTCTGTGTCCCATAGGAGAAAAAATGCATTGGGTGAATGGGTGCCTTGCACCTATAGCTTGAAAGATTGGATAGTCATGAGAGGATCTGCCAAGGGTCCACATAAGCTTCCCAAGAGCAAAAGAGATGATCTTTTGCATGAATGGAAGGGCCGCATCATGAAGTTTAAGCTTGGGAAGAAAGGTTTGCTTGCAAAGGTGCAACAATCTACATGGGGAAGGACATGTGCCTTCCTTCGTCAAGCAATCAATCGACAATACCATCGCATTGTAAGTCTACAATTTGTATAAGACTTTGAAGTGTAATGAGTCAGTTTGAAATTGTATTTTGAAATAGAACCAGTGTAATGAGTCAGTTTGAAATTTTATTTTGAGATAGCACTTGTGCATAGCAGATGTATTTCCTTTAGACTTTGAGGAGTGGGAACCACTCGAGTGCTTCTTAGGTGAGTTTACTGCCATTCATGAGGATTTAGGAAGGCAAATGCATGCTGGAGAGAAGTCCTCTATCTATTGGTATCTTGCCCAGTACATTACTCCAAGGACGGCATCAGGCTATGGCCATCTTCAATGCATTGCAACACCACAACTTGAAGACATGGATTGCAGCATGGTGGACACAAGAACAATGCAATCATACAAGGAAAATATTGCAAAGGATGTCGGCATGGCCATGAAGTTTACATTTGGCTCTAAATGGTTAAGGTTGTCTTGGTTTATGCCTTTGCACATTTTTACTTCTTGTTTTCAGAATATCGAGATGCACAGAACAAAAACCATGTGGTCATGCAATTTCCTACATGAGAATGCCCTTGAGGAATTGCTTGGGGTGAATTGGGGAAGCAGGTTAGGTGAACAAAAGGGTAATCTATTTCAATGCCTTGTATGTAAGGACAATGTGGTTGTCAAGTACCACATCTCCCACCAACTGTTATATTTTGCTTTCCAATATAGGCGCTGGAAGAAAACAGGTGGCAATTGGCTCCTCCTTGACTCTAACGACAATGATAATACAGGGGTAAGTTTATGTATTGGTTCTTATTTAGTAGATGTCAAGAATGTGATTGTCACATCACAGAGGACTCTCAGGGACGTGTAGGAACACCTATTGGTCATGGAGGATGGCATGTCTGAGTCCTTTCACTTTACCTTAAAAGGTGAAAAGGTAGGAAAGTGTGCAGAGAAGCTCCTGCATAGTCCCACTTTTATCCCTCCTGCAATATTGAAGATTGTAAACAATGTGGGGTGGAATAATTGTGGATTTTGACATTTTCCAATTAATGGTGGTGCAATTAATTTTGATGTTTTGAATGGTTTTGTTTCATGTCAATGTCAAGTTTTTCCCAAAAATTTTATAATTCTTTTTATTTTTTATATTTAGAACATTTGGGTATGTATAGGTTATAAAGTTACTTTAGTTTCAAAGTTTCACTATCATAGCCATAGTTCTCCTAGCTACCAAACTACCATGGATTCTGCTAGGTCTGCCTTCCATGATTTCATCTCCAACACTCCATTAATTGATAGAGAGGAGGAGTTATTTCCAGTCTTTGATAAGAGTATAGATGTCCTAGGCACCTACTTGGGATCCCGAGACAATTTTGAAGACCTCATCAAGTACATGCAAGACTACATCACGAGTTTTGCATATCAACTTGATGAGTCTACAAAAAGATGGGTACCAATTGATTATTTGAAGTACTTATTCAATCAAGAACCCAGGTTCGTGAAGTGTTTAGATCGCTTTCAAGCCTAGCTCACACCCCTAGGGTTTAGGGAGGTGGACACTGATGATCTCCTAGTATGTGGAGTCATCGAAAACACAAGAAATAGGTTCCTATCCTATGAAATGCCCTTTATTTTCCTTCTCCAGGAGGGACAAATAGAAGAGGAGGCCTCGACCTCAAGCCTTGACCCTGCCCCTGCCCTTTCCGATCCTCTTATTTCTATAGATGAGCCCAGCATCTACAATGAAGAGCCCATAGATGAAGAAGCTGAGGAGTGGGAAGCTGCATTGGCCCTGGAAGGCCCTAGAAGTGCTCCAGCGACCTCCCAAACCCATTCTACTTCTCAAATTCCATCCATCTCGGGCACCACCTCTGTTGACCCCACAACAATGATATGGTTTCTTTTACAAATTTTATTTTATACTGTCATTGTATTTTGTAACTTTAATTGTTATTGGTATTAATATTTTCATTCACTATTATGTTTAAAAGCATGCTATCAGATAAATATTTGCGCTATAATGGTCATTTCTGAGCAATCCATAAAGAATCTCACCGCACAGCAGAAGACAAATGTGTTCGGCATCGCACGAGGAGCCCAAACATGCCCCATATGTGCCATAGCAGGTTTTAGCACTTTTGGGCTCCTCGCGCAATGCCGAACACATTTGCCTTCTACACCATGGTGAAAAAACATCATTTGACCACTCAAATTCACATTGAACTTGAAAAACTGATGAAAAGCATCACCTAACATGTATAATAACATGGGAACAGTAATAGAACATAAAAATATCTATTATTCATTGGCCTCAAAGGGTAGAGATTTACAAAATGATTCAGGTTACACCAAATGAACTTAAACAACATCTAGGGCCTAAGGGAGGGATCGGAGCAGATGTGCTTGGCAAGTGCAAGGTCCTTGTCCATCACTATTACTCTTTTGGCATGATTAGCACATAAGTTTGCGTCTTCAAAAAGACCTACTATCATTTGCTCCATTGCCTCCTGAATTGCTCCCATAGCGCCTAAACTGAAACACACATCACTCTTGTAATGCTGTGCTATTTCACTTGATCAGGATTGATTGGATTATTTTGCCCCTCTTGGGAGACCTCTCTACTTCCACAGTTAGTTGTTTGGAAGGACTGAGAGGACCCTTGATCGTGCTTGGATCCTTCATCACGCTGGGATTCCTCATGGTGCTGAGATCCCTGGGATCCCCCATGAGAGTCGGATGGTGGGGACTCGGGTTACTTGGACTCCTGATGATGAGAACCGCCTTTAAATCCCTGCTGATCATTGCCCTCTTGGCCACTGGGGCTTGCAGTGTGTTTGGAGGCCATGGCATTGTGAGGAGGACAACGTGTAGCATATCTAAATGGCGTCGAGTGGGTCTAGAAGTTTGTTTAACTCGTGCCATAGAAATGAGGGATTTTAGGGTTTTGAAGTGCTTTATATAGTCTTTTTTAAAGCACTTTAGGGTTTTTCTTTTAATTTAGGATTTTCTGAGTGCACCTCCTCCCCCCCCAGTCTTTTGTCGCCAATTCGGTAATACTTAATCTTCACCACCCTCCCTCCCAACCCACTCACCCCTCCGCCCTGCCATGTCGCACATGCAATTCTGCAATTATTTCCAAACAAATTTGTGAATTTTGGAATCTATAATTGAGTCATAATAGTGTTAACTTTATTCATCAAACGTTTTACATTTGGGACTCTCTTAGGACCCAGTGCCTCCCCTGTCTGACTCTATGTTGCAACCAAAGTGCAACCCCTTGGCTCTCTGTTGAGGACTTCCAAACAGCACATCTCCTTGTCTTCTTGACATGTTGAACCGCTTTTGCGAGACTTGAGACCTCTACCTTATTGCGCTTGAGAGTCCTGGCCTCTAGACATCTATAAAACCAATCGGACATTTCGTGTAGTGCATTGCTTCGCACGATACCACCCCCATGCCTTGTATTCTTGAAGTATGCTACCTTTGCTCTGTAGTGTGATTTCTCCATTCCTTGAGTATTCCAAATGGATAGAGGGCCCCATTGCTCCACAAACCATGGTGCATGTGCGTAAAGAATATGCTATAAAGAAAAACATTGTATTAGAAACCTACATTGACTCAAGGTTAACGCACAAATTTCAACCTAAGGAGGATTACCATGTAATGTGTTATATGTGACTCCCCCCATGCTTCTACCATCAGTGATATGAATTCTCCCAATGTTGTCCTGAATCTCTCATAATAAAGCTCATCTGTTTGACCTTGTCTAAGCAACTTTGTAAATGCATCAAGCTTTGTCCACAGTTTTGCTCTCAAAGTAGCAATTCGTGGATGTGAAGCTTGATTTGTGGTGCACTCACACAAATCTTTCCAGTACTCCCAACCTAGGGTGCTTTGAGACAATGTATATTTTTGTTTATCAGCATTGTGGTTGGACAAGAACATCCTTGCCTTTCCTCCACCCATGGACACTTTAGCAAGAAGATTTTGTGTCTTTCCTGATTGTTTCTTGTCCTGCTTAAGCTTCGCATTGCCTCCGTGAAGTCCCATTAGTTAGAGTAGTTCTTCACCTTTTGCAATGCATTGTGCAGATACTTGTTGTGGCCTCCAATTCCAAGCATAAACTAGATGGAGATAGAGTAAATTATCAATGTATGCAGTTCAACATGCAAAGTACACACGTGTACCTACTTCAATGGAATTGGTAGAATGGGGTCCCACTTAGGATCCTTTTTGGGTGGCACTTTGGTTGTAAGAAAGGATGCCATTTTCCATTGTAGGCTTCCCTTTTGCATCTTCTGAGAGTGGGTGCAATACAAGCATGTCCATTATGCATCTACACCTGTATCATAACCATACAAACACTTGAGGGTCTTCAAATCACCAGCTAGATGCCATTCAACTTGAAACGTTCCATGCCCATCCACTATTAATGTTTGCTTTGCCTCTTGTCTTCGAATAATCGACGGGATGCCGGTTCTCTCCAAAACCCACTTCAATGTCTCGTGGCACTCCTTTGGGGTCTCAAAGGCTGCAAGCCACCATATGTCCTTCTAAGATTGGACTAAGAAACCTTGCTCAACTTCTTCATCCCCTTGAGGAAAATGCAAGGCGTCGTTCATAATACAAATGCTCACCCTTTCTAGCTTGTGCTCTTTTATCAACAACTGAGCTTCATCCATTTTTATAACAAATACTAGCTTGCCATCTGTACAATGAAAGAGAAATACAGTAAGGATATAGAAATGAGAAGAAATCAAGTTGAATGTGAAGAGGGAATTTCTCTTACCTTCTTCTCTCATCCCATAGAATTTGACCATGGCTCTCTACAAATTCTCTACATCCACGTAAACATTATTGAAAGCATTCATCTCAAATGTTTGGATGCCAAATTTATTTTTACTCTTCCAAGTCATTGTGCCACTTACACAATGGTATCCTCCAAGCTTTTCTCTAGCACATTGGTTTGTTTCTTGACATGCAAGCCTTACAGACCACGGTGTTGGCAATGGCATTGTAGATATCTTATACTTTTCCTCCATAGCAGGCTTAAAAATTTTAAAAACAGAGTTGTAAGCTTCACGACTTAGACCAGTAGCATCACAAGCTTTAAGCACCTCCTTTGCTTGCACAAGGCCCTTGAAATCTTTCATTACCTCTCTAGCAACTTGTTTACGTAGCCCTTTTTGTCTAGGGTCCTTCAACACTTCCATGACATCACTTGGCTTTATTAAACTTCTTAGAACATATGAAGGATCACTATCATCCATTTCCATTGTTCCCATCACATCCTCCATGAAATTCCTAAAGTAGAGTACAAATGAGTCTTAGTGGAAACAATGCAACACCACAAATATTTTGGAGTAAGAAATTTCATTGAAAATTTGGGAAACTAACCTTGCAGCCCATATTCTCCTCTTTCGAGAACCACTATTGGTTGACAATGCATCCATAGATTGCAATTGTCTTTTCCTCTCCTTCAGTCCCAAAGGTGTTTCCTTCAACTTTTGTACTCATTCTATCGACTTCTCTCATTCCTTCTCCACAGCACGTTGAACTTGGCGATAGATAGACCTTTTCAAATCTTGTTTTTTTTTAGCGAGCTTCTGGATTGATTCTTCCAATTCATGTCGCTCCAAGTCCAGTGCATGTGCTTTGTCACTGAGTTCTTTGTTTTGCAATTTGAGATCTTGAATACTATTATGCATTGCCACAATTGTAATATTTCCAAAATGTGCAAGTTCTTCTGCTTGGGCTCTCTGCACCTCGCTTGCTTGCATAGCTAATGTCTGAGAATGGTTCAATCGATTGCAATAACTGAGCAATCCAACATGTCCCTTGCCAACAAACCAACAACAGCATGCATTGTATGAAAGGAGGACTCTTTTGGGTGGCAGGTTCTAAAGGATACAAGTTTCCATCCACCCAAAGGTCAAGATGCTTCTTCCTTTGCAATCGAAGACTGTGGAGCACACTTTGAGGAGTTCCACTATATCCCAAAGAGCGTGTGCTTGCATATTCTACCTCCAATTGTAGGTTCACATGGTACTTGTTGGATATGTCCTTGAATGGTGCCATGAGTACTCAAAGAGAGGTATCAGTGATGCAGGCTAAAATGTAGGGGAGAGCTAGCAAAGATGGAGCAGTGAGAGGGAGAGAGTAGCAAGGAAGAGGGAGGAGGAGAAGCAGATGAGGGCAAGAGGAAGAGGAGGAGAGTAGGGCGACAGGTGTAGAAGGGAGGGAAGGAGCTGCTACAGAAGGGAGGAGGAGGGGAGAGATTCTGCAGGAGGGAGAAGGAGGGGAGAGATTCTGCAGGAGGGAGGAGTAGAGGAGAGGGAGCTTGGGCGGCTGGAGAAGGAGGGGAGAGGAAGGAGGGAGGAGGAGCCAGAAGGAGGAGGAGGAGGGGAGAGGGAGGAGGGAGGAAGAGGAGCAAGATGGAGGAGGGGAGAGGAGGAGGGAGGGGGAGGGATGGAGAGGGAGAGGGAGGAGGAGGGAGAGAGGGAGGGAGGGAGGGAGGGAGGAGGGAGGGAGAGAGAGGGAGAGAAAGGGAGGGAGGGAGGGAGAGAGAGGGAGGGAGGGAGAGAGAGAGGGAGGGAGGGAGATTCTAAATTTGAAATTAAAATTTCAAAAAGTGGCCCCCTCCCCTCATTGATGGGGGGAGAGGTGGGCTCAAATGTGGGCTTAACCCACCTAGGTTGGGTTGGTTAGGCCTCTTTGGGACCCTCCAAGCTGCATTAGCCCACTAAGCATTCCCTAATCCATTCCTTATGAGGCCCTTTTGAGACCCCAATTCTCCCCTAATGCCTCTTGCAAGATTTTGTTGACGTGTTCGCATGGGATTATGTGGATATGAAAGGTCTAGATCTAAAATTTTACCAGGATCGAGTCAACCTCAAACCAAATGTGACTCTGACAAAGATACAACGGTATCATATGAATCGGCATGTGGCCAAGCAAGTGCGTGAAGAGCTTGAGCACTTGTTGCAGGTGGGATTCATCGCACTGATCGAGAATCCAGAGTGGATTTCCCCGATTGTCATTGTGCCAAAGAAAAATAATAAATTGTAAATTTGTGGCGACTACCACAAGCTAAATGCAGCCACTATACCTGATCCATTTCCCTTGCCATACATGGATTCTATGTTGGATGAAGTGGCATGGCATGAGGTGTACTCCTTGGATGGGTATAGCGGGTACAATCACATCAAAATGGCTCCAAAAGACCAACCCAAAACAACGTTCATCACATCATGGGGGGGTCTATGTCTGCACAGTCATGTGGTTTGGATTGTGGAATGCTCCCTCGACTTTTTAGTGAGTAATGCAGGAGGTTTTCAGCTCTTACTTGACAGATTTTATGCGGATTTTCCTGGATGATCTCAGTGTGTTCGGAACATTCACCGAGCACCTAGAGCATTTGCAAAACTGCTTCCAACAATGTAGGGAGTTCTCCTTTAGCCTGAATCCTATGAAATGTGCATTCACAGTCCGTAGCGACCGACTCTTGGGGCATGTGATCTTGGTGGACAGAATTGCGGTGGATCCAAACAAAGTGGCAGTCATTATGCAAGCACAAGATCCAACAACACCTAAGGAGTGCTTACGGTTTTTGGGTCAAATTCGATGGCATGATAGACATCTGCGATCCTTGGCTCACATGGAAATTCCCTTGAATGCATTGGCTTATGTGGAACCGAAGGCATTTGTGTGGACCACAGAGTGCAACCAAGCATATCGGCAACTCAAGATCCAGCTTTCCAGAGCACCGGTGCTGATGTCTCCAGATTGGGAGAAGAATTTTCATGTGTTTATGGATGCCTTAGATAGAGCTATTGGGAGTGTCTTGATGCAGGAAGATGCAGATAAATGGTATCGCCTAGTCTACTACTCAAGCCGATGGCTCTCAACAGTCGGAAAGAATTACTCTATCATGGAGAGAGGACTGGGCATGATCTATTCCATCAAAAAATTTCGGCATTATTTGTTGGGCCAACCTTTTGTATTCCATGTTGATCATTCCACATTGTTGTATTTGGTAAAACAACAAAGTCTTATGGGCCGATTGGCATGCTGGGTGTTGCTACTACTGTATGAATATGATTTTGATGTAATTCATCGGTCGGGCTTGCAGCATGCAGTAGCAGATTACTTATCTCAACTGGAGTCCAGAGAACTACCAACGGGAGTGGAGGACGAGTTTCCTGATGCAGAGCTGGCCATGATTTTTTGGGCAGATCTGATCGAGCAGAGGCCGAAGTCATTCCAGAAGGCCCATGGTCATGGTATGATGAGATGCTCTCGTTCTTGTCTACCGGCATCATGCCCAAGTATATGAATAGAGACCAGAGGAAATGATTGGCATTGCGGAGCCGATCCTTTGAAGTAGTCTTGAGCTAGCTGTATCAACGACATCTGATAGAGGCCCTGTTGCATTGCGCTCACCCTCATGAGTAGGAGGCAGTGCTGATGGAAGCCCGTTGCAGGGTTTCAAGGGTCCATTTTGTGGGAGAAGCAATCGCAAAGAATGGGGATTCTATGCTTCAAGAATGATCATCTTGGGACTCACTAATGCTCCCACAACATTCTATGGATAATGATCATAGCCTTCGAGGAATACCTAACAAAAACATCTAGATGGTCTGTACATTGACTCTAAATGGGATGATCATCTCAAATATTTGAGACTTGTATTTGAGAGATGTCATCTCTATTGAATATCCCTCAATTCCTTGAAGTGCCAGTTTTGGATGAAACATGGGGTGAAACTCGGGCATGTAGTGTCCAAGAATGGTATGTCCACATATTATAAGAAGATGAAAGTCATTTTTGAATTACCCCCACCCACCAATGCAAAGGGTGTACAATGATTCATCGAGCATATGGGCTACTACCACAAATTCATTTACAATTATGCTAAGATTTCCCGCCCCTTGTACAAGTTGTTGATTGTATCCCATTTGATGGATGAGTGCCAACTATCCTATGAGACCCTTAAGTTGTCCGCCCCTACTCTGTGAGCACCCAATTGGGACCCAGTATTTCATGTTCACATTGATGCCTCAAAATTTGCAATAAGTTGCATGTTGGCATGGCCGTGTGAGTTTAACTTGGATTATCCCTTATACTTTGCTAGTCACCAGCTAAACGATGCCACAACCAAACAAAAGGGACTGGACATGGTGTATGCAACTCAAAAGTGTAGGCATTACCTATTAGCAAACAAGTTTGTTTTCTTTTGTAGATCACTGGGCTCTCCTTTACTTATTCAACAAGACATGCATGAGTGGTCAACATCAACCAATGGATCCTCATCCTCCTAGAATTTGACTTCACAGTGGTTGTCTGGAAGGGACATACGGATTTCATGGTGGCTAATTTTATTTCCCAAATTTTGAATGGAGAACCCATGATAGGTTTGGAAGACAATATTATAGATACCCCATTATACTTAGGGGACTCAGTTCTTGAATGGGAATAAGATATCAGACACTTCTTGGCAAATGGGTTCCCCTAGGACAAGACACTCAATAAGGATAGGGCTAGAAAATTGATCTTCAGCCCCATATCAAATTGATAGTTAGACAACTCTACTAGATGGATAAAGCTGACATTATGTGTCGATGTGTCCAGGAAGTTGAGTATGTTGAGGTTCTAGAAGAAGCTCATTCTGGCATTGCAACTGGTCACTTCGCAAGAGAGTTTATGGCTTGTAAATTATTACAAGATGGATTATGGTGGCCAATGCTCTTTGTGGATGCCATTGAGTTTGTCAAACACTGTGAACCTTGCCAACACATCTCCATACCACACAGGCTAGACTACATGCCCTTTGTTAGATATCAATGCTCCACTCTTGTGTAACTATGCGGGAACCAACTAACTCTACTTGTAAGCCCCCCATATGAGGAGAAGGCATTTGAGTAGCTCGGTTATCCGGTAGGTCCTGGTTTGGACACCAGATGGGGGCCATGTGTGGCCTGATGGCTGGACGGCTTTAGATAGAGTTGGCACACTGCCAACTAGGCTACATGCAAGTGTAGGAAGGTATCCCATGACTGATCGCACTAAGGGTAGATGGAGCATTTCCTGAGGTAGTCCACTCTTGGGCTACGGGGTCCGTTTGGAGCCCCAGATGATCCCAGATGGCTCTAGGCCGAAAGTTAAGTTGCTCTATTCTATGCCACGATTCTAACATGTGGTCGGTGGCCTATTTTAGGACCCACCTCTAGTCGGCCATTTTGGGCAAACTGGGTCAGCTCCCAATTGGGTCTAACAGACTACGACTGGTGGCTATATAAGAGCAAGCCCGTGAATCCCATATTCATCACTGGCTACAACAACCCTGATTCCTTAGCATCCAGTCTCCGTCCTCTACTGTTTCCAGTATGCCATCGAAGCTTCACACACAGGAGTGCACGATTGGGAGGTAGCGCCATCTATTGTATCAGTTTTATAGTAATCAAATTTTTTATTCTCCATACTATCTGCTTTTTTCTCTTGCATACGAGATCCTGTTATCTGTTAAGCATAGACGTTGTATTTTTTTCTTACATGGTATCAGAGCAAGAAGATTTGGTAGTGTGTTTCTGATTGCGAGCAGATTGTGAGAGATGGCCCAACTCGCAAGACTGCGAATCCCACCATTCGGCGAAAGCGAAAAGTTGGATGGCACTAACTATCCACTTTGGAAGTTTAAGATGAAGACCATCCTAAGCGCATACGAGCTTTGGGATACTGCTACTGGGGTGGATGTGAAGCCGGTTGTGAGACCGAATCCAACCAATGTAGGACAACAAATAGTACTAACTGCGGATCAGATTCTCGTGTGAATAAGAAGAAATGCAGATGCGCTGTGTTCTATTGTCTACAGTGTAAGTGATTCTGTCATGGCGTTAATTCAACATGTCACCACAACGGAGGAGGCATGGACAGTCTTGAAAAATCAGTACGAGACCACGAATCAAATGCGGATTCAAAATTTGGAGACTCAACTCGTGAACGAGAAACTCTCTGTGTCTGAAACGACAGAGAATTTCATCACCAGGGTGAAGAATCTGCGCGATCAGATGACTGCGATTGGCATCACCATCACCACCGAGAATCTAGCACGAAGGTGCATACGGATTCTCCCACCAAAATACGACGGTCTTGTTACGGCACTGAATACGCAGAACAAAAATCCGCCCCTCAACTTTGAGGATTTCAGCGGAATGCTTCTGGAGGAGGAGATGCGTCAAAAGACGAGGACTGGAGAAGATTCGGCTTTCTCAGCTGGATCAAAGAAAGGTAAGGGTAAGGACTCTGGTAACCCATCTTCTTCTAATGATAAAAAGAGAAAGAAGAAGATCAAGTGCTTCTATTGCAACAAGGCAGGGCATAAGCAGAATGAGTGCCGGAAGAAGATTGCAAATGAGAAGAACGGAGTAAAGAAAGAGTCTAGCAACAGCGCGTAGGCAGTACCAATAGAGCTGTTCATAGCAATTGAGGAGATTTGCACGGAGGCAGTTCATGTACCTGTGGATAAACCTTGGATTATTGACAGTGGTGCATCGCGCCACATGACCAATTGGAAGGATTGGTATACCTCTCTACATCTGGTAGGGAATGACATCCTGGTAGCAATCGGCAATGATGCAAAATGTCCAACAAAAAGAAAAGGTACAATTGTGCTCTCAAGTCAGATGGAGTTGTAAAACAGTTGTCCGATGTTCTTTATGTGCCAGATATCGAGAGGGTGCCAGCCCCAAAACTTGATCTCATACAATATGTGTACTCAAATCCTAACCTTCAGGGTCATTCTGGAACCCACCCTGTTATGGTTCGTGTTGTGAATGGAAAGATGTCCCCCACCATCGGTTGTATTGAAATTGCTTTGTCAATTAATAACCATTGTGTGTCGAGTCCGGTCTGATTTTATGCCAGATGGTTTCATGGATGAATATGTCATTCTAATAAGGACATGGTGTTGGGTAGTCAATTACCAAATTGACTGGTGGGAACAAGTGACTACCTTAACTAATGACGGCCGCACATCGTTGGTCTCAATCGATGACAAAATGACCACTCCCACATCCTTTATGGTGAGAAACGCTGACAAGAAGCCTATGATACCAATAGCTCTATCGATGGCTTTCTCATCTACTATAGCCGCTACTCCAAATTCAACTGAAGCTACACCAAAAAAGCATAATGGGCAATGCACATAATGGCAAATACTGATACTCGCTTCTAAAGGATACAACCTCAGCTTCCTCCTCTTAGATCATGCTAAGAAGGAGTCAAGGTACATTTCCACCATTCAACTCTCACGTTGTAGCCACCAAAGCTAAAATCGCATGCCAGAAGGGCAACAATTCGAGAAGACACCAACCAATAAAAAGTCAGCAAAAGTGCCATTACAGGTGGGTATCAAAGCGGTTATTAGAATCTCAAGGATTTTATCAAGGAAATAGCTTCATATGGGTGCCCAAGGCTCACATGTCTCCAGGTGGTACTACTCGATGTCCTATCTCATCTACGACACGCACCCTAGTAGCACACAAGAACTTGCCTCTAAAAGTAACATAGTAACACAAGAACCTACTATAAAAACCTCGTAGATCAAAATAGCAAAAGGGGGACTACGGAAAATATCCTTGTACCCCCGAGTGATTATGTTACAGCAATCGACAGTGCGAGTTGCGATAGTTACACAAGAACCTGGCGCACTTAAAGTGAAGGGTGATGTTCAATGGGTTCTGAAGTACCTTCCACCACACTCAGATTTAGCCTCAACTTCCATACTGGAGACCAACCCAGTAGATCCACAAGAACCTATCTCGAATGAGGTGACAAACCCATAAGAAGCTAACACTCTTTCTGCGCCACAAGCATTTGAGGTACATGCCAATTCCCTCATCAAGACCAGTAGAAATCAATGGATTCCACACATCTATGCTAAACTCCAAGCGATTCTCCAATCAATTGAGGACAATACCAATGAACACGCTTTGCCACTTCTCTAGGTTTCATGCACACTCTTCACAGGTGTGCTAAGCAGATACGTACTCCAAAAAATAACACCAAATTGCTACCATATTAATGCTCCTCACTGCCACTGCTTTATGGAGAACACACCCACGTCTAAGAATGTGACACGCCATCCAATTAATGCCAATCGCTACTTCGACAAAGCCAATCGCTGCTATAATATCACTATCCTGCTACTTTATTAATGTTGAGTCACTGCTATATTCTCATGCTAACATCAGTTGCATTGCTTCATTAAAGCCAGTCGTCGCTACACTATTGCTAAAGCTACCCTGCTACTTTAACAAGTTAACTATATAAATAGCCTGCCTCATTTTTTAGAACCTCGATTGTTCTTGTATCAAAACTCTACTAGATTTTTGTTTGAATCTCCACAGCCTCCCAAAGCTTCCACTATCACTCCTGGACATCATTCACCTACATGTGCAATATCTCTTCACACTTTGTCTCCATGCATGACCGCTTCTCAGTTGAGGAGTGTTGAGGATGGTACAAATGGCACCATATCTCTAGGGCATTAGGGTCGAACCCTAACCCTAACCCTAAGGGGCTCACATGTATATCTTCATGTTCATTTTCAATACAACTTAGTGTACAAGTAGCTATATCATGTGCACTCCTCTTTGTCTCCCTCTCTCACTTCCCCTATCGTGGTATCAAAGCCGATGGTTCTCCCAAGACCTTGCATCTTGTTAAGGCACTAAGCCCTCCTTGTGCAAGGTATTCGCAGATCTTCATGATAGACTTTTTCAAGAGAGTGTTTAATTCCTCGCTCCATTAAGGCAATAAGCCCTCCGTCTAAGGCATCTTCTTCTAATCTTCAGCTCATCTTGTAGAACTCGATTCACTCTCTGTTGTTTGCAACCCAGAAAGCATTTGATTTAGCCATTCAAATCTTTATATATGTTCTTCTGAGTGTTGCTCTCTTCTTCTTGTCCATTTCATGAGTTCTGTAAGGTTTGCCTTCATTGTGAGGCTCTAAGAATTTTGGAGAGAGAGTGTGTTCTATTCCAACCTTCAACCAAGCTTTACCCCAACAAGCTTTATCAAAGGTAGCTTCAAATATTAAGTGGCCATTTACAACTTCCCCGAAGGTCCAAAGCAAGGCCATAGCATATGAACTCCTTCATGGTTTGTATGCCACAAGCTTCTCAACAAACCACAACCAGAATTACACAATCCTTACGGCTCTGCCCATATAAGCCTCACACATCACCCTCAAGCTTACAAGCACTACCGACCAATGAGCAGCTTCACCTACTCCTTAGCAATCCTCCACAGCTCACCAACAACCACTCCATGTCATCTACTCTCCAAGGAGAAAAAGCCAGCTTGCAAAGCTGACGACTTCATCAACGAGTCCATGATCGGCAAACGGGCTTTGGCTACTAGTGCATGGTCACCTTGGAGGAGCTCGCTATGGAGCCACTCTAAGCTTGCCTATGTAGACAAATGATGACTTCAATGATAGAAGATTCAAAGGTGACTCAACTCAAATGGGTTTAGCAAGTGGCCCATGACTCCACCAACTGGACAAAGCTGATGTAGCTCCTCAACTCCATGCAATGAAAAATGGCTAGCAAAGCAACGTAGTCTTCAATGCCATCGACTGCTCCAACCCTTGCTTGAACGACTCCCACTCAAGTCTCATAATAGCTCCCTAACTCCAAGTGACTAGGGCGACTCACAGATGCATCATTAGCCCAACAACTCAATGCCAACGCAATAATTCCTCCTTCACTCATAGCGATTCATGTCTCCCTGGCATTCAACTTCTTCACAGCATTCTACAATAGCCTCCTCCAACACCCAGCTTATGGGTACGGGATTACAGTTGCGCCTCCATGATGACCAATGCTCTAAAAATAACCAACAAGCCAGCATCTCCCTCCAACACACGACTGCACCAAGCTCCCATGCAATGGATTTTTAGACTTGACGAAATCTTTGTAAGATTCCATCGAATATTTTGATTCTGGCGAGATGACACATGGCACCCTCATCACCCCACCTCAAGATAAGGAGGTGGGTAAAAGTAGCCTTGAGAAGGTTTAACCCTGGTCAACAATTGGACAGGGTTGGTTAACCTTAACTATGGTTTGGTCAAAGTCATTCTAACCCAAGTGGAGTTTACACTGGGTTAGCCTTCTAAGATAGGGTTGATTAACTTGCTGACACACTACCTAGGTGGCCACATACGACACCCAACACACAGCATGCCTAGTCAGTAACACAATCATCAGTTGCCCAGTCAGCATGCCACCTCAGCCTGGCCACCTCATTAGTGCCAATTCGCATAGCCCTTGCTAGGCACCAGTACCTCTCCATAGGCACACAGTGCATTTGGTATGTGACCTCCACTACCACATCATCCTTGGACACCTCATCATTTTGACCACCAAAGTTTGGCCTATTCTTCGAGGAGCCATAAGTTTTGATCCAGGTATTGGAGGTAATCCAAAAAGAAAAAATGATTGCCAAATTGTGCTCTACATGCTGAGCACCTTAGATCTTCCATCTAACTTTTCCATAGGTCATCATCATCAAATCTTAATCACTAGAACCACCTCCTAATCCATTGCAGCATACCCAACACTTAAAATGAATCAAGATAAAATTCATTTGTTGAAGATGATGCTTCAATGCATAGTTTAGCAATAGACTAGCTCAGCTTTAGAGGAGATACAAATACACCAAGCCAAGTAAGCCATTGCCACATTACCCCATTAGTTTCCACTGGCGTTAGTCCCATTGGATGTATCATCAATATACACACTCATACACATGATACTAGTGCAGTACATTCAGTAGTTCATCACATAGTGTGACAGTTGGCACAGTTCTCCTTTAGAATCTTGAATTCAATATTTTTACACATTTGCACACACACATGCCACCCATGTAAAGTCACACATTCTTGACTCTTTTCTAGCATTGGTTCCTACACACGTACCCATCAACATGACACAACCTCTTGGCTACTCCCGACACACATTGTCATCATTCTATTACAACCTTCATACTTGGCACACAGGCGTTCTTCTCACATGACTTGGTTTTAAAAGTTTAGCATAAGCCCCATAATGGTAGCTTTCACACAATGTTCTCATGGGTACACACTCTCATCCGTACATGGGTAAGCCATAGAGCACCAGACTGCCTCTAGCATGGAGCTCTTCACATCACACAGTTAATGATACACCAGTCATGACTCGAGAAAATTTTTGTGAGTGGAAATAGAACCTTCTTTGACCATTTATTGCCACAGGATCTGTACCGATTTATGATGCAGACTCGAGCCTCATTGGCCTTGTGAGATCAATAGAGCTTCCAACATCGGCTCAATCATGTTGCATTGCACCACCGTTGGATCCAGTGATCACCACCTCTTTCGATCAGTAGATCATACCTTAGCATAATGATATTTATGCATTAGTGCGGTCCTGCCCTAGAGAATTGGACATCATTAGGTTCAGCCATAGCGTAACCTAGGGAGACTCAGTGTTTTAGCATGCACTTATGGATTTAGTATACAGTCCTTACTTGATGCAGATCAGTGGTTGGATCCATGACTTCATATCAGTCCCAACATCAACATTTGGCACCTCATATGCCATAGGGACATCTTATGCATTTTCAGTTGTATTTCATCCTTCTAGGCCTTCATACTATTAGCTCCACCTTAAGCCTATGAAACATTCTACATCCCATGCCGATGGATGTTTAGCCATGCACACATAAGATGACCTTTAGCTCATGACAGTTGAGCATATAGGTTGGACAAGTTCATATATCTTGTCAATTGTAAAGGCCTCTTCATCAGCAAAGCATAGTACATACCTGCACATTCAGCCTCATATTTTCAGCCCCTTGATACTTTGTCCACTTTGACTATGTGGTCTTCTTTGACCCTGCATCATTCCACAGAGATTATACTTCTACTACAGCATTACTCCAACATGCTATTAGTTCTTTTGGGTTGGTGACACCCTCATATGTCATAACCTACTGGATCACATCTCCATCGATACATCAACTAGTCTCACATCCGAACACTAAACAAAATACAAATTGATCTTGTACATTCACCCTCTACTTACCCAGTGCAATTTAATTGCCCTAAGGTTCTAAGTCTATTTTTTGCTTATCTATAGATGCATTCCTCTATATTGGTGTTTAAGCATAGGATGAACAAGAGGCCAACTTTGTTCTTGCCAGAGAACAATCCCTTGTTTGAAAAGCCCCATATATGATTAGACAAAGACATGTGGACACACTATCTTCTTGAAGTGGAAAAGAAAAATTTTCCTATCTTTTGGCTCAAGGATGGATGGAGAGATTCTTGTATTTTGTTTCTTCCATTTTGACTTTGTGTTGTCTTCTAGGTGGGTCGTCATTAGAGATGGCATGCAGTACTACACCTCTCATGCAAGCATGTCAGGCCTTCACTTGCACTTTTTCCTCTTTTAATATTAATGGTAGAGTGGTGAAAGATATTGTGGAGCCATTGTTACATGTGCATAGTAGCAAACATGCTAGGTCGGATCATGAGAATCAAAAGTTCTATGGAGATTATTATGCCATAAACCCTCCTAGTAATCTTTTTGATGACTAGTGAGATTTTTTCTTTGGACTACTTTAATCCGTTGGATCAATTGAACTTTTGCATTGTCATTGAATGAGGGAACCATCATGGATTTTACTTTTACCAATGTTTGAATTTTAGAACCATGTTACCATCTACACATTGGGTTTGCCTCTTTAACTCATTATACTTTGAAATTAATGTCTTAGTGTAGCGTTTTGCCATGTTATGCAAAAGCAATGGCAAGAGTGGTGTCATCCAATAGCATGTACAATGGGCCAACATCAAATTGTCCATATGTTTGTAATTTACTTATTGATGAGATGAGTGTCATGAGAAATAGATGGTGACTTGAGATCATTTGATCTACTGTGTGGAAATGTGTACTTGTTTCAAGGCCCAATATTGAGAAACCAAGTCATTAGTGTAGCTATTCTTGATTGAGCATGGCTACAATGTGTCTTGAACTTTACTTACTTTAACATTTCAACACTTTCAGCATTTCATAAAGATATTGGGACATAGTGTGTAAATATTTAATATGTTTTAAAGGCACCTTGACAAATGCCATGTACAAATGGTGCACACTTATGTACCACATACATTCTAGCTTGATTTTCATTCTAGGTTAGTGATTATGCAATAGGCTTGAGACATAGTTTGTTTTTTTTTTTTCAAAAGGACCATAACAAATGCCATGCATAAATGGTGTACACCTAGATACTATGTACAGCATGGGTACTCTTTTGATGATTCTTCACTTGCTTTTTTGGCTCGCTCGCATTTCCTTGCTCAACTTATTTTTTTTGAAAAAAAGAAGGGCTAATTATATTACTTCGAGACAAGGCATACAAGAGACTCAACAGCAATGCTGGAGCACAGGGATAACTCCCACCTGCGAAACTACAAGCCACACAGGGCCAAGCAAAAACTGTTGCAAAATGCTGTCAAAACAAAAAACCTAGTCTGGGTCTTCTGAAAACCAGTAAACCGCGAAACCAAAAAAGCTACGGATCGCTGATGAAGTGAATCCTGGAAGTACTAGAAAGTCTTCGAGACAGTGAATCATCAACTAATATGACTCCTCTGAGTCAACATCCAACAATCGAGGCCGACCAATAATCCCTGATGAAGTGAATCCTGGAGATACTCGTAATCCAAGCATGTATGGATCCCTCCTCCGCTGAGCTCCCGTCCATCGTGCCCGCCCGAGGGTGCCAATAGGAAGAGACCTACCAGCATGAGCAACCACCACCTGGCGGGGGGCGAGTCCGCACTCCAGTAGCCCGCTCCACGCACCTGCAGGCCTCAACCCACATGGGGAGCCTCCTGGTACGACAAGAAGAAGTAGAGCCAAAGGAGAAGGGATCCCTGAGGAAGGAGTCGAGGGCCGCCGCCCTGTGGAAAAAGAGTCTTCGAGAAAAGCTCTGAGTCTTGAGAAGCTTGGAGACCCAAGCAAAAAAGGGTCCCTCCTCCGCTGAGCTCCCCTCCATCGAGCCTGCCCGAGGGCACCAACAAGAAAAGACCCGCCTGCATGAGCAACCACCGCCTGGCGGGGGGCGAGTCCGCACTCTAGTAGCCCGCTCCACGCATCTGCAGGCCTCAACCCAGTTGGGGTGCCTCTTGGTACAACAAGAAAGAGTAGAGCCCCAAGAGAAGGGATCAAGTCCAGCAGCCCTGCGGATAGAGCCAAGAGCCGCCGCCCTGTGGGAAGAAGGTCTTCGAGACAGTGAACCATCAACTGATATGACTCCTCTGAGTCAACATCCAGCAATCGAGGCTGACCATGACCAAGGTGCCAACCACGGTCAAGAACCCCTGCTAGGAGGAAAGCAGTGAAGCCACGTCGAGGTAGCAAGGTTCCACGAGCCGGTGTAGCTCCGAGATCGGAAGCGCCAGGATCCCTGTTGTCGAGCTTGACCATCAAGAAGAGCTCTTGACCACCATGGGAGCAGGCATCTCGCATCTCTATCTCCTTGAGCTCGAGGTAGTACCAAACCTTTCCTCGACAAAAGGTCCCGAGCACACACGACGCTTCCTGAAAGATGTTCCTGTTGCTGCGATGAAGGTGCAGGTGATGCAAGCCGCTGGGGCGGAGGAGCAGGCTACAGCCAACAATGCTCCCCTCCGAGGAGTTGCAATGCCCCAAGCCACGGGTGGCACGAGAAAGCAACTTGCACCTACAAGCCCTACGCGAACGAAGCATGCCCCAACAAGAGGGCAAAGGGTGCAGACCACCCAACCTGCCACTGGCCAGCTCTGCCGCTAGAGGTGAACCCACCATCACACGATCGAGGCTGCTCAAGCGAGGTCTACGGAGGCCCAGGCGAGGGAGGTTCCGCTGAACTCCAGCCGTTGCTGCCATCAGATCGAAGAGGGGTGCGAGGCGAGGTGGAGGAGGGCGAGGGAGGGGAAGTGGAGGAAGACGGGGGGGAGGGGGGTGAAGCGGCGCGCAGGCAGCGAGGGGCCGTGGGCGACGGGGCTGCAACAGCAGGGAGGCGGGAAGGTCGCGACGCGGTTCGACCTCCTAGTCGAAGTTTGACAAGGTCCAAACCTAATTACTCTCCTTGCTCACCTTATTGACTGGGGATGCCACATGTTCCTCCATTGCATTGGATTAGAGAGTTTATTAACCTCTACTAAACAACAATGCTCCATGGTCCCATTGCTTGGGCACATATGCTCCTGCATCAAACTCCCCTTGTTTGAAAGATTCCAATATCTTAATTGGAGATGTGGTACGATGACCAATCTAGTTGGTTTCTTTTATCCTAGCTCCTTCCTTTCTCCTCTAGTATTTCTTCCATCGAAAAATACATTTATCCTTTAGTTCCTCTTTAGACATCTAAGCATATTAGTGATGTCTTTACTTGGCCTCCTAATTAAGTACTTTGTGTACTCTTTCCTCCTAGTCTCCATAGTCTACTCATCCAAAATATACTTTTCCTAGTTTGGGCATTCAAAGGAATTATAACCTTATACCCCATACTTGTAGCAAATTATGCTACTTACTCCACCCACTTGGCCTCTTTCATGCCTTTCCAAGAGATACAAATCATCCCCTAGACCTTTGAAGGTTCTAGCCTCTTTGAAAGGACTATTGTGTGTTTTTCTTTTCTCTATCATAACCAATTTGCTGATTTTTGCTAGGATTAACTATTGATTCCTTCCATTGCTAGTTATTTTAGCCCTTTTAGCCTACATCATGTTAATTAGTGCTCTCCTCTACTCTCAAGGACATTTGATATGCATTATATAGAGTAGTTCTTCTCAACGAAAAGAAACTCTCTTTGCATGGACTACTTCAACCAATTCATAAACTTCACAGGTTGCACATTATGTGCTTCCTTGCACATCTAGTTGTATGGAAAATTTGTAGAAGGCCTCCATGTAGTCCTTCATGCATTGGTTGCACTCCTCAAATCATGTAAAGATGTGCATCATAGTCAAAGGAAAGAATGTCTTCTTCATCATATCCTTAAACTCCATTTAGACACCAGAGGTTGTAGAGAGTATCTTATCTCTTGTTGTGTTTGTTCCCACTATATGGTTGCATGCCATTTTATCGTTAGTGATGCAAATGAAAGGAACTAATTTCTATCCAAGTAATCCAAGTTTTGGGCATCAAAGTATTGTTCTAACCCCTCACAGATCTAAAATGAAAAAATGTGCATAGCTCATCCGGTCTAGCATAACATTAAAATAGCTTAGTAGTCTATATATGGACCAAATGCCCCACTAAGCAGTTTCTGTTAACTAGTCTGACCAGCAGGCGTTCTAGTAACGACATACGCAAATTTTGTGTTCTTTTTCTTTGTTTGCCATTAAAAGCCAAGAGGGTTGCATGAGGAATTGGCTTCCCAAAGGTTGTTTCGTTTTGTCATGGCATCAAAAAGTTATGTGTTTCATCCTCCCAAGGCTTTTTCTTCTTTTTTTTAATCAACGCATGGCAAAATATTTTGATCAGTCTTTGGCTGCGGTTGTCATGCAAGTCAACCATTGAGTTGACGACCTTATTTTGCCTGTTATTCATCACCAAGAGAAGGATAGAATGAAATATTTTCATTCAGCCGCATTTTGATTTCCATTTGTGCAAAGAGTACTTTGCTTTATTATTTCAAAGGAGCTTTTCTCCATAATGGGGCTATTTTGCGAGTTGTTAAGTGCGAGCTTGGACATACTTATAGCCAAGGTGTTCTTACTATCACCTATATTTGTTTTGAGGGGGGTCAACATGGGCACACCTGAGTAAACCATGAGTCAACAAGCTAAACTGGTTCAAGTATAAACTAGTCATTTGTGGAGGCAATGCTGAAAGAAATGTGTTAGCACAATCATGTGCCCAAGCTATCTGTTTAGCCGAGAGTCCAAGGGAGGAGGCTAGCTCTTGGTTGGTCTATTGGGAGAGGGTGCAAGCCCGAGGTAAGTACAATGCAATCTGGATGGGTGGAGCATCCACTTCACATAGGGAAGCGGGTAGAGTAGATACACACAGATCGAGGGGGTGAAATCCAAGGGAATGACAAAAGAATGAAGCGACAGTTCAAACCAGTCTACATTAAGAGATTCCATGCAAAGGACAACTCCAGTTTAGCAAGCCTGTAGATATGTCTGATAGCATAGGATATCAGGACAAGCATTATAACCCAGGCCTAGTAAACATTGCTTGGCGACCTCCCCAATGATGCAGGTGCAGTACAAGGGGTTGCTGGTGCATAAAACTGGAGCCGTCATATACACTTAAAACGGAAGAACCGTCCCTTCCTTTGCATAAAAATTGGAGCTCACAGATACGTTTCGAACTGAAGAACTGACCCTGCCTTCAGCATAAAAATTGGAGCTGACAGATACATTTCGAAGTGAAGGACAGTCCCTTCTTTAGCATTTGGCCTCCAAACACTAGCAAAATGTATACTGAAGAATTAACATATGACCTCATATGCTGAAGAACTGTCCCTCAGCTTAAAAATTGGAGCTGACAGATACATTTCCAACTGAAGGACAGTCCCTTCCTTAATACATGAAAACACCAGCGGAAACCTGCTTTGAACAAGACCTTAGGAATGACAGAACCGAATGGCTTAGAGCAAGAGATGAGCTCCGATTCTTAAGCTCTAAGCATATGATTTGGGGACAAAAAGGAATCTACAGAATACGCAGCCAAACACTGTAGTGACAAAAAAATCCTAAAAGCTAACAAACGACATGAAAGGGGTGTGAGTTGGGACGCAAAATACTGTAGAGAGGAAAGAGTTCTTAAAGCTTATACATCCGCAAAAAGCTTCTTTGCACATCCAAAATTGACCTGATATTGAGACCTTCCAGCTTCAAACGGAGCTTTAATCCATCAGCAAACGCTGTAGAAGAGAGAAAAGTCCCTTACAAATTTTGAAAGCTATAGATACCCAACCGCCACATTTCCGCCCCGGTACGATAGGACAGTAGATGAAAAGGGGAATTGTCTCATCAAACGCACCCTCCATAGCCGGACACCTTCGCCCCTTTGAGCAAGCCCCCTTTGCAAAATTTGAAGGCACTTGAAGGCTCCCCCCCTCCCCCAAACCCTCAAAACAAAAAACAGGAAAATTGGAGGGCACCGCTTGTGGTCCTTGAAACAGCAGTTTCTTAACCGCAATGATTAAAGAAACTTCCAAAAATCTGGTAATCCGCTCGTTGCGACTCCTTATTTCGGCTCCTAATGTGATTTCTTCTTGGGCGATGGTGCCCTTGGGATTTTGCTCAGCAGTGAAGTGTCGACTTTCTTGTACTGCTTGTGCAGTTCGTCCAGGCCTCTCTGAATAATACTGTCGATGGCATCTTCGTTCTTCTCATACAAAACTGGAAGAGTATGGGCCAATACGACCGCTGAACAATACGGCAAAAATTCTTTCACCGTAAGTCGACAAAACAAGAAAAACAGCCGCAAATCGCACTTGACAAAACAAGAAAGGCAGTCGCAATCGGGATCATACCCAGGTAGAATAAAGTGAGGAAGTGAAACCAGCCCCCGAACAGCACCAGAAGAGAGAGTCCGCCGACAAGCTGCGACAAGAAACGACTTTAGAACCGAAATACAAGAACCAGCTCATAAAATAAACGACATGCAAATAACGGACGGCATGATTCCCTTACCTTCGCAAACCTCTTCCCGTCCCTTCCGATCGCTATATCGTGGAGGGTGGAGAGAATCCTATTGATCTCAACCTTCAGAACCCTGGCCACTTTCAGGACATGCTCATCCGACAGCTCCAGCTTCGGAACTGGAGGAGGTGCCCTGAAGCAACGTAAAGAACTTGACGGTCAGGAAAAAGGCAAGAAATCGGATCCAGAAGATCATAAATGACGATCTTTTCTTTGAAATACGATCGGAGACGGCAGAAAAACCTGTTGAGGAAAGCCGTTGCGTTGGACCAGGCGAAGAGGGCCACCACAATAACGAGCAAAGCGATAGAGATAAGCGAGACGAAATGGAATCCAATCCACTCGAACAACGCCCAGATCAAGGTAGCCCCTACAAGAAATCCTGCCGAAAGATGCTTCTTTCTCCACAGAAGCACATCGGCAGCTAAAAGACACAAGAAAGAAGGTGCAGATGAAGACGATCGTCAGCTATGGCGCCATGGAAGCTCCCGAAGACCTACAAGGCTTCGAAGAAGCGGGCAACGCAAAGCCGCACAAAGCCTAATAAACATGCAGTAGCAATGCGTCACACAGATACATACAGTGCCCTCCGCCGAGGAGCTCATGGACAGGCTTCTGGCGGCCGAAGAGGCGGCGATATCCGGAGCTGCTGGCTGTACTGCTCCTATCGCCAGAGATGGGAGAGGCGGCCATGAAGTGAGATTCTTGGGAGGAGGGGAGGTTCTTAAGGTTCTCCAGGACGGTATTGAAGAGGGCGGAGGCGGAGGAGTCGCTACTGTGGGAGTTGGACATGGTGGGAAGAGAAAAAGGGGATCGATGGGAAGCTGGGGAAGAGGGGAAGGTGATGGAGATGGAGAAGGAGGGAGAAGAAGAGGGAATGGAAGAAGGGAAGGGGATCAAAAGTGGGAGGGAAGCTTGTCCGCCATAGCCAGGAGCTCGAAGAAGCTTTGAAGCTCAAAAAACAGTCTCTGTTGCTCTAAAATGAAGAAGATGAAGACGACGAATTTCAAACCCTCATAGGGTTTACTTAACTTAACCCCACCGGTTACAGCCTTTCATCCTTGCATCTATTCACCCATCTAGAGAGAGCGGGCGATTCACACATTAGATCACCTCACCTCTCTCCCTGCATTCAATTCCCTCGGAAAAACTCTTGTTATTGCCGGCATGCCCTTCATAGATGGTCGTGTGTGTGTGGAGTGGACAATTCTAGTGTTTGCCCACCTCCGCTGGTGGCTGCCGTGAAGTCCCTTGTTAATGGCCAACAACAGCTTAATGCTCGGTCACCTCACCTGACTGACTCCCTCGAAAAGACCCCTATGCTTGTCAACCGTAGGCCATGGCCAGTGTGACCTCACAGATGGCCATGTGTATGTGTGTGTGTGTGTGTGTGTGTGTAATTTCCACAAAAAAAAGTGTGTATGTGTGTGTGTGTCTTTGTTTTCACTAAAAAAATGTGTGTGTGTGTGTGTGTGAAAGAGAGTTTCATATTTACAACTTAACTTCACCTTTGACTTGGGCTCTCGTCTCTTGCACGTCACATGGGGCAGGGTTGGACATCACTTCATAGAAACGAGGAAAAAAAGATGAATCACATTCGACAGGACTGCCCGGAAAATGTCAGAAACATTTAAAGGAAGCCCTGATCTTCCCTAAAGAGCAGGCCAAAAACACACGCCCATCCTCGTGAGTTGAGCAGACTCATCGGAAATGAATTTGTTGACATTTCTCCCCATGTTTGCATTCGAAAATTTGTTCAACTATGGAGCCTACAACAAGAGTTGAAAAAGGGACTTGTCTTTAATGTCACCCCATCAAGCCCACCAACATCCATCCCACTCCCATTAAAGCATGCCATGCCACCCAGTAGGTTAGACAAACATGAACTTTGTCCTTCATCCAACCCTTGTCCTCTCGCTGCACATCTCCTATGAGCATACATAGCTCATGCTGGGGAGGTCAATAATGTACATTGACTACTTCATCGATGAACAAGGTGAATGATATATCTATTATTCGTTAGGCATGCCTGTACGTGAGTGAAATGCCCAGAGAGAGCATAAAATTGGAGGTAAGGAAGAAGGAGATTAAGAGTGTGCAAAGAGGAGTAAATGAGAATGGCCCAAAAGTCATAAAAGGGCTCTCTACCATTGTTGGGAGGAGTCAATGGGAATATTTCAAAATAACAATGAATCCACCCAACAAGTGCTAACAAGCATGAATAATAATAACTAGGTTGCGGTAGGCAGCCTTTCCGTCGTGGAGCACATTACTATAGTAACTCGAAATTGAACTTGAATCCTAACTTTTTATCAACTTTTTAAAGGAAAATGGACATGAGACACGATGCAGGGTCCGTTAGGACCCGATCCTCCCTGCAAATGTCAGGGGTGGTGATTTTTTATTGACTTGGCCATATTGTTTGTCCATCTTGGGAGTTGAAGCCCAACAAATACATGAATAAGGCGATGCTCAAAAGAGCTCATAACTCATCCTCATTGCAATATTGTCACATGGACTACAATCACATGAATAAAGGTGTCAATATCTTTCGATCTTGCATCTAGCTTGGATTTCCTTGCTCCCTCGCATCAAAAACATGCATCAAAAGAGAGGAATGTTGTAATAATTCAAATTGAAAAGAAGCAATTTTGAATGGACCAGTAATTCAAAATATTTGTATGATAATATATAATATATAATTATTATAACCACACAGTGTGGGCGGGGAGGCGGCGCGCTTCCTTCCCCAAAGAGTTATAATCTGAGGGAACGGGCCCTTCCCCATGTGCCAAGAATATAAGCGCCAATAATATAAACGCCAAGAATATTAGCGCCGAGAATAAGTCTTGCGAATGGATAAGGTGTTAGCATATTACTTGAGTGTCAATAGTCGTAATCGTAGTTGCACATGGTAAGTCCATTGCAAGTTCCCTTCCTCTCATCTCTTTGTTGAGCTTTGAGCTCGAGTTTCCTCCACCAGCCCATTAATGAAACTTGCAGGCTTTGAATCCGTTTGCAGCGTCCGGATTGATGGAACACTAATATCTGTGTCCACCCAATGAAGGAATTAAAAGTTCTTCAAAAAGCAAAGGATAATCTAGAAAAAAAGCAAGGATAATCTGTGTCGGATTCTTTTCGAATAGAATTGGATTTCAGAATGGAATTGTCACACTTGCCTACAAGCAAGTCTCAGTGGTGAGCATGTACCATCAACGCTAGATGCTTTCCAGCCAAAAGCACTGGATCAGTGGGTAGCCTAGTCAGGTTTCACTCGGGAAATAAATAGGTACCCGTCCCCCAAATCGAACAAAGAAGCACCTGGCGTTTGTGACTCCCAAGCATTAAAGCTTTCACTTACAACAGATCGGCTCATACTTGACAAGAAAAACAAGCGAGAGCCCCTATCCCATGAGCAATACTTCAACTCGCCATGAGAACACTTATTATCGCAACTACCGTTTAAGCTTGACTGAAGAAAATGCAAGATTGACCTTCCTACAAGCCAAAAATTCAGCTGATCTTTTTCTCTTCAATAGGCTCGCACAATCACCCTACCCAGCTTGAATGCTACGTATCGAAAGGCGATCAATCATGTATGTAAGCAATGAAATTGATATCTTTCTACGTTCTTTGAAGTTACAATAGTTCATATTAGTGCTGGAAAACGCTTGGACAGGCCCATCATTATGTTGCAAAAACTATTGCTTTCGTCTTGGGCATTCTGCTGCTTCGTGTTCTAACATCGCCTTCAACCTCTTTTGATCTATGAAGCAAGGCGCATTTGGATTTGTGCGATGAGTTTGCATACATGCTTTTCTTCAAAGCACAGACACAAGGTGGTGGAATTCGTTGATTATGGAACTTGGGCAATGAACACGGTGCTGGGAGAGATGGGGGCCAATTGCATTCCCGATAGGCTAAGGGTAGGCTTACGCCCTACAAGCATAGAAATCATCTAAATAAATGTGGGTCGCTATTAACCAAGAGGCAACTTGAACTGAACCCGTCCCATGACAAACTTGCAAATTTGTAAACATTTGCAGTTGTTGATAGGTCTTTGAGGTGTAACACTCGCGAGGATGCTTGTGGGGAGACTCTTTCTACTTCCCGCCAACGATTGCATCGAAATGTTCCGCTAGATAGCAAGCAAGTCCTCTACAATACCTTAAAAACTAGATCCCATTCAAACATAGCTGAAGTGTGAGGGAGTATCAATGCCATCAAAATCCTTATCGCCACACCATTCTTCCAACTTGCTGGAAGCGCGTTCGCTTGGCGGCTTCCGACTTTGCGATCAAGCTTTTGTAAGTGAGGAAAAGCACGCCTTCATTCATGCCCAGCTTTGTGTAAGAAAACTTGTTGAGGGCATGCACAGGGAGGCAATGAGCGCCAACATTGTCGAGATCTCTCCGGGCATCAAACTTGAGGTTAGACAGAACGAAAAGCCAGAGGGCTTTGCCTGCCAATTCTACCATATCAACCCAACAATGGTGCGACCCTTTCCGACACCAGCATGAAGAATCTAGCACGAGAGCCATCGGGGAGGAACTGGAGGTGCCATTGAGCATGAAGGTGGGTTGAGTCTTCGTCCTCGCCCTCCTCCTCCTCCTCCACAATCAAGCTTCTCCTTCTCCCCTTCGCCACCATCGCCAATCCTCCTCCTCCTCCTCCCCCCTCCTCCTGCTGCGATTTCCCTAACTCGTACATGGCTCTCTCTCCTTCTGCTTCTTCTTCCTCTGTTGTTGCTATTCGCCCTTTGCCCACAACATGATAGAGGCCAACATTGATCTGGGGCTGCGGCTAGGATATCTGCTTTCCATGCGAATCTATATGAAACTTGGGAGTCAAAGATTGGGATGCAATTTTAAGTCACAAATCAACGAAATAAAACAAGGAGAGGACCGGTGATCAATTTGTACCCCTGAGTACGAAGGTTTTTGCACGATCGTGTATGGATAGAAATCGAGATATTTTGAGATCAATCAAAACCGAACCATGAATTAGAGCTATCTGAGAAGTGAGACAGATGAACGAAGGGCGTAAAGTTTAAGACTCAACTAAAGCTTTTCTTTTTCGCACATGGCTTGTTTACTTGCTCTATGAAGCTTTTCTTTTTCGTCTGCACATGGCTTGTTTGCTTGCTCTATCTCTCACATAGTATAGATCACATATCTTTGAGGAGAACGATATCGGGATGTCGCTTTTCAAGGTGACAAGGAGGATAGATATAGAGCGTGATGCGTTTCTTTCCCTCCTATAACCTCTGGTCTTTGCGCTAACCCAAATCGCTCTTCTTGTTAGTTGTCTTTGTACAAAGCGCTTTTGATAACTCTTCTTAATTAGAAAACCAATAGCAAATTTGGAAGAGTGCTTGTAGCCCTTCATATCAATCCAACATCAAGGGCCTAAAATTGAACATGTGGCTCAAGGAGAGGTGAGAAGACCCAAACATCTCCCTAGGCTGCCTACCGTAATAATTTTATTTTTCCCATCTCAAAACCAGAACCTTCACTAAGACCTACCCATGGCAAGCCAAAAACCACCTCGATTATATTTCTCAACACCATGTAGAAGACAAAGCTCATCACATCGTTTACAACGGAGGTGATGTCGACATCTATGTGTGGTTACATGAGCACTATGCATTTGTTCATTGGTTATTGGAAGGGGGGTGCAGGATGTCCCATGTTGGACAAGGTGCTAGAAAAGGCCGCCTCTAAAAATCTCGAGGAGGTTCAGGTATCACCTTCATGCCTGGTGAAGTAGTAAGTGGTGCTTTTTTCATGGGGGTGCCTCCAAGCCCCTGCCATGGGCAGCCATTCTTAGCGCTATTATAAGTAAAAATTGTTTCCACCACCCACACACAAGTCACACTTAATTTGAACTTTCCTTATTAATTAAGCACCCCAAGACACAAAGGCAAATCAAGAAAATCTACCTACTAACATAACCATGGCTTGAGTCTTTTAGCAAGTACATGCTTATATGGCACTGCCTGATCAATGGATGGAAGTTCCTCAAACTCACAAATATTTAGATGCAACTAGTAATATCTGCCATTGGCTCTTTCAAATCTTTGTGGGGTCTACAAAGTGTTTTTGTGCATTCTCTATCCTAATTAAAATGAATTAATTAGGAGAGAGAATTTTAATCAATTATTAACCTAAAGCCTATCCCTATTAATTAATGTGAATTTGTGAATTAACCTAAGCTCTCTGCTTTATGCCTCTCCACCTCCCTTTGCCGCACTCCAACCTCGTCGCTCTGCCCTCTGCCTCTCCTTCTCCACCTCTGCTCTCCCTCCCTACCCTCCTCTCCTCCTCCTCCTTCCACCCTCCCTCCCACTCCCTCCCCCTCATATATTCGCTCATGGTGGAGTTCTAGATTTCAAACCTTCTCGAATTCAGCACGTTCTAGATTTCCACAAACGTTCTCATATCAGTACGTTCTACCCTCAAATGCATTAATATTCACTATTCACCTTACCTTAATCGCCACTCACCCATCCCACGACAAACACTAATACGAATTTTAACATAGTGGGCACCTATCTATTTTAGCCCCTTAAAAAAGGGGAAAAAAAAACAACATGTAAACGACAAAAGCCTACAACTGTGTTCACATTAAGTGACAAAAAAGGCTAGCACTTGCTAGGATCTCTCTCTCTCTCTCTCTCTCTCTCTCTCTCACACACACACTCACACACACACACACACACACACATACACACACACATGCACGCACGCACGCAATCAATCAAGAAGACATCCGAACCAAGCTAAGTGACTTAAGCACGCATGCATGCCCAGACACACACATGTGCACACCATGAGAACTTGTGCACTTTTGTCCTTGACCTTGGCAACCCCACTCCCACTTTGTATTAAAAGATCCATGCACTACCATACAATTAGACAAGACAAGATACATGTAGAGGTGAGCTCTTCTCCTCCAAATTAATGTCTTGGATCAATTTCATGTGTGAACATTCATATCCCTAGATTCATATTCCATGCTTATAATCTTACTATGTTGCAAGATGATAATGTGAGCCAAAGCCACATAATTGTTTTAAAAAACTCTCCTTCAGTCATCTATTATTGGTTTTAACTACTTCTAATCATCCTTTTGTAGTGATTGTTGATTGGATATTAATAAACAACAAGTGGACCACGATGAGATAAAAAATAAAGAGAAACCAAAATTGATGGTTAAAGAATTATATGTATTCCTATAGCTCTAGTCCTAGAATACACAATATGTATTCCTTTAGCTATCACCCTTGATTTCAAAATCATCCCTTCACATCGCGAGGTTTACAATATCAACCTTTGGACAAAATGTATTCCTTTAGCTTTCACCCTTGATTTCAAAAGCATTCCTTCACATCATGAGGTTTACAATATCAACCTTTGGAGAATTGAAACATTCTTCTTTCTTTTGCATACTTGAGTTACAGCATGTATATAGGAATGATCCCTAGTAGGGAGGAAATCTCCAAGAACATGCAAGCACCTGTAGGCTATAAGTGTATGCTACAAGTGCATTTGTTAGATTTCCCATCCAAGTGGTCAATTTGGGCTCATTTTCCCAAGTGGAGGGCCCTAAGAGGTGGAGGATACATCTATAATCGAGTGTCCAACACTAGCAGCAATGGATATGGAGTTGTTGGAGGCAAGTGGGGTTGTGGTCTTGCAAGTGTGTGATTTGAAGGTAGAATTTTAGTGCAAGAATGCTATGTTAGTTGTAGCACAATTCAGGTTGGTTACTATGCCAAAATGATCTCTAATTGGATGATAGATATTAAACCTATGTCAATGAACTAAATTATGAAGCAAAGTTGTGTTAGCTATAGTATACTTTAAGTTATTCCTCAGTAAGTGCTAGAATAATCCGTGATCAGACTCCCTGATTAGAAGTGGAGATTTAGCCTCTGCTTCCAACCAAGGACCGTTATATTGTTGCTCAAAGTGCAACCTTATCTTTGTCTTCCCAATGTGCAATAGTCCTCATTTATATCAAACATCACTCCATTCTATGATGTTTCTTTTCATCAGGTAAAAGTAGTTCACACAACTCATCAAATGAATGGAATTCTCCATTCATGTGAGATTTATGCTTATAACGTAAATTTGAAAAGTGAGAGCTAAAATATTAGATGGTATACTACCAAGGCATTTGTCATCTACTTTGCCTCTCACATCTTCCAATTACTACTTATTGTTTGCATCATTATAATATACCTTGATGTGCCTCATTGTGCCATCTTAGTACTATAAATAGATTTCCATGAACAAAGATCATGATGCACGTCTATCTTGAAAAAGAGCTTACAAGCATTCTCCAAACCTCTATTGAATTTTGTGTATGCTTTAAGTGCTTGTTATAATTTAATCCTTGGCATATATTAGTGGCAATCTTCCTAAAGCATCATCTTGGTCATACGGCATTGTGGTGTTGCTTTCTAAATTGTTTCTCATTTTGTACAGTCCCACAAATATTTTGCTATAAACTTGCACCTAAGCATTGGTTCCCACTAACCATATTCCAAAACATACGATGCACTATGTTTTTGGAGACAAAGGTATTCTATGTACAACCTTTGTAGTATCTCATTCATGATTTTTTAGATGTACAAAATGCAATTGAATGTGAGGTCGAGATTGTCATCACAATCGTTGTCAATGAATATTTGGAGTATAGACCTCTTAAGGTATTGTATGGGAAACCAAAGTAATTTTTTAATCGTTCCTAACTCACCAAACTTATATGTAAGCTGCACGGTTTTTCTCAAATATATTATCAAAATAACCACTATTGAATTGATCACAATTTAGTAGAAGTGATGGTCCATTATATATAAAAATTGCAAGAGATATGCATTTTTGTAAACTAATAGGGGGGCCATGTTTGAAAAAATACCATTAATTTGTGTGGTGAAAAGGAAGGACTACGATGCAAAAATTAATAGATTCGAGGTCCAGACCTTAAAATCTACTGGCTGTTATTCTATATCTCCCCTTTCGCCCGAGCTCCCGTCGATCCTCCTTCCAGCTCCCCTGGATCGTCCTCTCTCCACTTCCCCTTCCATATCTGTGTTTCCCGTCGATCCTCCTCTCTGCTTCCCCTTCCATATTTGAGCAGTTGGCCAAATCCATCGTCCACGCAAATCTATCGTCGAGCAGTGGAAGGTAATTGGAAATCAAAGGTGATCACTGGTATCTACTGATCACGGAGCAAAGTAGAAATACGGAGATCGGTGACCGATGTGTTGACTATATATGTTGCAATATAAGAATTCTGGGATCTATAGTAAAAGATCACGACGACTGTAAGTGTACAAGGGGAGATCTATGGTGGAAGATGATCGATGGCTGGAGCTCTATCGTGATGCAATAAGAAATTCTTCATCTCTTTCTGTAGCTTCCACACACGCCTATTTAATCCGCGACCTGTGGAAGATGATCAGGACGTTGATATGGGAGGATGAAGGACAAGGACGAGATCGAGAAAGGGTAGCTGCAGATTGATAGAGGCGTAGGTGGCAACGAGGCGGAGAGGAGGTAGAGATTGAGAGAGGAGATGGCAGCGGCGAGGGTCAGGGGAGGTGAGAGGGGGAGGGCCAGGCAATTGTTAGATTAATTACGTTAATAATAGGGAGTTTAACATAGGTTAAATTGTTATTCAGATGAGCAACTATTTTTCCTAAAAAATTTTGCAAACAATGCAATGTCTGTATATGCAATGTGATTTTTGAATGCCCACACGATTCAAACACAAAATTATCAACTTGTTGGAAGAAATGCCATGCAAATCCGATGCATAAGTGCGTAGATTATGAATTTTTAAGATTAGAAGACTCGTTAGGAGTGAAATGATTGAATGGGATATGTAATTGGCTCATACATGGGAGAGCACATGTCACATCAAGGAGAATCCCCAAATTTGGAACTTCCCTGGCACACTAGAATACCTTCCCATTTTGATCCTTCCAAAGCTTATACAGAGTGAATCTTAATTTAGGATTAAATGGGAACTAAATTTGCATTCAAGATAGTTTAACAATATATAAAGTTGTAAGAAAATTCTTGGCTATAGCATTCAATGGACCTCATTAAACAAGGCTAGCCCTCTACCCATGCAAATGCAATGAGAGTAGCAATGTCATGTGAAAGATATTATGGTGTTTCACCAACCAAGGTAAGCCTTACAAGTAATTATCAAGCGACAGAACTAATAGAACCAACATAACCTTAACATATGAAAGTAAATAACATAGGGATCTCTCACTAAAGGTAGGGTTGATCATTGGCTCCACCTCCTTTGTCGAGCATGTATGCTCTCTTGTCTCCTATGTGAAGTGTACATAGCTCACCCTAGGGATGTCAACAATAAGCATCAACTACTCCATCTATAGAAAACCCCTAGAATGGGTGCCCACATATGTGCAATAGGTCATGACAACCCCAAGAATGTTGGTGATGTAGACATATCAATGAGAACACCATGTATTTGGCTAGTTGTTGAAAGGGTTATGGATGATGTGCTGCCCCAAAGAGCCAGCTCTAGATCTTACCTCATTGTATGAATACCCATGTCAGCAATCATATGATCCTATAGGTAGTCCATGATAAGGGTATTTGGCATGTTAATGGGCTCCACATTGTGTGTTTTTGCAGTCCTAGTGCTTGATTGATTCTAAAAGAATAAACAAAAAACATGCTAGCACCCAAAGGATAGCGATGAGAAAGAAGAAATAGAGGAAAAGTCAGATCTACCAGAAGTGGAAGAGAAAGAGACCATTTAGTGCAATATGAGTGGCAAAGAAGGATAGCTTGTGGCTGGCCTAGGGGACCCCCCCCCCCCCCCATGTCTCTCTCTCTCTCTCTCTCTCTCTCTCTCTCTCTCTCTCTCGTGTTCATGCACACACATTTTTGTGTGCACATGTGTGTACACCTGTGTGCCCCCCCACACATACATGCACACATGCATGTGTGTGCATGCGTACGCGTGTGCGCATACACACACACACAAAAAAAAGCCAAAATCAAACTTGAAAAGACATACCAGGAAACTACTAACTTCAAAATGGTATGCAAACAAAATATGGACCGACTTCAATGCAACTACAAAAGACCACGACCGAGTGTGTGTCATGGGGTGTGAAGGATTAGACTCCACCCTTATGAAATTTTGCAAAGTTTGATGAACTTTTATGCTTACTACGCGAATGTGATGGATAACTTTCTTATGACATCCATTATAAACGAAGTTTTTATTCCACAAACAATTTACGTGGATCAAAGACTTACTTCAATTTTGATAAAGTAAAAACTATGAAGCATATTCTTATTATATTATGGTCCTTATGGGTGATGAAATTCATACACTAAATCATTATCCATTTGATTTCTCTTTGCAACTGTAAGAAAAATTTGTAGAAATTAGTGCTCTTAAAAAGGATTTAGACTTTGATGTCTAGAAGGATTTCATAATTCTAAGCCGGAGAGTCGATATTAAATGGACAAAATTGTATAGTTAAATTCTTGTTGAAAAAAGAATTAACGTCTCAAGTAGAAATTTAATCGGGGTCGGCAATGGATCTCTATCCATGCTATCTTGAGTCATTCTTGTAGAAAGACAATGATTATAATGGTTGGCATTTGTTTGTTTGAACTTAAGATTTGAATTACGTCATTTCTAGATTTAGAATATGAAATGGATAAGACAACTTTGGTGCAAGTAGGTAAGGTTAATGGACACTATCAGTGGAGTAATTGGATCTTTGGTGACGTGAGCAGCTTCTCCTTCCTCATGGTAGTGGTGTATCTCACCCGTTGCCACCTTGCACTCTTTGACATTGCCTGAGCTTTCCCCCTTTGTTGTGTTTTCTATTAATAGCTTCAGGAATGAGCCCTTTCATCTGCATGGTTAGCTTCTCTCAATTTCCCACATTGTCTGCCTAGACAGTTTGCTAAGCCTTCTGATCACGACTTTGCATTGTCCAAGACCTACTACTGCCTCCTTTGCAGATGTTCCTTGGCTGCTGTCGGAAGCCAAATTCGAAACCTCCGTTAGTAGCTACTTTCCAGGTTGAGGTTCTCTCACATTTTAAGTAAGGTTTGTCGCTTCAATAGTAGTCATCCTCTTGCAAGACCTACTCTGCATCCTTTGCTCTGGCATTGTTCTCCCTTTCGGGGTGGTGATTGGAGCCCTGTGTCTTTCAAGGAGTCCGCATCATCAACCACATCACTCAATCCACATCAGCACATCTACCATGTCATCAACCCAATCACACATGCCACATCATCATTGACTACCATCTAAGCATTGATTGCCATATCATCAAGAGCCTTCTCACCGTGCCATGCCATTAGACCACATGGACTGGCCACCTCATCACTATTCACATGTGGCACACAATTACCCCTTGGCAAACACAATATTCTCTTTGCATATGCTCCCAATGCCACCTTAGCATACTTCTTCACAAGCACACCCTTTGCTAGGGGCACCCTCTCCATGTGACCCCTCTTGCCACCTCATCATTTGCACTCTTTTTTGCCCCTCCACCTAGATCAAAGCCTGTATCTCTTGATCTAGGAAGAATTTGAGGGCACTCCGACAAGGAAAAAAGCGCAATTTTTTGTGCTCTATGGGATCGTCTGATCAGGTGCACATTTTGATGCCAATATCATACACATTTTAGCCTCGACAATGATAAATCCACTTCTTGCACTCACATCAGCCTCTACATTGACGCATCTGACCTAGCACATAAAACGAAGAAAGAAAATGAATTATTTGCTGCTTTTCATCGCTTGATGGGTTCTAGATGAGAGTAGCATAGTTCATCCTTAGAGGAGAGAACTCCAAAGCAGTCAATCAAAGTCATGCCCAAAAAAATCATAAATAGTTCCTACTCGGAGTCACAATCCCTACGCTCACATGCGGTTTCACATAATCACCTTTCTTGAAACTTGATGTTCCATAGTTCAATGAGCAGACTCCAGAGTTTTTAGAAGCATTGGTTAGATTGCACATTTGTTCATTTTGCACTCATATGCCACCATTGTTAAGCCTATCAACTATTTTTCTAGCATTGTACACTTTATTCAAGCCTTGTAAAGCCTCTTAGCTCTTCCTGGCATCATTTACCACAAGCCTTATAATAGATTAGATTATATATTGCAGTTCTATCTTCACTGTTAGTTCAGATTATAGTTGATTCATACAATGATTTTCATAGGCACTTTGAGTACGATCTTACACCATGTCTACCTGTAGCAACCTCAATTTGAGGCATCTCTACCTAGACCACCTAATGGTCCAACAACAACTCCTATCATGGTCACAGCACAAGCAGTGGGATCCACACCTGCACCACCACTGTCTGCACTTGTAGTAGTAGATCTTGACTTTTCCTAAGCACAAGTAGAATGGGACAAGAAAGAGAAATGTGCATATCATTTGATCAAGCGGAATGTGCAAGATGTCATGCTAGGACAGCTCAACACAATGAAGAAATCATAAGAAGCATGGGATACATTCATAGCTCTTTATGAGTCTGAGAACACATTTAAGATTCTCACACTGAGAAACCAAATCAACCAAAGTTTCCACAACAACAACAAAACTAGTCATGCTTATGTACTTAGGATCAAAGATTACAACAATCAATTCACAGCAAAGCAGGGGAGACTATGAATCATGTCTTCAACATTCATGAACGTTTGCAAAAGTAATGGCATTCGAAGACAATTCACTTGTGCAAATACTCCTTGGTAGAATGCAAGAGCTGAAAGGAAGAATGGTACTTTAGTAGATAGTGCTAGGCTCGGTGAGAATCATCTTTCGAATCAGTATTGGGCAAAAGCAATTACCACTGCAAACTACTTGCTTAATCGGCTTCCAACCGAATTGATTTAGGGTATGACATCTTATGAAGCATTCACTAGACAGAAGCTATGCATTGGGCATCTACAGATATTCAGTTGCATAGCATATGCCCACATACATGACGATCATCATGTAGAAAGTCGGATGTGAAGTCATGTAAATGCATCATGGTTGGCTGCAGTGAAGAGAGCAAAGCATACAAGTTGTATGATCCCATCAACCGAAAGGTTATCATCTCCAGAGACGTAATTTTTTATGAAGAATCAGAATGGAAAACATCAAATTCTAAAGAGATAGACACACCGATTACTCATTCACCTATAGAAAAGGTCGATGAAGACCCGATGAAGAAGAGCAAGAATTGCCAGAGATGCCCCGAGAAGAGCAGCAACTTAGACAGTCTATTAGGGAAAGCAAACCACTAGCCAGATTGACATATGCTCAGAAAGGAAAAGCAATTCAGGTCGAATTACCAATTATGCTCTTATGACTACCATCATGGCTACAGAAGAGTCAGTGTACTTCGAAGATGTAGTTGACAAGTTGGAATGGTAAACTGCTATGAATGAAGAAAAGGAAGCTTTGTACAAAAACAACACTTGGGAATTATGCAACCTTCCACTAGCAAAGAAGGCCATCACAAACAAATGGGTTTACAAAGTGAATTACAATCCAAATGGAAGCATTGAAAGATACAAAGCTAGGCTAGTTGCAAAAGGTTTTGCACAACAATATGGTCAAGACTATGATGAGACTTATGCTCCAATAGCATCACTAGCAACATTCAGCAAATGGAGTGTGTACCAGCTAGATGTAAAGAATGCTTTTCTCAATGGTTACCTAGACGAGGAAGTCTACATACAACAACTAGCAGGTTATGTTGAATCAAGGAAAGAGAATCGGCTTTTCCATCTCAAGAAAAGTCTCTATGGCTTAAAGCAAGCACCCAGAAGTTGGTACAATAGAATAGATAAGTATTTTGCTAATTTGGGATACATGAAATCCAATGCAGAAGATAATCTCTACTACAAAGTTCAAGGGGAAGACATTACTATTGTACTTTTGTACGTAGATGATCTGATTGTGACCAGAAGCAATGATAGCTTCGTCAAGAAGTTGAAAAAAGACTTATTTGGCAGAGTTCGATGTGAAATATCTTGAGAGACTTAGATAGCACCTTCATGAGTTAGCTAAAATATGTTGGTAGTCTCCTAAAGAAGGGTTCATATGGTAGATTGTAGCCACTCCCATGGAGCAAAGTTTGAAACTTACAAAAGATTCAAAAAAGCCTACAATCAATGACAAGTACTATGGATCTCTTACATATCTAACCATCACACGGCCAGATATTTGTTATGTAGTAAGCTCTCACTAGCACAATTTATGGCAAATCCAAAACAGTCTCATTGGAATGCAGCCGAAAGAGCCTTGAGATACATTAGAGGTACAAGACGGTTTGGAATAGAGAATTTCAGACACTAAGATCTCAACATCCTTTGGAGACAAAGTTCAAATATAAAGAATCATTGGATTTTGTAAAATACAAACGTATCTCTATGTTAATAGTTGTTTCATTCTCCTAATTAAAGATTGAAACTTTTGCAATCCAAAATGTCAATTCATTTGGGCTACTTGATGCCCGAAATGCAACCATATTTTCAACTTTCAAGTCTTGTTACGACCCTACTCCACAAGTTATTATCTTTATGTTATGTCTTCTTTTCTCCAATGTACATCTCCCTTTCCTCACAAAAATCTATTACTTGGGTTAGATGCATGATAAGAGACATTGATGCATGATGATCAATATTCCTAGGTCCCAGTCTACCTCTTATACCATGTGACTAGTCAAAATTGTGAGTATTTATTTCTTTTCTTATAGTAGTGACCAAAGAATTTTGTTACAAAAAGAATGGATTCCAAAATGTCCACACACTAATTTTGAAAATACTCCTAGCACTACTCATGGTCTCACAAACTTCAATCACACAAGTTTTTAGATTTTTTTTCTTTGCATTAATTGTTTGAAAATTCAATAGAGTAGAAACCTCCATATTGGGTATGACTTCAAGAATGGAAGACCATTAGAGGTAATGCATGTGCAACTGAATGAATATATTTTTCCCGGTAGTAAAATTTTCCCAAGTGCATTATTCTATTTACCCTAAATTCATTATTCTATATGCAAGCAATATTAAATGAGAAATCAAACATCAAAACTACATGTGTTTGTTGTTTCATAGCTTTATTTATAATAAATTAAGTTTGTTAGAATATATTGTAGATGTGATAGCATTCGCATAAGTTGATATTCTCTCCAAAGGACATTGGGGCAAAAATTTTAGTTCCATGCTCTTGAGAGAAAAACTAGGCATATTAAGAGAACGTCAATCACTATGGGCTCAATGAAAAAAATATGAGAACTCTCTAACCAACCTCCATTTTGTCTCTCATTTGATGGAAGATCCATTATTACAAGTCAAGGCCATGGGCTCAATGGGAAAAAGATGATAACTCTCTAATCAACCTCCATTTTCATTCTCATTTGACAGACGCGAATCAAGACCATGGATTTCAACACTGTTTGTTTTGAGATTAAAGAGAGAAATACTCAGTTTAGGGAGAGAATGGACTCCATTGAACCTCTAGTGGACTCTTGTATCACACAGAGGTGATTCAAGTGCATCAAGAGCTTATGTCCTAATTCATTCTCCATCATATTTAGCCACCTTTGGAAGATTGGCAAACATGTATCATGTTAAGAATGAGGCAAGGTCCATTGCCTTGACAAATCATCTCTAGGATCTCAACATGCAGGAAAGCTAGCCCATCGCTGCTCATATTGCTAGAATCACTGATCTACATGATCAGCTCGCAAGTATTGATGAGGAAATAGAAGACAAGAAGCTCGTCTCTATTACTCTCAATAGCTTAGCGCCCTCATATGGCACATTTGTCACTTCATTGACCATTGTTCTCAGGGTAGCAGCCCCACTCTCGTTTGATGAGTTAGTTGGACTTTTGTTGCAGAAAGAGGAGAGATGCTCAAGTTTTTACCAAGCCTCTCGTCAAGGTGAGCAAGCGCTTGCCATGGGTGGAAAGGGAAAATTTCAGAAAAGTTTGAGCCAAAACACAGCCATACAACTCAGTCCAAGGAGGGGAATGCAAGCAGTTCAAGCAAAAATAAAAAAAAGGGCAAATGCAACTATTGCAAGAAGCCAGGACATTACATCGCAAAGTGTTAGAAAAGGACTGCCAATGAAAAGAAAAGGCAAAGGGATAGCTCTAGCAATAATTTTGTTGCCCCCCCTGAAACTCGTGCTTCAGATGGACATAGTGAAGCTCATCTTGCCCAAGGTGATAGAGATTTTGTGTTGCAACGACTAGCAAATGAAGTGTGTGAGGGGTGTGCACTTGGCAAATTGCATCGCTTGCCATTCAGTAAAACAAGGCAAGAATTGGGTCAAGGCAACCAGATTGTTGTAGATAGTGCACAATGATGTATGTGGCCCCATGACTATTCCCATGCATAGAGGAGCAAGGTACTTTGTGATCTTTATAGATGACTTCTCCAAATTCACATGGCTTTTTCTCATGAAGGAAAAATCTGAGGTGTTCTATTGGTTTCAGGAGTTCAAAGCTATGGCTGAAAACCAAACCAATTCTAGAATTGGAACACTCAACTCAAATAGAGGGGGAGAGTACATGTCACATGCATTCTAGAGATTTTTGAAGCAGCATGGGATTAAACATCACTTGACATGACCTTACACACCACAGCATAATCCTCTCTAAGAGGAAGAATCGTACTCTCATGGAGATGACGAGATGCATGCTGAAATTCAAGAGAGTCTCAAAGGCTTTTTGGGGAGAAGCGGTGGTGATAGCCACTTACATTCAGAATAGATGCCCTACCAAAGCTTTGGTTAATGTGACTCCATTTGAGGCTTTGTATGGCTTTAAGCCAAAGGTTAGTCATTTTAGAGTTTTTGGCTCAGTGGCATATGCTTTGGTTCCAAATACACATCGACAAAGCTTCTGATTTTGAATTTTGTGAGTACTATCTCTACGGGAAGCAGACTAAATCAGCCCATAAAAGAAGGGGAAAGAAAGAGTTTGAAAAGCTTGATTTGGTGCATTCAGATGTATGTGGTCCCATGCCTACATGGTCATTAGGCAGGGCTGAATACTATGTGACATTCATTGATGATGCAACTAGGAAAGTGTGGGCTTATGCTATAGCTCATAAGAGTGATGTGTTCCAGGTATTTCAAAAAAATCTTTGCTATAGGAAGAGTAGTTCATAGCCACAACACCAAACACTTTCTGAGAAAACATGCGTGCCTCAGGATCTATGGAGCGCTCTAAGGTGGATGAAACCTGTGTGTAAACATGATGAAGAGATGATGTACCTCAAGTCAATTAGGTTCCAAGGTAGATTAGCTTGGACTCATAAACAGAATCTTGAGTGAATGTGCATTTCTTCTCTTGTACTCAACAATACATGATAGGCCTCTTATATAGAGAGTGCCCTTTGAATAGTCAACATCTGTGGGATCCTCTCATCCACATCTCTCCTTGTGGATTTCCTCAATCCACATCTCCACATCATGTAGTCCACATCCTAGGGTGGCTACTTTAATTCTTTCTTTAGCACATACCTTAGCCCTTTAATCTATGTGCTTATGGCACCATATCTCAACACCTCCCCTTGGTGCCATAATCCTTTGGCTACTGCAAGGTGGTCAAGTGTGGTTTACAAGTCAATACCTCCCCTGGGTGCTTTCATAGCTACTCTCAGGTGGTCAAGCTTGATTCACAAACGTGTGGGCTGAAGGTGGCAAGGATTTTGCTTTTCAATGCTTCATGTCGATGGCGTTCGCATCTTTACTCGATGTAGCTTCATGCATGATGGTTTGTTCTTCCATGTGCCTTGATGCTTTATGTGTGGATGCCATGCTTCGTGCGATGGTCATCTCATGCACTTGTGGTTTTGGCATGCTTATGTGCATTTATGCTTTGCTTTTCCATTTGTTGCAAAGGTCTTACCATGAGCTTTATTTTGCTTCAATGGCAGTGTCTAATTGCATAATATGATTCTGATCTGACAGGCACATAGAGCTCGAAAAGACTATCACTTTTCCTTTTTAGAGTGTGGCCAAATTCCTCTTGGATTGCAAGTTATGGCTTGTCGAAGTTTCTGTGAAGAAGAGGGCCTTTGATGATGTGGCACAGGGATTCACAGGCTGAATTCCATACTATGCTTAGTAGGGGCTATGTGCTTAGGTGGGACTGTGGTGGCCTATTACCCCAGTTTAGTTAACCTACAGTTACTCAAACTGTACCAAGGTTCAAATGACCCAAACAGTTAACTTAACCACAGTTAAAGGTTACCCCCTTATCCTTATCTGCCACATGTCATTTTTCTGTGAGACCTTGCAGAAGAAGATAGTGGAGCATTGCGAATGAAGTCTGTCATAGTAGCTGCGTTGTTGGAAGTCCATTGAAGAAGGCGGTGCTTCTACTGTGTGCCTTTGGAGCTTCTAGGTAGTTCAGGTCAGCTATGCATGGAGCCTATGGAAAGCACTGTTGAAGTTCGTGGGCACATTGGGCTCACATTGGAGGCTCGGTCGATGGCTGGAGGAAGCTTGGGCTGTGCCTTAGGAGTCACGATTACTTGAAGGCTGGTCAGGCGGTTGGAGCTGAGGTCGTTTGGAGCGTGGTGCTGAGACACTGTTTGGAGCATCGCGTGTTGAAGGGGTTTGCTACAATCACATAGGTGGCTGTTGATGTCGATGGCCTTCTGTTGGAGCTGCCTCTTTCCGATCGCCTAGGTTGTGGGCTTGTAGTGTTGGCTCATTGTGAGATGTAGGAGTGCTTGGGCATTGTTGGAGCAGGTCGTAGGCTTGAAGACTATGAGCAAAGCATGAGCTGCTGCTATTCCTTCCCGTGGCAAAAGGTCGTTCGTTGGGATGGTCGTTTGTCGCTTTATGGAGGCTATCTATCTTGGAGCTTTGCTTGTTGATGGCCGATGCGGGTGCATTTTGTTGGAGCCGGTTGGCACGGCTGAAGCTCTAGAGCCTTGCAAATGGAGCTTCTCGACTAGCTACTCTTGGAGTCCATCATGCTTACCCGTGGGTGGCTGTAGAGGTTGTCTAGAGAGCCATTTTAGAGGCATGTCTCTTGTGGTCGACTCGACTTAGTCAGTTAGGGAGTCATTGGAGTGCTGATTTCGTCAGTTGTTGAGAAGCTGCTAGTCGCACTGGAGCCTTCGGAGGATGGCGCTATTGCTGTAGCATAGACTTTGGAGGTGCCTTGTTGTGAGCTAGAGGGAGCTATAGAAGTAGAGACTGTTGATGGAGTGTTGCCTCAGCCAAGAATCTTAGTAAGGAGCTTTGCATGAGCACTTACTGAAGGATGCAGATGGAGGTCTTTACCTCAAAACTCTCTGCAGTAGCTTTCTTAAGCTATCTCACTCTGGAGAATAGAACTGAAAGAAGAGCCTCTTGAACCTTAAGGAATTTTACAATCTCAAAGAACCAACTACCCTTCTCTCTCTCAATGGAGAGTCAAGACCTTCCTCTTTCTCACAAGAAACACTCTCATGAAATGGATGGATGGAAAATTTCTCGAGAGAGAGACGGAAATTCATTTTCAATCTAAAACTAAAACTAACCTAGGAGAAAAAACATGAGCTCCTAAGGCATGCCTACAACTAATCTAGGAATGGGAGCAATCCTAGTGAACTACTAATGAGCTAAACTAGGAGAGCTAAACCTATGCTCTGATACCATGAGAAAACATGCGTGCTTAGGATCTATGGAGCACTCTAAGGTGGATGAAACATGTGTGTAAACATGATGAAGAGATGATGTACCTCAAGTCAATTAGGTTCCAAGATAGATTAGCTTGGACTCATAAATAGAATCTTGAGTGAATGTGCATTTCTTCTCTTGTACTCACCAATACATGATAGGCCTCTTATATAGAGAGTGCCCTTTGAATAGTCAACATCTGTGGGATCCTCTCATCCACATCTCTCCTTGTGGATTTCCTCAATCCACATCTCCACATCATGTAGTCCACATCCTAGGTTGCTTCTTTAATTCTTTCCTTAGCACATACCTTAGCCCTTTAATCTATGTGCTCATGGCACCATATCTCAACACTTTCCCCCATTGCAATTCAACAGTAATAGCGATAGCTCCTCCATAGGTGAGGCCATTTCGGGGCCCATTTTGGAGGCGGAAGTTCTCCGCAAGCAGTGAGAAAAAGGTCGTGTTTTTGCTGTGCGACCACTGCTCTGCAGGTTGGTGAAAAGTTGCCACAGAAATTGCATCATATGCTTGTGCGCAGAGATATTGGGAGTTACAAAATCATCCTTATTGCCTGTTGATGCAAAATCGTCACTAGGAAGTGACTGTGTGGTCAAATATCACTTTCGTCAGTTTTGCAGATTTGCCCTTGTGAGGCAAAAGATGTTTTTTGTAGTGACATAATATTTTGCAGTGTTCTGTAATGGCATCTGATTTTCTTTCACAGATTGTCACTGAAAAGCTTGACAATAACAACTTCCAAGCATGGAAGTTTAGAATGACGAATTTCCTTATGGGAAAAGGCTATTGGGAGTTCATTACAGGAAATGAAGAAGAACCAGTTCTTCCTAATGTTCCCAATCAATAGGAAATGCAAGCATTTAAAGGATGGCATGAGAGAGCCAGAAAAGTTATGTACTGGCTGTCTATCAGTATTTCAGATTCTATGATTGTGCATATTCAGGATGCAAGTACGCCAAAGGAGGCATGGGATAGCACAAATATGCAAAAATGTATAGCACAAATATGCAAGCTGGGAAAATGTAGCTCAAGTAGGAGTTGCACAATGTGCAAAGAGAAAATATGAGCATCAATGACTACCACATGAAGGTGAAGAAAATTGCAGATGCACTTGCTTCCATTGGGTCGCCAGTGGAAGATGATGATTTAGTTTTTGTGACCTTGAATGGTCTAGGAAAGGATTATGCACAGTCTCGGACATCCATTGCCGTCTGTGAAAAATTCCTGATTTTGAGGAGTTGTTTGCTCTTCTAATTTCTGAAGAGCAGAGAAATGGTGGTGCATCTTCTTCAGGAGGAACTTCAAAAGAAACTGTCTTCTACTCAAATGCTGGAAGAGGTAGAGGCAGAGGCAAAGCTAGAGCAGGCCGATCTGGAGGCCATGGTAGAAATCAGAATATGCAGCAAACTCAAGAAAACCAGTCCTATGTAGGAGGACGTGGTAACTCTAGAGGCAAGGGGAGCCAAAGAGGTCGTGGCAGATGGCAGAGAGGTCAAAATGCAAACATCAATGTTGAATGCTACTACTATGGTAAAATGGGTTATATGGCTAAAGACTGGTATAAAAAGTAGAATGACATCATGAATGGAAAATTGTAGCAAGGGAATTATACATCTTCTAGTAGACAGGGTGATGATAGAAATGAGCATCTGTTTATGGTGCAGCACATGACCAATTCTGTGACAATTGCAGAAGAAAGCAATGATGTGTGGTATGTTGACTCAAGTGCGTCAAACCACATGATAGGTCATGCAGAATGGATGCAGGATGCAAGGAAAATGGAAAGACCAGGATTTGTGGAGACTGGAGATGATACTACACATCCTATTGAGCAGATTGGTAAAATTCCTTTGTCTATGCAGGATGGGAAAAAGAAATACCTGTCTGATGTACTTCATGTCCCGAATATCACCAAGAACCTGGTTTCTGTTGGTCAAATGGTTGAGCAGGGCTTGCAGGTCAGATTTAATACTTATGGATGCTTTGTTGAGGATATGAAAAATAACGGTCGCTTGAGAGCAAAAGAATAGAAGAAGGGCAGGATGTTTATGTTGGATGCGGACATGCCTGAATTGAGTGCAGCAATCTTTGCACATAGGACCGGTGTAGTTGCAGATATTGATATCTGGCATAAACGCATTGGTCATGTTAATATACAGTGACTTAAATCAATGCAGTCCCAAAATATTGTTGCAAGATTACCTAAATTCAAGGTTGCAGAAATGCATAAGGTATGTGAAGCTTGTCAATTTGGAAAACAGGCAAGGAAACCATTTCCTAGACATGTTCAAGAGAGTAAGAAGCCATTGGAATTAATCCATTTTGATGTGTGGACTACTAAAGCTGCATCTATTGGAGGCTATCATTATTTTGTCACTTTTATTGATGACTACAGCAGAAAAGTTTGGGTGTATTTTATGAAAAAGAAAAGTGAAGTGTTTGGGCATTTCAAAGCTTTTAAAGCTATGGTTGAAAAAGAAACACGCCTGCAAATAAAATGCCTAAGGTCAGATGGAGGGGGAGAGTACCTCTCAAATGAGTTTGTAAGGTTCCTACAGGAGCATGGCATAAAGTAGCAATATTCATGCAGTCATACCCCATAGCAAAATGGACTTACAGAAAGGAAAAACAGGCATATTGGAGAGGTATCTCAGGTCATGCTAAATGAGAAAGACCTACCAGGTTATTATTGGGCTGAAGCAGTTGCTACAGCAGTTTACATAATGAACAGGACTCCCACTGTAGCAATACATGGCATGACACCAGATGAGATGTATACTGGTAGGAAACTACATATTTCTCATTTAAAAACTTTTGGTTGCATTGCCTATGTTCATGTGCCAGATGAGTTGAGGTCCAAGTTGGATCCAAAAGCTGAGAAGTGCATCTTTATTGGTTATTCTCTGCAACAGAAAACGTATAGATGCTATAACCCTTCTATTCGTAAGTTTACAGTGAGCAGAGATGTTGTTTTTGATGAGATGAGCAGTTGGTATAAACCAGTAAATGTTATGATTGATGTAGATGCACAAAATGGTAATGCTGCACAGAATTCACAGCAGCAATCACAAAATATTAGTGGACGTGCAGTGTTCTCTAGTAGTGGATCACATACTTCGCCATGGACAGGCAGATTGAGATCAGGAGAATCTCCTCAAAGCAATGCAGATAGTGGTATGCAGGTATCACGAAAAGGAAAAGAGAAGGTAGATCAGCCCATGTTTGATGTGAATGTAGGTCACTCTTATGTGGATGGTGAATCTAGTGGCTCAGAATCGTGCATTGATGATGAGTTGATGATGAGTTGGTTAGAGGCTATCATTATTTTGTCACTTTTATTGATGACTATAGCAGAAAAGTTTGGGTGTATTTTATGAAAAAGAAAAGTGAAGTGTTTGGGCATTTCAAAGCTTTTAAAGCTATGGTTGAAAAAGAAACACGCCTGCAAATAAAATGCCTAAGGTCAGATGGAGGGGGAGAGTACCTCTCAAATGAGTTTGTAAGGTTCCTACAGGAGCATGGCATAAAGTAGCAATATTCATGCAGTCATACCCCATAGCAAAATGGACTTGCAGAAAGGAAAAACAGGCATATTGGAGAGGTATCTCGGGCCATGCTAAATGAAAAAGACCTACCAGATTATTATTGGCCTGAAGTAGTTGCTACAGTAGTTTACATAATGAACAGGACTCCCACTACAGCAATACATGGCATGACATCAGAGGAGATATATACTGGTAGGAAATCAGATATTTCTCATTTGAAAATTTTTGGTTGCATTGCCTATGTTCATGTGCTAGATGAGTTGAGGTCCAAGTTGGATCCAAAAGCTGAGAAGTGCATCTTTATTGGTTATTCTCTACAGCAGAAAGGGTATAGATGCTATAACCCTTCTACTCGTAAGTTTATAGTGAGCAGAGATATTGTTTTTGATGAGATGAGCAGCTGGTATAAACCAGTAAATGTGATTGATGATGTACATGCACAAAATGGTAATGCTGGACAGAATTCACGGCAGCAATCACAAAATATTAGTGGACCTACAGTGTCCTCTAGCAGTGGTTCACATATTTCACCATGGACAGGCAGATTGAGATCAAGAGAATCTCCTCAAAGAAATGTAGATAGTGGTATGCAGGTATCACGAAAAGGAAAAGAGAAGGTAGATCAGCCCATGTTTGATGTGAATGCAGGTCACTCTTATGTGGATGGTGAATCTAGTGGCTCAGAATCATGCATTGATGATGAGTTGGGTATTCCTTCTATTGTTACACCTAGAGTAAGGAAGACCAAGGATGTTTTGAGAGCACCTGGAAGTGAGCCTATTTTGCACAGGCCTACCAGAGCTAGGTATCCTGTGGATAGGCTGAAATATGATGGATTTACAGTCATTCACTATGCCTATATGGTCAAAGTGATACAGGAACCAGCACCCACTTCTTTTGACCAAGCCATGGGAAAAGAAAAATGGGAGAAAGCCATAGATGAAGAAATGTATGCCTTGGAAGCAAATGCTACATGGGAATTTGTGCCTTTGCCTAAAGACAAGAATGCAATTGGCTGTAAGTGGGCTTATAAGGTGAAGCACAATGCAGATGGTTCTGTGAACAGATACAAGGCAAGATTAGTTGTCAAGGGGTATGCACAGACATATGGCATTGATTATGAAGAAACATTCAGTCTGGTTGCAAGGATGGCAACCGTAAGAGCAGTCATTGGTATGGTTGCATCAAAGGGATGTTCTTTACATCAGATGGATGTAAAGAATGCCTTCTTGCATGGTGATTTGCAAGAAGAGGTCTTTATGGTGCAGCCACCAGGTTATGTTCATGCTGTTCATCCTGAGTTTGTTTGTAGGTTGAAGAAAGCCTTGTATGGCTTGAAGCAAGCACCTAGAGCATGGTCTGACAAGATAGGACAGTATCTTGTCACTATTGGCTTTCAGATTTCCAAGGCAGATTTCTCACTTTGTGTGAGAAAAATAGGGAAAGGTATTATGCTGCTTTTCATTTATGTTGATGATTTGATCATCACAGGCGATAGTGATGAAGATATCCTTCATGTGAAAATGCTATTGAAGCAGAAGTTTGAGATGAAGGATTTGGGAGAGCTGCGTTATTTCTTGGGCATTGAGGTGATTAGATCTCCAAGTGGGATACGGCTCTTGCAGAGGCAGTATGGATTGGACATGCTGTCCAAATATGGGATGACAGGCTGTAAGCCTATTTCAGTTCCTTTGAAGCAGAATGTGAAGCTGAGCGCAAATGCAGGTGAGCTTCTGGAAGACCCTACTATGTACAGATGCATAATAGGAAGTTTGATTTATATGACTATTACCACGCGAGATTTGAGCTATGCTGTTGGATTAGTAAGTCGGTTTATGTAGGGTCCAAGGAAACTGCATTTGGATGCAGCTAGACGCATACTCAGGTATGTGAAGTCCACATTGTAGTATGGACTATTTTATGAGATTGGGGTTCAGATACAGTTGCATGGATACACTGATGCTGATTGGGCTGGTAGTATTTCTGATAGATGATCTACAAGTGGATATGTGTTCTCTTTTGGGAGTGCTACAGTCACTTGGAGCAGCAAGAAATAGCCTACAGTTGCCTTGTCGAGCATAGAGGTTGAGTACAAGGGTGTAGCAATGGCTGCATGTGAGGTAGCTTGGTTGCATAAGCTACTTTATGATATGCATCAGTCTACAGATGGGCCAGTTGTCATTTATTGTGATAAGATGAGTAGTATACACTTGGCAAATAACCCAGTCTATCATGCTAGAACAAAGCACATTGAGGTGCATTATCACTATGTGCGGGAGAAGGTTTTACTAGGTCTTATTGATCTAGTTTATGTCAACACAGAGGATCAGGTAGCTAACATATTCACGAAGGCATTGGGCGCAGAGAAGCTGTGCAAGTTCAGAGACCTGCTTGGTGTGCAGGAATTGGGATTGAGCTCGAGGGAGAGTGTTGAGATATCGAGCTCCACTCGTGATATGTGCCAGGGTGACCGTTGTGCATTTATGTCACCAACTTGTTAGCTACAAATGCGGTTGGTACACCGCCCATGAATAATAGCTAGATGACAGCTATCCTTATGTACTCTAGTTCGTGGCTCAGTTAGTATGCCACCTTAGTTAGCTGAGTTTGGTTTGAGACCCACATATAGGGTTCTTCTATTTCTTTGTACTAGAGTTCTTTTGGCTTTCACAACTAAGAGGAGGAAAATTGTTTTCAACCTCCACCTTTGTGTGTATTCCCCCATTGTGTATGTGAGAAAGCCGCAAGTGAGACTCCTTCCTTCTCTCCCACTATCTTCACACAACTTACGATCCCGTACATAAATGTGTATTTTCTCCTCTTATGTTGTGGGTCATCCTTTGCCTTTGGGAATAAAATGTGGGAGAGGAGAGCACACACAAAGGAATACGGAGACACCAAAAGTGGTGGAGCAAAAGCTACTCCAGCTTATTCCTCTATCATATATATATGAGTATACATGGGCACTGTACAAGTGGGTGGGCACACTGCCCTTTACCCCAACAACCTCCCACTTAAAGGCAGTGTTCCTTTAAGGGAGTATAGTACACATAATACAATCAGCCATAGGCTAAAAAACAAGATGACCAGACCATCATCCTATGCCCATCGGCACTTTACAATGTGCAAAGTGCATAGAGGATAAACTGCTAGCAGACATCAGGTTTGCAGGATAGAAAATGACAAGCTGTAGATGCCTGTCAACCAAGATCTCATGCCAGATCTCACTGGGAGAGTGAACTCTCACCACCACGTGCTCTTGTGCTAAGTCCATAGCACCCAAACTGTCACTGTGCAGAGAAAATGTCTCTGTACCACCTGTGACCATAAGCACATAACCTATAATAGACCTCTGCTGGTCTACCCAACCTGCATCACCTGCATGCTGCTCCTGGAAGCATAAGGACCTAATGTCCACAACCGCTTCCCTACTGCCAAAATCTACCATAATCATGCTACCAACTCCCACTGCAACGGAAGCAAGAACTGGAAGTGTAGCACCAATGGCAAACATGTGAGAACCAACTCTCAACACAGTCATGGATGCATGAAGTACTATGGCTGCCATATCAACCATAACTTACTGCTCAACTGATCTGTGATCGTCAAACCTGCAGTGTTTCAAGTATGAAGCCAATACAGGCAATGGAGTACTCAGTAACTTCCCCCTCTCCATACTGAAACAACCAAGTATCTGACAAACATCATCAAGACCATGCAGCTCCCAATGCAAAGCATCCCTGTCCATAAGGAACCATATGGCAAGTAACCTCAGAAGGATAGCAACCTCCTGAATACTGAGACCATAACCTGTCTCACTGCGCATCACATCCTGAGCTCTCATAACGGTATCAAACCTATGAAGCCAAGCTCGAGGGGATTGCTTCTGGCCATGAAGGCACTTACGAAGCAAACATATCAATGATTCCTGCCCATGCACAATATGACCCGAGTCAATAACTGCAGAAACCACATCTGTCCTGGCATAACCAGCCAATGGATCATACCGGGCATCATTAGCCAAGGTATCCTCCTCACAATGCATAGCCTCATCCTCATCTACAACAGGCACTCCACATCTTGGGAGTAAACTATAACTGTCCATAGAAGATGCATCAACAATCTCCATAGGAGTATAAACCTGTGGAATACTCGAGACATCTGATCGTCTCTGACCAAAATCAGGAAGTAATCGTGGCTGTCCTAACTTTATAACCTACTCACCGTGGGAAAAACCTCCCACTCCAAGGGATATGGGCTGCCTCTGCAAAGAATTCGGAGGTATCAGTGCACTTACACCCTCCTGGAACACTACTCTCCTGCTATCCACAGTCTTGGGCTGTCCAAACATAGCATCCTCTCTGAAATAGACATTATGGCTGCGTATCAACTCTCTAGTTGAAGAATCCCATAACCTGTAGTCCTTACTGGACTCACTATATCCAAGGAAGATGCACCTCCTCTATCGGGAACCATGAACATAAGCCTCGCAGCCAAACACATGTAAATGCTCATAACATGGTGCCTTGCCTGTCAAGAAGTCAAATGGCACTCTACCATTCAAAGATCTCCTGGGTGACCTGTTAAGCAAGTATGCAGCTATCTTACATGCCTCAGCCCAATAGCATTCGGTAAGACCTGCATATCGTAGCATGCTACCCATCCTGTCCAATAGAATCCGATTTATGCCTTCTGCTAAGGCATCGTGAGCAGAAAGATGAGGAGTGGTCAACACCCTCCTGATACCAAGTGTATCACATAGATGCTGAAATCTAGAAGAGGTAAACTCTGCATCACCATCAGTCATCAAGCTCAATAGCTTCTTTCTTGACTGATTTTCAGCATTACCCAAGAAGCGCTGAAATGTATCATATACATCATGCTTCTGCCGAATCGGATAGACCCATATGTATTTTGTAGCAGCATCAATAAATGTCACAAAGTAAGAGGCGCCACCTAGTGAAACAGTAGGCATAGGCCCATAAACTGCACTATGAACCAACTGCAATGGCTCCACATACCTCTCACTGACTGTCTTCCTTACAAAAGAGGATCCTGATTGCTGACCATCATCACAATCATGACATAAAATTTGAGAGACATCCATAAGAGGAATGTATCTCAATGTTGTAAGGGCTTCCATACCTGCAGTAGACATATGTCCAAGTCTGGCATACCATAAACTAGCTGATGGCTGCTTACTAATCATAAGCATCTTATCCTGGACACCTGATACATGCAATGCATAAGAGAATCCATCCCGTGATCCCCTAGCCATAACCAGATTGCCTCTAGCAATCTTCCATGCATGATCACCCAAAGAGACATGATAACCTGCCTCAACCAACTGTCCAGTACTGATCTTGCTCGTAGCAAGTCCTGGTATATGTCTAACCCTCTGTAGAACAAGAATAGAGCCACTAGGCATAACAAGGTGGATATCCTCATAACCATAGACATCCATAGAATGATCAATGCCCATCAAACCACTCTCCACAATGCATTCCTGATATGCACTGAACCATGACCTATGAGGGGTCATATGACATGAAGCACATGGATCTAACATCCAATCGCCGAGAATGGGTACATCAGTGGCCAAGAAGGAGGTGTCAGACATAGACAAAAGAATGCCTTCATCACTGCTACTGTCAGTGGAAACCCTGGCATCCACGCCTTGAAGCTCAACATGCTTCTTCTCCTTCTTCATGTCATTCTTAACCTTGCTCTTCTTCTTGTATTTTCTCAGCCATTTCCAGCAATACTTTTTCATGTGGCCATACTTTCCACAATAGAAACATCTAACACAAGTCCGAGAGCTAGACTTGCTCCTGGAATTCCCCCTTGAACATGACTTGTTTCTACCAATTGATCGACCTTTGGAGTGCATATCAAGGCTGTATTTCAGCCCATCAGGACATTTCAGCCCATCATGCTGTAACATAACACTATCATGGTCATACATCCGGCATATACGAGTATAAAATTCGTATGCATGGTAGTCTACACCCTGTACACCATCCTGTACCTGCAAGTAGACTGACTTCGAGAGTGATGACTGAATGATAGAGCATGCTTGCTCATCCATGTCATCCCAATCACTCTGTTTAATGCTATTAGGCTTGACACCTTTGCATTGAATGGGCTTATGCTGCCTCTTCTGCACTAACACATCATAAATTTGCTCTTTCCAATACTGAAAGTTTGATCCATCCAACCTCTCAATATCAAAGAGGGCACTACCAGCTGTAGATGCCATATCTGTGGCACAATAGGTCACAACCAAAGAGCAGTATAGTGCCATAGGCAACCCAAATGACCAAAAAATATAGTGTTTTCCAGACCAATCAGGTCTCCAAATAAACTGGCTGATCCAATGCTCAAAAGCACTCAGCCATAAAGAGGCATAAACAAGAATATATGCAGCCCAGTAACCTGCCAATGCTTGGCAATTCAAGAAAGAAATGCACTGAACCAAATGAGCAATATTTGCTCAACCAATGGCAATAGGAGCCCAGCTCAACTATCCATACACATCAGTGCGGCATCCATTAATGCAAATCCATAATGCATCGAAATGGCATTTACTGCAACACCAATGCATCACCTCAAGTGTGCAATCCTTTGGCAACAAAATCAAGCATTCACCACTTGCCAAATGTGCCAAAGTGATTTGCCAAAATGCCAATAATGCCCTTGGACTGAAGTGAGATCCCAATCACTTTCTGTAATTTACTGTGAGTTCCCAATTCAGTGTTGTGCAAGAGAAATCCCTACAACAGTACCTCACAGCCACTTTGGGCAAAATAACACGCTGTCCCTGTTTTTGAACAGCGATATCTTTTCACTGAAAGACCGGATGCCAAAGCTGTAAACAGCAAAGTTGTAGCTGGTAGAAAGATCTACAACTTGTCAGTTGACCTCAAGAGCCAAATCCTTCTGGATTCTCAGATATTCTCACCTGAAAAACAGCTTCCTGCACATTGGTTACAAATAGACAGTAGACTGCAACTTTTTGTGATTTTGCAGAGGCTGTAACTCCTGCAGCTTATATCGGATCAACTTGCTTCCAAAAGCAAAGTTGTAGTATATTCTGTGAACTACAACTTTCTAGTTTGGCACAAAGTGCAATTCGGCACCAAGAAAGAGATATTCAGTCCTGAAAATGACTATTTTGTCATAAAAACAGCAACAGCAGCTTCCTTGAATGTTTGCTACCCTTTACAGCACTCATCTGCTTCGGCAAAACCAGCCCCAAAAAATGGTCAAAATACATCCAGTAGATCACCCCGTATGTCAACTGCAACACCAGCAAAATGGCAAGTACAATGCCCAACAAATCCGCCCCAAGAATGCTCACAGATCAACAATAAAATAGCCCAAAAGCACTGGCAAAACAGCCCCGAAATGTGCTCCAAATGATGCTAATCTGACGAATCTCAATACATCACCGTACCACCATATGTATCCAACATAGGCAAACAACCATGCATCCAACGAACTGTCAATGCATCTCAACCAGGCATGTACCACTGTCAAAGCATGTGTCAATGCCACTGCCAAAGTGATGTACAGATCGAAAGCTCCTTGTGCAAGACTGCAAAATGGCATATGACCAGTCCCGTAAAGTGTCCAAGCAACAGCCTCAAATCAGCCTATCCACAGCTAATGTCCATACTTCACAGCATCAATGGCAATCTGCTCGGCATCCAAGCGCATCCATAGTTCACTCTGAGTGCTCACAAGCTCGCCCACTAGAAATGACATGTTCCTGTAGCTTCCTTGTCAAAGATATATTTGCTTCCACGACAGGAAACTAAGTTCCTCCAATTGAAACAAACATTGACCACAAACTGTGCCACCACAGCCACAATATAGGCTAAATTGCAATGGAAGGAGCTCTCATAGAAGCAGCCCAGCAACTCTAACCTTGGAAGGACTTGCACTAACTTGTAGCATAGAAGGACCTTGGAACTTGGAAGGACTTGCAGCAGGACGACCGACAGAGCAGCACTGCTGCACGATGACAGAAGCGTAGCAGAGTGAGCACTCTAGTAGCGTCCACGATGATCCACGATCCACCGCTCCAAAGCCCAAGAAGATGGTCGTCGAGTCGTCGCTCAATTCCATAGCCGCTCAGACGCTCAATTCGAGTCGATGATCCACGCTCCCCACCGCACGGTCCTGCTCTCACGGCTCCCACTTCCGTCAGTTCTGTGTTGCTGGAACTTGTTGCCTGCTACTGTCTAAATGCGAGCATGGAAACGGTCGAATAGAGCCAAGCTCAGAGAGCTCCAACATCACTGACGAAGTAGACGAAGTCTTGTTGTTAACTATGATCTTTGTCAAATGATGTGGGGTCAAAGAAGACCGCATAGTCAATTTTGATAGAGTGATCTAGGGGTTGCATAAAAGCTGGGGCCAAAAGTGCAGGTATGATACACTGCTCTACTAATGAAGAGGCCCATAAAACTAACAACGTGTAGGAACCTATCCAACTTGTATGCTCAACTGTCATGCTCAACTGTCATAAGCTGAAGCATGGCTAAGCATTCATCGGCATGGGATGTAGAATCTATCATATGCTCAAGGTGGAGCTGAAAGAATAGAGGCCTAGACCTAAAATACAACTGAAAAACCAAAAGATATCCTTGAGGCATATGTGGTGCCGAATGCTGATGTCGAGATAGATCTATAATCCTGAATCCAACCACTAATCTACATCAAGTGAGGACTATATACGATAGCCATAAGTGCATGCTGAAACCTTAAGGTTCCCCAAGTTCCACTATGGCTAATCCTGATGATCTCCACCACATTGGGGTAGGACTGCACTGATGCATAAATATCCTCTTATTGAGGAATGGTCTGCTGATCAGAGGTTGTGATAGTTGGATCCAAGGGTTGTGCAATGCAGAGCATAATTAAGATAATGCTGAGATGTCTTAAAGACTGATATGTTGATTTGAACTGCTTGTGGAAACTTTTTCCAAGGTATGCTCTGTGTCACAGGTGAAAACATCAGTGATGGATGCTGGAATGGAATCACCTGAAGAGCTGAATGCATTGTGGCATATATCTTTGCATGTTGCAGAAGATGTGAGTGCCTCATACTGAGGACTTATGTGCTGAAAGTCTACAAGACCATAATTGAACTCCTGCTATGTATCTGCATCTGATGTAATAGTAGATGGTGTTGAATCCATGCATGAATGTGATGGATGTACATCACTAGCATCAGACTTTGCTAATCTAGATGGGACTGCCTTGTGCTTAGGGTTTACCATCAAATGTGCCTTGTGCTAAGGGCTTATTGCCAAATGTGCCTCATGTTGAGGGTTTACCATCAAATGTGCATGATCAGAAACTATGGGCGGATCCATGCTAACATGTGGTGCATCCACGTTTGTTCTCTCAAGACCAATGAGGCTTGAGTCAGTGTCATAAATTGGTACATACCCTGTGGTAATGAATGGTCGAAGTAGGTTCTCTTTCCACTCATGGATCTCATTCGGAGTCTATCATCAACTACATGATGTGAATAACTCCATGCTAGAGGCAATCTAGTGCTTTGTTAAAGAGGATTACCCGTGTACTGAATGAGAGTGTCTACCCATGAGAACACCGTGTGAGAGAGCTCTGCCACTGTGGGGCTTATGCTTGAGCTGCCACTTGAGGACTTACGCTAAACCTATAAATATGAACCAAGTCATGGTGGAAGAATTGCAATGTGCCAAGGATCAAGCTTACAGTAAAGTGATGACAACTGTGTGTCAGATGTAGCCAAGAATGCTAAGCGGCTATATCCACAAAGGAGGGCTCAGCTCTCTCATTTCCACCCTGCCACGAATTCCCTTCCTTGTCACATGACCTTGCTCTCTCTCAAGTTCCTTCTGAAATCCTCCCTCCTAGCCCAGTGCTTGCCACATGGTGTTCTCTTGAGTGCCATGTGTCCATTTGGACCTTAGAACCTGCATGCCCATTTAGGCCTTACTCCATATTGTTGCCTAGGCCTAGGGTAATCCCTAGTCCTCGACCCTCTACACTCCCATTGATGCAAGCACTGTCGAGCCCTCTAGTTTCCTGCTTCACCATAACCACACCAAATGGTTCTGAGATTATGGCTGATATAACATTCCCTTCCCCTTAAGAATGGTCTACGTCCTCGGGAAAACTCCTCTGGAGATTGCTTACCTTTTCCCATGTTGAACTCTCTTCAGGTCTATCTTTCCACTTAACCAGACATTCTTACCATATAGTATGTCGTGTTATTTTTTCTTGTTTATATGAAATTCTTTTTGGTTCGTGTGATAAAGATATAGGTTCAATGAGTTCAACTAGGACTTCATTTCTAAGAAGATTATTATAATCTCCTAATGGCTCTTTGATTGGGCTAATGAGGACCAAGTGCCCGAGAGCAGACTCTTTGATTGTGAAGGATAGCCGTGGCCGACTCTTTGAAGGACAACCGGGGCTGACTCTTGATTGGGCAAACTAGGACCACGCTCCTTGCACAATGGCCAGGGCAGGTGGTGTGAACCCTCCCTAACACCATTGTGTGTGTGTGTGTGTGAGAGAGAGAGAGAGAGAGAGAGAGAGAGAGTGAATTCGACATGTATGGGAGCATAACTAACATGTTAGTGCCGGGAGACGTTGTTGATATGATACATCGAAATGGTCTTTGTTCTGCTGGAACATACGTTGAAATGAAAATGCTTCAGTCGAAAAGGTCGGAGAGAGATGGAAGGAATACATCGAAAAGATCGCAGAAAGCTGGAAAGAGATGCAAGGAATGCGTCGAAAAGATCGGAGAAAGCTGGAAGGAATGGATTGGAGGCTCCTGATCTTCAAAAGCACCGTCTGATACAACGGAGGATCATCCGTGAGAGTGGGAGCTGAGAGCAGAGAAGAGACTATAATCGACGAAAAGATTGGAGAAAGCTGGAAAGAATGCCTCGAAAAGATCGGAGAAAGTTGGAAGGAATGGATTGGAGGGTCCTGATCTTCAAAAGCACCGTCTGATATGCGATTTCCCAACAGAAGAGTGGGAGGGAGCTGCGAGCAGAGGCGAGACTAACGGGAACAGAATCAATCAAGAGCAGCAGGATCAATCTCTACGGAGGAGAACGCTTGAGGATTAACGGTACCAAATCAAACAGCCGCAGCATCGATTTTCTGGAGGAATCGATGGCCGCGCCTGACGGTGATGAGCCTACGCTTTCCGCAGAAGTGGAGTCTAGTTATAGTGCTCGGAGCTCCGTCGTCAATGTAACCTCTGCAGCACTCGTGAATTATCCATGTTTCTGTATCTGTTTGCGTTCGTTTGCATCCTCTGAACGGTTTCGCAAGAAAGACGACACTGAAAGATGTCGACATCCGGATTCCGGGATGTGTGTGAGGTGCGTCGGGATTTGAATCGTTCCTAGAACTGAGGTGAGTGAACACTTAATTGGTGCAGGAGCAAGAGCCTCTGCTCGACGTACGCGAAAAACTCAATCCCAGCACGTGCATTGCGTCTTGCCGCAGGAGCGGTCCATTCAGCACAGAGGCTCGCGGAAGGCCAACGCCCGTAGGTGGTAAGGAACGCACAGAAAGAGAGGAAATCCAGATGTACAAACGGAACGGAACATTGCATTCCGCCAGAGAGCAGGGAAAGAATACGTGTTTTAGTTCTGCTCGCTCGCCATGCATGCGGACAGAATCGCCGCATGTGGACGACTATGAAGGGACGACGATTCAAACAGCGTCTGCGAATGAACTCCGGTTGCTGAGCACATCAAGATCGCGTTGCCCGCACAAATCTGCTAGTGAGTTCAAGCCATTCAACGACACAAGATCGTGCAGTAGACTCGACAGACTTAGAGCAGTGGAACGTGGAGAATCAAGGCGCACAGAGCTGGCACGCACAGAGTTGGGATACGGCAGAGAGAAACCGGTAATTCCAGTGGCAAACGTGAACGAATCGAGATTCGGAGTTGCTGATAGCGTGCGGAGCAAAGTGAATAAGCTTGCCGCAGATCAATTAAGCCGGTCCAAAGCGTCACCCTCTGGAAGCCAGATCCCCTGGAAATCCAGGAGTCCTCAGCGCGAGAGCAAGGATGATAAAAGTCATGCGGGTGACAAGAAGCGACTTGAAGACGTTGCGAGGCCAGATCAGGAGTGCCAGTTCGACCTACTGTCGAGCGCGATTGAAAGTTTGACATCGGAAATCCAGGCCGGTTTCGAGGAGATGAAGGAGAAGGTTGACAATATGCAAATAAATCTTCAAGCACAGTACAATGCTGGCTGGAAGGATTTGAATGATCGGATTCAAGCCATTGGAAGCGGCATTTGGATGCGGCATCGTCCAGGCCAGGATCAGGCCGCTGAGGATTTGCACCCGCTGCATGAAGCCACAGAGGCGGCAAGGGAGGAGACGAGGATCTTAGCCGGACTGCTTATCGTGGAGAAGGATGCAGAACTCATGTCGGCCAGAGATTTTCAAGACAGAGAGGGCATGTTGTTGAAGATGATCGAATCTTACGTAAAGAACCCCAATTTCGAACAGGTATGGCACATCAAGTATGCTCTGGATCATTGCATAGCCTCCATCTTCTTCAACAACTTTCACATTCTGGTTCGGACTCAGAGCGTGATGGTTCCTGCTTTCGGCTCAGAAAGCCAAGACGATGCTCAGTTCAAGCGCTTCTGCAGGAAGGGGATGCATGCCATGGAGGCTTTGGCAGAGTGGGAAGCTGATAATTGGTCTGGAAATCTTAAGAGTCAGTTCCTGATTGCAGCGAAATGTGTGTGGCAGCTCCAGAGGCTGATGGCTTCATCCACCCCCGCTCAAGTTGAAATCCTGAGCCCCGATCCAGGCTCCATCTTTGATGCTTCCACCATGGATGCTCTCGACTGTGCAGCGCAATCGTTCCAGCCCTGTGTGCAGTTCACCATCTTCCCTGGCTTCAAGATCGATGGCACACTGGCTATCAAGCCCCAAGTCTATCTTCAACCTAAAATAATAGTGGCAGCAGGCCTTTCTGACTCTCTCCCCTCTTGAGCACCCGCTTGTTTCATTGGTCAATACAATTCCTTCTGAAGGAGGCGGCCATCAAATCCAGGAGTGAAGTGCTGGAACTAGGTGCAGTTTTGAGTATGCCTTTACCACCTTAAGCATCGACTTGATGCTTCTTTTGACTTGTAGGGATTTGATTTGATGGTTGAAATTTGTTCTGAAGAAGAGCTCTGTGAATCAATGCGTGGATGTGCAGGGCTAGCATAGCATCTAGCTGCAGTTTTGAGTATGCGTTTATCATGTGACCTTGATTCTGGGTATAATGCATCTTTCCAGGGACCTGATTCGAATGCAGTTCAGGTTTTTTAAGAACTTTTTATATGCTGCAGCAGATCATGATTAGCAGCTCAACAAGAACAGTAAATGAAATAAATGAGACACCTTGTTTGTGTCAAAGCATCTGAGAGAGGAAAAATGGGGAACTTGGCCGGAGCATGCCAAGCCATGTCATTAAAATATATGACACACCTTGAGTTGTGCAAGGTCATCAAGTGATTAGTGCTCTGACTGGCACCTTTTATGATGTGTTATGCCTAATGATCACAGCTCTGTTAGAAAAGGCGTAAGATCAATTTTGATCTTTCACGAGTAGCAGTTAGTGGACGAAAGAGATATCAATAGAATAGATTTGTTGATGCTCTTTAGTTTTGAACGATTGCTGTTTTTTTCATTTTGTGGCTCTTTGAGGTTTACGTTGAGCCATGTGTCTACATCTTAAAGAGACCAAACACAGTAAATAATACTGTGGAGAGAGCATGGATCCCTTGTTGCTTTGAGAATGGTGCTGCTAGGGGCAATCAGACTGATGAGGCAAACGTTGTTGCTATTCCTCCTGATAGTCCACAGTAATTGAGGCGTCTATGTATGCAATTGCTGCAGCTGATAATTTCTGGCTTTGCTGCAACACCTTTGATGAGATCTCAGTGCTTTAGCTGCTTGCAACCAGGAGCATTTAGTTATGTTGGATAGGTGCTGATGCATGGCACCTATGGTAACTTTAGCAGGTTGGCCTTCATTGTCGATCAGTTTCTCTTCCTGTTCATATCATTATCCACTACTATCAATTAGATTACATTGTTTGCTTGCAAGCCTATGATGCAAACAAAGTATTCCTTGCAGCAGAGGGTAAAAACACAGTGCTCTTTTCACTGGCCCAAGCCTGGGCATACCTGAAGACTTTGGCTTGGATGCATCTAAAGCACATGGGCTGCAACACAGCAGTGGCTATGCGTCGTTGAACTTAGAACAAGCATGTTCTAATTTTTTGGACCAGAATTCGCTAATCAGGTTTTGTATGCATCGTTAGGGTCCAAGCACATCCCTCTCCTATGGTATGTGTTGGTGTGCTGTCTCCTGGATGCTAGGCTAGACGAGTGCCTTGTGGAAATATATTGTAGTATACTTCAAGTATCCAAAAAAGGTTGCAACGTTTGAAATCATGCCAAACCCCTAAGAGGAGGCATCCCAGATTATATTGTTCGCTTGCAAGCCTAAAATGCATGCAAAATTTTCCCTACATGTAATATCTTCTGGCCATTTGTTGGATTTTGGGATTATATGCATGTCGTAGAATTGTAAAACATGATGCCAAACGTGTCCACTGGTCAAGCCTGGGTAAACGTGAAGGCTGTGGCTTGATGCGAATGGTCTACATTACAGTTGGATCTGGGACCATTTGCCTTCGACTTGAACTGTTTTATATTGCACGATATGCAGAACAGTGCCTTCAGTCAATTTGGTAGGAAGGGATTTGGAAGGAGATTGTTTCGTTAAAACCACTTGACAAATTGATTTAATGGAAATATTGCTATCTTTCCTTATTGTTTTTTAATGACTTTCTCATGAACAACTTCAAATCATAAAAATACAAAAAGAACTTGGACGGCTACAAAGTAAAAGGCGCATTAAGCTTGTTCAAACATAGCAAAAACAACGTTCAAGTACACGCTTCTACTTTCAAATTGAAAGTTGCGAACTTTAACCAAAGTAAACTGTTATATTCCACACGTATTTGTTTTCATTCAAGGAGTGGGACTTTTAGAGAAAGGCATGACAACTCATGATCACAACGGCAGATTAATCATGTTTTTTGACACGTGCCAGAAGCACTTTGAGGGTGGTGACATCATAGGAGACACTTGCCATGATGGATTTGAACCATGCATGGGAAAAGATGCATTGAAGGCGATGATGCATGGTACGATAGACAACATGCTAATTAGAGTACTCCTTTATCGGGCCCAAGAGGGTAGCTTGGCTTAGAGGTTTAGGTAGAACCAGGGATGTAAAAAGTACGTTTTTTTAAAATTAAAATACGTACTTTTTTATTTAAAAACGTGGCCTAACATCTTAAACGCCAAAAATGCGGTTCTTTACACCGGTTGTCAATTGGGAGCCTACTGCGCTATTTGTCCTCTTGCCGTGTGGTATGAGCTTCCAAACACCTCACTGTATATAACCATACCAAGCGGCATGAGGGACCCTGCACGATTTTTTTCGGGTGCCAGGAGACACCGCTTGGTGATGCACCCATACCGTGCAGTAGTTGTCATATCGGCACGTGTGTCATCATGGATCGTCTGATTTGAAATGATATACAATCGTGGTCGTTGACACACCGCGGTCGGGGTAGGTACCGCGCGGTGGAGCTACGAAATCTTATAAACAGACCCCGCTCCTACCACTACCGCCTCGCGCATACCTGTCGCTTTCTCCCACGTTTCCTCTTGGGTGAGTTCTTCTTTAGTCTTTGGTTCGGTTAGTCAGGCCAGGTGATGACCCGCCTCGACCGATCGTATTCACCTCGCCCTGAGGAAAAGAGAGAGAGAGAGAGAGGGGGGGGGGGAAGGGAGGGAGTGAGTTCTTCTTTAGTCTTTGGTGTCGTTTAGTCGGGCTAGGTGATGACCCACCTCAACCGGTCGGATTCACCTCGCCCTGGTGGCTGACTGTCAGTAGGCTATTAGAGAGAGGAAAATAGAGAGAGGGAGGAAAGAGAGGGAGGGAAAGAGAGAGAGAGAGAGGGGAGGGGGGGGGCAAGGAGGGAGAGAAAAAGAGAGTGAGGGAAAGTAAAAGAGAGAGAGGGAGAGTAAAAAAGAGAGGGAGCAATGCTTGTTTATGTATCAGTTAGGCCAGGAGACGTTCCTCTTTGACTAGTCAGATTCACCTCGCCTAAAACTGATGTTTGTAATAGTAAAGATCGAAGCCGGGTCATGGCTCACATCTGCTAGTCAGCTCCCTCACTTAGATCTTCTTATATATCATATCTATGTATGTACATAGATGTTAGTAGAGCCGGGTTATATCCGAATGATGGCCTGCTTTTGTCGGTCGGTTCATCCCGATAAAACCCTTCCCAATTGGATGTGTGATTGGCAAAGCTAATCTAGTAGATCACGTAGTGACTGCCATAGTAGTGGATTATGTCGTGAGCTACAAATTACTTGACGTAATATACCATTGCCTTGGAAAGAAAAACGTATTTAGTAGTTTATTATTCTAAGGATTAGAAGTTATGTGAGAGTTATTTTGAAACATTAATGATGTTGCATGTTGCATGTTGCTTGTGAGTGGTTTAATTTACACTAGCATTGCAAATTTACATGTGTATTTTGGGTGCTCTTTATTTTGAAGAAGTTTGAGTGCTTACAAAATGATTGTTACATGCACTAGATCACCACACACCCATCCTTGATGGCAACACAAGAGCAATTGAAGACTGAGGTTCTGATGCTTATCCGCAAGACAACGATCGAACAATTGATCGGATTGAGTGATGAAGAAATCCGTGTCCATGCGAGCTCAAAATTTTTTACGCAAACAAATGCTATCCCGAGTATTTGACCTTATGTACATGAGCTGGCCCAGTCATGGTCGAATGGCATGGTCAGATGTTAAAGTGTCAATAGAGTGGAGAAGCTTGCACTCTGGATGTCTAAATGGAAGGCATCGCAGATTTCTAATCCTAGAAAAAACACGAAGGAGAAAGGGTCTGTCGGAAAGGTAACAATGAGTGCCCTGGCCCATATGACCAAGATGGCTAGTGGGTTATAACGAAATGCCGATCTAGCCCAAGATTAAGGGAGAGCATAAATAGAACTATGTACTGCATTTGCTAACATGTGCTTCCACACAATACACTTTCCATTGCAAGTGCTAACCTTGCACGAACTGGTGGGCAAGGGAGGAGAAGGGAAGGTATTATGAATATAGGTTGTGGGTGTCCCAGGTCTTAGGCCAACATTGTGGTATGCTGGCAAGAAGAGTAATAGAGACGATACCCATGCTCATCTAGCACTAAGGAATGAGCTAGCGATGACAGTGGTCAATAGAGCTATCTACAGGTCGAGTATTGGGGTACTCACACACCCCTGGGCTTTGGGTCGTCACTCCATTTTTCAATGGTGGAAGTGTGCACGATATGCTGATGTATCTCCCATAGCATTGCGGGACATATGTGAGATGGGTTAAGACCATACATCCCAGAGAAGAATGTCGCCTTGACCGAAAATCTCCACACAGATAGGCGCACATTGATCTGCAAGCAACCAACTACATGTTGGACTTCATGGGGGATGACAAGTTTGTCCAAGTTGGCATTATTGATTAGGGAGGAAGCCTCCACTGGACTGAAATTAGATATCTGCAAGACCCAGCTTATGCTCCTCCAAACGCATTTCCATGGTTAGCATCAGAATTATATGCTAGTAGAACTACACGTACAAATCTCAGGGGCGCAAGGGCACCAAAGTCACATTGCTTTGGCGTCAGTTATATCATACATAGTGTATGCATTAGCCATGTTTTGCATCGGTGTAGTTTCTATCACAAGCTCTTAACTATTAATGAATGTGCATGAAGCGATGGGAGATGTAGGTGTAGAGGAGGTGTAGAGGGGGGTGACAGTGCACAGAGGGTCCACAGCCTGCACCACAAAGTGCAACAAGGGAAGATCTCATGTTTCCAAACATCATAGTGCAAGATGCTATGTCTGCATATCGACAAGTAATGAGTGAGAATGAGTGGCTTCTTGCTGAAGTGAATCGCATGAATGCAAGCTCCAACAGATCAAACTGAGGCAAGACCTCAAAAATGCCTATGAGGAGCAATGCGGCATCTCCGCTGCATATTCTCATCAAGCGCAAGATGCACAAGCTGCACTCTAATGCATTGAAGATGGAGGTTGTGTTCATAACTTGGATCCTAATTTTGTGGGCCTGGCTATCAAAAAACTCTCCACCCTTTTGACATGTATTACCTTTGCGGCGGATGATGGGCCTTTATGTCGAATATGCTAAGACCGCGTTGATATGACAACCAGTTACTATGCACTCTCATGCCACCATCGGTTTTACCTAGTATGCTTGATAAATACGTTAAAGGTTAGGAGTGCATGTCCAACCTGTAATGCTCCTTAGGCCAAACAATTGTATGGCGTTCTTGGCATTGGAGGAACATTTTTTGCAAATCCTTAGTTGCGAAGACTGTAATTCCCGTATAGCTTCAATGATATTTTTTCGTGAAAATAACTTCAAATTTATTCCAAAAAAATACTATTTTTTACGAAAACGATCCTTTCAAATCACAAATGGTAAACCATAAACTAAGAACTTTGCATTTATCCATTTTGCATCCTAGTGTGGGTAGATCTCAACTGGCCTGAGCGAGGCTACCACACTAACACTGGACACGTTTTAAAAGGATACAAAAACTTACAAATTAGTTTGGAAGCTTTCTTCACCCCTTTTTGCTTGTCCTTCTTTGTTTTCTTTGAGACTCCAAGTAGAGCTAGATTCTCGGGAATGCAAATAGTATGGGGTGGTCGCATATAATATATTGTTGGGGTAAAGGGCAGTGTGCCCACCCACTTGTACAGTGCCCATGTATACTCATATATATATGATAGAGCAAAAAGCTACTACAGCTTATTCCTCTATCATATATATATGAGTATACATGGGCACTGTACAAGTGGGTGGGCACACTGCCCTTTACCCCAACAACCTCCCACTTAAAGGCAATGTGCCTTTAAGGGAGTATAGTACACATAATACAGTGGATAAGTGTTGACTCCCATTTCTCACTCATCGGTTGGGATTTTGGAGTTTTGGCAGAAGAGAGATATTTGCAGATTTTCTTGCTGAGTCCGATTATGCAATGGCGCCCATGTTTTGAGGCATCTCAGGTTCTATTTTCAGTAGCGCTCATTACCGTGGGACTATGATTTCTTGAGCATACCTTATGCAGATCACTCTGGTTGCAGAGTTTGAGCAGTGTGCGCTCATTCGTGGTATGCATTGGGTTGCAATGGATGATTTATAGGCCATTTGGATGCATTGCGGTCCTTGTTGGATGCGCTGATAGGCCCAAATTGCCTTGTGGGATGCTATTTTTTATGGACACTTTGCACATGGATGCTATTTTATACTGAGGGACAGCTTTGAAACATTGCAGGTGATGCACTGATAGTGCTATGCTCTCTTGGATGAGACATTATTGATGCATATGCAAGTGGACAGTGTTTATGCTTAAGTCATTTGACACTTATTGGCATTTTCTTTTGGGCCAGATTTGCTCATATGGATGCATAGTATATGCACATGAGTCAGATGCATCTTTTGATGCTTTGAGCTTTGAGTTTTGGTGATATTTCACACTATTGTGGCATACACATTTGGGTGCACCTGGTATTTGGTGTGATTCTCTCTTGCAGGCACTAGCTTTTGGGATTTTGTTTCATTTGTATCATGGCATCCTCTTCCACGTCTGAAAAGGAGTTTTTCAGCATTAAAAAGTTTGATGGGACAAACTTTTCTTTGTGGAAAGAACAAATAAGAGATGTGTTTATTCAAAAGAAGCAGATTAAACCCTTGGCAGGTATTGAAGCTAAGCTTGCGGATATGTCTGAGGATGATTGGAATGAGTTGGATGCATTAGCAAAGTCTACTATTAGACTTCATCTTGCAGAGTCAGTTTATTTCACAGTAGTAAATGAGCAGACTATGGAAGATTTGTGGAAGAAACTGTGTGCCACTTATGAGAAGGAAACTGCCTCTAATAAAGTTTACCTCATGAAGAGGTTGTTTGAGCTGCAGATGAAGGAAGGGGTCTCCATTGCTTCTCACTTGAATGAATTCAATATTATTTTCAGCCAGCTTCAGGCTCAGAAGATGAATTTTGATGCAGAGACTAAGGCAATATTTCTCTTATGTTCATGGGCCATCCTCATGGGATACCTTCCGTACAGCTGTCAGTAACTCTGCACCTGGTGGAGTACTGAAATTTGATGATGTTGTGGGTAGCTTGTTGGCCGAGGAGATTAGACAGAAGTTTATGGATGGCAACAAGCAGGATGCAGCCTTAAATGTGCAAAGGGGCAGATCACAGTTCAGGGGGAAGTCCCAAGAAAGAGGGAAGTCTTGTAGCAAATCCAAGGCACGGAACATTGAGTGTTACCATTGTGGCAAGAAGGGCCATATGAAAAAGGATTGCACACTTGAGGTGATGCATTGGTGATGCAGTAAATGCCATTTCGATGCATTATGGATTTGCATTGGTGGATGCCGCACTGATGTTTATGGATAGTTGAGCTGGGCTCCTATTGCCATTGGTTGAGCAGGCATTGCTCATTTGGTTCAGTGCATTTCTTACTTGGATTGCCAGGCATTAGCAAGTTACTGGGCTGCATATATTCTTGTTTATGCCTCTTTATGGCTGAGTGCTTTTGAGCATTGGATCAGCCAATTTATTTGGAGACCTGATTGGTCTGGACAACACTATATTTTTTGGTCATTTGGGTTGCCTATTGCACTATACTGCTCTTTGGTTGTGACCTATTGTGCCACAGATATGGCATCTACAGCTGGTAGTGCCCTCTTTGATATTGAGAGGTTGGATGGATCAAACTTTCAGTATTGGAAAGAGCAGATTTATGATGTGTTAGTGCAGAAGAGGCAGCATAAGCCCATTCAATGCAAAGGTGTCAAGCCTAATAGCATTAAACAGAGTGATTGGGATGACATGGATGAGCAAGCATGCTTTATCATTCAGTCATCACTCTTGAAATCAGTCTACTTGCAGGTACATGATGGTATACAAGGTGTAGACTGCCATGCGTATGAGTTCTATACTCGTATATGCCGGATGTATGACCATGATAGTGTTATGTTACAGCATGATGGGTTGAAATGTCCTGATGGGCTGAAATACAGCCTTGATATGCACTCCAGAGGTAGATCAATTGGTAGAAACAGGTCATGTTCAAGGGGGAATTCCAGGAGCAAGTCTAGCTCTCGGACTTGTGTTAGATGTTTCTATTGTGGAAAGTATGGCCACATGAAAAAGTATTGCTGGAAATGGCTGAGAAAATACAAGAAGAAGAGCAAGGTTAAGAATGACAGGAAGAAGGAGAAGAAGCATGTTGAGCTTCAAAGCGTGGATGCCGGGGTTTCCACTGACAGTAGCAGTGATGAAGGCATTCTTTTGTCTATGTCTGACACCTCCTTCTTGGCCACTGATGTACCCATCCTTGGTGATTGGATGTTAGATCCATGTGCTTCATGTCATATGACCCCTCATAGGTCATGGTTTAGTGCATATTAGGAATGCATTGTGGAGAGTGGTTTGATGGGTATTGATCATTCTATGGATGTCTATGGTTATGGGGATATCCACCTTGTTATGCCTAGTGGCCCTATTCTTGTTCTACAAAGGGTTAGACATATACCAGGACTTGCTATGAGCAAGATCAGTACTGGACAGTTGGTTGAGGCAGGTTATCATGTCTCTTTGGGTGATCATGCATGGAAGATTGCTAGAGGCAATCTGGTTATGGCTAGGGGATCACGGGTTGGATTCTCTTATGCATTGCATGTATCAGGTGTCCAAGATAAGATGCTTATGATTAGTAAGCAGCCATTAGCTAGTTTATGGTATGCCAGACTTGGACATATGTCTACTGCAGGTATGGAAGCCCTTACAACATTGAGATACATTCCTGTCATGGATGTCTCTCAAATTTTATGTCATGATTGTGATGATGGTCAGCAGTCAAGATCCTCCTTTGTGAGGAAGACAGTCAGTGAGAGGTATGTTGAGCCATTACAGTTGGTTCATAGTGCAGTTTGTGGGCCTATGCCTACCGTTTCACTGGGTGGTGCCTCTTACTTTGTGACATTTATTGATGCTGCTACAAAGTACATATGGGTATATCCGATTCGGTAGAAGCATGATGTATATGATACATTTCAGCGCTTCTTGGGTAATGCTGAAAATCAATCAGGAAAGAAGCTATTGAGCTTGATGGCTGATGGTGATGCAGAGTTTACCTCTTCTAGATTTCAGCATCTATGTGATACACTTGGTATCAGGAGGGTGTTGACCACTCCTTCTCTTTCTGCTCATGATGCCTTGGCAGAAGGCATAAATCGGATTCGATTGGATAGGATTGGTAGCATGCTACGATATGTAGGTCTTACCGAATGCTATTGGGCTGAGGCATGTAAGACAGCTGCATACTTGCTTAACAGGTCACCCAGGAAATCTCTGAATGGTAGAGTGCCATTTGACTTCTTGACAGGCAAGGCACCATGTTATGAGCATTTACGTGTGTTTGGCTGCGAGGCTTATGCTCATGGTTCCCGATCGAGGAGGTGTATCTTCCTTGGATATAGTGAGTCCAGTAAGGACTACAGGTTATGGGATTCTTCAACTAGAGAATTGATACGCAGCCATAATGTCTATTTCAGAGAGGATGCTATGTTTGGACAGCCCAGGACTATGGATAGCAGGAGAGTGGTGTTCCACGAGGGTGTAAGTGCACTAATACCTCCGAATTCTATGCAGGGACAGCCCATATCCCTTGGAGTGGGAGGTTTTTCCCACGGTGAGCAAATTATAAAGTTGGGACAGCCACGATTACTTCTTGATTTTGGTCAAAGACGGTCAAATGTCTCTAGTATTCCACAGGTTTATACTCCTATGGAGATTGTTGATGCATCTTCTATGGATAGTTACAGTTTACTCCTAGGATGCCGAGTGCCTCTTACAGATGAGGATGAGGCTATGCATGGTGAGGAGGATACCTTGGCTAATGATGCCCGATATGATCCATCGGCTAGTTATGCCAGGACAGATGTGGTTTCTGCAGTTATTGACTCGGGTCATATTGCGCATGGGCAGGAATCATTGATATGTTTACTTCGTAAGTGCCTCCATGGCCAGAAGCAATCCCCTCGAGCTTGGCTTCATAGGTTTGATATTGTTATGAGAGCTCAGGATGTGATGCGCAGTGAGACAGGTTATGGTCTCAGTATTCAGGAGGTTGCTATCCTTCTGAGGTTACTTGCCATATGGTTCCTTATGGACAGGGATGCTTTGCAGTGGGAGCTGCATGGTATTGATGATGTTTGTCAGATACTTGGTTGTTTTAGTATGGAGAGGGGGAAGTTATTGAGTACTCCATTGCTTGTATTGGCTCCATACTTGAAACACAGCAGGTTTGACGATCACAAATCAGTTGAGCAGCAAGTTATGGTTGATATGGCAGCCATAGTACTTCATGCATCTATGACTGTGTTGAGACTTGGTTCTCACATGTTTGCCATTGGGGCTACACTTCCAGTTCTTGCTTCCGTTGCAGTGGGAGTTGGTAGCATGATTATGGTAGATTTTGGCAGTAGGGAAGCGATTGTGGATATCAGGTCCTTATGCTTCCAGGAGCAGCATGCAGGTGATGCAGGTTGGGTAGACCAGCAGAGGTTTATTTTAGGGCATGTGCTTATGGTCACAGGTGGTACAAAGACATTTTCTTTACACAGTGATAGTTCAGGTGCTATGGACTTAGCACAGGAGAACGTGGTGGTGAGAGTTCACTCTCCCAGTGAGATCTGGCATGAGATCTTGGTTGACAGGCATCTACAGCTTGTCATTTTCTATCGTGCAAACCTGATGTCTGCTAGCAGCTTATCCTCTATGCACTTTGCACATTGTAAAGTGCCGATGGGCATAGGATGACGGTCTGGTTATCTTGTTTTTCAGCCTATGGCTGATTGTATTATGTGTACTATACTCCCTTAAAGGCACACTGCCTTTAAGTGGGAGGTTGTTGGGGTAAAGGGCAGTGTGCCCACCCACTTGTACAATGCCCATGTATACTCATATATATATGATAGAGGAATAAGCTGGAGTAGCTTTTCGCTCCACCACTTTTGGTGTCTCCTTATCCCTTCCTGAGTGCTCCCTCTTCCCCACATATATAATATATTGTATCAAATGGTACATCTACAGTGCGTGCGATATGTGCAAAAAACCCATGAGGTAGTTGAACTGTACCATGTGGTATATCTGTCACCATCGGTATAGATAAATACCGAGCGTTATACATATCTTCTTACTGCATGGTATGTAGTTTTACCACATGGTAACGGGGTCTCGATAAAAAAACGTGGCAAGGCCGGTTTAAATCACTCCAGGGGGTCCAAAGAAAGTTTGAAATGCCGATTTGAAATGCCCATTTTAATTCCCTCCAAAATCCCTGGGTAGAGCCTTGTAGAGCCTTGGATGCTAGAGTTACAACTCAAGTAAGCATAGAGTATGCAATCGCAATAGAAGAGCTCATGTGGATTGACCAAACTTAAAACCCCCTTGCTTAACTCAAGGGCTAGCAAAGGCTAGAAAACTAGTGTGTGATTAAAATAAAAGGGTAACAATTCGAAGCTTCAAAAAGGGGAGCTTTTGGCTACATAGTAGCTTGGGTGTAGCCATTTTTGGTGAGGTTTAGGGAATTTTCTGTAAATAGGTATCTTGTATGACCCATAACTGATGCATTTCTCAATAGAATTCGAAAAACTTTGTCTTCAAGTTGTAGTACACATTCCAAAATTGAACATGAGACCAAAAAATTATGGAATGAGGATTTAAAAGGAGACCGTTAAAGCATTACAAGTGCTATGTAGCATGTGAAGCATGCATCTTGAAGACTATAGGATATAGTAATTTGTTTAAAACCATCAAAATTTTATTCGATTACCAGCCACGTCTGTGGTGGTAGTTAAGATTCCAACGAGCTGACAATTAATTACCAACCCACCTCAGTGGCCCACAATTACTCACCTGCTAGATATCAACATTGGGCTTGCATGCATGATTACTATACAAGTGCAGTAAATTACCAGTTACTAGGCTTGCATGCTCAGTAGAGTAATAGAGTGCATAGTAATGAGTGATTAGAGGTGATTAGGCTTCATGATTTACTTTTGTGGTAATCACTGCCCGGTGGTGGTGGCTTTCATCAGCCCACGTCCATTATGGCTAAGATTCCACCGGGCTGGCAGTTAACTACTAGGCCCACAATTACTCACATGCCAGTTACCACCATCAACCTTGCATCCATGATTACTATAATTGTAGTAAATTATTAGTCATGGTGGTTGCGATTAGAGATGATTAGGCTTCATGATTTACTTATGTGGTAATTACTACCTGGTGGTGGTGGCCCTTTTCAGCCACATCTATCATGCCTAAGATTCCATCGGGCTAGCAGTTAATTATCAGCCACACTGCAGTGGCTTGCAATCACTCACCTACCAGTTACCACCACTGAGCATCTGCTTCGTGATTATCAGCAGCCACGTTGTAATTAATTGCCATTGCTCATCTTGAGTGGTGCCTAAGATTCCACAGTGGTGGCTTGCAATTAAAATGGATGGAACATCGGGCCTCTAGTCACCACAGTGGCTCGAACTCTATAACATATAAGATCCGTGGCATTTGGCATTTTACTACATTGCTCTCATCCACCCGTGCTCTACTACTTTACTCGGCACGGCTGCTCCAGCTCTCTTGTGCCCTACTCTACTTTGCTCCACACTCCCTCCTCCAACTCTCATCACTCATCTGCACCCCTGCTCATCCGCTCCACTTCTTACCCACTCATCTTCACCATGCCTATTATTGTAACTACTACTAACCCTCGATGCAATGTGATCTCGATGTTGTCTACCTTCTCGTATAAGGTGATTGTGTTGCACTTGCTTGGACTAGAAATGCTTGCTCTAGTGGACATCCTTTGTTCCCATGATCAATTCCCCCCATATCTGCATGTCACCACCTTGGATGACATGGTCATAGAGGGCCTCTGTATTTCTATTTTGTATGGGCTCCCCCTAGATGTCGATGAAGGCCTCAAGATTTTCATAGCAGAGTACTCTCGTCTTGTTTGGGGGGAGTACTGGTAATGTGCATGGTCTTCGGCCTCTCCATCGTCTCCTCTATTGGCTCCGTAAAACTTTTAATGCAACAAGATGGGTTAGCAGAAATAGCTGTGTTGTACAAATTTACTCTTGCCCAGCGAGGCTCATGACCACTCAACAATGGCTAGATGTAATCTTTTGATATCTAAGGTTCTCAGTGACTTTTGGCTCACTGGATATCATATTTTGGTATCTAAGGCTCTCAACAATTGCTGATTTTTTACATTTATGTACTCTCTTTTGTTCAATTTGAGGCTCTGAGTATGCACTATTGTTAACTTTTATATTTGAGTGGTTATGGTTGCTAGATGTAATCTTTTGGCCTCTAAGGCTCTCAGCTATTGTTGAGTTTTTATAAATGTAAGATCCTCTCTTCAATTCTTCCTCAGTATAGGTTGTTGTTAATTTTTATATGACCTGTTAGTGGATGTAGATGTAATCTCTTTTGCTCAATTTTTAATCAATGAATTGTAGTTGATTATTTGGATGGCACCACCGGGCCTCCAGTCATGAATACTTTTGCCCTCAGTTAGGAATACTCCAATAAGGACTAAAATACCAGTAAAATAGGACTACAATTTCTTTGGTTTAGGACCAAAATAGCACTAAATAGCTGCAACAACCCACCGTTGTGGTTGCATGGAGATACATCTAGAATTAGGCTTTTAGAAAATGCAATTGACGATATGGCCCTTGAGGGGTCCCCTCTAGGAGCAAGGGTCAAATCGACATGCATTATACAATATCAAGGATGCCACTGGAAAAATATGGCATGTCGATATGGCCCTTGCCCCTCGAGGGGACCCCTCAAGGGCCATATCATCAATTGCATTTTCCTTGGTTGTACAAGGAAATGCATTTTCCTTGGTACACAAATATATAACTCCAAGAACCACCACGATGGTTGTCATAGATCTCCTTTTGTTTTCCAATGCGATGGTTGTCATAGATCTCCTCCTATAAATTAAATACATAAAAATAGATAACGGAGCCATAACTGTAAGAACTAGTGTGGTGGTCGCTCTAAGGCTCTTGAATTCTGGGTGATGACAAGTGGTCAGGCCAGAGACTGTGTTGTGATGATGTTTTGAATGATAGATTGTGTCTCATTAGTACGATAAGAACCAACACGATGGTATCTCCAAGACAACCTTGAGCTTTCATGATCTGCATGGGCACGCTACCCAATGACAAGTGGCAAAGATGTGGCAAAAGGCTATGTAATGACAAGTGGTCAGCTACACTATTAGAATGATAGATTGTGTCTCATTATTATGCCAAGAACCAGCATGGTGGTCTCTCCAATCCAACCTTGAATTTTGATGATCTACATGGGTGCCCTGCCCAGTGATAGGTAGCAAAGCTGTGGCAAAAGGTTATGCGATGATAGGTGGCCAGACCTGCATTGTGCAAAGCAGTGCAGAGATGCACGATGTAGTGCAAAGCTACCATGTGTCAAAGCTTTGCGACGACAATGTTCAAAATAAATAGATCATGTCTCATTATTATGCCAGTGGGAAAATTTTTGGCAAGAGCACAGGTCCGCATAAAATCCAAAATCTCACCTAGGAGTGCATTGCGTCATGGCCCTAAAATGGTCCCAAAAATAGTTTTGTGATGATTGGCTACACCCAAGCAAACATTGACCCAAATGGCCTAGTGCAACAAAGCTTCCAACATGCCAAGGACACACAAGGAAGGTAACTAACCAAGATAGCTAGTAGAGAATGGCTACACCCAAGCAAACATTGACCTAAATGGCCTAGAAAAACAAAGCTTCCAACATGCCAAGGGCACACAAGGAAGGTAACTAACAAGATAGCTAGTAGAGAATGATCCAAGAGCTCCAAAGCCACAAAAGTATCATTTGCATGACATATGGCCAACCAATTTAATCTTTAGTCCTCTCATCTATCTAAAGGAACCATGCTTAAGCATAGGGGCCAAGGTCTTTGCATACAAGTAACAATTTTTATGTTTGAGTAAAGAAAGGAGAATTGAAGGACATATTTTTACTTTAAAATGACTCCATTGTATAGCAAATATAGTTCCTTCTTGATAAAAAAGTACACCTTGCCCCAAAAACTGCTTAAAATTCCCTTCATTTCCATATGAAGATTTAGTTTTTTCATCAAATATAAATAATCCAGTTGGAAATAGAGAGGAGTTATAAAAATTTCACATTTTAAGTTGTGGTCTTTGATTGTATATCCTTGCCACCCAAGGAAAAGAAGGGAAAAAACAAGAATGGTAAGTAAGCACGTTCCTTTCTTACCCTTTATGTGTGTGGTCTCATTGACCCTTCTAGAGGCTATGAAATATCTAGCTTATTGAAAGAAAATGCCCTTTGTCCAACCTTTTTAGCAACACATAAAGTACCCGTTATAGATTTGACACTTGAGCAAAGACGTAAAGCTCCTTAATAGACAAAGAGTATGGCACTACACTAATCATGATGATGTAGCAGTGGTGTAAAAGTTGGTGTGTTATCCCACTTCATATGTGGGAGTTGTGGACTGTGATGAAAGGTGGATAGCCCTACAATGCAAATATTTCCAAGGGGGTGTAGTTCAATGTGGTCTTATTTTATGCCCCTATGGGAGTCCAAGGTAGAGGTCAAACTTGGGAGTCTTTGGGAAAAGGCCTTTGTGCTTGGGGGTGGAGGACAAGAAGCATAGATGGTTGAGTAATGGTTTTGTAGCTAGAGTTTATGAATTACATGCCTAGGAAAATACATATTGGTTAAGTTGTTAATCCTCATAGATCTGAGACATACACTTGGTGCAATAGACAAGTATAATATCTTAGGAGGAAAGCTTGGCTTGATGGGATGCATTTATCTCAATAACTATTATCTAAAACAATCAGCTCTAGTTCTTAGGTTTTCTTTTCACAAACTGTTCTCCTTATCTGTGATTTTGGATTGGGGAAAAGATCCCCCTCTTGGTTTAAAGTTGATCCAAAGCTCTTCTAGTTGAAAAGAATTCAAGACAGGTGGCAATTGTGTGGAGAGTTTCTTTTGTGGAACCTAAATTAGCCTCTATTTCATGGGAGGTAGTAGTCCAAAGCACTCAAGATTTGCTGAGAAGGGCTAGAAAAATAGAGCCAAAGTAAGGGCCAAAAGAATGGATGATGTTAGGTTCTAATTAATAGAGTATAGGCAACAACAAGATAGGGGCATTCAAAAATCCCAACAAGGCCAAGATAGAAGCTAGGATTCAAGAACAAATCAAGGTAAATGAGAAAAAATTTTACTTTTGGACTAGTGGGAAAGAGAGAAAATAGGCCAAAAAGACAACCTTTAAGTTTATTAGGAGGAAAAGAATTGATGAGGAAATCCCTTTTCTCAAAAGGAGTGACTCAACGCTTTCCTCCTCCTTAGAAGAGAACATGTAGGTGGTACTTCAACTTCCAAAAATTGCTTTCTACCTCTATGAAGGAAAATAAGGTGTCGAGAGCTAGGAGAAAATGTCAATATGCTACAGTAAGGAGCGTTCAAAACTTTGATTATTTCTTCCGGGAAACCACTATAACTCAGAAAGAGTTGAAAGAAGTTGTTGATGTAGTGCTGATGGAAGAGAATGATCTTCCTGTATCTTCTATAAGATGTTTTTGGGCCTTTTCTCTTATTACTTGGTAGGTGAGTGTCTTGGATCAATAGTAACCTTGGAATGTTAATGGGGGGAATCATTAAGCTCATTCTTAAGGAAGGCAACAAGCCTAAAGAGCAAAAAAATTAGACACCCCTCACTATACTAAACTATAGCTACAAATTTTTTGCCAATGCCTTAGCGAGTCTATGGATACAAAGAAGAATGGACGTGTAGATCCTACAAGAACAAAGAGGTTTCATCAAAGGCAGCCACCTTCTTAATGCCATTATAAATATATGGGAAGGATGTGATTTGCACAAAAGATATGAATCAAGCTAATTTTTTCCCTTGGTAGGCTATAATGGGATTTTCTAATGCAAGCACCACAAGGTATGGATCTTGAACCTATCTATTTGTCTATGTCGAAATTCTACTCACAAATGAAACATCCAAGGGTTATGTGGATGGCAAAATGAATCATTCTTTCTACGTAAATCTCATATAAGACAATGGTATCCTCTAGCTCCCCTTCTTTTAGCCATAGTAGATGATGACTTGGGTTGGCTACTTCATGATCAAGTAGAAGATGGTAGGATCAAAGGTGTTGATCTTCCCTCAAGAAAATAGAGGTTCAATTAGTATTTTGCTCATGACACAAAATTAGTCCCCAAAAACACTGCTTAGGATGTCAATGGAGCTCTACAGTGTCCAAACACTTTATACATGGCATCAAAATTAGTGATCAACCTTTCCAAAATAGGGTTAATATAGAAGAGTGTCATATATGCATAAAAAATACCAATGATTATACTAACAAGAATAGAGAAAATCCACATGTATGGGATTTACTTAATTTTAAATGGAATTGGGCTAAAAGGAAACATGTTTAATAAAAAGGTGGTTTGTGTATAGGTGATTAAACACATAGTTATCATCAGATCAAAGGCTAATGCATGGGATCAAAGTGGCTTCATTAAATGACTCCTTATCCATGCACATGGTGAAATATATAGATTTGATGTGACTCGTGAGGCATAAATTTGCCTTTCAAAGCATCAAAGAGTGATAATTTTTAGATTCCATATGGTGACACATTAGTGAGTATACAAGGGGTTTGCACGCATATTGAAAATATGCATCGATGGGTTTGTACCATGTGTTTATGTGTCCATGGGTATGATACTTTATAGGGGGTTTCAATTTGAGTAAGATTCATGTACTTGCAGATTTTATGTAGTAAATACCATATTCATGGCTGGGCATGGGTATTCCTTATTTTTAACCATGCATCATGTGTAAGTGTAAAAAACATGCATCCGTGGATTTCTACCATATTTTTGTGTGCCCAATCGGTATGATAGTTTGAAAATGCATTTATTTTAGTAATATTCATGTGCTCACAAATTTTTATGTGTTGGATATCATTTGGATGATTGTAGGAATGAATATTTTATTATTTCTTACCATGCATCATGCACAAAAAAAGTATGCCTATGTGTTAGAACATCATAGTCTCAAATGGGAAGACAGGTAATACCTGCTTACCCCAACTTGTTATCACTTTTACCAAAGAACCATCCTACATTTTGGATTCAGAAAAGAAATACATGGCATGCATGAGCCAGAGGGTAATCCATGTCCATATCAAGACACCACCATACACAAGTATCAAGATAAGATCATATGCATTTTTCTTAACAAAACCACCCTTATACATTGGAAATTTCTAACCATTTTATACTAGGATAATGGTTTTAAAATTTTAAGAAAGCACCACTATTATCTATGATATGAAACCAGTGTTTCATATACATATACATTGTTATGGATAAATTTGAGCAAAGTAAAAGGCATAAATATGTGTGTGTGCTTATATGTGTGGCAATAGCATAATAAAATATGGTGTGCATAAGGCCCAGGGTCGAGGTGGCAGGGCATGACCATGTGCCACCCTTCCACGAAAGGGGACCCATAAGGTGTGTTGTACATAATCCATAATAGTAATAATATAAAATGATAAGGTGGCATGGGTCCTCCATGTACCATCCCTCCACCTATGTGGTCCCACGCCTACATTTAGTGAGATATGGCCCAAAGACCATGGGAGAAGTAATATAAAATAGGTGGAGATGGATATTATATTGGATTATTCCCTCCATGTAGGATAGGCCCATGTGGGGGGGGGGGTGTAGAAAGTCCTAGAATGCAAGTTAAATAATGGGAAAGTAGGATGAGGTGGCAAGATTCCTTGTCCCAACCCTCCACTTGTCTTCCTAGATGTTTGAACGTATTATAAAATTGGTAAGAAACCAAGGGAGTATCTTAGACTAGTACTTTGATTTCTTCCCCCCATCTTTCCTTTCAAATAAAGCATGACCCTCCTCCCTTGATGTCTCCATCTCTACATTCCTCATCCCATCATGTACATGCTCCTCTTCCCCCTCTCCCTTCCCCCTTATGGCATAGTCCCTCTCTTCATTCCCACCCCTCTTAATCCTTTTTCCCCACCTATGTTAATGCTTCTTCCCTCATGTTCCCTTTTCCTCTATGGCCCTCGAGCGTCACCATGCCTTGCATCTAGCATCATGCCTCGAATTCTTTTCTAGTTAATAGAAATGGTGTGGCTGCTGGGATCGAAATCTCCATGACTAGTGGCATAAAAGTCATTACTCCTACGGCTGGGTGTAGTTCTGCAGCACCTTCCATGTGCAGTTCCCTGCTTCTGTGCCTCCAATCTACATGTCTTTTGCTCGCAGTTTTCTGTCTCTACGACTACAAAACTTCTCAGTTTTTGCACCTTTCGCCTGCAGTTCTTGCACATCTTCTGGGTTCTTGTGCGTCTTCTGTGCGGCACCACACATCTTTTGGTCGACCGCATCTGCAAAATCGCTTTTGTGCATCTTCTATGTGGCGCCACGCAAAACTGCTCCTACACATCTGCAACAGACCTCACGCCCCCCCATCTATCTCCTTGTCTTTCTCTTTCTTCTCCTCTCCTCTCCTATCTTTTTATTAAGGAGTGGGAATTGAACCCAAGACCACCCCATTCACAAAAGGAAGACTTACCAATGGGCCAACAAATAGGAAGTGATGAAAGTGTAATGATATTGCTTATATAGTGAAATCTCATGAACTGTAACTCTCTAACCGTAGGGAGTTTCCTCTTGTTGTAAAAAGCAAAAGTACTTCATTTCATGTGCTCTATTCATATCTGATACTAGATCGTAGATTATGAAATTTTTTAAGTTCACTCCTTGGAAGCACGCCACACGAGGAGGGTGGATATTTATGTCACTTCTCGACAAGTTCAAGGACTTGGTGCTTGGTCCTCTACTCATTACAGCTACCAATTGGCGAGATCTCTTTCTTGATCTTCATGTCGATCTTCAACAACTGATTGTACAATGCATGGTTCAAGGAGATGACGGGTGGGATGATACACCATGGATGATTCAAGGTGAAGAACTAGTGATACAATGGAAGGACTTTGATTTCAATTCTACTCATTGTGCGGTGATCCAGCTACTTGCTGCATCGGAGGTAATTAAAACGGTGACATTCTTCGAAGGGTGGGATGCTCCCCAAGGTTGGGGGGAGATTTGGCGCATCTGCTTATTAATTCATGTGGATAAGCTCGTCTTGAATGATTTCTTCTCAATCTCACTACAAAGGTTTCTAGGGCTCAGCTATTATTGGTAATGTTTCAACCAAGGAATCCCTTTGTACCTAATCAACCTTTTGTGCCTCATTTTGAGCTTCAAGTTGTAATTCTTTTTTGTCTAAAGATAAACTATCAACAAAGGATTGTAAGTTTATTTGGTGTTGAATGTCTTGCTCAAGTATTGAATTCTCCCCACCCTCTCCTTCTACCTATCTTGGAATACCGAGAAACTTGGGATGTCCGGATTTTAGTCTTGGTGTGATGACATCTTGGCTCCTCCAATTTGACGGCACATACAAACCTTCGACCAAGGCTGCTGGTGTGGGTTTGAAGCTCACTTCACCAGGGGGTGAGCTGTATTGTTATAGCAAGTCTGCACCAGCAAGTACTGGCAACCAAGCTAAGTATTCGACACTCATTTTTGGGCTACAAAAGGTGCAAGAACATCGCATCAAGCAAGTTGAGGTGCAAGGAGATTCTCAATTCGTGTGTGAACAAGTTAGTGGAAGGTGGAAGGTGCGGAGCGAAGGCTTGGTTCCATGACATCAACAAGCATTGGAACTTTGCCAACAATTTGAAGAGGTAAAAAATTAGCATATCCCTCGAGCTCAAAATATAGTTGCTGATTTCTTGGCACATGAAGCTTGTACTTCAATCACGCATGAAGCGAGTGGAAGCACTACCCCAACAAAGCCACAAGCCACGAATGAGCATGATCATTTGTAAGGAATGCAAAGTTGTGGTCATCATGGAACTAAGTGTTGGGTATATTTAATACGAGTTTACCAACTTTGAAAGATCATAAAAAAGGTCCTTAAGGACATTGCACAAAAGAAGCATGCCAAATCGCACACCCCTTGAAGAAATAGCATGGCAACTACAAGAACTGGAAGAAGCTAAAGGTGATGTGCAAGCTCTCCAACTGTTGACATTTATCATGGCATTCTTGTTTGCTTTGATGAATAACCTCATGTAGCGCCACGTCTCTAACCCTCGCTTGTAAAGATGGATGCAATATCATGAGGGTTGGTCCTTTTAAGATTGTTTATGAGCTATTCTATGTTGAAGATTCTTTCCGTATAATATTTCACAATACACTAGTCACACCCTACCTTGCCTATGTGTGCTTTGTAGATGTATCTTCACCTGATTTTCAGTTCAAGCTACCTCTTTCCATTGTTTGCCAATAGATAAGCCTCATTTCATCTCTCTCTTTTCCATCTTCCAAGCATGGCTGACATTCACGTGTTCTGTGGTCGAGTGGAAGAAAATCCAAATGAGTATCTTGTGGCCTTCAAGCACCATTGTGTTTCTCTCAACTTTCTTACTGAAGATAGATGGCTGTTGGTTCTTCCCACATTTCTAGAGGGTTTGGCTCAAGTGTGGTACGAGAAGCAGGCCGAAGACGTTTGCCAAAGTGGGCCAAGGTTGACAATAGCTATGATCGAGTATTTTGGCAAAGAAGAGGAGCCAGAGAATGTGTACCTACAGGTGGTAAACCTGAAGCAGTCAGAAGGTGAGACGATGCGTCGATGTGTGGATCGAGCGATCGTGCTCCTGGACCATTTAATTGCCACACAGGAGGACAACGTCGAATTTCGAGTTGGAATGACTCAGCATGTGTTGGGCTACCTCGTGGAATGAGCAAGTGATGACTTCCGCCTCAAGATTAAATGGGAGAATCCAGAAACCATGGTGCTAGCACATGAGATTGCTCAAAAGTTTGATAAAGTTCAATTTGACCCCGCTTCAAAGAAGACGATTGTCCCTCCGCAACCCCCTCAAGTCTTGCAACAACAACCTGGGGGGTCTAACTCAGGAGCATACCCCCACCCCCCATCAGGGATGTACATATCCACTGCCTCCACCTCAAATGTATGGTCCTCCTTAGATGCTTACCCTCAACAAGGAGTATATCCTCAACCTCCGCCTGGAAGATTTCCCCAGCCTCACCCACGAGCCCCCCTCCTTCCTACTCCCCTGGCCCCTCTTGCTAAAGAACCCGGAGTCAATGACCTAGCCAAGGCCCTAAATGATCTTCGACTTGAGATGGTGGGCATCAAAAATCAAGCCAATCACCCTCCAAGAGAACGTGCCAATGTTGTGTGCTATGAGTGCCACCAGAAGGGTCATTATTACACGGATTGCACCAATATTCCAAGGGTAAACCTTCTAAGCGAATCGGGCACCAAGGATTCTGACGTAGAGATCCTTGTCCTCAGGAAAATAAGTCGTACCACCTTGAACCCCTCTCCAAACCATGGACCGGGCCACCCCAAGAAGGTGTCCTTCTCAAAGCCCTCAGATGATGAGATGGTAGACCCACCAATAGAGAAGACTAAAAGATCTCGCAGGAGTAAGTGGTCACCCTCGGATTTTCCCATTGGCTCAAGGCAAGAGGACTATTTGGTCGTTTAGGACCTTGCTCATCGGTCTTTGAGCATCACACTTCCTCAACTAATAGCATTAAGCCCTAAGGTGAGACGTGAGCTGCACTAAGGGCTCTCAACAAGGAGGAGCAAGAAAAAGGGAAAGGTACGAGAGGTTTCTTCTATCTTTGAAGAAATTGATCAGCACCTGCATATAGTAGAGGTCATCATAGATAATTGTCGTGTCAAAAGTGTGTGTGTCGACGGGGGAGCTGAATGTAATATCATGGTGCCCTGTATCATGAAGAAATTGAATTTGAAATGCCTAAGGCATTCCTCCACTCAAATCAAGGTAGCAGATGGAAAACGACTCGCCACCTTGGAAGTCATTGAGGATTTGCCCATCACTATCAATGGGTTGACCACCACCATCAATTTCTATGTGGTGGACATCGACGAAGATATAGGCAAGAGTTATCCAGCAATACTCGGGAGACCATGGTTGAGAAAGAGTGATGCAGTCAGCTATCGGAATACAGGACACATGTCTTTTCGTGCTTCTGAGGAGAAGATCATCAATGGGTTGACCACCACCATCAATTTCTATGTGGTGGACATCGAAGATATAGGCAAGAGTTATCCAGCAATACTTGGGAGACCATGGTTGAGAAAGAGTGATGCAGTCAGCTATCGGAATACAGGACACATGTCTTTTCGTGCTTCTGAGGAGAAGATCATCAATGGGTTGACCACCACCGTCAATTTCTATGTGGTGGACATCGAAGATATAGGCAAGAGTTATCCAGCAATACTCGGGAGACCATGGTTGAGAAAGAGTGATGCAGTCAGCTATCGGAATACAGGACACATGTCTTTTCGTGCTTCTGAGGAGAAGATCCCGATGCAACCAAGTGCCACTGAACCAGACCACCCCCTCCATCTCTACCAACCCCTCTCCACCACCCTCCCCTCCATCTCCACCACCCCCTTCCCCTCCCCTGCCCTCCCTCCATTCTCCCCCCCCCCCCCCCCTTCCCTCCACCCCTTCCATCTCCACCACCCCTTTCCCCCCACCCCCCCCTCTCCACCCCACTTCAATTCCCTCTCACCACCACCCTTCCCCCCCCCCCCCCCCCCTCCATCTCCACCACCCCCTCCACCCTCCACCACCCCCCCTCCCATCTCCACCCCCAGCCTTTCCCCCCCCCTCCCATCTCCACCCCCAGCCTTTCCCCCCCCCTCCCTCCCTCTCCACCACCCCGTCCACCACTCCCTCACCCCCTTCACCACCCCCCATTTCCCCCCCCCCCCCCTTACCCACCATCCCCCCCCCCTCGATTCCACACACACAACCCACCCTCCCCCTTCCCCCCCTCCTCCCCCCCCCCCCCCCCCCCTCTCTCTCTCTCTCTCTCTCTCTCTCTCTCTCTTTCCCCCCCTTCTCTCTCTTTCTCTTTCTACCCCCCCTCTCTCTTCTACTCCTCTCTCTCTCTCTCTCTCTCTCTCTCTCTCTCTCTCTCTCTCTCTCTCTCTACCCCCCCTCATCGGCCACTCCTCACTTTACAATTACCTAAAGGGCTTTAGCCCTTACCTATTAGCAAGGGCTTAAGCTCTTGCTACTTAGGGCCAAGGCGCCCATGCGCAATGCCTGCCCAGGGCGACAGCGCTAGCGGTGCCTGCCTCGCCTCCCCACCCCTCCTCGAGCAAGACAGTGATACTCTCTCATCCTCGGTGTCTGAATCAATGGAAGAATCAGACGAGGGGGAGGAGTTCTCAGAGGAGGAAGTTTACATGATGAGCGTGTCTCCAACCCCGCCACATGTAGAAAAGGTAACAGCTTGAATCTATGCTTTCCCCAGACCTCACTCCAAGTGAGAAAGACGAGTTCCTAGAAATGTTCAAAGATTTCCCTGACCTCTTTGCAACTAGCTACCACCACCTTCGCCATGTGACTGCCATAGAGCACAAGATAGAGCTAAAGCCTGATGCGAAGCCTATGGCTCAGAAGTATCGGAGATTAGGGTCCCTATAGAGCGATGCTTTGCCCTTAGATTTGTAGAAACTTGTAGAAGATGGGTTATTGTTCCGGTTCACAATACTGAATGGGTTTCACGAGTGGTAGTCACCCCAAAGAAAAACAACAAGTGGCAGGTCTGCATCGAATATAAGAAACTCAATGTGGCCACCAAGAGGGACCATCATCCTCTTCCCTTTCAAGACCTCATTCTTGAGAAGGTAAGTGGTCATGAGATGTATACTTTCTGTGATTGTTACTTTGGGTTTTATCAAATCAGAATTGTTGAGGAGGATGTGCTTAAAACCACATTTGCCACACCCTGGGGGACATTTGCATTCAAAGTAATGCCATTTGGCCTCACTAATGCTCCTGCTACCTTTTAAAGATTTATGCAGATGGTGTTTGCTCCATATTTGGGGGTTTTCTTGGAGGTGTTGTTAGATGATTTTTGTATATTCTCGGCATGTAAGGAGCACGTCATGAAGGTTAGGTTGGCCTTCCAAAGGGTCAATGATGCGAATGGCAGCCTCAACCCTAATAAATGCACCATTGGAGCCACTCAAGGGAGGTTGCTAGGACATATTATCTCATCCGAGGGCATCAAGCCTACTGACCCCGAGAAGGTAGAAGCTATCCTCAAGCTCTCCCCACCAACAACCAAATGTCAGGTATGCTCATTTGTCAATCTATTAGGATACTATTGCCACTTCATTGATCAATATGCTGCTTTGACGTGACGCAAACTGCCTTACCATTTGCAGGTGATAACTTCAGCCCACTTAGTGACATACTGAGTGGCTACCAAAAGATACTTCTTTTTGCGGGTAGTCATGGGTAGGGGCCCAACGAAATCTATTCCCAACTTCTAAAACGGATGAATGGACATCACTGGGTGATGTTGCCCAGGACACAAATAATTTCTACCAAAGAATTGGCATGGTTCACAAGTTTTGTAATACATAGTGACATCCTTGAACAAAGTCGGCCAATAGTACCCAGCATGTAAAATCTTCTTAGTTGTATAGTCACCGGCATAGTGGCCTCCCCAAAATCCATCATGATAATGCTTCAATACCTTAGGTACTTCATTTGCATCATATTTGAATGTATCTGCACAAGGTTTGGGACACCCATGGAAATAGTATCTGATCATGGGAGTCCATTCTTAAATGCAGCAGTGGAGTTGCTCATGGATTGCATGGGTATTGATCATCGCACTTCTAACATCTATTATCCAGCATCCATGGGACAAACGGAGTGGACCAATGGCCTCCTTTGTAAATCCATGGGAAAAATGGCCACAGGGAATAGGAGCCAGTGGGATCAGAACGTCACTGAAGCTGTGTGGGCTTACAACATCACTCATAAAACATCTACAAGTTGGTGTACAGTACTGAGGCAGTTTTACCCCTAGAGATAGAGATTCCGGCCTTGAGATTAGCACAAGAACAGAGGATGACAGAAGATGAACATGTAGAGGCCAGGTTGGTACAACTTAAGAAGTTAGATGAAACCCGACGCCTTGCACTACATCAAACAAAGATCCAAAAAGGCCTGCTTGGATGCTAAAATTCACAAGGGATGGGAAAGACACTTTGATGAGGGGGATGTTGTGTTATGCTTTGATAACAGATTGGACCATCAAATGGATAAGAAGTTCATGCCACTGTGGACTGGTCCATATAAAGTCATCAAGGAACGTAGCAATGGGTCTGTACAAGTTTAGGAGCTGCATGAGCCATATGGCAAGAAGGTGATTAACAAGCGTTATCTCAAGCCCTTCTTTGTGCATGATGGTCCCAGGCATGGAAATTCTGTGCATTCCCTGCCTGGGGGGGGAACTGTTATGGATAAATTTAACCAAAGTAAAAGGCATAAATATGTGTGTGTGCTTGTATGTGTGGCAATAGTATAATAAAATATGGTGTGCATAAAGCCCAGGGTTGAGGTGGCAGGGCATGACCATGTGCCACCCTTCCACGTAAGAGGACCCGTAGATTAGGCCCATGTGGGGGGGGTGTAGAAAGTCCAAGAATGCAAGTTAAATAATGAGAAAGTAGGATGAGGTGGCAAGATTCCTTGTGCCAACCCTCCACTTGTCCTCCTAGATGTTTGAACGTATTATAAAATTGGTAAGAGACCAAGGGAGTATCTTAGACTTGGGATATGGGGGTTGATTTATGTGGAAAAATAAGGCAAAGTGTTGTTGCACACAATTGAGAGTGCATAACCGCCTAGCCCACATGGGAGACTCTTCCACACACACCATGCATGTGGGAGGATTAATGTTCTTTGAAAATTCTATTTGTTTGATATCATCTGCATGGTTGGGCATGCATATTTCCTTGTGTTTTTCCATGTATCATGTGTAAACTTATAAAACATATGTATTGGTGGTGGGCTTCTACCATATGCATATGGTCTGATTAAAACAATCCTTTGGAAATGACTTAACTTAAGAAAAGTTGATATGATTGTAAAATATTGTGGGTGTGGTTAGGCATGAATATTTCCTTATTTCTAACCAGACATCATGCACAATAATAAAAAGTATGCCATCATGCGATAATATTACTATCACTATAATGTGTATCATCATTAATTTCATGCTTTTTTCTTGTAGTATAAAATGTATAGTGCATTTTGGTTGTGTGAGCAATAGTTTTGTGTGAAATCATGTTGATTTGAAGAGGGACACATTTAATTATGTGGTCATGCCTAACTTTGACAAGATAGTCAAGCAATAACATCATATGCTAGTCTCCTACACAATAAGATTATTACAAGACCATATAAGGTATCCTTGAATTCAATTTAGACAATTTAGTATCTTATTCTTGATGTAAATGGTTTAAAGTATCTACAATGATCCCAATGCTATAATCACTACAAGGTGTTGAGAAGTTTTGAATACTATTTTTTATGGAATTTATGGGGGACGAGCATTTTCCGAGCAAAAACATACGAGCGATCTGAGCAGTGGACCTTTAGTTAAGTCTAATTTGATACCTTCAATATATATATTTTTTCAATAAACATCATGTGCAAAAAAATAAAGTAAAAATAATATTTCTTCCAAACAATTTATAGTCAAATGGTCTAGAATCTCAGGAAGATTGAATTGAGAGACATGGATAGATTTCTATAAAAGGACCATTCAAACACACCAAAAGGTCACCAAAAACTATAGTGTGGTGAGTAATACATTGTTCATACACAACTCTTAAAGAAGCTGTGGGCAACAAAATATTGTTTACATACATATAGCTATATTGTGTGAAGCAAATGACTATCAAAATGCACCCAAAAAGTCAACACAAGCTACAATGGTCATACAATATTTGTATGCACCTATGCAAGTTCCTTTAATATAACCACAAGTAGAGATAAACGCCCTTCTTAGCAAGCAGGTAGAGCTTGGTAGAGTTCTTGCCTACTTAGTGCAGATTGGTGAATGAACATGTGTATCTTCTCATCTAGACCCAAGTATTGCATATAAATGTAATACAGATGTTTGCATGGGATATATCTGTTTTGCCCTTGAGAATGGCCCATAAAGTCCAGACATGTGCATGATGGAAACACTGAAACCACAACATTGTACTTGCTCCCTTTTCTACGTGATCCTGGAGTGGAAACTAGGTACTCCACATGCTCTCTAGGGACAACTATATTAACACTGTGAACAACACATTCCAAGGAAATAGACTTAGCTATCCTTGTTCTCATTTCACATGTCACCTCAGTTACCCATTCCACAACCATGCCATCCCTTGTGCTCGGTCTACTTGTTAAATCAGCAGATTTGGCCCTAGTGCATTGCTTTTTTAATCTAAATCCTCCAGCTACTAATAACCTCATTTCTTCCTCATCCAGGCTTGTCCCTTTCTCAATAGGCCACTCCCTCGGCACCTCAGGTGGTTTTCCTTCAATGCAATTTGATGGTGTCCATGTGTGGTCCATGTTATCCCCACAAAACCAAATCAATTGCCTTCGAATGCCTGCTTTGGTGTTGATTCTCCCAAAAAAGCTAGGTGCAGGAACACCTCTCTTTCCCGTCCTACCCTTGTGATCTATCAATTTGTGGCATTTGATTCCTTTGTCCTCTAAATATCCTTGACACCTCACCTCACTACCTGCATTAGTTCTTCTTATAGCCCACATAGTCTTGTGTACTACCTCTTCTTCAACATATTGATTTGTTTTCAAGATTGGCGTGGTATTTTGTTTTCTCTTTCTTGGCTGATTTACATACTGGTATTCTGGACGATGTGAATCATTTGCATACACTGCTTCTGAGAAAGATTTTGACCGCTTCCTTCTCACAGTCTTCAAATCACCCATACAATCTTGACCTCCAATAGTTGCATCCACCTTGCTAGCCACCTCATTACTGAGATCAATGAACTTGCATGAGTTGCTCCCTATGTCCCCATAAGAGTGCCTTCGAGATAGCTTTTCCAAACTAGGTCCACAACCCAAGTGTAGTCCCTTTAGATATTCTGTGTATCTTGCAGTTTGCAGCAAAGCACCCGTCATATCTGTCTCACAAGCATTTTTTAGTGTGACATATTTCACTCCGTCATTCGATGCCAACCAACTTCCATGGACTGACTCTGCAAGGTTGGCTCTAGGAACTAAAAACTGGTCAGATCCCTCCATGCCCTGTGCCACAACATAGATTAGTTTCCAATAATCAAAAAACAATAAAGTTGTGAATGAAATAACAATAGACCTACCTTGAGAATGTATTCTCCCCAATGAGCCACTCTTGCATGCCACCACACAATCCATGTTTCTAAAATGGAGATGTCCTTCTTATGTGCATGATGCTTGAACCACGAACGGAGGTTTTTCAACTCGATTTCTGCAGCTTCTTGAGATGGAGCATTCTTCCACTGTCTACACCTTAGCTTGAACTCCTCACGATCAAATGATGGAAGGAACTTAGCATGGTTTTCCAAGCTTTGCTCCCAATGGAATAAGCAAGATCTCTCTTTTTCTTTGAGCACCTTATTGGCATCACCATTGAATACCATTCTAATTGCACGCCAATTTGCTTGTGCCTCATCAGCCATAAACCCTTTAAATTGAGGCTTTGGGAATCCCTCCTTCTCCATGACTCTATTTAACATTTCCCAAAAAAGGATCTGGGCTTCTGTATCCTCAACCTTGAAATCCCCAATAGCAATAGTCTGTAGCTCTTGAACAAAAGGGTTGTAAACATGGCATGCCATTGTATTCCAATCATGCATACGTTTGACAAAATCAAAGCAAACCCAGCACGATCCTAACTCTCCACCTGGCCTCATCTTGTTCACTAGATCAACACCACTACCATGTCCCTTGGTAGACATCTTGAAAACATGACATCTTTCAAATGAAGAAAATTCAAGTTGTCCAGGGAACACCATGCTCTGAAAATAATCATATACACACTTTCTTTTCAGTTGTAAAAGAGCATCATAACCATCTGCAAAGGATCCACTTTCAATTTGGGCCTCCCTTTTCCAACGTGCGAGCCTACAGTTAAGAACATGTAGCATCAAAATCCCATTACTTATTTTTCAAAAAAACTTGAGTACTTTTAATCACATTAAAAGGACAAGTATGCACATACCTTCTCTTGTCCAAAGTTGGAGTAATCTTCTCTAGTAATGATGTCAATTCAGCATCACTCATGGCTTTCGGATCATCTTGAATGACGGCATCCAATATTATTTTCTTTGCTAATGTTTTTTGCAAGGCTTTAGGTCTTCCCATCCCATCTATTTGTATGAGCTTAGTCAACCTAGCCTTAACTTCCTTCACAGCACCTCTAGAACTTCCTTCACCAACGGGATGCAAATGATACCCTGAGTGTATAACACACCTCTTAAATTGTGTATCACCCTTGGGGTGTGGGTAACATAAGAATAGCCTACATGGGCACTCTTGCTCGCAGAAAGGACGAGCACCACAATGCAAACACTTAAGAGTACTATTTTCGCCAACATATGATCTTTGAGGACACACTCGTGAAAGTCTCCCTTGCCAATGCTTCTCATTGGCCTCTTTGGTTCTCTCCAAGTAAGGACAAAATATGTTTTTGCATTGTAGATGCCCACCACATCTTCGAATTCTAACTAAACCATCAAATCCTGTCATATTACTTGTTATATCATCCGTCCAAACATGGCTGTCGTATTTGGTTTCTGTCCCCTCAGCACGGTTAGGGAGGTCCGAAGCGGGAAGCTCAAACAAAATATTGCCATCATACTTTACTGGAAGTGCATCAACTTCTTGTATTGTTGTTACAATGTCCATAGCTTTTTTGAGTGCACTTCTTGCAGGAAGGTTTTTCAAGAGAGGAACCAAACTCATGGTCTTATCGGATTGTTCATCTACTTGTTTTTTATCCGACACTTCCTTACTGATTTCTGTCAAAAGCTTTACACCTCTAACAATGAAGGTGGTTCCAAACTGAGTGTCAAGATGAAACAAGGACTCCTCACCTACAAAGGGAACCTCAAAGGACAAGTCGTCACACTTGCTATCAAGTAGTTGATGCAAAGAGATTGAGCTCGGTGAAAGTCCAAATGCTAAGTGAAGGTATTCCCTACTAATGCGTGCAACACCATTCGTTGTTGCAACTTGCAGTGTCTTCGACCTATTGTCATTGGACACAATTGCAAAATCCATTGAAGGAGGAAGGTCGAAGGGAAACGGAAGTGGAAGAAAGGAGGGTGGAGAGGGAGAGGAAGAAGAAGAGGCAGAGGCAAAGAAAGAGAAACTAGTTCAGAGAAAGAGAAGGGGAGGCAGAGAAGACTAGTTTCGTTGGCACTAGTTTCGCTGGCGAAACTAGTGAACACGCCTACGCCCACGCCTACGCCCACATCCACGCCTAGTTTCGGTGAACACGCTCACGCCTACGCCTACGCCTACGCCTACGCCCACGTCCATGCCTACACCTATGCCTACGCCTACGCCCACGCCTACGCCTACGCCTTCACTAGTTTCGCTGGCGAAACTAGCCAGCGAAACTAGTGTTCACTAGTGAGTGAACACTAGTTTCCGCCACTAGTTTCGCCAGCGAAACTAGTGTTCACTAGTTTCGCTGGCGAAACTAGTTCGCCACTATTTTCAGTGGTGAAGTTCACAACTAGTTTCGCCAGCGAAACTAGTTGTGAACACTAGTTTCGAAACTAGTGTTCACTAGTTTCGCTCGAAACTAGTTGTGAACACTAGTTTCGAAACTAGTGTGTGGCGGAAACTAGTGTTCACTCACTAGTGAACACTAGTTTCTACACTAGTTTCTAGTGTAGAAACTAGTGTTCACTAGTGAGTGAACACTAGTTTCCGCCACTAGTTTCGCCAGCGAAACTAGTGTTTACTAGTTTCGCTGGCGAAACTAGTTCGCCACTATTTTCAGTGGTGAAGTTCACAACTAGTTTCGCCAGCGAAACTAGTTGTGAACACTAGTTTCGAAACTAGTGTTCACTAGTTTCGCTCGAAACTAGTTGTGAACACTAGTTTCGAAACTAGTGTGTGGCGGAAACTAGTGTTCACTCACTAGTGAACACTAGTTTCTACACTAGTTTCACATAAGTGAAGTGAGAAAAATCCTATGTAAAATGTAATGAAGTACATATGATGGTTTCTTGATTGAGGGAGAGTCCCACATATGTCTGAATGGACTAGTTGAAGAAGATTAGACGAAGAGATATTCCATGAGGACGTAGGTCTCACAATATTTTTCTCTAGTATGCTAATAGGTCCCTTATCACAATATTTTGCTTACACAGTGATAGTTTAGAGCTTTCTTTATGTTCTCACAGTATCATCCTATTGTGCACACATGATGTTAAAGTGTAACATTCCTAAATTAAATTAAAGTTGAGTTTCTAGTGTAGAAACTAGTGTTCACTAGTGAGTGAACACTAGTTTCCGCCACTAGTTTCGCCAGCGAAACTAGTGTTTACTAGTTTCGCTGGCGAAACTAGTTCGCCACTATTTTCAGTGGTGAAGTTCACAACTAGTTTCGCCAGCGAAACTAGTTGTGAACACTAGTTTCGAAACTAGTTGTGAACACTAGTTTCGAAACTAGTGTTCACAACTAGTTTCGCTGGCGAAACTAGTTCTGAACACTAGTTTCGAAACTAGTGTTCACTAGTTTCGCTGGCGAAACTAGTTCACCACTGAAAATAGTGGCGAACTAGTTTCGCCAGCGAAACTAGTGAACACTAGTTTCGCTGGCGAAACTAGACTAGTGTTCACTAGTGTTGCTGCCACAGCTGTAGGAAAGATCATAGCTAATAAGCTGTAGGAAACTAGTTTCCGCCGCGGACACTAGTTTGTTCACTAGTGAACACTAGTTTCCGCCACTAGTTTCGCCAGCGAAACTAGTGTTCACTAGTTTCGCTGGCGAAACTAGTTCACCACTGAAAATAGTGGCGAACTAGTTTCGCCAGCGAAACTAGTGAACACTAGTTTCGCTGGCGAAACTAGACTAGTGTTCACTAGTGTTGCTGCCAGCGATGACGGCTTTTTGATAGATTTTGGTTGGTTCGTGCCTTCCCTACTTTTATCACAAATTTTTGGTCCTCTCAGAATTCAAATCCTTCACGGATTCTCTTCACACTCGGTGCCGAACATAAAAACTTGGAATGCTGGCAACGGGCGAGGGGATTCGTAGCCGAAGGGATTTTGCATGCAGGAAGTAATCAGTCTTGGCACAAACGACATAGTGCATTTTGTTGTAGCTCGCTGATCCTGCGCAGGGGGATGCGGCAAGGCCCGATCTTGGCGAGAGATGCTGCTGCAGCAATCGGATGCTCTGCAAGAGCGAGGAGCAGGGCAAAGTCAATTGTGTCTTGCATCGCGATAGCCATGCGTTCCGTTTTGGTATGCGTGCCGCTTCGCAACGACGACTAGGCTTCCGGAGAGCTGGACAATCGTCGTCCTGCGAGAGATTGTTCTTCCAGAGCAAGACGACGGCACAGTCTGTAGATCTCTGGTCGCCTTATCTCGCATGTTGTTGTCTGGAGTGGAACTTTCTGCCGGCACGCACTTGCCGCCGTAGCTTCTTCTCATCCGTCGCCAGCAATAGTGGCTATGGCGGCATAACTTCCAAGGGAGATAGATTCGAGGCGGAGAACCATCGATCAACGGAGACGGACGACCTCTGCATGCTCGATTTCCAGCGTTTGCTTGCCATCGTCGCATCGCATCTTCCCTCCACTAACGAATCGGTTCGCAACGCGCTGCAACCATATACAGATCCTGACTGTTCTTCGTCTCTGCCATCAGCGAAGCAGGTACGGAAAGACCCCCCCTCTTTTCTGCCTTTTCTTTCTCTCCATCATCTTCTTATCCTGCATTTCCTTCTCTCTGCTGACGTCTACTCCCTCTCTTGCTTATTGTCATTTCTCGATCAGAGTGATGATATTGCGCACCTGCCAGATTGGACTAATAGAGTCACGATTCGGCGCACCTATCAAATTGACGATTCTTCCTCCAGGACTGACGTTTCAAACTCCAAACTCCGGATTGAGCTCAGCTTCCAAACGATTCTGCCTCCAAGGCTGTCTTTTACGTCGCTTCCCTTCATCAAGGTATGCATCATCACCCACTGAGTTTTATTTGAGTTGTTTTTTTTCTGGCTACTGTTGACTGTTGCATCGCCCACGATCGTTTTAGAGATGGGCTGTCGTTTTGCATTTGTAAGCTTTCTCATTGATGAAGTGTAAGCAGTAATGAAGCTGGTTTGGTACTTGCGTCGGCTGTTCCAGCTGAACTTCCCTCGATAACGAGTGCAGCTCTTCTTGGTGTTTTTAGTATATTCGCCCTTCAGGCTTTTATATACTTCAGGCTACACAAATATCATAAATCCCTTCGTTCACTAGTTTCGCTGGCGAAACTAGTTTCGCCAGCGAAACTAGTGTTCACTAGCTTCATCACTCAGTCCTTCCTCTTCCTCTTCATCACTCAGTCCTTCCTCTCTCTCCCTCCATACGCCCTTCATCACTCGTCCTTCCTCTTCCTCCATGCTCCCTTCATCACTCGGTCCTTCCTCTCTCTCCATGCTCCCTTCATCACTCGTCCTTCCTGTCTCTCTCCTTCCCTCTCCCTCCAAGGCTCGCTTCCACCTATCTCTCCATCCACGCTAACCACCAAGGCTCCTTTTCACCTGTCTCTCAGTCTGAATTTCCATGCTTTCTTCTGTTCAGCTGAATTTCTCCCGTGCCTTCACTCTGTCATTTTTCAGATGGTTACACTCTGTCATTTTTCATTTAATCATTTCAAAGATGGTTTCACTATGTCATTTATTTGTTTTTCTTCTTGTGCAGGTGAGCTTATTGAAAGTTGTGCAACAAATGCCTCCAGTAAGTTTGGATTCTTATTCTTTTTCTAGTTGCATTTCACCTTTGCATTTTTGCAAATCTTGTAATTGAGTTCTTCAAATGTGTAGAGAAAGAAACGTGATGTGTCTAGTCCTATCACAAGGAAAGGTGGCAAAAGGAAGAAGCAAGAGTCAGAGGTCAAGAATGAACTGAAGGAGCTTGAGCAAGTTGACATTGAAAATGATATTGAGGATCCTGAGGAGAACAAGGATAAAACTATAGATGAACCATCCAACAAAGTAGGAGTTAAAGATGATGTGGAGGATATCATTCCAGAGTGTGTTGAGAGACCTTCAGGTGCAGATATTTTAGAGCTTCTTACAGTAACTAAAGAAATTCCACCTCCTCGAATTCCCTTGTGTCGTTGTCTCATAAACCCAGTTGTGCGTCAAATTAGGAATGATTTGACCATTTTGAAAAGAGCATTTGAAATAGAGGGATACATTCCGACAAAAGGATCTTTTATTCTATCTATCAAAATGCCTGATGGGTCTTCGAAGGATGTTGATGATGTCACAAGAGAACGTTGGGACAAGAATTGGAGCTTAGTTAATGATGAGTTTGAATCAGAGATAATTGGCACACCATGGAGCTTTCTATCAAACAAAATGTTCTTCGTGTGGGAAGGAAATCATCGTACAGCATCTTGGATGGAAAGCATAGAAGAGCTTTACACAAATATCAAGTCTAGACACATTAGAGTGCAAGCTCAAGTTATTGAACCGGAAGCAAAGGATGAGCTTAAGCTTGTTGCTGCTCTGCAAAGATTTAACTTGTAAGCCTTGTTGTTTATGTTTTCTATATTGAGATGGTAAGTGCTTGTAAATGAAACCAATTTTGATTCATTTAAGTCAATGGTTGCAGGCTTAATGAAGATGCAATTGTTGTTACTAATCTCAAGGATTATTTGTACCACACAAGCACACTCGTATCTTGTGATGCTCAATATTTTACTCAGGATTTTAGTGAGGAGGAGAAAAAAGCTATTGAGTTGGCAAGACAGAAAGAGATTGGAAGTGGACGAAGGGTGTGGTATCCCCTCACCCAAACTATTCTTGGGAGGATGGTATTTGCTGTAAGTATTAGTTCTTTAGTTTATATATTTTCTTTTTTTGTGACTTTGCTTTGTGTTCCAATAACATTATGATGAGATTATCTGTTTATGTTGAAAGGGGAAATGGAAATCAGATTTTGAGGCTCAATGCAAGAAATTGCATTCTTCCATGCCAAAGGATGAGAGAGAGTCCAAGATTCATGAGATTAAAAAGACTGTGGGAGCAACATATCGAAGAAAAATTACACGGGTAAGTTTTCAATTTACCAAATTTTGTATTTATAGATCACAAATTTGAATTTGTAGTCCACAAAATTCTACGTTTTATATCTCAGATATTTGAATTTATAGTTTGCAAATTTGAATTTATAGTTTTCAAATTCTAATTTTACAACTCATAAACCATAATATATGATTTGAAAATTATAAATCTATAGTTACAACTTGCAAATTTTTAGTTTGTACTTTGAAAACCTTAATATATGGTTTGTTGTGTGTATCAAAGTCTCTTCTAAAACTTTACTATTTGGCAGATGCTTTCAATAGTCAATCCTTCCCATGGCAAGGAGTGGTTTAATATCCTTTGGAATTTACCATTTGAGGATACATCAATGAAGATCACTTTGGAGAAGCTTTACCAAGTATCAATTGCAACCTGTTCCAAGGCAAAGCAACTATCTATTCTTTCTCTTCTTGGTGCAGATGACAATCTAAAGGAGAGTTATGGGATGCCTATGACTGACCATGGTTTCATACCTTGGCTTGCAAAAGAAGTATGGATGGACCATGTGTTGGCAGATGCTGGGCGATTGCTTGACCAAGTGATGAAATCATCAAGCATTGAGGGTGCAGCTACACTTCCAGACAGTCCTTCTATTCTGGAATACTTTGATGGCATTATAGTGAGACACAGGCCTTTTTTGTTTGAGCCTTTTGCTTCATTGATGACAGTTGCTGTTGTTCCATCTAAGCAAGTTGATCTTACAAATGCCAGCAGACGATTGGTTTACAGGTGCGTTTTGGCTTTCGTTTTCAATTGAAAGATATCTTTGTAATACCTTGCATTCTCTTATATTATCCTAAAAATCATTTAGGTATCTCCATTATCTGGCTGCAAATAAGAGTCTTAAGGTGGTACCATCCATTTGCAAGGCTTGGACTATGCTTGCACCTGCTACTTATTGCATGTACACCTCTCATATTTTTAGAGAGAATAAGCATAAGGATGGTCATATATTGCTTACGGAGTGGGAAAGGAAGCACTGCCCTTGGTGGATCGAGATGAAGGCTGGAACATGTATCGAGGAAGAGAAGGAAACTTATGATCGCCATTTAAAAGGTGAGTGCAAGTCAAACTCGGGTTCGTCGGGCAACATGGATGAGGCACAAAAGAAGAGGCTTGAAGAGGAGCAAAAAGCAATAGTAGAAAAGCAAAAGGCAAGTCATGTGACTCCAAATAACAAACGAGGTGGAAGACCTAAACCAACGGGCACTTCTAACACAGGTCTATTTTCTTATAACTCTTTCTTTCATGTTTCAAAGTGATTAGAAGCTTCCTACAAATTTAATTTAGGATTCTTTGTTATTGTAGACAATGATCCACGAAAGGAGGAGTCTCTTCTTAGCAAGAAAGTGTGTAATACGGATATGGTTTATGTTCCTTTGTCCACTTTCTCATCATTTGCAACTCGTATCTCACAAGAGAACTACAAAGTTTGGGAGTATGATTATGTATCACTTGGAAAAGAAGTTAAGCAATACAAGTATGATGGGGCTTTTCAAATCATAAGAAATTTTTACCATGAACTTGGTGGCATGAAGAAGTCACGCAATGGAAAAAATGCTGCATGGAGTGTGGATTTTTGCTTGATTGACCTTCCTACAGGATCAATAGTGAGTGGAATCAAGGGTGGAATCCCTGGATGGAACATTCTAAATGAGGAGCATATCTCATGCTCACTTGCTATTGCTTCATCTGTGATGGATGATTATGGATGGACATTGGTGATGTGTTCACCTGTATCCACTTCATTCGTTGAGCGTTTGGCAAGACAAATGAGACTAGAGGTTTCTTGTAGGTGAGCAATATATCACAGTTGATAATGTCTGTTTATGTGAATTGCATTCAGCTATTGGTATCTTATAGTTAGTACATGTAGATGGATCGTGGAGACGGGAGATTGCATTGATGTTGCGGATAATGTTGGCTTTGGTGTCAAGGTATGTCATTTGGCTATTTACATGATTGTCATGTTCTTGTTTGTTCGTATTTTAGTATTCTCCATTAACTTTTTCAATCTATGTTTTATGTAGATTACTGCCTTTCAAATCCTATTGTTCTCTAGGATTGGCAAGAAGGCACATCACTATCTTGATAGGGCAAATAAAGTTTCCCAATCCCTTAAGGTGTGCATGGACAATTATTTCATCACTCATTACTTGCCTTCAAGTGTACGGTGCATAAAAGAGGGAAAGGGTGGACAGTGGCGTGGTGGGTTGGAGAAGAGTAGCTCCATGATGTTGATGTTCATGGAGTTGTTGTGTCCGATTGGAGGCTCTGTGCTTGAGCTTGGTGCAGGTACAGCACCTGGGATGAAAGCAGCAATTCACTCAGGACGTCCATGCATGGCAGTGGACAATGACAAAGAGATTTGCACAGGATACTTAGAAGGCATGCTTAGAGACAACTTCACAGAGGCAGGGCCTTCAAGTGTGAATCAAGCAGTCCTCATGATAGATGATGAGGAGACAGACTATGACTTTGATGCACCTCTTGATTAGTGAGTAATTTATTTGATCTATGTGTATAATTTAAGCATGGTTAGATACTGACTAATTGAGCTTAGTGTTCTGCCTTGCTATGCAGAAGATGTGGCTACCCAAATGGCAGGAGATAGCACATTCGATTATGAGTTGGTGGAGAGGCATCATGGGCATCTAGACTACATAGATGACTTGGCTGATGAGGTCTAGAGAGCATGTCCTGGCTTTTTATGGATTGATGCAAAACTTAATTTCTCATGTTTTCATTATCATCTCATGTAGACCTGGTTTCTTATGGATGGATAGCCATTACCTTCTTATGCAAACCTTAACTTCTTATGGATTGATAGATTATGGCTTCTGAATCATGTGATTTTAATGGTCTTTGACCTAATAATATGAACATGTCATAGTTGTTTTGGAAATGTATGGCAAGTTGTAATTTTTAGGTTTGAATTTTTAGGTGAATTCATAGTTTACATCTTTGATTGTTAAAATATATATCCATCCCTCTATTGAGTTTCGAAAGACTAAAAACAAATAATTGTTGGCAATCTCACAAGCTTGAGGGGAGGTATTAATAAGCATATCTACTTAAAAGTGAACAATGCCACTAGTCCTAATTTTGTTGGCATGTTGAGGCTTATAGAAAATACAATGAATGTGCAAATATAATACACACAATTGCATCATGAGAGCATTCAAACCAAGGGTATATGTCTTTGGCTCTTTGTACCTTGGTACATGCATGCAGCTAATATGAGAGCTGTCGATTGAGGTTTTTAAAAAAAGATATTCCATAAAAAAACATTCATTCAAGTATAACTCCATTGAGTGTTGCTCGGATAATCCGCTCAAGGGTTTCCGCTCATAATATGTACGCACCCGAATTTATGAAGAAACAAAAATATTTTTAAGTGTGGAAGTGTTAGTGTAACAATTGATATGAGATTATCAAAGACCATCTGTACATGACCATCGATATATGCATCAAATAGCACTGATGCATATACTAGACCATCAGTAAATGCATCTAGCACTAATGTAAATTACATAGAAAAATAACATTAATATATCCATCAGGCACCGTCTGTGTAATATTTTTAAAAACTTTGTGAGGAAGATGGGGCTTAGTTACCCCATTATACTGACCATTAGTCAATATAAAGAGTCACTAAGTCACTAGATGTGTAAAACAAATCCTCAAAGGGGCATGAATATACATTATAAGATGTATTACCAAATTCCCTTAAAGGGGCATGAACATATAATGCAAGATGCATTATAAAAATTCCTGTGATGGGGCATGAATGTACAAGTCTACAAGACCAATTATGAGAAAAAAGAGAGATCACTAGCGACATTCTAATAACACGCTATGCAAAGGATCGTGTAGAGCCCTCGTTGATATCCACAAGGTGCATCATTCTTAGAGAAAGCTATGCAAAGGATCTTGTAGAGCCCTTGTCAACAATGTGCATCATTCTTAGAGGAAGCTGCCTCATCCTCACCTCCTCCTCTTAACCGGTGCAACCACACTGACCGGGTAGGCATTTTGGTAACACAGCAAGCCCACGACCGTTCGAGTCACCCAACTCTAGTAGGCCTTTAAGGCATAACCAAGGGGGCAGCCGATCCCTATTCAATGCGATGGTGCCCCTAGTTAATGCAATGCCACTGGTGCAATTGTAGCCATTTATTCATATTGGTGATTAGATTCAAATCCCACGGCACCTTACGATGATGGTTGGTGGAAAGTATGCCTTATAAGGGTTACCTTGCCCCTCTTTGTGAGTTGTTGATTCTAGACATTTGAATTACAAGTGACCTTTCCTAGTTAGACTCATCAATTGAGTCTAGTACTCCACGAGGAACCTTAAGCATTGTATTCTTCATTTTTGTGTTCTGGCTTCCAACCTTGTCTTTGTTTTTTGCTATGTTTCTTTGGTACAGTATCATTGTGTTTGATTTAAGCAACCCAACTCGATCATGTACTATTTATCATCTTACCTCTTGCTTCGTTTCTTGGATCCTTGCTTTGTTAGACAAATTTTGTATCTATACAACTAGTTAAAGTAGCATTAAAATCCCATTAACACTTTGGGTGAAAGCACGCTATGGTGTATGTGAAAAGTACTCTTTTTGGACAAAAATGGTGGAGTTTTGAGAAGCCATTTAGTACTAAATAGTGTAGTATTCTTTCATAAAATGAGGGACCCTTCCCCGCACATTGAGGTTTCTATGATCTAAAATAAAATGTTCCCTCGCACAACGATGATTTTTTATTTCTCTATGTCCCTCTAGTAGCTCTCTGTTTCTCTCTCTTTATCTCTTTCTCTCTTTCTCTCTCTCTCTCTCTCTCTCTCTCTCTCTCTCTCTCTCTCTCTCTCCAGTAGCACCAATACTTGTCTCCATGGTTGAAGAGGAGATGATCACCACTCAAGCCAACAATAAAATCAACAAAGCAAATCTATATATGGAGGTAAAAGAGCAGGACGCCATAGCAAAAAACAAGAAGAGATTGCATATAGGGGGGGTTCTAGAGGATTGTATGGGCTGTCCTGCAGATGATTTTACGGAGGGATACACAGTAGAAGAGAAGATCACAAGTCTCAAGAAGGAGATACCAGAGATAGAATGGGTTGAAATGGACATCAATTGGATCTCTCAAAAGGGAACACAAGTACAAGTTGAGTTTACAGAGAGGGCAGGTAGAGTCAAGATTCTCTAACAAATAAACAAAGTCAAAGTCTCCGATAGACAAACAAATTGAAAGGCAAACGGGTATGGATATCTAAGGAGCTTACCCCAAATCAGCTCAAACAAAGGAATGTTGAGCTTACTAAAGTAAAGGATGCATGCAAAGATGGAAAATGGGTAGTACATAGGGATGGACAAGCTTTGACCTATGATTTCAAATCTAAACCCAAATACTCTGAGTCTTAAACTGATGTTGCTCAAGCCGTTTTTTTCTAAGATAAAATTATAGCTAGTTATGCATCTAAATAAACTGGGGCCGAGATGATATACTCCACCAAAGACTCTCAGTATCTAACTGATGTTGATGTTTTTGGGGTGTGCTTTTTTGTCCCATAGACCCACGAGAACTTCTGTCGATGTTGATATATTTTTCTTTCTTCTCTCTCTCTCTCTCTCTCTCTCTCTCTCTCTCTCTCTCTTATAGGCTTCCAATCCCTCTGTTTTTATCTTGCATCAGTCCCTCCCTTGATCCTTTCTACACTCTCCCTCTCTTAAGCTCTCTCTCACACACATGTTAAGGACACTAATTCTTGTTGTTTGATGTGATCTAAAAGCTACTAGAAAGCTCAACATGGTGATATTCTCTTTCTAATACATTATATTACTTCACCAAGTATGCTTGTATTAGCTCATCAATACTTGGTGTCACCCCTGTGTCACCATTGATTATGCTATCAAGATTAGCCTCTTGAGTCTCTCATTTGTGTGCAGGATAGATCATTTTCATAGCCATTAAAAGGTTGTAAGTGACATGGATGATTTTACTTCAAATGCAGTGGAGTCTAACATTGATGTCATATCATTAGCCCAACTAGCTATCTAACACAGTTCTACCAAGTGAAGAGGAAACCTACTCATCTCTACTAAAGTTATCCAAACGGGCATGTGACACATGACATTGGCAATCGTGTGACATTTCAAAAAAGTGACCAAAAAACTTGACTTGAGTGTAAGGCAGACATTTTGACTAGGATTGTATGACATTAAGACATGAAAGAGGTTGTGAATGAGATAGAGTTTCCAAAGGAGTCAATATCAATGGCGGTTTGTTGATAACTTGAAGATGTCACTGGGTGTTGTCAAAGGAGTGAAAAGTGCTGATAAGTTAGTTGCATAGAGAGTTGCACTCCACGTGACACAATTTTAAGATGCATCATGTCGACATAAAAGGAAGAAATTTCAAATGGGCTGATGGGAATTGGAGGCATAGGCAAGATTGCCTGAGTTTTGAGGTGGTTAATTCTATCAGCAACTTCTAGAGAGACAATAATAGGATGTCTCCAAACAAGAAGGATGCTTGCAAGTGGAGGCTTAGCCTAAAGAAGTATGCATGACATCCCACGCACTACTTGGAGCTTAAAGAGGTACATCAACCTTATTTTGTGGAGGTGCATCATCCTATACTTGACGAGTACTAGTGATATTATTACTATTTAGTTCTATTTAAAGTATTTAGTTTTATTAAATGTTGTTTAGTACTAAACAACATTAAACTGTCACTATTATATATGCTAGTGCCACGGCCCACTACTTACTACTATTTTGATACATCTTATGAGTACTAATACCATTTAGTATTGTTTAGTACCCAATTTTTATATGCTAGTTACCACTCTTAGATGCCAAGTATGACTGCCATATGCTAGTTTTATTTGGTATTATTTAACATTATTAAGGTTCTACTGACAACTGTGATATAGTATTTAGTACTAATGCCATACTCTCGTCATACTCCTAGATGCTATGTACCACTCTCATATGCTACTCAGTACTATTTAGGTACTCTCTCGGTACTATTCTCATACTCTCAGATGCTATATACCATAGTCATATGCTACTCAGTACTATTTAGTACTCTTTAGGTACTATTTTCATACTCTCAGATGCTATGTACCAATGTCACATGCTACTCAGTACTGTTTAAGTACTTCTATCATATGTTATTTAGTACTATTTATGTAGTTCTGTCATATGCTATTTAGTACTATTCTCTGAGATGCTAAGTATTATTATCATATGCTATTTTGTACTATTTCGGCCCTACTGTCATATTATCTCACCACTGTCATATGCTACTCAATACTATTTAGGTACTTCTATCATATCCTATTTTATACTATTTAGGCCCTACTATCATATTATCTCTGTCATATGCTACTCAGTACTACTCATATTATCTCACCATTGTCATATGCTACTCAATACTATTTAGTACTATTTAGGTACTTCTATCCAATACTAAATAGTACTATTTAAGTACCCATTTTAATTTGTTACAAGGTAAGGCATTCATAAATTTAGGTCCTTGTTGTTTTCTACATCACTGTGAAGATGCTGCACATTTTGAAGTGCTATATAGTGCTTAAACTTCTTTCTCTTTTGATTGTGCTAGGTACTACTCTTTGACTAGTATTTATATGATGTGGAGTTTTTTTGGTAGTGGACATGGCAAGGGAGAACATGACGGTGCTGGTGTAGTGATAAATCAAGCATTAACCATTGCCAAACAATTGGATACAAATGGTGTGAAGCTACATAATGCTCATGAGGTTGTGGACTGGTTAACTTGGAAGACGGAAGAAAATGTGAAGAAAAGACTCTTTGTGGACGTAAATGTGGGTGATTTAAATAGGACTAAAGCATGGGATTGCCATACCATCAAAGGAACTCAGTCAAGACATTGCATATTGGGTTTTAGTCGAAAAGATACTCCACAAGCCATGATCAAATCTTAATGATCATGATTTTGTTCATTTTGCATGGATGAAACATGGGACAAGTGCACCAATTTATATCATGCAAGTACGTGGACCCTGCATAGTCTAAAGCCCATCAGTGGAGTGAATGCAAGAGCCATAGAGGATGATATAGCATACTCAATGGATAGAGACTAGGTGGCAAACATGCTTGAGATGGGTGACCATTTTGCAATGCTCAAATCCCCTCTAAATGACAATGATGAGGATTATTATGTGTTGCTTTGCAAGTCCTATCAGAGCAAGTCAAGGAGGGTTGGGGTAATGTGTTCAAAATTGGCGATGAAGTGTTCTATGGAATCTTCTATGCCAAACTACCTACTGGAAGAAGTAATCATTTCCTATGTAATGAAATACCACGTACTAAAGTGCATGCTGATGCAATGTTGGCAATCAAGTTCTAGATGATGGAAGTAAAGCACAAGGTTAAAGGCCGTAGAACAGTGTATCATGTCCCCACACAGGTGCATGAAGAAACATTTCATTGTGAGGCTTGCATGATAGTAAAAAGAACTATATGCAAATGCAACTTGGACATCAAACACTTTTGATTTAGTACTTCTTTTGTCACACACTAATTTAGTGCATTTTTTGTCATGATTTAGTATTGGTTTACAATTGGTTTCTAGTGTTTTGCACAAAAGAGCAAGTTATAACAATGTCTATTCCTGATATTGAGAAAAAGAAAGCAAACCACATCACTCTCCCTCATTCGCAACATGGTATCAGAGCATATCATGTTTTGTAACACCAATTTCATTAGGGGAGAAATGAGGCCTCAAAAGGGCCTCCAATTTGTGTTTCCTAATTTTAAGGTATTAGAGAGAGACTTGAGGTGTATCGATAGTGCTCCTTTGTGTGGGGCAATGGTATGTTGAGGTGGAGGGCATGCAAAGAGCCCCTATTGGCTATTCCTCTTACATTGGGGACTGCCCAAATTATCCTCCCCCCCTTAACCCATGCTTGCCTATGCTTGACCACCCCCAGATTATCCCCATGCTTGCCCATGCTTTGACCATCCCCAGATTATCCCCAAATATCACTTTAAGGCTTTGTGGGCCCTTGTGCACTAATTTTTCTTCTCCTTGGGTGTAATGCAAGTTTGCCCCTCTTTCTCTACTCCTTTCCTTTGGTCCAACTACCCTCTCCCTCCATTGTGGGACCTTTTGGATGAATTTAATTAGTTCTCTAGCCTACACTGTAGGCTTGCCCCCTCTATATCTTCTCCTTTGCCCTAGTCCAATTGTTCTCTCCCTCCATTTTTTAAAATTTGGGTTGCAGCACCTCCTATAGCTAGTGTTCTCTCTACTACTCTTCCCACTATTTTTGTGCCTCCTCCTACTATATCCCCTCATCCTCTACCTCTGCGTTCTCTTTTCTCTCTTGATTTGCCCTCTTTTTCTCTATGCCCCTCTCCTGCAAGTTCTCTTTCCGCTCAAATAGTTGCTTTGTACTTGTTACTTGTCCTTCTACTACAACAACTTTTTGCCCTCCTACAAGTGCTTTTTCCCTCTTGCTTTTCCCTCTCATATAGGATACAACTACTATTTCCCCTCCTTCAGCTATTGTTTTCCCAACAGGCATGATTTGGAACAAAGTGACACAAGATGGCTATGTTGCAAGCTCTAGTGTGTTCTGGATGCATGGTTAGGAAGAAAGTGACACAATCTGAAAATATTATAAGCTCCAGTGTGTTTTAGGGCATGGTCAAGAACAAATCGACCAAAGCTGGCAATATTGTGAGCTCTAGTGTGTTCTAGAGGCAGGTCAGAAAGAAATTGACACAAGCTAGAAATTTTGTGAGCTCCAATGCGTTGTAGAGGCATGGTCAAGAACAAAGTGACCAAAGCGACCAAAGCTAGCAATATCATGAGCTCTAGTGTGTTCTAGAGGCATGGTTAAGAAGAAATTGATAGAAATTGACAATATTGTGAGCTCCAAGGTGTTCTAGAACACTAAAAATGCATTGGATAACTTGAACTTAGAGTTTGTCTAACTAGATAATCATGGAAAGTTTTGCTAAGGGTCCACATAAGCTTCCCAAGAGGAAGGATGTCTTGCCACATCTTGAACTTCAAGGAGAGGAAGGATCTCTTGCCAATGTGAACGTGTGCCTAGAGCGTTGGATTACACATCTTCAATGACGATCTCAAGCAAATCATCTCCTCTACAACAGCATGCCATAGCAAGAGATACACAAAGCAATGTCAATATATTAACTGGATACAAACATTGACAACCATTGACAACTACCATTCATTAGACCCCATCTTCTCGCAGATAGATGTTAAGGTGCTACAGGTAGTTCCTCCACTCACACATGAAGAACCAATCTATCTAGAGGTGCCATTCTTTATGGATGACCTCGAGCGGGATAATGAAGTTGAAGAAGGTACCCATACCAATGATGACTCAGATTTTCCTTAGGACCTTGAAACTGAGGCTGAGAATGCTAAAATTGAAGATCAAGTCTATGATAACGACTTAGCCATTTTGCATGCCCTAATGGCAGCTGAGCTCCCAAAAGTTGAACCTCCAAAGTTGAATAACAGCAGAAGATCCTACAAGAAAACTGAAGGATGAAATCGCAGGAAAGCCAAGGCCAAACACTTCAATGAATTCAAACGAGTCCAAACAAGGATCATCAAATTGTATCTTACAAATCCAATTCCCTCAAAATTAGGACCCCTGTGCTTGAATGGTCTCTCGAGGGACTGGAAGGAGTATGCGCAGCAAATGAACCCTTACTTGGGAACACCTTACCAGTGGAAAAGTTACCCCACAATTCCCAATGTAAGAAGTTTTGGAAGTATAAGCCACATGTGCGGCTGAAGCTCGATTAAGAGACTTCAGAAAAAGAAAGTCAAAGGGCCTAATGAATTGGTTAATGAAACTATGCCACCGAGTACACATGGCACATGTTAGGCTAGTTCAACACAATCATGGGATGATCTTCGAGAAGTGCCAGAGTACTTCAAGAATTACACAAGTGGAAGTGTCCCCATAGCAATGCCAAGACCACTAAGAGACTTTTAAGTTCAAGAAACCGATAGCATTGGAGAAACACCAATCTATGAGGGAGCGGCAAAGACTCGCACAATAAACCTCCCCCTTGAAGGAGAGGAAGAAAAAATGGTTTTCATTGGAAAATAGCTTCGATAGGAAGATGAAACTAAACTCAAAGCACTCCTAATGGAATACCATGACTGTTTAGCATGGTCATATAAAAAGATGAAAGAAATTTCACTAGATGTGGCATTACACATGATACCTATAAGGGAAGGTGCCCACCCTAAGGTATGTGGATCTTATCGCACAAATCCTAAGTATGGCACCATGGTTTATGATGAGCTAGAAAAACTCCTAGATGCCAGCACACTGATTGGGTTTCGCCCATCGTCATCATGCCTAAATGCAATAAGAAGCTCAGAATATCTGTAAACTTAAAGAATGTGAATGCCACCATAATTAGGGATCACTATCCCCTACCCTTAATAGAAATAGTATTGGAAAAGGTGGCAGGTTTTGAAATATATAGCTTCTTGGATGGCTGTGCAAATTGCTCGTAAAGACCAATAAAAAACAACATTAGCTACAAAATGGGGTATTTTTTCCTATAGAGTCATTCCATTTAACCTTTGTAATGCCCCAACCACATTCCAACGAGTCATGTTCATAGCTTTCAAGTCATTTCTGAATAAGTTTTTAGAGGTGTTCTTGGATGATTTGTGCATCCACTCAAACAAAAATGAGCACTTCAAATGTCTTGAAGTAGTACTAATCAAATGCAGGGAGAATGGCATCTCCCTAAATCCAACAAAATGCCAGTTTATGGTCACCCACGGAGTTGTTTTGGGACACATCATTTCTCAACATGGAATTGCAAGTGACATGGACAAAATCAAAATAATCTTAAAATTGCCTCCTCCTACAAATTCCAAAGGTGTACATGTCTTTATGGGATGGGCCGCCTATTATAAAAGATTTATCTTGTAGTATGCCATGATAGCCAAACCACTTTACAAATTATTAATGGAATTCTTATGGACAAAAGAGTGCGACCAAGCCTTTGAGCTTTTAAAGTGGCGCCTAATCACATCACCCATCCTTATATCTCCTAATTGGGATATTGATTTTCATGTTCATAGTGATGGATCCAAGTATGCAATTGGGTGTTGAGAGATATGGTGCCATGAGCACATGTAGAGCAAAGGTATGAGCAAAGGGTAAGCTGCCACATGGCATGGAGGAGATATCCCACATGTGAGCAAGCAAATGGATGTAAGTACCCTCACCTATAAAAGGGAGGTTCATTTGAAGTAATATCAGTCAAGCACTTTGCACTATCTCAAGATTCTCTTTATGAGTCCAAGTTAATCTATCTTGGAACCTAATTGACTTGAGATACATGTCATGAGCACTCTCTTCATTATGCTTGCACTTAGGTTGCATCCTCCGTAGGTTAGTGTTGTATTAGGATGTTGTCTTAGAGACTAGGAGAGTAGGATCCTCACTTTGTCATGGTATCAGAGCTTAGGTCTAGTCTCCTAGATTAGTTATAGGCTTGCCTTAGGAGTACATGTTTTCTCTTAGGTTAGTTTTAGTTTTAGATTGAGAGAATTCCATCCATTGAATGAAAATTCCATTCATTGCTTTGAGATATTTCCGTCTTTCCTGATATAAGAGAGAGAGAGAGAGAGTTCCTTTTAGAGATCTATTTTGTGAGATAGATATGTGAGGAGTTCTTCTTCTTCTTCTTCTTCTTAGAGAGAGCTTGTGAAAAAGAGAGTTTCTGAGTGTTCAGTTTGTTGAAAGCTTTGAGAAAAGTTTCCTATCTATTGTCATTCCAAGAATCATCATCGACAGTAGCTTCAACTCTTGTAACCGGCTCAACAACCTCCTACTGGCTCTTCAACGACCCCCAGCATACTCCATTAAGCTCTCGGATGTGAATAACTCCCACAAGTCGCCCCTGCTCTAGCACAGCCAGCCGCACTCCACTCAGCAATGCCTAGCGAGCACACGCCTTAGCAGACACGACTCTTGCTCACAGTAGAGCTACAGCATCAACGGACAGCCTATGCCTTCGCTCTTTCTCAAGCTTCTGCCTCCAACCAGTGACTCGGGGTCTCCTTACGCCAGTCAACGGATCTCCAAGCGGACCATCAAAGCTTCAGTCACGGTCTGCAACTCCAAGGCCTTCAGCCGAACCTTCATCGACTCGCTCTTTAAGGCTCTAAGCCCAGGCAGCCTCAGCCTTCATGCACGCAGACCAGCGCCTACCTCTCTAACGCCGAGCTACAAGCTTATAGCAAAGCTGGCCCATCTGCCACACAGCGGCTTCTATAACTCAAAAGAGCTACAAGTGCTTCACAAAGGCTTCCAGCTTCACGACTAGCAGCCTTCCTTTAGACAAGGAACCAGCGACGGCTCCTGAGCTCCTCTCCAACGAGCGCGCGCTATAAGCCCAAGATCTTCGCCGCACGCCGTCGTCGTCCCTGCAGCTTGTAAGTTTTTCAAGCTAAGGTTCACCACATTTTGCCACATGGCAAGATAAGGTGGTAATGTTAACTGTGGTTAAGTTAACTATTCAGGTCAGTTAAACCTTGGTACAGTCTAAGCAACTGTGGTTAACTAAACTGGGGTAATTGGTCACCAAACTGCCACCTAAGCACACAGCCCCTGCTAAGCACAGTTTGTAAGCAGCATGTGAATGTATGTGCCACATCATCAAAGGCCCCTCTTCTTTACAAAAGCTTCAACAAGCCATAACTTCCAATCCAGGAAGAATTTGGACACACTCCAAAAAGGAAAAGTGATCCTCTTTTCAAGCTCTACGCACTTGTCAACTCAGATTTTCTGTATGCAATTAGACACTGCCAGATTTGAAAGTATCATCAAACTGGTAAGACCTTTGCAATGGCAATCTGCACTCCAACTGTTGAGAAGTTCACCGGGGATGGATTTCACACATGGTCTACACAAATGAGATATCTTCTGATGCACCAAAAGCTTTGGAAGATTGTAAAAGAAGATATACCCACTGCACAAAATGATGCTTGGAAGGAAAAAGATGAAGCAGCACTATCACTCATTGGATTGCACTTGGGTCCAAACATAATTCATCATATAGACTCTAAGGATCATACCAAAGATGCATGGGATGAGTTGAACACAGTGTTTGGTGCAAAAGCCAAAAACCAAGAAATCCATCTTAAAATTGAATTCTATGGTATGCACATGGGCTTCAATGAATCCATGGCACAATTTGTCAACAAAATCAAAAGCATTATGACTCAACTAGAAGGCATAAATGCAAAAGTAGGAGAGAAAGATGCACTTGCAATTCTCCTTAAAAGCATGCCTGCAGAGTATAGTGCATTGACAACCACTTTGAAGAATTTGCCAGATCCAAAGTTTGAAGAATGTGTATCCTCTCTTCTCGAAAAAGAAAGAGAGTTAAAGGCATCAATATCGACATCGACATCGACATCAACATACAACAGCTATAATGAAGAACAAGCACTATTCAGTAAAACATCAGTGAAATGCTACCATTGCGGAAGGATGGGTCACTATCAAAGTGACTGCAGATTGAAGAACAAACCAAAGTGTCACCATTGCAAGAAGCTCGGACACAAGGAAGAAGATTGCAGATTGAAGAATCAACAAGTCAACTACGCGGAGTCATCATCAAGCCATGAGCCAAAAGGTGACATCAATGGAATGTATTGAGAAAAGCAAAAACCTTGCCAACCTTGCCTATGTTTTGTAATCAGACCTGACCACCTGAGAGTAGCTATGAAAGCACCCAGGGGAGGTATTGACATGTAGAAGCCACACTTGACCACCTTAAGTAGCATGCATGCACTAAGGGGAGGTGATGGAATGTAACTCACATCTGACCACCTTGCAGTAGCCAAAGGATTATGGCACCAAGGGGAGGTGTTGAGAGATATGGTGCCATGAGCACATGTAGAGCAAAGGTATGAGCAAAGGGTAAGCTGCCACATGGCATGGAGGAGATATCCCACATGTGAGCAAGCAAATGGATGTAAGTACCCTCACCTATAAAAGGGAGGTTCATTTGAAGTAATATCAATCAAGCACTTTGCACTATCTCAAGATTCTCTTTATGAGTCCAAGTTAATCTATCTTGGAACCTAATTGACTTGAGATACATGTCATGAGCACTCTCTTCATTATGCTTGCACTTAGGTTGCATCCTCCGTAGATTAGTGTTGTATTAGGATGTTGTCTTAGAGACTAGGAGAGTAGGATCCTCACTTTGTCATTGGGAGTGTGCTTTGTCAACCTAGTGAACATAATAAGAAAGACTACCCATTCTACTTTGCCAGTTGACAACTCAATGATGCGAAGATCAACTATGCCACCACAGAAAGAGAAGCCCTAGCAATGGTGTATAGTGTTAAGAAATTTTGGCTATCTACTAGCAAATGATTTTGTCTTCTACATCGACCATCAAGCATTGCTTTATCTTGTGAACCATCCATGTACAATAGGAAGAATAACCAGATGGATCCTCTTGATTCAAGAATTCAACTTTAAAATAGTGGTCCGCAAAATAGCCACTAGAGTAGAAGATGACTTGCCAGATGCCACACTATTTCAGATAGATGCTATTCCAGATTGGTGTGGAGATATCATTGTGTACTTAATGGAAAGATGACCACCCCTAGAAATGAAATAAGTGGATGCCATAAAACTAATTTTAAAATCTACACTCTATCAACTCATTGCAAGACAACTATACAAGATGGGCAAGGACCAGGTATTAAGAAGATGTGTAATGCCTCATGAGATCATGCCAATCCTGAGTGAAGTCCATGAAGGCATTGCGGGAGGACTCTTCCAAGGGGAAGCCACAGTAAGAAAAGTCCTCCTCGTAGGCTACTAGTGGCCAACACTTTGGGTAGATCCCTATGAATATGTCAAAGGTTGTGATGTATGCCAAGTTCCAACAATGGATCACTAAACCCCAACACAAAGAATTCAATCCCCTAACAACAGTTGTTGCACAAAAACCATTTGAAAAATGGGGGATTGACTATGTGGCTCCCAGGCATGCTACATCATTGTGGCCATTAATTACTTTACAAAATGGGCTGAAGCTAAAGCAGTCAGAAAGGCAGATGCCAAAAGCACAACAAGATTCTTATACTAGAATGTGAATTTAGGTCCACTAGTTTTTGGAAGGAGCAACATTGTCTTTTTTTGAAAGTAGACTTTGAAATTGTGGCCCTTGCAGTATTAATATTTTCTATTTTGCATCTTTCTTTTCCTTTGATAGGTTGCACCAACATGGTTGTGGCTCATCCTTCCTCTTCTTCTATCTTTTGTACTTCTTTACTATGCAATGGTTGTGTTGCTTCTTTGTCTTTCTATTCGATCGCAGCATGGATAGGCCAAATCCACTGACAAAATATTATGCATTATCCTCACCAAGGTAGTAGAACCACAATGTTCTGATTGGGCAAAGAAACTAAATGCCACCTTATGGGAATACCGAACCACACTCAAAGTCAGTACACAGAACACACCTTTTCGATTGGTGTACGGCCTCGAAGTTGTGGTCCCACTAGAATTTGTAATACCAAGCCTATGCATAGCAGTCCAGGAATGCATGGGAGATCATGAATCCTTGAAAGAAAGACTCTATCAAGTGGAGAAGCATACAGACACAAGACTAGTCGCCTATACCATGCCATGACAATAGAAAAACATAGAAGAAAGGCATGGTTTCACAGAAATCTTAAAGCTAAATACATCAAGGAAGGTGACTTGGTCTTGTTATACAATGCCAGAGTATACAAGGGCAAACTCAAGTATCTAGGTCAAGGAGCCTATCGAATCAAAAAGATGAATCCCATCAGAGCTATGCTACTAGAAACATTGGATGGAGTCCAATTCAACACAACCATCAATGGGAGCTGGCTGAAGTGCTACTACTTCAACCCGCAAGCGATCCCTAACAAAAATGAAGATTCGAGAAACCAAAATCTTCCTTAGTTAGGATTAGATTGTATCACGAGCACTCACTTGCATATGTATGTCTTCGCACATATAGGTAGCATCAATCGATTTCAACCTAGGGCTCAAAAGTGATGCCTGAGTTCTAGCTGCCCTATGAAATCCCAACACAAAAAATAAGCATATAGCTAGTCCATACCTAGCTACTAGGTCACGTGCACTCGCACGCTTTCGCTTAGACACATAGTCGATTACATAAATAATTGTGCCACTTTTATTCCACACTCTCAAAGCATGTGTAAAAATAAGATCTCTCACAAACACACACAAATGCCAACTAATCTAATGATCAATGGTACACCATATGCACATGGATGCAGGTTCAACAACAATGCCGCCACTAAAGAGGATGCATAGAAAGAGCCCACCCCTCCGGAGTTTGAAGCCATCTACCTCCTCTCAACCACGACAACCACAGGCATTTGTGGTCCACATTGATAGCTCTGAGAAGGATTCTGTGCATGACATGGAGACCCAAATGCTGCCCCAATCACCACCGGCCTACACAGCCATTGATGGGGATTGACGAAGGCCCAGTCATTGGAACTTGTGTGGCCACCTACATTAACTTATGCAAGAATCGATCCCTTCCACCCCGCACATTTGTTTTGCTAATTAGGAAACTAAAGCAAGACTGGATCCAGCACTTACTCATCTTCTTCACAAAAAAACTAGATCGTTCATCAGGCCACAAATGTAAAATTCCACACTTATTAGCTGTAATCATCAATAAAGAGCTACAGGAATGAGAAGTGACTCTACCCTAGTCACCAAAACCCATTGAGGAGTTGGACATTCCCTTCTCACTAGTATGGGAGCCATCACCAACTTCTCCTACTGTCACATTGGCAAATGTAGATACCTCAAAAGAAATGCCTATTCTGGAGGTCAGAATTGAGGAATTGCCCCACGAGATGCTACAGCTCAGTGCACAATTGTAACCAATATATCTCCAACAACAGCCAGCAGCCGGAGCTTGAGGCAGGATCAGCACCAGATCTTGAGGCAAGATCGGCATGAGAGCCTAAGGCTACATTAGCACCAGCACCACGCATTGATGCCATGCTAGTCCATGAGCCACAAGGGGAGCTAGTGCCAGATCAACAATATGACTATTGCACCCAAGTGACTAAAATACCATTGGAACAACCCCCCACAAGTACTACAGAATCATCAGGATGGCTACATGGGCACCAATTGTATCAGCAATATTGCCAGCCCTCATCACCGTCTATCATTCTCCATCATCATGCTAGCCAAATGATCCAAATGTCTGAACTATTCACTAGCTTGGCTAGCTTGGCCAAGGAGGAATATGCAAGAGAATTGGAGAGACAGACCGCAACAAAAATTGAAGACCGATTCTAGAAAATTTCCATAGAGGTCAAGGCATTTCAGGCACAAATAGATGAGAAGGAGGTTGAAGAAGTGCGTATGAACTAAGCTCTCCAAGCTCAAGAGAAGGCAATGAGGAATGTGACCTCCAACCTCCACCAAAGCCAAACACAACTGATAGCAGCAGTACAAGCAACGGCATTCCTACAGACCTACTATTACTCCTTGACCTCCGCACATGCTTAGCAAACAAAGGCACTAGCACAACCTCGACTCACTCTAATTCACAAAGAAGAAGAGCTCCAGGATTGCCAAGACAAAAGCTTGAAGACATGCAACAGTCTTTGGATGTACACACATTCAGCCTTGAAGAGCTTACAAGGGAATGCATAATCTTAAAGGACCAACTTGCTACCACTCAAGAGGTCAGCACTTCACAAGCACAGGTCTTGGACCAATGGTCCAATACCACTGAAGACATTCGTCAATAGGCAAAGGCCACCTTGCAAATGAGAAAGCTTAAGGAGGCGGCATATGCATCCATCTACCATAAATATAAAGAAAAAATGGATGAGATGCAATCCCAAAAGATAATCATGAACTCCAATTGCTAGTGCACAACAATGAGGAAATGGAAGACAACATGAAGTCCCACTACAATGCACAACGGTGGTGTACAAAGAGCTTGTGACCGCTCTACAAGCGAAAGATCACCTCTCAATGCATGTGTGCTTATCCAATGGAAGCAACTCCAAATCATGATCATATCCGCTCATCCAACAATCAAATGGGAATGTTCCATAGGGACCAAAACTCTACGCATAATCTACCAAGACTTGTTGAAGATGAAAAAAATATCTTCTGCCTGTCTACACATGCTAGATTTATAGCACTCTGGACAAATGCTTTCATCGCATATGTATGCCTCGGGTAGTCCTCCTGTCAGGGTTATTGCTGGTTTGTTGCCATTTCTACAAAGGCTGCATTGCTTTTGCTCTACATTCAACCATTGGAGCCACGTTGGTCTTTCTGATTGACAACATCTTCAATGTTGTGCACCCAAGCCATTTCTTATTTATTTCAAGGGACACCGACATAACTAATGTCGTCCTCTTTCCAACTAGTTGATCTAAGCTGTGCACCCCTTCCACTTTCTGTAGGCCATTTCTTAGGTTAGAGAGTATCACCTCTTGGGCATGCATCTCTCAAGATGTTGGAGGGTTGTTTACAAACTTTAGGATGTAGGCTAAAGCTTGTGAAGACTTGAGACTGGTATTCACCTAAATGGGCTGATCTTGTTGCCTCAAATTCTTCCACCAATGTGACACCACAACTCACATTCTTTGCTCCAATGGCAATGATCAAATGCGTGCATATGTAACTGCATCATGATGCTGCTCTGCAAGGGGTACTCTTTTTTATTCTCATTGTTTCTTTCTTTTCAAATGTTGTAAAAGAGTCTTTCGTTGCCATTTTGATATCGTGCTATTGTGTTCCTCAACCCACAATCTATTCCTTGTGTTTTGGCCAAGCTTTTTATCTCTCCTGTCTCGCATAGCCCGTCTACTTCTCTTGGAAGCCAGAGCGAGTTACATGTTGCCATTGATGCCATGGCGACAATCAGTCTAGAATACACCCTCTAGAATAGAGACAAGCTAGCTTGTGAGTCAAGCAAAGAATAGAAGACACCTTATCCGAAAGACAACAATGACAAACCAAAGTCTGCGCAATGTCACGTTGAGGTGTGTGCGGGTTGCAGGGTATTTGTAGGGCGGGGTAGGTTGCAAGTACTTAATATTACAAGATGCTATGACCGGGAGGTGTGAAAATTCAAAATTCGTAGGAGAGCAAAATTTTCAGCCGCCTGGTTTTCCCCCTCCAACGATATACGTTAGCAGAATTGGAAATCCGAGACAAGTCCAATGTGACCTAAAATGCTTCAAAACATAAATAGGACAAAGGGCACGCTATCGGGTTTAATGCTATGTATTATGAAATGAAATGACCTTTGGCATGCTTGTGAGCCTTATAGCAAGCAAGTGGATGGAAAAAGAAACAATCCAAAATTGTAAATAGTGTTGGATTTATTAAAAGATCTTTGCACATGCACAAATTGCACATTTTGAACTTCTTCCATTTTAGGATGAATCTATTGTTGAGATATGGTGCCATGAGCACATGAATTCAAGGCTAAGGTATGTGCTAAGGAAAGAATTACAGTAGCCACCCTAGGATGTGGACTACATGATGTGGAGATGTGGATCGAGGACATCCACAAGGAGAGATGTGGATCAGAGGATCCCACAAACGTTGACTATTCAAAGGGCACTCTCTATATAAGAGGCCTATCATGTATTATTGATACAACACATGGAATAGATTGAGTTTTTCATACTTCCTGTCTCTCTCCCCATGGCCTTCCATATTTGGTTTGATCCTCAGTGATCTTCATGCTCATTAAGTGATAGATTAGGCTAGTACGACCGCATTTTGACATGGTATCAAAGCTCCCTTGCCTTCCGTTGAGGCATTGTGATCCTAGAGTTCTTTGATTTACTTCGTGAGAGAAATCTTCTAAGAGGGATTCGATTCATTAGTCTCAGAGAGAGAGAGAGAGATTTTTCATCCCCATTGTTCTTTCGAGAAAAAGATAGGGAGAGAGGATCAGATTGGCTTTGCATTGGCATTGCCTTGACCTTCAAGAAGTATCTCATCCCTTTTTATCATTCTTCCTTTTTATAGATCACCACATGTGATCTTGCCACCGATCATAGGAATGCTTTTTCTTACCCTTAGAGCTTAGACAATCTCTGTTTTAGCCGTCAGAGACATCTCTTTGGGTTCTCTAGCATTTCAATCTCTGCCCATGAAACTCATCATTGTTTGACAACAATACGTCATGCTCTAGCCCTCCTTTGCCTTGTATTGCTAGAAATCATGCCTAAAGCAGAAGCCTTTGAGCTCTCATTGCCAAATTTTATTACATCTTAGGTGTGGTGTTTGATGGCTAGAACATTGCAATGTATCACAATGGAGTCGAATAGCTTGACATGTCAGAGCAATGACATGGGCGACCTTATGAGAACCTTATTGAGCCTACCATGACTTACATCACTAGGACCATGACCCAAGTTCTTGCAAATTTGCAAGCATATGCTCCTTGTCATCGGAGGAGCTTCATATCTTTAGTGGATGGGAAATTGCAACCTCACAAACAGATCTTTGACCCAGCAAGGTGTCCATGTTTCTTGTCGCAATAGTGTCAAAGGTGCTTTGGCATCTCTTGTGTTCTTTCTACCTTTTTTGTGCTATCTTGGGCATCACAATTGAATACTTTGATTGCTAGTGCTAACTATTAGTTGCTTTGGCTATGTGTGCTTGTTGTTGTTGCTGAATGTTTTGTATGACCTTGTAATGTGCCATTGGTTCTTCACTTGCTACATCTACATTTGTGGACTTGATAAGGGGTATTGATGCACTGTTGTGCCAACCCTACATCTTTGTGCAAGGAACTATGGGAAATAAAAAAAACAAGGTGGAAAGACCACAATGGCCCTGCTTTAATAAGGAAGAGTAATTGGATTTGCTGCATTCTTTGAGGATCCTTGAAATATGCAATATGATTTCTCACAGTGAGTTCTTATTTGGAGTGGTAGATAGGTCTTATAAAGCATAGTTGGGCTATGAGTAAAGCTAAATTCATACTTTTTTAGAGGGGAACCAACTAGAGAGATAAAAAATGGAACTAGAGTAAATGTAGGACTTAGCACCATTCTCCTTACATCTAGCTTATCTTGATAATCTTTCCATTTGTCCACCTTCTTCTTGAACCTTTCCAAGAACCAAGTGCATCTATGTGCCATAGAAATATCAAAGCCCTTTGGTAGTCCTAGAGATCTAAAATATGTGCCTTTAGGAATCTTGTGCCAACCCAAGTGCTTCAAAAACCCTTAATCCTCACCACTTAGAGTAGTGTACCTTGATTTTGTGTGGTTAATAGCTAAGCCTGAAGTCTTGCAAAATGTGTTTATACATTTTACCACACCCATAACATCTTGAGGAGTGTTCCTAAGGGTTAGGTTTGTGTCATCTCCAAACTATTGATTCTGAGACTTTGTGCTCTCTCTCTCTCTCTCTCTCTCTCTCTCTCTCTATATATATATATATATATTTTTTTTTTTCTTGTTTATCTAAATAAATAAATATACATACATAAATATATGTATATACATATAAATGTAAAATATATAAATATAGTTGTTTATATCTATATATATAGAAATAAAAATTTATATAAAATATATATTTATATAAAAAAATACATGCTTGTGTTTTAGTAAATATATATAAACAAATAAATTATATATTATATCTTTGATGCAACCTTCCTCTACTTACTTGTGAAGGAGCCACCCTAGTGGGCCAGTCACTATAGAAGCAAGAAGAGGAGATAAGGGACAACCAACTTAATAGAACTTTTGAGGTTGAACGACGAAGTCATCTCTCCATGCATACAAACCTTTACTCTGGCATTAGAGAGAAGGAGTTGCACATAAGAGACATAAGAGCCATAAATTGAGCACAAAAAGGAGTTTAACATAAGAGACATGAATTGGACCTACAGCCATGTTCTAAAGAGATTGGATTAGGAAACCCCATTCGAACTTATCACAAGCCTTCTCAAAATCCACTTTTAAGAGGAAAGACATTATGTCTTTTGCATATTCACAGCCCTCCCAAATGTTTACAATGGCTTCCAACAATTTTTTTACTTTTATAAAAGCTTTCTACCCCTAAAGGATCTACATGTCCATTCTTCTCTAAATTCTAAGAGCTAGTGCTTTGGCAAAGGTATCGTAGCTATAGTTCAACATGTTGAGAGTTGTCCAATTTCTTAATTCCTTCTTGTTGCCCTTTTTTGGGAGAAGCTTGATTATTCCTCCATTAATTTGATGGGGTAGTTGTTGTGCAATGACACTCTCTTACCACATAAGTAGGAGATAAGGACCAACTGCTCCTAATATATATTTAAAAGTTAAATTGGTAGTCCATCTTCATTGGGGGGTCTTACCCTCTACCATTATATCCAAAAAATTTTCCTGGGTTAAGTGCTTTCAAGGAAGAACTTGTCAAAATTTTGTACAATCTTCCTTGAAAGCCATAGTACTTCCTTGCTCTCAGTACTTCAACATTTGGGTTCATAGAGTGGGGAGAAGATATTGAAAGCATTAGTGAATTACCTGCATATTTTCCTCAAGGCAAGAAGCTAGAGTTGTGCCACTATTTATTTGTAGAGGCATCTCGTCATTGGCCCTTTTCCTTATTGGCCCTTTTTCATAGAGGCATCTCCTCATTGGCCCATTTTCCTTCTAAAGATCTTGAATGTCTCTTTGGTAGGTCTATCAAGTTTTCTAGCTCACTAATTTTGGGAGTATATTTTAGTTTCATTCAATCTGACCTACTTCATTGTTGTCATTGGCATACCGAAACCCTTTTCATAGGTCCACAATAGCTTCCTGCAGGTGTCTCCCCTTGATGAAATCTTTATGTTCATATAGAATCTAGGAGTCCATCCTTCTTTGGATTCTTAAAGGAAGAGCCTTGGCAAAGATCTTGTAGCTACAGTGGAGCATATCTCTAGTTCTTTAAAATATATTCTGCCCCCTCTTTCAAAATAATCTTGATGATGCAGGGAGTTAATAAGCTTCAACACTTTCTTCCCATATAGCCAAAAATCTACACTCCACAACATTCCAAAAGACCTTATAGACTCTACAAGTAGGTTGTATTCTCATGTATAGATTCCTTGAGTTCCTTGAGGTTCAGAGGTGCTTCAAGAAATAAAATTTGAACAAATTTCCTCTTGACTAGCTAGCAAGTAATTCTTGCCTTTTGTACCTCCTTATTCATTTGTATTGAAGAGGAGAGGGGAGTTTGAAAATGATCAATTGGAAATATATTTTTGGTTCTCCTCCTCTCAAGTTCCACAAATTATCTCCAACTTGAAGCAAAGTACTCTCTTCATTCTCTCTCTTCCATCGAATAAGTTTAAAGACCTCCTTTGTAGGCCTATCCATCTTACTTGCCCACCATTTTTTGAATTTATAAACCTTGGCATCCTAGATTCTCGCATGTTCTTGTGTTATGAGTTTAATTTTGGCAAGCATTCAAGCCTCCTACATCCTTGTCTTGCTTGTAGTTCCAAATCTCCACCTTTGGTGTGATTGCACCCATTCTTATGGCACTGATCGCGGCTCTACTTTATTATGGCTCTATTTTTCCTTGCCATCCTAAGAATGTGTTAAGTATCCCTAACAAATTTTTGCCAGAAATTTGTTGTAGTTTCTCCATAAAAGTAAGGAAGTTTCCAAACTTTTGTTATCTATTTTTGAACTAATTGAAGAGAAAATAGGTCTGGATCAACTTTGAATAGGAAGGGGCTTTGCTACCCTTCCCAATCACACACCAGCATAAGAGGCTTGTGACCTAATATTGTGAGGGAGGAGGAAAATTTTGTGTATTGGTCTTTATAGCTCTCACCAAAAGATCTTGTGATAGGTAGTCTCTCTCAAGCCTTGCATCTCTTTTGATCTCACCTACTTGTCTATTTGACCACGCAAAAGTTTTAGTATTACTTGGATCAAATATGTGTAATGCATACTTGAGTGAATCTCAATCTTGCAATTGTGTACCTTTGAGAATTGTACCTTTACCCAGCCATCTATCCCCCCTATTTTCTATCATGTTAAATCACCTAGCACAACAGCATTGCAATTGAGTACCTTTGAGAATGGTATCTTTACCCAACCATCTGTCCCCCTTGTTTTCTATCTTGTTAAAATCACCTAGCATGATAGCATTGCCATCCAAATCTTCTAGGGACTCTTAAGTACTTCTTTCTTGGCTATTAGTTGGAGCATATACAAAGACATCATTAAACTAAACACCTTTGACTATACATTGCAGTGCAATCGATCTATTTTCATAATTAATGAGATCCTTAATGATATCCTACTTGTAATGTGAGTGAATATCTAGGGCAATCCCTTGCTTGCCCTCGTCATGATGAGTGTAATACCACTCTCTCCTTTGACTTATATCTTTAATCCTCTCTTCAAGAAGTATTATTAATAGCCTTAACCTTCTATTGGGCCAAGAGAGTAGGTGAGAGAATTTTCTCTCAACCAGCTAGCTATTAGTAATTCCCCTCTAGGTTTGTGAGCCCACACACATTGAATGTGAGGAAAGAGATAGGATTAATTACCGTGCTTCTTTGGCCCCTTTTTGGCCCTAGGGTTGGGGCTCTTAGTATGGGCACAAGATTCCTTGACTTGGGAGAGCCTCCTCTTATTATGAATAATTATAAGAGCCTTACTCTGAATGATCACATATTTCTCCAAATGGGAAGGCAGGGGAAGTTCTTCTTTAGAGTCATCCTCATTGTCCTCTATCACTATGTCATCTGTCTTATTGAATTCCTCTCCAAACTCTTTCGACTGGCCACTTTCAACCTCCTCCTTAGGCTTGTCTTGCATCTACTCATGTGTATCCTACCCTGTAGAGAATCAAAGTATCAAAGGGGTTTTTTGTGATAAAAGATGGCTCTACTTTGTCTTCAATAGCCTCTTTCTTCAAAGTGTTCGGTATAACTTTCTCTTTAGGTGGGATAAAAAAAGTACTATCAAGCTTGGGGACCCACTTTTCCCTCATATTTGTGGGAGTAGCAGTAGGAGTAGGCATTGCCTTAATATTTTTCATGGGATAGTCCTTGATCGTGTGGCTTGTAATACCATACAAAAAACAAGAATTTGGAAGGTTCTTATAAACAAGGGGTTGCGATGTAGAGTAGCGGCAAAGCTCTGCTTGTACTTGCATAAGGCTAGGCATAATCTCTGTTAGGAATCCAACATGAATGTTCTACATGCAAGTTCTACATGCGATTCCAACATGCATGTTCTACATGCAAGTCATCCTACATGTGATTCCTACATGCATGTTCTACATGCAAGTCCTACATGCGATTCCTACATGCAACTCCTACATGCAAGTTCTATATGCAAGTCCTACATATAGTTCCTACATGCAACATGCAACTTGCAACTCCTACATGTAACTTCTAGATGCAAGTTCTACATGTAGAGAGAGAATGTCTTACAATTACTACATGCACAGAGAGATGCTCTCCAACTTGTATAAATACCCCGTAATGGAATGAATCCCCCACTCTTGGGGGCATTGTGTTGAGTTTTACTTTGGTATTCCAAGCAATTGCCTCCAAGTGTCCATGCTTCCTTGCACTCCACGTCCAAAAGCATGTCCTAACCTTGCAACTCCTCCTGAGGAGGCTCTCCTTGAACCTTGCAACCCCTCTCCTCCTCCCTCCTCCTCCCTTCTCCTCCCTCTCCTCCTCCCTCCTACTCCTCCCTTCTCCTCCCTCTTCTCCTACCTTCTCCTCTCTTTTCTTGCCCCCCATGCTCTTCCTCCTTCTTCCTTTCCCACTCCTATGCACCCCCCTAAACCCTTAGTCCCTCAACCCTTGACCTCCATGAGCTATGAGGGAGACGAGTTCTCTGCCATGTACTCTACCATGAACCTTGGATCTTCTTTCACCCTTAAACCCTTTTTGAACCTTGAAACCCTGGACCCTCTTCTAAACTTGGGAACCTTCTTCTGAACCTTGGAAACTCCTTCTAAACCATGAACCTCCCTCTAACCCTTAAAATTCCTCCTAAACCCTTCAACCCTGAGTGAAGGCAAAAGCCTTCATTACCCCGATCAACTATTCGAGATCCTATGCTACACTTATACTACAAATGACGACACCAATATATCTGTAGGTGACAAAAAGCCTCAGAACCATGCATACTAAAAAGCCTCAGAACCTTGCATACTAAGAATACCCTGCTCTTCTTGTGAAAGACATGGAAAAGAGCCAACATTTGGCACCATGGTCAGAGAGACTATCATCTCCAGTAATGAATAAACATAGGCAAGTATGTGTAAAGAACAAACTACCATGAACTATCATGAAGATATTACTCAAGGGCTAGGTGAGTAAAAATGGTTCTCAAAACTAGCTAAAAATATCAACCCCAAGCATAAACCTTGGGTTATTACCTTAAGAAATTTTTAGTTATTAAAAAAAATTTTGAGAACAAATCAGGTTATCATATGGACACCAATGTGTAGAGCTCACAATTTCAAACATTTTACCTTTTTATAGAAGAGTGATCCGAGCTAACCATGGAAAGTTATGGCCTCATAAGAGTTTAGGGTTTAACCCTAACCCTACACCCATTCCTATAAAAACCCACTCCACCCCCTCATTCTTCTTCAACATACGGAGGACCCTCCTCCCTCTCCATCGACCACCATCCTACTCCAATCCTCATCATCAAGTTGCTTCGAGCCCTTCTTGTAGTAGTGATAACCTAGCCATCCACCCAATGTCCATTCGCCCTCAATAATCTTGTTACATCGAGAAAGAATTCGAAGAGCGTTGAAGGTGATCATCTCCTCCTCCCTTTGAATTTCCATCATGATTTTGGTCTATCAAGTCCCCCCCCCCTGCTCCTCCAGCATCTCCCCCTCCCCACCACCCTTCCACCACCACCACCACCCCTCTGTCCACCCTCCCCTCTCCACCACCACCTCCCCCCCTTCACCCCACCGCAGTAGTGGCTACATAGAGCCACCCGCAATAGCGCTCCGTTGATGCTTCGTCTGAATTTTTTCGACAACAAAAACTTTTCGTTGGGACTTTTTTCGCCGAAACTTTTTCGATGGAATTTTTTTCACTGGAATTTTTGCCTTTATAAAAAGTTTTTTTTTTTTAATACCTAAACTAAATGTAGTTAGATTAACCCCCTATGCTCGATTAGCTTAGTTAGGTAAGGTTAGACTATTTGGGGTGAGGTTAGATTAGCCTTAACTATAATTAACTTAACTAACTGCAGCTAGTTAGGCCCAATTAGTACATGGTAGAGAACTCATCTCCCTCGTAGTTCATGGAGGTTGAGGAATTTGGAATTCCAGAATCCACTTTGATTCTGGAATCCTGATTCTAATGATGGGAAATTTTTCCATCGACAAAAATCTCGATACGTTGATGGTAACTTTTTGTCCGTTGATGGAAACTTTTCTTCGGTCGATGAAAAGTTTCCATCGACGAAAACTTTTCTTCCATCGATGGAATTTGGGATTTCAGAATCCACTTGGATTTTCCCATCGGCGTGAAATTTTGGCACTCAAAGTTTCATTGGATGAAAGACATTTTGGAACTCTTTGTTTTTTCCTTTTTTTGGATAAAAATTTCAGTCCCTCGATGGAAATTTCAATCTATCACCCAATTTCGAATTCCAGAATCGAAGTTCACATCACAACAGCTTGGATTGAAATAAAGAAAATTGATAAACTTAAAATCATTACTATTTAGATCGAAATTTAACTATTTGATCTAAATAATAAAAGATGATAAACGTCTTTAGTTAATATTTAAACCTCATCTTTACATTCAATATAAACCTCTTCTATGGCCATGAACTCCATAGAACTACCTATGCTAATATTGAAATATTCTAAAATTCAAGCATTGGATTAAAATTGTATAAAAAGATATATTTTTTTAAAGACAATGCATTCCTATACATTGATGGATAGCACATTACATACAACATGGAGTTTGGAAACCTATATTGGTACAAAACTTATACTTGAGGGCAATGTTGTTACTTCTATGGCAGTAATTGGTATAAAACTCTTTTAACAAAAGTGTTCAAGAGCAAGTTGATTTAAAGATGCTTAAAAAGAAAATAAATAAAAGAGAAGTGGAATTCATTAATGTGTAGAAATGTTTAAATTGCAAGTTGTAGACATTCTTGAGTATGGTTTTGAGTTATAAAATTTTGGACAATTAAGTACTAAAAAATAATTGATAAATTAAAGCAAAAAGTCCAAGGACTTTCCTAGTTGAATAGAATAGTTACTTCTCCTTTGTAATTTATCATGTTTTTTAAATTATAGGTTATAATACTCTTTCCAATTCATAATATTGGACGTTTTTTAGGTTTTAGAGTAAGATGTAAGTAAGATGTAAGATGTAAGAAGTAGCTACTTTTAAAAGATGTTTGACATAAAATTGTCTTTTATCTCTATAGTTTGGAAAGACACTTGTTTTTTTTTTTTCCCCCCAAAAAGGAGTTGTGTTGTTTGCATGATTTTGTTGTCATTTTTTATGACTCCCTGTTTTAACGTACTTCACAAACTGTGGGTCCTTATAATATTGAAGTCTTCCCATAGTTCCTCTTGCAATTGATCCATCTTTCGAATGAAAATCTTGGGTCGATGTTGTGGAACACTAAGTTCCTTCTCCAATCAATTAATCTCATGTACGACAATCTCGGGTTGCCCAGGGATCCATTGCAAAATGGCTTCGTCTTCTGCAAGACAATAGGCTGAAGAAATGTTGTTGCTACCATGGCTTTCCATCCATGTTCCTTCATTGTTCCATCACTAGTTTGTATTGAACAGCATGCAGCTTTCAGCTATCTTTCTACAACATCACTTCAATCACTTTGAAGCTTTGTACAACATTACTTTGATCACTTTGGAAATATCTAAAATATTGGACATATACATACATATAGATATATGTGGATATTCATAATCTTTCGTTTGACATTTCAGTCCTTGGCCTATCAAAGGACACTATCCAAACTCAGAGCGTTCTCCTAGCGTACAAAATGCTATTGTCATCATAGCATCATCTCTTTCTCTCTCATTAGCATTATCTAACCACTTTATTTCAAACCTTCAACTCAGTTCAATCAAAATCATTTGTCTCACTTTATGGTCTTTGGCATGTCCAAAGGACACTATCTAGTCACATAGCTAAGCAAAAATCACTTCAATCACTTCAGAAATATTTTAATATTGGATATATATATATATACATATATTATTATATGTATATATATATTTTTATATATATCTTAACAACTTCACTTACATTGAGAAATATGAAATGAAAAAATAAAGCAAGATACATAGAGAAGTGTAAAGAATGAATTTACATTGAGAAATATTGTACAATGCCAATCCTCTCTAAACAATTGGGGCCAATGGAGACTAGTCAAGAGGTACATATACAAAATTTTCACAAAATTTCCTTTCAAAATTGAATGGGACAAGGGGTGTGTTAGAGTACCATGGTGACAAAGATAGAGGCAACAAGATGAACAATGAAGCTTGTTTATTCATTGAGAGTGTCCTTATATAGACACTGGGTACATCCATAGATGACATCATATGTGAGCTCAATAGTGAGCATCTAGATCCATAATCATCTCCATGAATCTCTCAATCACACACCACATTCCTAGATTCACTCATTCACACCTACTATAACTGACACATCATAAGTCACACCTAACTCATGCACAATTATACACACACATGTGTTCACACACTCACGCATGTGGTCACTCTCACAACCACATGCCTTGTAATCCTTGGTATTGAACCCAGTACACCAATTTGTCCCGTCATACCGCATCTTCATGCCAACATGATCTCACTCTGACTTTGGTCTTGGTTTACAATTGGAGGATTGGACAATGACTATGCATGGAAAATTCCCATGGGTCTAACAAGGTAAAACTCACATAATAATAACAACATCCATTTGAGGGGGACATCCTAGGGTAGAGAAGCCTTATTGACTCAGCACACAAAACATCTCAAAAGACAAATGTGTCATCAACCTTATCAAGGTTGACTTGAATGAGAGCAGTGGGAGTAGTAACCTTCTCTAGTTCTTTTGTAGATAGAAATCTTCTGATCTTCCCATAAAATCCACATTGATTGTTGTTTGCTGATGAAGTCCTTGGATCGATGTAGATGAAGGTCTTCGTGTGATTCTTCTTGAAGAGTCCATACTTCATCTTGGTACAATATATCATTCTGATCATAGCCCAACCAAGATTATCACTTACAATCCTTTTTGACATCAAAGTCAGGTCAGAGCACTCGAAGAAATAAGGTATTACTTTATAGCTCAACATATAGTCATCTCCATATAGAAATATGAACAATGAAGCTTGTTTATTGATTGAGAGAGTGTTATTATATAGACACTGGGTACATCCATAGATGACATCATACGTGAGCTCAATAGTGAACATCTAGATCCACAATTATCTCCATGAATCTCTCAATCACACACCACACTCCTAGATTCACTCATCACACCTACTAATTGACACATCATCAGTCACACCTAACTCAGGCACACTTACACACACACATGTGTTCACACACTCATTCATGTGATCACATTCACAACCACATGCCTTGTAATCCCTGGTATTGACCCCAGTACATCAACTTGTCCCATCAAGGTGGTGTCCACACTCATCGAGGAGGGGTTACCCAATCAAGAGGGCATTGGCTAGGCAAATATGGATTTTGTTGATGATATCATCAATGCATTGTTCTTTGAACAACTCCACATCCAATTCAGAGTAGAATGTACAACATGTGCCTTAAATCGTGTTTAAATGATTATCTGGACGACACCACCGGGCCACCAACCACCATAGTGGCTCGGAATACTTTTGACTTCATTTAGGATTTATTGCCAATAAGGACTAAAATACTAGTAAAGTAGGAAATAGTATTCCACTTATCCTAGAAAATGAAAAATGTATTTGAGACTATGCTTCTTTTAGTAAATCCCACAGTAACCACCATGCTTATTTTTGTAAATTTTTTTGTAAATCCCAAATGATAAATCCCACGCTTGTTTTTAGTATATCCTAAACAACCACCATGCTTGTTTTAGTAAATCCCATTACTAATCCACAAATCCTAAATGAATGAATTTTATGCCATTCATATACCGCACTGGTGACAGTTAATATCCTAGTCTCCAACCAACCACTATGCTGGTGACCACTTATCCTACACTATCGCCATGCTATCCTAAAATGATTGCAAAGTGCTATACTAAAATAATCCCCTTTAGGTTGGTTCTCTTTATCTATTGTCAGATTTCAACCATCGGGCTGGTGACCACAAATCCTAAATAAATGAATTGTATGCCATTGATCTTGTAATAATATAAGCAAACTGCCGTGATGATGGCAGTTAATATCTTAGTCTACAACCAACCTCCGAGCTGCAACCAACTAGTGCTATAGTAAAACGAATCGTACTATTGCTGTAAAGTACTATCCTTAAACAGATACATTGCTCAAGTAAACATTGGAGAACATTAATAATTCAATAGATTACATACAGATTCTCAAAACGTAGGTTATTCAAAGGATGAGCACTCGGGGCGGAGAGTGCTAATTGTATTTTTTTTCCACATACATGGTGGTGCCCTAAATATGCTCACAATTTAGCTGTTAGCTAAATGGGTGGAGGGAGCATTTCCGGGATGTCATGACTTCCCTGAAGTCATGAAAAGAATCAACACACGAGAGGCAACTAAAAGGCTGTATTGCGCCATCGCCAGGCTTTACAGCTCAACTCCGCCATAGCCAGCCGTAGTACCTGCCCGAGACAACCACCCCCCTCATGCTCTTCCTCCTTACGTACCACAATCCCATGACAGAGACCCCCTCCTCCCCCTCCATGTCCAACCTCCTCCCTCGCTTTGTCCAAGCTCCCTCCCCCCCCATATCCCCAGCGCCTCCCCACGACCCACCTCCTCCTTTGCACCACACAGAAACGACCCCCGGCACTCAGCACTCCATCAAGAAGGGTTTCCCCATCGCTCGTGGCAAAATACAGATCAGGAGAATAGAGAACACGCCCAGCAGGCAAGTCACCTTCTCCAAGCGCAGAAGCGGGTTGCTGAAAAAGGCCCACGAGCTGTCCGTTCTCTGCGATGCTGAAGTTGGCGTCATCATCTTTTCGACTACTGGAAGACTTTACGAGTTTGCGAGCTCCAGGTATGAGGTCAGAACCTGCATCTTATTGTTTTGTTAAGAATGAAAGCACACGATTTTGGTCTTTGATTCCTTGAACCATTAGATAACTTGAAAGAGCGAAGCCCGGCAAGCTAACCCTCTTGAAATTCAGACCTTTTGAGCAGTTAGCCCTATGTTTCTCCTCATGGCCACCTGACAGTAGTCATTTTGAACTGTTTCATCTCACAAAAACAATTCGTCCATAGGTGACAACTGATACTTGCATAAGGAGCCACAGCTGTTTGGCTAGCTATCAGACTTGGGTATGATTATGAAAGTATGAGCGTTGAGAACTCTTCTCGTGTAAATTTGACCTCGGGCCTCTCTAGTGATCCCTCGAAAAATCTCAAAGCGAGGTGACAAGGGCAGTGCATGTGATCTAGCAGCAGCACAGCTTTTCAGGACTGCATGTTAAGAAATATAGCGGATTTTGGTATCTAAGCATTCTAATCACACATCTTTGGAAAACACAAGCGTGCAATACTTTTCCACCTCCACGTCCACCTCCCGATCTTTTGGGGCTATCCTAGCCCCAATAGAAAGCGGTGTGGACCTTGCTTGTAGGTACTTGAGTCTCAGCTGGTAGTGGGCTTAGTGCCATAACGGGATCAAGGGTTTGCACTCTACACTAGAAGTTTTCCTATAGCTAGGGTATCAACGTAAGATGATTGATCTTCTTTGGTGACCCCCTCTTTATGGAAAAGTTTCTCACTTTTTCAATAAGATTTTACCAAAGATGGGGTTGAAGGACCCTATGGGGAGTAGATGTGGTCAAATGTTGAGCTAGATCACCACCTTCAAGTATGCACTAAGGCTAATAAGGTAAGGGATTTATTGCATCTTAAATTATTTTTTTTAAAAGCAGTTTGTGTTCTTGTCCATATAACGTAGGGCTCTAAAATTAGTTTGTGTTCTTGTCCATATAACGTAGGGCTCTAAAATTAGTACTGTAGTGGCCTTACAAAAAACAACATGACAACAAAATAATGAAGTAGCTTGGACGGTCTAAAAATGATTGTATCTCAAGTTTAATAAGAGTCTATAACTTTTTATCGCCTAAAGTGTAATCAAACCTTTTGGTTGTGAGCCAATGGGAGGAATTCAAGAGAAGAAGACAATCAAGGTTAAAGATAAAAAAGAGAGTGGTTGGAAGTTCTTTGGGCTAATTTCTAGAGAATAGAAGGGCTTAACATGTGGGTCGTGAAAAAGGGCTACTTTTAAATGACACTAAAGCAACAAAGATGGCCCCCAGATAGCTAAACTCTCTTCACCATAAGTCGTAGGGATATTGAGGTGCAGCCAAGTGCTTCGATCAAGAAGAAGAACAAGCAGACCACATTTGTGGATAGGGAAGTTGTGAAAGTAAGTGATTTTCAGCCCAAAAGAAGAAAGGAAGATTTGGACTATAGGAAAGGCACACACTAATTGGTTCTTTGGTGATTTGTGCTGACGTTGAGGAGATGTTTTATGCACTACAATATAATAAGCACCAGGATTTAGGGTTCTTCTCATGATCATCTTATAAGATCAATTTCCTTGCTTTGTATTTGTTTTGTGAGAAACAATAGATATCATGTAGACTTATAATTTTTTTAAAAATGATCTAGTAAGAGATTTCTCCATCATCTTGGAAAAGAATCTCCATCTAATCTAATGGTGTCATGTAGATGGCCATATTTTGGCTAGTCGATGCATATGACACATGATTAGCACTTGGCTCACAACCTTAAGATCCATTTGGATTGGTTACTTTATAATTTAGGTACCCATGGAGTTGTATTATGTAAAAGGTTGACTGGTACGAAAAATTGACCAATGGGTTTCCTAATGGATATATTGGGGGATTTGTTCTTCCCCCCACCCCTAACCTAAATTCATGAATAGTAATTAGTGCAAAATTGAGGCATAATGCCATGAAAGAGACATGTGGTCGATAAAATCAAAGATTGGTACACTCGGGGGGTCCATTATATGTAAATCCTCTATATCACATGCATTTAATGCCTAATTTAAAAGTCCCTTATTTATGAATTTTCTATGCATAAAGCACACCCTTTTTGCATTCAATCCATGAATATCCCCTTTAAGTGATACCCCTTCTATATGTTAAAAAATGTGAAAATATATATTTGACAAACCTCGTATGTTGAACGTCTCACATGCTATGCTTACATATCTCTGAGGGATGTACCATAGTTGATACATAAATGACACATGGTTAAGAGATTATGGATCAATTTGATAAGCATATAGTCTACATCCAATATTGCATGCAAAAATCACCTTGAATTATCAAGTCCTTTGATATTAGCATAAATTAAGTTGGCATGTGTTGGAGCTCCATCACCAAAGTGTATCTATATTCTAACATTAATATTGGATTGCAAGTACTTGGCTATATAGTAATTGAGTAAGGCATTTAATACTATAAATGTGGTGCTTCTCTTAACACATTAATAATTATGGTGCTAAAGAAGTAAACTACTAAGGAGTAGTGATTGCCAACTTGTGGGTATATCTTAACAATCCACCATTCTACTAAAATTAAGCAACTTTCTTTCACCATTATTATACCCGAATCTAATTATATAATGTGACTCGATTTATTGTTTCACATTTTTTCAATGATAAGGCGGAAGTCCACAATAGAAGGAACTTAGCCCTCTCTTTTCACAGAAATATAATGTACTTGATTTTTTAAAAGGATAGACAATGGCTTTCATTGCATGATGGCTATCCTTGGTACATAGTTTGTGGTAGAGATTTTGGAACTTTCATGATTCCAATCAAGGATACCTATCTCAAAGCTTGCATCATGCGATTCCTTTTAATTTCCAGGAGTGCTCATGAAGCAATGAAGAAGCAATGTTTATGGAGTCCATGCAGCAAACTCACTAGGAAAATTTGCATAGAATTTGCGTTCAAGAGATAATATTTAAATCCCTACTCATTTATGGGTCCTACATTCTTTTCCCCTTATAAGAATTTAATTTTTCTAGCTTTGAGAATTGGAAAACCCTTTCTTTACAAGCTTGCTTGCTTATTTTCCTAGGATGATGGGCAGAAGGGAAAAATGGAATTTTAATACAAAGTATTAAAGGGGGGAATGGAAGGTGGGGCAGTACATGAGGGTGCAAGACTACATTGTAAAAACAGATGGTTAAAGACAGAGAATTACATAAAATATCACACAACATTCAATGAATCACACAAAATATAAAGAATTTACAAATGCAGTGTGAGCTAAATTCCAATTGAAACTTACAATAAAAGTCACTTCAAACTGAGGAGGAAACCACTCCCAAAATAGAAGCACAAGTAATGGTGTTCTATTGACCTTTTTTAAAAACATTTGAAAATATCAATCTTAACAATGGATAAAATGCTTCTATATCATAAACTTGTTGACACATCAATTCTTTTTGTACTAGCTTCAATGTATTCCAAAGGCTTTCTAGCTAAAAGTCCATGTATTTAAGTACTTTTTCCATAAAGGTTATATTTACAATACACTTTACAAAGAGACCACAAGTTGTGGTATAGAAAGTGGCTATAACAGCTATATGATACACCCTAGTATTGATTATTGCCTCATATGTGAACCCCTAGATGTAGTGGATAATGAGGCAAGCGACATATCCTATTCGGTCTTCTTAGTGAAATTGACTTATGAATGTCATAAATGGGCTGAAATTGGTCTGACTAACATAGAACCAAAGGATCGATACTATAACTTTGAAAGAATAAATTTGATATAGATTTCATGATATGAAAACTTGTACCTCCATTCATAAGAAAACATGAAATCAATGGTGATTCTATTAGTTGATGAAATCATAAAGGAGATCATGAGTAAAATATTGAAGACTTGGAAACTCTTCGATGATGACCAAACTTAATCTATCTCATTACTTTATTGGCATCAAAATCTGCTAGGAGCAGAGCATCACATCATCTTACAGGATAAAAATGGTTTGGAGATATAGGTGCAATTCCAGATGGAGGATTGAAAGGCAACAGTCAGTACAATGGTGAAGCTGAGCATCAAATATATTTCTCAGTGGTTAGACTAGATCCATTATCAACAACTAGTTGGGGTTCTACTATATCAGGGTAAATATCCAATTTGACATTGCATGATTCGTTGCCAGACTACTCTGCTAATTGGGATCTTCACTCTAGGAGACACAATGGAAGGTCTATTTTTGTGTGCTTTGGTATTTGAAAGGAGACACAATGGAAGGTCTATTTTTGTGTGCTTTGTATTTAAAAGGTATGATCAAATATAGAGTCACCTATTAAAGTGGAATTGACTTCCACGCGTATTGTGTTTTGCAGTGGGCCAAAGACACTCACTGATCCACTTGTAGATGTTGCTTCATGGTATCAATGTGCTCCTTTTGATGGCTCAACAAGAATCAACCCAGTATGTCTTTGTCTTCAAACAAAAGAAAAGTACAAATCCACATGCATGGCATCATGTGAGTCTTTGTGGTTGGATATATAGGTCTTGCAACGTGATAAAGTAATGGAGATCTATTAAAACAACCAAAATACAAGGTCATTATAACTTCATCAATGAGTTGATCAATGATGGGTTTGTAGAGTTAATCAACTATTTGATGAAGAAAAATATCGCCAACATCTTTAGAGTCATATGGAGCATCTCATGAGACACTTCCCATTGAATCATTGGCAATGGTTGTTGCTCACATGTGAACCTCCAAATGATTACGATAAGAAAACTGGTTGTAGTTTCCATTTAGTTTTCTCAATGAAGACAAATGATAAAGTTCATATTCATCCTTTGCACCAACGTAAAGTACAAGGATTATATTGATTCTTCTCATTGAAGCCAAATTACAATGAGGTATTCAATATTCTTAGTGAAGCAGAATGATGAAGACACATTTAGCCTTCTTACTGAGGCAAAGTATGCAGCACTCCTAGAATGGGTTTTGAAAGAGTAGGCATCTCAAATTGGATCTGGTCTGTGAATGACAGGTGAACCTACAGTCTACTTGGAATGGGTTTTGGAAGAGTCAAACCTAGATGACATATAAACTTCAGGTCGAATTTGATGAAGAATCATGGCATTGATTAGAGGGTTGAATCATATGGTTGGAAATTAGGAGGAATCTGTCTATGATTGGAATGAGAGTAGGGACTTATACAATGGGCCATTTGCAAGATGTCCATTAAGAATGAGACTCGAATTCGTAATGGACAACTAGAGGTCAATGTTGTTGATAAAGATACATTTATTAGGATTATTTTTAGTGTTATTGAGATATTTTGGTCAGAGAAGAGATGTAGTGGCATGTAGAGAAGAGATGTAGTGGCATGTAAGAAGTCACAAGTATGTCGTCTCGCAAAGAACAGATCTTAACAATATAGGATAGTTGCAAGCCTAGGTTAGAGCCTAGGTTAGGAGCAGTATAACATAGTCGCAAGTGGATGTCCATAGCAAGGTGTTAAGATGGGCTTCAAACCCAAAGTTGAATTAGCTCATGGAGTTGCAAAGTTAAGTGAGCATACAAGATCCCACTGAAGCTCACACAAGATCTATACCTTTCCTTCATAGTTACAACCGAAATGCTATTGTATACTCTGACAAGTCGATAGAATTGAAGCTTCTTAATAGCTTGGTGTGACTAAGAGATGAAGTGGTGTGATGCTTGATCAATGAATTTATTAGGTGTGCATTATTTTTTTCGTTTTGATACTAGTGTATGCTTGAAGAGAGGCTTTCTAGATCCAATTCCCCTCAATCAATATTTTTCTATTGTGCAGCTGGGAGATTTTAAAGCACATGAAACAACAATGGTTGGTGTAGATGCACATAATTTGTAGACCCTAAGACATATGAGCTATTGCAACAAGTTTGTTAAATAAGTGAAAGCCATCAAATAGCATCAGGCCAAGTGATAAGACAATCAAATGTCGGCACAAGAAAAAATAAAACATAATTTAAATTAATAAAGAGATACTCAAAGAATTCATCAATCAAGTTTATAAACTTATATTACAAGAATTCATCAATGTCTAGAGTACACTGATCTCAAGAAAGCACCTCTAGAACTATGCCAACACAAAATTTGATGCAAAACTGATGAAGTAATAGAGATATCTAAAAAATTTAAACTAAGGGAAGTTGGGCAAATAAGAAGTCAATTAGCTGCCACTCTTTCTAGATAAAATTGCTTAGTTGTTTCCAAGGTTATAATTAGAAATAATTGACTTGAAGCAAGAGTGTGGATTCTAGAAAATTGAATTAGCAAATTTTTAGGGATCATTCCTCTCCATTTTCATTACCTTTTGAACAACATTTGTATTTACGGTAGATAGAAGTAATTAGTGGTTTTTGATTGCCATAATGCCTAAGAAAAACTACAAATAAGAGAGTATAGCTATTAAAAACATTGAATGAATAAACTATCAAGGACATATTTCCATTTTCTTTCACTAATAACATCCTAGGTTAGCTGGTAAATTAGTGTATAATGTGTTCATTCAAGGATGAATATACTACCTACAATCAAATCTTGCCGAGATCATATAAAATTGAATGAATAAGTTATTAAGGTTGCATTTCCATTTCCTTTATTGATAGTAATGCCACTTGGATCATGCAATGGACAAAATTCCTTTTAATTATATTCATGAAGGAGAAATTTTAGGAAAATATTTAAGGATCTTTAGCCATACTAATAAATAGTTTTTCAAATACAACATGAGAGAAGCTTCTCCAAGATCAAGTTCATAAGGCCTCACTTTTTGCAAGGAGACATGGATTATGCCTAACCCATGAGAGTGGATGTTTTAAATGCCCTTAGTCTTTACAATTTCTCAAAAGAAAATAATGGAAGAAATGGAAAAAATAAAATTGAGTTAAAAGATACGAGAATTGAAACATAGAAAACAAATTTGTCTTTTTGCATCAAGTTTACCATATTTTATCACAAAGTCAAAAAGAACTATGCACATGATGGTGGTATAAAATTTAAACAAAGCAAAGAAAAGACCAAAGCTGTGAAAGTTATCAAAGAGATTTCAATTGAATCAATGATCCTATGATAGCCAAAGTTGATCATTATATTTCACTTCCATGCAGATGCTTTGGGAATGGCTATTCAGTCAATTCCAATTTAATCTAGAGCAAATTTAAATCTCCAATCATCTATGCCTACCCCAATAAAATGCTAACATCTAACATATGAAAGAGATGCTCTTTATATGCTATGAAAGATGGATATTTTTTTGACACGTCTTCTTAGAACATTTTAATATTGTTCATGATTCATTAACTTTTTTTGCAGCTAGTTAACTATGTCTCTAATACTAATACGATGTCATTAATTTTCTTTGAAGTAATCCACACTCTGAGTTCATATAATGAAGTGGATTTTTATAAAACAAGGCAATGTACTCTAGAGGCAATTCTCTCTTAGTTAGAGATCTATAATGGCAAACATCCAAAGCTGTTAGTATGATCCATGGGACCTTTTCTAAGCAACACAATAACAAATAAATACTCTAAAATCTTGGAGGCACATAAATCTTATTCTTATATAAAAAATAGTAAATTTAGTCCTTTGCTGCATAAAGCATAGAGATGTAGTTGAAAGACATTCAACTAAAATCACAACATGAAAGTGAAGGACAAATTGATGTAATGGGATGTACCTAGGGGTACAAGGTTTGTGTGTCACCACATGGTGGTTAGAATGACCAAGTTAGGTGGTAGAAGGTTCTAGTAGGTGTGATTGAGAGATTCATGGAGATGATTATGGATCTAGATTCTCTACTGAGCTCACGTAGGATGTCATACATGGAGTGTAACCAGTGCCTATATATTAGCCACCTCTCATATGAATAGAGATGCTTTCATTGATGCTCCCACATGTAGTACATAGCCTGGGAATCCTAGCTAGGTTGTGGTGCCATGTGGCATCATCCCTACCAAACTCACCTTCTTCCTCATCTTCACTAGCCGTTGCACCCTCCGGTAGTCTTTGCAACACTATATAGCTAGAGCGGCTGGGGTGAGAAATCACGTAGTTGCTAGACATCTCGCATTTGTCCCTCTGCTCATTTCTACTAGCTCGCATTGCAGCGCCTACAATTTGATTCCTCACTCCCTCGCTTAGATATCACAATGGAGGATCGAGTGCCGCTATTCGATCGAAAAGTGTGCATCGTCGAGGCAGGAATGATTGGCCTTGCTGCTTGCAAGCACCTCATGCAACATGGAATCAAGCCCACAGTCTTGGAAGCCCGGGATTGTATTGGTGGCGTCTGGCAGTACACTTGTGCCACCACGAAGGTGCAGTCGAGCCGATTTTTAGACTTCCCTTGGCTTGCGGGCACTCCTTTAAATCCTCCGAATGAACAAGTCATAGAATACTTGGAAGGCTCTGCAGAGAGATTTCAGTTAAAGGAGCGAATTTGGTTCAACTACAAGGTTATGGAAATCAGATCAATGTTCGCAGGCAATACGGGCTTTACCGGTTTATGGGGGAACAATGGTACAGCTTTCGCACGTGAAGAAAAAGAGAATGGTGGTGGTAAGGTTTGGCAATTGCATGTGCAGAAGCAGTCAGGAGGACAATTTCAAACGGATATTGAAGAAGAGTGGCTTCATTTTGATTTACTAGTCATATGCGTTGGTCGTTTCGGAGATTGCCCCATCATACCCACGTATCCATCTGGTAGAGGACCTGAGATTTTTTCTGGAACCGTGCTACATTCAATGGAATACTCGATGCTGGATAATGAAGCTGCAAGATAGCTAACTAAGTGGAAAGCGAGTCATTGTGGTTGGATATATGAAATCCGTTGTTGATATCGCCATGGAAGCTTCAACTGCCAATCAAGATGACTTAATGGTCTATGCAATATATCTTATGATGGATGCTCTTCATAGGTTCTCTGCCTTGGCTTTGCCTAAAGTGGATGTAATGGTGAAAGGTTATGTGCTTCACTTGAATAGTGATTTGATGAGCATAGATCTGAAGATTAAGAAGACATTCTGTGCCTCAATGGTGATATACTAGCTATACTAGCTAGTGATTCTTTTATGGAGATATGTTCTTGGATGCATGACAAGAAGATTATGAAGGACAATACATCAGAAGGTCTGGCGATCAAAGGACATGCTGAAGACATGATGATGATCAAGTTTGATACTCCAGATTCTATTGAAAAGGACAAGAGAGGCATCCCAAAGGGATACCTTTCAACTTCAATATATTAATGAAGACATTGGACATTAAGTTTAGGGTTTGTGTGGCTAATAATGGTTCTCTGCCATGGATAGTCCATCCTTAAATGATTGTTAGTCCTTTGTTTGAGGTTTTACCTTGTTGGATCCATAGGTATTTCCGCACATAGTCATTGTCCAATCCTCCAGTTGTAAACCAAGAGTCCTAAGAGTGAGTCACATGTTGGGGCCATGTGTATTGCCACATGATGGTGGGCAAGCCATGGAGCATCCCATGTACTACTACTGAGAGATGAGGTCATCAATTTGTGTGGGGGAATGAAGGACAAATTGATGTAATGGGGTGTACCTAGGGGTACAAGGTTTGTGTGTTACCATTGTGGATCTAGATGCTCTACTAAGCTCACCTATGATGTCATACATGGAGTGTAACCAGTGCCTATATATTGGCCATCTCTCATATGAATAGAGATGCTTTTTCTTCATCTTGTGTCCACACCATGCTTCCATTGATGCTCCAACAGAAAGTTCTTGCAAGGAGTTATGTGGTGGAGCACAATGTTCACTAGATGTGAAAAACCAATACCACATATGTGATGTTTGTCAAAGGGTGGGCATATAGATCAAATATTACTTAAAGCATCTATCCATTGAAAGGATTTCAAAATGGGGCCTCTCAAGATACCAACTCATCTAGAGCAAAACTGATGTAACAATGTTTTCACAACAAACTATCTAACAAAGTGGAATAACATAAGGGTCCTCTAGACATGAGAAAACTCATTTTTGTATAAAAATATCCTCTATTATGGTCATAGATCAATTGGCAAGGGGTTCCTATTTGCGTATTTAAAAGCCGATATACAATGTCGTTCGAAATGCAACGAGAAAGCCAATGCAATTGTTTTCACATCTATCTTAATGAACATAATGAGCAAATTTCAAAATGATTACCTCTACCTCGAGGGGTCCTCTAGGGGATAGGTACATATTAAGAAGGACAACCTTTTTCACTAATATAGTACTCTAATAGCCTTAAAGAGCTGAGCACTATTATTGACCTTGAATTCTCAATTTGCAAAACCCAAATGTGCATGTTGGACCAAATCGGTATGATATTCCAAAAAATAACATGCATTTATGTCAACTTATGTTGTATCTATCCTTAATCTCTATAATAGTAGTCACTAATAGCACTTTGTCCAGGACATCACCCTTGGACCACTGATCATGCACCCACTATAGGACAATAAGCTTTAAGTAGCCTTGTGGACCTACCACGTGGCTTACAAAATCGTAACGTGGCATTTAAATTCTTATTATAGTTGGCTTTTCATGGTTACAAAATTTGGTCTAGAATTAAGGAATACATATGTGTGTGTGTGTGTGTGTGTGTGCATGTCATAACTAACATATTGAAAGGAGAAGTTTTACAAAAGGTATGTTAGTGGTGCTGCACAACTTAAAGCTGAAACATGGCTGCCTATATGGACCGAAACATACTATATCTTAAACTATGATGATGATAAATTATATAGTATCTTTAAACGGTTTGAAGGGTGAACTATCAAAACCCAAGAATGGAATGAAGGTAAAAAAGTTTTCAACCATAAATGATTAGATAGTACCAAACACTTTTTCAAAAGTGCTAATGGTAAATGTCAAATGCTCAAAGCTATGAAAGTTATTATGTGAGTGTAATAAAACAAGAATTCAACAAAACTGAAGAATGGGATGAAGAAAAATAAGTTTTGAATAAAAAATGCTTTTACAATACCAATCACTTTTCGAAAATGCTAATGGTAAATGTCATATGCTCAAACCTATGAATGATATTATAATGTGAGTGTAATAGAACAGGAGTTTAACAAAAATGGTCAAAGACAATATGGGTTAATCTTTAAATTGATCATGGATGGTTATACAAGGCAAAAATATCAAAACATGTTGCACCATGCATAATGAAAATGAACAAGTAAGAAGGTGATTTCAACTACAAGCAACAAGATGTACTGATTAGGCCGTGTATTAATTTTTGCCGCTAAATTATCATTAAAGATGAACAAGTAAGAAGGTGATTTTAACTACAAGTAACAAGATGTACTCATAGGCCCTGTATTAATTTTTGCTGCTAAATTATCATAAATTTCTTGAGCGTACAGATTCCGTTCTTGACCAAGGCACACCCCCAAAACCCTCAATAGTCCTTCCTATGGGAACAAACAACCAACAAGGATTAGACCACCAACTACAGGTTAAGTAACGGTGATAAAATCAACTTGTTCAAGTCAGCAGTCTTGAAACGCCCACGTAGCTACCACATACAAAATCTCGATCCCTCATCCTAAAAAATTTCAATCAATTAGTATCTTTCACACAGTCAATCCTCCTGCAGAAAGCATACTAAACAAATGGAGTGGTCCAAAAGCAAGAAACAGCTGTAGCGCACCATTAGTGGGTCACAATCTTGACAACGCTAGAGAAAGCAACACGATGTCTTGATAACACTTCGTTGGTGATAGTTCAAAGATGCAATTTAAAAAAAAGCATATACTGGAGAGACATTCAGCACATACACTCCCTGAGACCATTCATTTACAGTCGAGGAAAGAAACTGAGCAAGACCACTGAAAACAAAGTTGCATAGAACGGGCTGGAGAAGGCAGATCAAGAGTATGACAAGCTATTTATTTTGTTGCAAGGACGGAGCTATTATGGCAACAAAACTAGAAGAGACATACGATTATTGTACGTTGTGAAGTATGCAGCTGAATGGGATATACATATGCGCACCCAGAACACTCAATTAGGGTAGCTAAGGGTGGAAAGGTGGATTAGAAAAAGGTGCTCACGACTAATGTCAAAGAGTAGACAGCACAGATGAAAGAAGGAGAAAGTAATGCGAGTATGTGTTCTAGCAGCACAAGCCAGAGAAGCTGAAAGAGGAAGCATTTTTAGATCTCTTCAATAACACACCAAAGATGCATACACAGAGAATATGAATTGGAGAGAAGGGCTAGCCAAGCAGCGCCCGCTAAAATCATTACAACCACGACAATAAATACTCAGAAAAGAACACTTCATCGAAGGACGTAGCTGAATATCCAAAAAGGAGTCGGTGAATTCGCTACTTGTATGCCAAACTTGGTCACCGCAAAATATGGTGCACTATAAGCGTTATAGTGGTTGACTTCAAAATTATTGACATGAGTGCTAGAATTCCATTAGTAATCTTGGCCATTCATGGGTTGTCATCGATGATTGCGTTGCGTTTCATCATGTCCACCTTGACTTTAATAACCTTGACTTTTTATTATCTACAGATGTCCATACACCTTTCCACTTCAGTTGCTGACTTGCCAAGGAATAATAGGCTTCATCGCATCCTTGTGTGTACGATGATTGAATAATACCTTGCTAGCTCGTTATATAGGTGTCCTACTAGACGTTGTTGGACACTACCAAATCCTAATATGTAGCATGTGTCACCAACATATAATTAGAGGCTCTACATGACCCTAACTGTATCATCATGTGTCTCATATCATGAACTGTCATGATATGAGAGTATGTACAAGAGTGTGTCTATGGGGAAAGCTTGCCATGGGATAATGGGGAAGAAAAATGTAAAGCGACATATAGTTTATCCTATATAAATGTGGTGATGTGAAGAGATGCTAGTTCTCTGTGATACACCATTGTAAGTACAATGGGGGGGCGGGGCGGGAGGGGCACTCTTCATAAAACCCATATAGCACTTGCGAGCAAGCATGTACTAAAAATACCCCTTTTTTGTACATTTTTATATTTTCTCATGTAATTGATTAGTCCCTTCTTGCATGCATACATTTTTCAATCTTAAAACTTAGACACTCCTCCATAAATCTACACATATAAATTATACTAATTTGTTACTTTATAAGTTTCCTTATACCATGTAAGCATCCTCATTAAAAGAACACACTTCCTTGTACTAACATGCTAGGTTACATGTTTATGAGTGACCCCCCCCCCCCCCCCCCCCCTGTGTGCGTGCATGCAAGATAAGTACTTGATTGAGTTCTATAAGTAGATCGCCTCCATCTACAATAAATTGTCAATGTTGCTCTGTTCTCATGTGTAGTCAATCCTTGGAATCATATAATTGATCCTTGAAACAATGTATTCTTTTACATGCATTCCAGAGAGAGAACATTGTCAACATGAGAAGCTAAGGGAATCTATGACAAGTTTTGCCATGGCATTGTCTACACTCACTAGACTTGGTCAACAAACTTTGATGCTAAATGAGCCTAGAATAAGCTTACTGCTTTAATGAACATGTCGAGCTCAATGAAATGAACTTGATCCACCTTGTAGGTTGAGATCATTTATGTGAAGGCTAAGTCCAAGACTCTAAGAAATCTACAGAGTTTCATCGCTCTCCCACCCCCACTGGGCATGCTAAAAGCAATAACCTTTGTTGTTTCTCAAGTGTAAATGCCAACTCATACACAACATTGGCACCATGCACAGCTCACAAGGCATAGCTAGAGGGCGCCTGAAATGGCTTGATAGTGGTGCAATCTTCACTAAAGTGGTCGCTTTGGGCCATGACCATACATGTAGCAAATCATGTTGACTTTGTCCATCTATTGTATTTTCTTATTATTATCAAAGTCACCTTGGGTGCAAATCAATCAAATATGCATCCCCTTGCATCTGTTGTGTAATAACAATACCAAGCTTAGCGTGCATATTTAGAGGCTATAAATAAGCTTACACCTTAATTTTGAGTACTTGGATCAATCAAAAATTAATCTCTAGCATTGTTCTTCCTCTTCTGCAACCAACAGAATAGCTTAGCCGCACCATTATTATATGCATAGTCATATTCTTGAGCTGTGAAGTCTTGGTTCATCTTTGCTTTCTCTTTATACATTAATAACATGATTTAAAAAACATAATCAATTAAAAGGACATGCATATGCGTATAAGGATTTAACACAGCCTGAACATGTAGGCAACAAAAGAGCTTATGAAATAAGCATGAATTCAAGAACCAAAGTAGAATGTGTCAAACTTTTGTAGCCTTGATGGCACTACTACCTTTTCCTCTATATTGATATTTGGGTTCATTTTTAGTTTCTTCTTAACACCGTTCAATCACTAGAGCTGCATTTGGAAGGGCTTTGACCCACACCCGTTTTTGTTGTCTCCTAGATGGCCTCGCTTCTATGTTTAATTATTTACAGCATGCATTCAAGAATTCCTATTGCCTAAAGGCCTTGGACTGGTTACATGGAATTTCTTCTTCAAGTAAGGTTAAAATGTATCCCTTTTTTTATACTTTTTGGTTACAAAGTCTTATCACCACATATTTAAAATTTAATTTTGAAGAGGGAATAAATGTGATTGAAGACTATCTTTCTTCTTAACACCGTTCAATCACTAGAGCTCCATTTGGAAGGGCTTTCACCCACCTGTTTTTGTTATCTCCTAGATGGCCTCGTTTCTATGTTTAATTATTTACAGCATGCATTCAACAATTCCTATTGACTAAAGCCCTTGAATTGGGAACATGGAATTTCTTCTTCAAGTAAGGTTAAAATGTATTATATACTTTTTGGTTACAAAGTCTTATCACCACATTTAAATTTAATCGTGAAGAGGGAATAAACGTGATTGAAGACTATCTTTCTACATTCTTATGACCTTATGATGTAGGTTTGTGGATAGCTCATTGAAATATGAAGCATGGCCCTCACAATGACATCTCTTGCAACCATTCCCCTCACCTCACCTCACCTTTCACTTGGTAAGAATGCACTAGAAGCCTAGGGTGTCTCCTCTTGTCTCCATCTCTTGGTAGATCCTCCCCTGTGTGTTATAAATTACTGAGAGAGAACTCTTGGTCTTCTTCTGACTATCATCAATACAGCTATAAGAGGGCATTTTGGAGTCCTAAGATGATGTGGATCTACCTTATTTAAAGAGTTTTTTGTAGTCCTCAATTGACTTGAATCCATCGGATGACACCATTCACCTAAATATATCTACTAAGAAAAAGTGAGACACAAAATCTACAAAATTTAAGCCCTACGCTTGAGTATGTGTATATTTAGATAGATAGATATATTGGATAGATATGTAAGAGAGAGAGAGAGAGAGAGAGAGACTCTCCTCTTTGACTTCAATTTCTTTCCCTAGCTATCAAATCCTCTTCTATGAAGGGGCAATATATATATATATAAATATAAATATATGAAAACACACACACACACACACACACACACACACACATACACACACACACACACACATGAATATTGTGCCCTTCTTGATAATTAGATGTACAATGGCAAGGAAGAATGGGTAGGAAAGCATGCACAACTATGCTACAATAAAAAGGTTTCATGCACATAATATTATGCCTAGGATGAGAATGAACAAATGATAGCTAATGCCATTGTGGAATGGACTTTGACAATGAAGGAGCTAAAGAATGACAAAACCACACCATTACACATAAAGAAATGGTTGGAGAAACAGAGTGAGGGAGAGGGAGAAGAACAGAGAGGGAGAGGAAGAAAAGGACCGTACAGAGAAAGAGGCAGAAAAGGAAGATATAGATAAGGAAAGGGTCTCGAGGGGTGCACTATTAAGAAACCCCAGGCACGATGTGCGTTCAAGGGGTATTTTGAAAAATCCCTTACCAATGATTTTTTCTTGGATAAAAATACCCCTTTTTTATACAAAATTATATTTAGTTTTAAAGATCAGTTAAAAAACCCCATATGTAAATATTTTTTATAAATTTACCTAAAATATTTAAATTTAAAAATCCCTCGATTTAAACCTACAATGTATACTTACATATTTTTGGGTGAACCCCCGAGTAAAGGGGAGAGAAGAAACATAGAAGGAGAAAGTGCGAGGAACGAAATATGTACTTGAGAAGCAAAAAAAGAAAAGAAGATATGAGAGAAAATTAGATAGGGAGAGGGAGAGGGAGAGAGAGAGGAAAGTGGATTAATTAGGAGGTGAAACAGAAGCAGCATAGGAGAGGAAACATTTAGGGGGTGACAAGGGTAGGGGTTTGGAAATGAAATTTTAGTGTGAGAAAAGCGAAAGGAAAAGGCGAGGGAAATTGAATTTGAGAGGAAGGGAAGGGATAGGGAAAAAGGAAATGACAAAGGGAGAGGGAAAGGGAAATTTAATTGAAAGGGAAAAAGTAACGAGAAAGAGGACCAAAAGAGGGGAAACTTAGAGGGAGGAGGAAAGAGAGAGATATAATGGGGGAGCAAGAAAGGGGAAAACAGAGGAGGTGAAGAGGGGTAACTTGGAGAGGGAAAGGAAGAGGAAGAGGGGAAGTAGAAGGGGAAAAAAAATAGGGAGGGAAATTTAAAATGAGAGAGGGAACAGGGTGGGGGGGATCTAGAGGAAAAAAGAAGAAACATAGGGAAAGAGAGAGAGGGGATATTTAAGGGTAAAAGAGAGAGGGATAAATAAAGACATAGGAAACCTTAATAGAGAGGAAAAAAGGAAAACAAAATCAAAGAGAGAGAGAGAGATCAAATTTTTCCAAGGTAAGTTGAAGGAATCAACAGAACTTTAGAAAGAGAGGGGAAAAGGGGAATCATATGGGAAGAAAGAGAGAGGGCATTTATGGATAAAAGAGGGAGGGATTAAAAAAAATAGAGGACTCTAAATAGAGAGGAGAAATGGGAGACGAAATCAAAGAGGGTGATAAAATTTCAACCAAGGAAAGTTAAATGGATTATCAAAGAGGGGGAACCTTTCATAGGGGAGAAATGGGTCTCAAAAGACCTCGAATTAGTGTTTTCTAATTTCAAGGGATTTGAGAGCAATTTGAGGTGTACGAATGAGAGGGCTTTGAGGTGCCATGTTGAAGTTTACAAAGTCTTTTAAAAGGATGAGGAGACTTTTGATCCATAGTTTAGACCCATGATCTGCACTCCTAACCCTTGATCTAATCTCCAATACAAGGGATACATTCGAATTCGAGGTAGAGCACTCCCAGCCATTAGATCAAGCGGTAGATCTAAGGGATATCATAAAAGGAGAGAGGGATCAAATTCCACTCTTGATCAACACAAAGATCTAAGGAAAGAGATGAGAGAAAAATGCACTTCAATCTAGGCCACCATAGATTTGATTGTAGATCCAAGAGACCAGATGAATGCTAAAGGTGCTTCAAATCCGAGCCATGGATACAATAGTGGATCCAATAGATTAGCCCCTTCAATCCTAGCTGTCCAAAATGGCACTTCAATCCAGGCCCTTCACCTTGCAAGATTGATCTCCATCCTCCAATATGTGCCTCCATCTCAACCGTTGATCTTATATTTAAATCAAGGGTCCATGTTGAAAGGTGCCTTTTTTGCCTGAATGAGGGTTTCCTAAAGTCAAATTCCACCATTTGGAGCCCATCAAAGTGCATCCACCATCCACCAATTTCAGCCTAACCTCTAGGCCTTTGATTCTCCACCTCCATCAAAAGGCCAAGGTTGCCCAATTTCAAAATAAAGACATCCATGTGGGCCCTTGCCCCATGGGTGACCATAGTGGGTTCACTTTCATTCCTTACAAGGCCTTTTGGGACCCCATCTAGGGGACAAAGGTCCCTACATGTTGAAAACACAGAAACTCTCAATGTGCTAGGAAAGGCACATGAGACACAAATAGAAGGAAAACTGATTCCTTATTTCATTGCATGTAAACCCGTCTATATAGGGAGAAACACACCCCTTTGTGCCAAAATCACAAACCCCTTGGCATCCCACATGCACACCCTTTGGCACCACCCCCCATACACATGGCACTCACAGTGTACTGTGCAAATCCACAATGCGCATGAGTAGAAGTTAGATGCCATATGTGCAGGTGCAAAGGAGTACAATCATTTTGGGCATAACTGAGGTAGAGAACCTATGAGTGCATGAGTGATTAAAATTTGTTCATACAATGCCACATGGTAGGCATGGAGTGCCTCTTGAAGAAGCTTCAAACTAATACATGAATGGAGCCTTTGCCTTATCTTTGTATGATAGTACCCAAATCAACTTCAACAATCCACAACTACCACAACCTTCTCCGCAAAAATTTCATCATGCCTCAATGAACCAGATATTTGATATGGGATGTTACTCCACCCGCATTGGGATTCATTAGACTCTTGGAGTTTTCATTGGAGAAGACCATAAAAGTACAATTTATCATGCACTTAATTGACTAGGGTACAAACAATAAAGTTACATGTTTCTTTAAGAATGTGTCAAACCATCCCACACATGGCAAGATCGTAATCCCGGCTCTCTACACCACCAAACTCTGCAACAATGTCGGCATCCACTTTGTCCGCAGCAAGACCCCGCACCAGGTCTTCTACCACTATGGTTGTGATCGCTGGTAAGAAGGCTCCTCATTTACCATAGCCACATCAATCTGCAGACTTGAAACTACAACTTTGCAATCTACAACCATGGTTGTTTTGTGTGCCAAGCTAAGTGATCATCCACCCTGGTCCTCCATCTTGCACTCAAGAACAACTTTGCCACCGCAAAGCATCCTCCAAGAATTGCACCACAAAAGCAACTCCGCAAATGTGTGCGAGTTATTGTTTTCCTCCGCAATCTAGACACATGTAGGCGTTGGATCATCACGAGAACATTTAAGTCAGCAAGCACTCTAGAAACCTTTCGATTGGAGTACAGTTTCTCTATCTGTGTATCGATTTCTAGATCACATCTCCCAAAATCTTTTCTCATCAGTCTTGATGCGTTAAAAACCAAGAATTGTCTCTATTCATGCCCTTCACTTGGTTCGTCTACTCTGCGAACCAACATTGCATTTCTCTCAATGGAGAGCCCACTCAAACTGTGACCGTTGGACGTTGGGCTTTCCACCTTGCCACTTTCAAATTGATTTGTGCGCCCTCATATAGCCTGCACAAACGTGTATAGGCCGCTCTCAGTGTATTCATGATCGCCTCGCTCTAGCCTTTGTGGGAAAGAGATTCAGTTGATGACTCAAGGATATCGTGTTCGCCAATGTGTAAGGGCCAAAGGCCCGTGCGGGTGAAAACACAGAAACTCTCAATGTGCTAGCAAAGGAACATGAGACACAAATAGATGGATAATCGATTCCTTATTGCATTGCATGTAAACTTGCCTATATAGGGAGAAACATACCATAATTGCACACCCCTTGGCATCCCACTTGCACACCCTTTGGCACAACCCCCCATACACCCATTTCTCCCCTAATGAGAAGGAAAAATGGATTGAGAAAGGAAGGGGTTAAATTGAGAGGGGAAAGTTGGGAGCAAGAGGGAAATTGAGAGAGGGAAGGGGAAAATTTGACAAGAGGAAAGGGTGAGAAAAATGGATTGAGAGAGGCAGTGAAAAATTGAGAGGGAAAAGTGGGAGCAAGAGGGAATTGGAGAGAGGGAAGGGGGAGCGAGAATGGAACTTTAATTGAGAAGAGGAAAGGTGCATGGACAAAGAGAAGAAATGAAGGAAATTGAGAGATTCAAGAAGAGGTGGGGGAAGGGGGGGGTGAATAGAAGTGAGAGCAAAATTTTAGAGTGGCAAATGAAATGCAAGACGGAGAGCAAATATTGAGAGGGAAAAGGTGGGAGGAAGAAAAAAATTAAGAGAGGGATGTGGAAAGGGAGAGAGAATTCAATTGGTAGGAGGTTCAAGAGGAAGGGATGGAGATACGAATATAATGAAATTGAGAGGGTCAAGAAGAGAGAAAGAGAGGGTTTTAGAAAAGGGGCATTTCTAAAAACAGAGAGGGGTACTCACATTTTAAAACACCTTGAAAAAGGGAGAAGAAGACAGATGGAGAAAGAGGAGGAAGAAGAAGGGGGGAGAGAGAAAGCAATAAAGGGCTATGGGGAATGTGCATTTTAAAAACATTGGGAGAGGAAAGACCATATTTTAAAATACCAAGGGGAAATAAGAGTGTGAAAGGAAGTGGGAGAGAAAGGAAACTTAGAAGAGGGATGAGAGTGTGAAAGATGGATGATTTTTTCAAGTTAGTTTCATTAAGAAGCTAAAATTTAATATTGGCATCGACAGTTTGTATGCCCTAATAAAAATACATGTTTGAAACATTTGCCAGGATTTGAAACTTTTATGCAAAAAAATTTAAAGTTTCGCTAGGATTTACATTTTTTCCTTTAAAATTCAAAAGAAAAAAAATAAAAAAGTACTAAACTTTACCGAGATTGTAAAAGCATCCCTGAAATGGGAGACTGTGAAAGGAAGTGGGAGAGAGCAAAATTAGAAGGAAAAGAGGTAGAGACGGGAAACTTAGAAGAGAGATGAGAAGAGAAAGAGGGAAAAAGAGAGAAAAAAAATAAAGCATACTTTATTTCTGAAAATCTTAGTAGAGGTCTCCACAATGTTATTTTTGAAAGGCAAATATTTTGGACAAAATGCTATTCAATTTTTAAAGGCAAATGCTTGAGACAAATTTGTATGCAAATTTTTTTGAAAAATCTATGTTGATCTTTAAAACAACCAAACTTTGATAGCCTATATCTTTTGATTGAAAAATACAAAGGAAGTCATGTAACATATCAAATCACATTATTTATATAATTACCATGTTTTTTCATCCTTTCATAAAGTTACATGCATCAAAATAAGTATTTTACAAACTATGGCTAATTTTCTCTACCAAGTTTAGAGCACGGCAACCCACTTCAAGCTATCACTTCTCAAGGGTGAGGATGGTAGGGTAGCCCACTTATGTGCTCCTTTTTAAGGGGGATTTTTTAAAAACAATATATTGAGCCTTAGAGCTTGCAAGCCTTTGAGGGTCTGTACACTTAGCGGTTACTTTGTATAACATATGACATAGTAGGTTCATTAATAGAAGGGAATACATTAATTTAGGGGACATAGAGGCCATTTATAGATAGCAGGATTATAGAAAATAGTTACCTATTGTAATTATAGCATGTACATGTATGAAATGGATTTTAAATTTTAAAATTATAACAAGTATATGTATAGATTAGGAAAAAGCAATTATACAAATAATGTACAATTTTAAATATACAAGTAATTTAAAGGTGTGCTTGCTCACACATGTTTTATACTTTCTAGAGGGTTGACTGCTTAGAGTGTGTAGGAGAAAGAGAACAAGGATGTGGGTTATAAGGGTTGGGGTGGAAGGTTCTTGAAAGATCTAGTGAAATGAATGCAAAAAGTGGGAGAGAAAATTAATGCGGGTTTTGAGTTTGCTTTTGTCAATGTTGAAGTAGTTGTCAACCTATGCATCCATTAATCAATTCGTTGATGCTATTAATGGCATTTATCTTCACATTCTAGATTTTTTAAAATAACTTAAAAATTTATGGCATCCATGGATAATTGAGAGACCAGATGGATCCTAATATTTGTATGATCTTAGCATAATTTTATTTGCATAAAACTCCATGGCCTTGCACATTTGCTGTCTAACTTAAGTACCTTTACTTGCCTCTAATTTCTCCTCTAAAAAAGGGCCAAATTAGAGGAGAAATTGAATTCTAAAGCTTGTGTAGTCAGGAGCCCTGGGATCCCATGAAGTATGAGAACTATGCATCCTCATTGCTTGGCTTGAGGAAGTTTTGGCCAAACAAAAGAAAATTTTGCTCCTTTGCTGTAAAATGTGTGACAAAGGACTATCCATGGTGGAATTAGAGGACCAAGAAGATTCCTGAACGTCCTTATGACAAGCTCCATCCCATTAATCATACCGGCCTTCCCAATTGGTATCATCACGCTTATAATGGCCTTATCGCTTGTTTCTCAACTTGAGGCATCCGTCTAATGCATTTTGTACTCATTTTCCAACTCAAGAACCTTTATTTCTCCATTTTGGCAAATATGGCTCTAAAATGCATAAAAAAGAGATCCATATACATATACTTCTATATACTGACAATCCTAAGAGAAGTGAGGACAAGGTATCCAGGTTATGCAATGACATGATTGATCAACAATTTGGAAAGTTTAAGTAGGCATTATTTTTCTTACTACATACATGCTCCTTACATTTTTGGATAGGATGTTTGTTAACATGTTTTTGTAAAAATGTTATCTTGTTGTTATCTATATTTAAAATAGCATCCATGATAGTTTCTATATAAGACTATAAATTTGAATTTAAATGGCCATTAGTTTTGTAATATTATTCAAAATTTATATTCTTCTTTCTCATGATGACATTTAGTATATGGCATTTATGATGTATACACCTTTATCTTTGGAGGGTTCATAAATGTTCATGAAACTTATCTAAATAAATAAAAGAGAACATCCTAAATCATCCATATATCAATAGAAAGTGCATGCGCGCACACACACACACACACCGCGCGAGCGCGTGCATGACAAAAGCACATGTACGAAATGGAAGATCAGAGGATCTAAGATCCCCCTTATACTATAGTACACATGCCATGGGCCAAGTCCAAAGGGGTTAATCCCACACATAAGTGGGTAGATTGGATACAAAGTATATAATGCCCAAGTATAGGAGAGGCCTCATATACTCATGCATGCCTTTTGGGGGATGACGACCTTCACAATGGTTGCAAGGTAATTCATAATTATGGCGCATGGCTTGTGATATATACTCATCAAATTTCTAAGATGATATTAGTGCAAGCATGTAGTTGTCTACAATAGAGTGATTTGCAGTGGGTTGTAAAAGCCTTTTGGGAAGATTCTGTAGGTCTATATGTAGCCATACATTAATGGACACCAATTAATATGATGGACACATCAGAGTACTTCCAACAAGAGTTGCACATAGAATTAGACACACTCATATGTGTTAGGTGCTACAACTTCTTGACCTAGCTAGGGGCATAGAGCAAGAAGTTGTGATAGTTTATGATTGATGATAAAAGAAACACAATCTATGTGCATAACATTGTAGCATGGCAAAGAGGTAGCATGGCAAAGAGGAAGGTCATACAAGGTTGACACATGGGAGACACATGGTGATGAACAATTTAGGATCAATAGACATATAATATCCATTAACGGGACCTTGGCTCCCCCATATATAAGAAGATGTACTAGTTGGATAATCTTGCTAGTTGTTTGGTTTAATAATCTTTTGCGACGAGTGGAGCCTTGTGTGCCCATGGCGATTGTTTAGCTCCACATTGGTTGAATTTGAAATATGAAAATGCATTTCTTACTTTAGATTTATTCTACGAAGAGTAATCTAACATCATGAATCATGATTGATCCTAATTAATGGAAAAATATTGCAACATGAAATTTTGACATTTAGATCTAGAAATTTAGGAGCTAAACTTAGTATGATTAGATTTTAAATATGATGTGATTTTTAACATATGGATTCTAAAGAAAATGCAATCGTTTAAAGATTCAATGTGTCACATAGTCATATCTCTTGTATTATTGGGGGATACTTGAGTCCTACACACGTTTTAACATATGGCTTGAAATGAAAATGCACATTTAAAGTTTCAATGTCTTCAATATGTCATAGTCATATATCTTTTTAATGGGTACTTGAGTCCTATACACATTAGTCTACTCGAAATCCTTCTACACATATTCCTTGCTTAATGAGATGAGATGAGATGAGATGAGGTTTGTGCTATTCTATTGAGAGAGAGAGAAAGAGAGAGAGAGAGAGAGAGAGAGAGAGAGAGAGAGAGAGATTCCATGTCTAATGTATGATGTTTTTCATCCATAGCATGAGAAAGATAATTGAAAGATATAACAAGGTTGGACTAGGACTTCAAGATCATGGAATTGCAATACGGGAGCATGAGGTAAGCATCACTCATATTTTGTAGACCTTAACTCAAAATAAAGGTTACACATACATTGTGCTATTTATGTTTCTCTTTTTTCTAGACAACACAAAATTTTATTACATTTTAGACAAATACTAGAAGAGCTATATATAGGTTATTTGTGGCAACTCACATCTATCCATGTGATTATTGGAAGTTAAAAATTATGCATTCCATTTAATCGATTATTCATAAAGTAAAACATATGTCTATTAGACTTCCATATATGAATTTGAATTGTCAATATAGGAATCAAGACAACTCTTAATCGAAGTCTACTATGAAGATCATCGTCACCAAATTTGGTGAACTAAGGATAGAACCAATAATGATTCATCTAGAACTCACTACCTTACCTTAGAGTAATCCACTAGCATTAGAGGCTATAGAAAAGCTACATGATGTGATCCTAGGCTGGTAGACCCTTGTATCTGTAACCTATTAACCATGGACAACATGGAAAAAAAATGAGGACATGTGGCAGCTTAGAGTGGAAGAGCTTGCCAAGTGTCATAAAGAAGGAGCTCCGTGGAGTCTTTGAAAGGGGAGGAAGTGGAAACACAAGAGGTAGGCTTAAACTGGGGAGGTGGTAGAAAGACAAGATGTAGCTTTGAGAGCAAGGAGGGGATGGAAGGTCTCACAGCCATGGGTGAATATAATGGCCCTTCAAAGGCTATCCTTCCTTTAATTTTGTTCCCTCTATCACCACACGCATGAGCAAAGACAAACAATCATACATTGTTCTTGTGAAGATTTTGGACATGGTTAACCCCTCGCTCAAGCACTTCTTGGAAGCTGGTGAATCAATGGATTTGAATAGATGGATTGATCTATTGCATTAGGATTGACCATTGCACTGAGGATTGATCTATTGTGATGAAGATCCATTTGATTTCTTCTTTGACATGCATGCCTTGGCCAATGATGTCATTTCCAACAACTTTATGGGCTTCCAGAACATTGTTAGTGGAGGCATTTTGAGGGGACCTCAATATTGTCTTGATCTACAATATATTTCTGGACCGGATGGTTGGTGAAATTAAGTATAAAGAAGCAAGTAATTGGAGTAGTTGGAAACTGCCATGATGTAGATGCCTCCAGATTTGTAGGGAACATGGACAGCTGTAGCAGCGAGCATAGTGACATGAAGATTCAATTGTTGGCCAGTTATCAATGTGTGATGGATAATCAAAGCTCTCCCATACCGTCTCCTTGTTGACATTTGAGTTTCTATAGTTCACAAACACTAGATTGCCACACTCGGCCAGTAGTTACAAGGTTTTCACATTGCTTGGGCCTATGTGCCAATGTTTCATGCCAAGCTACCATTCCCCTAAGTTGTTGATCTCCATCCTTTTGGAGAGTGACTAGAAGATGGTACGCAAGAAGGGGAAAGACCATGGGCCCTGGAGTCGAATCGTGTGAAGGGAAATACGCAGCACATGGCTGATACGCTAAGAATTGAGAGCTACCAAGGAAACTGAGCTACCAAGGAAACTATCTACCCAAATGTCCAAATGGGATGGATTGGAAAACATTTGTTAGCTAGTCTTTGTAATATAAATGTTTGTAAGGCCTTGATCAAACTATTATGCTCCCCTTAACATAAGGTTTTGACAAGTAAAATAAGGGTGTGCATGCAAAAAAATATGAATGAAGGGATGTGGAAACTATAAGGAAATATATATTTAAAAGAAGCTCTACAAATGAAAAAAACTTTTACCCTATCATAACAAAACATTCCAATTCTAAAGCTATGTGATATGCAGTACATCATAATGATCTCTATAGAAATATGAAAACCCTAAAATAAAAAAAGATTTCAAGTCAAAAGCTATGTGATATGGACCAAATCTCCCCTTATTCCTAACTTAGATCTCCATAGAAATATGGAAACTATGAGCGATCTTTGCTTTCTACAATTGGTATCATGCAAATAATCATGTTAGTTAGTAAGTTATAGTGTTTAAAATCAATGGTCTTTTATACATCACCGTCTTTTACATCCATAACAACGCATGTAGTAAATTCCCTTTTCTAGATTGATATGATGCAAATAAATATATTAATTGGCAAGTTGAAGTATTTAGAATCAATGGTGTTTCATATATCCATGTCTTTTTACATAGCAACAACACATGTATCATGTATGGTGTTTTGCCGCAACAACGCGAGGGTTGCCTTCTATCCCATATCATAGAAGTCCAACCTATGAGGGATGTATTAACCTAGCCTATCATATAACCTTGCCTCTAGTAGGATTCATTGTCTAGGTTCTAATCAGTCTCTCAAATCTTGAGATTTCTTGTCATTATATAGCCATAGTCTGAAGCTATAATTAATAAGTACGTCCCATTCCTTTAGTCCTTCACTACAAATCATTCTCTAGGTATTGATCACCCTCTTAGTAATAATACATAGCCATAATTTAAGGCCATAATTAGCATACAGGCCTCATTCCCATCTAGGACTCCATCCAATTATAACACTCTAGTTAGGATTACTCATTCTAAATTTGACTCCATCCACTAGGGTCTCCCTCGATCCGTACATGAGTCACTAGCTAGCTTGGTTAGCTAGGGATATAACATTATTTCCCCCTTCATATATTATGTCCTAAAAAATAAATCTAGGAATTATTTTCTTTACATAAGAACCCTCTCTCTTAAGTTGAATCTTCATCTAGTCCATCTTTCCATCCAATATAGTTCCTATGTTACTTTTGTATTTTGTCTAGAACATTTTCAGATTCATGTAGAACATGTGTCAAATTGTGTTAGTTATTTATGAGAGACTATCTAAATTGTCTCTACTTCTAGTTTCTCCTCCCTCGGGGAGTTCACTATGTGTGAACCCTCTAAAAACGTGTGTTGAAGGCCTAATTTAAAAGTCTTGTATCTATAATTCTTGCATATTTGTTAATAAATCTTTAGCTATTTGTATCTTCAACTTCTTAAGGCCCAAGGCAATCAATGATCTAGGATGGTATCCATAGATAAGCACAAATGGACTAAACCTTATAGCTGAGTGCTTAGTACTATAATAGGCTTGACAATTAGAAGATACATCTCCTAGATATATGGCATTTTTGGCTGCATTATATCCTTAACTTGTACAATAAAATACATAGATATACTTTCCCATTAAGCATTGGGAATCTAAAAAGGAGGCAACATGTCTCCAATGTTAAAGCATTCTATCTTATTGATATGGCATTGTTGAAATTTAACCACATAGTAATAGCCTTTATCATGATTGGGAGTCTAGGCTCTCTTTACCTTCGGAGTGCTGACAAAAACTACTGGATGCTCAAGTGTGCATGGGTGTGTAGATATGCACTATGTATGAGAGCACTTGTTTATGCTTTGGTCTACATACACCATTTGGTGCTGATGACATATGAGGGATGCCATAGTAGCTACTAGCTAGTCCCTTCTATGCACGATAGAGTTTACAATTTTCAACCTTGTGAGTTACTATCATGAGATTGAGACTATCTTGTTTGCTCAAAAGGGGGGTGGGGGGGGGCATGCATAAAATATGTAAGCATAGCACTTGGATTCAAGACAAGGGAAATTTAAATTATTTTTTTAGGCACATTTTTTACATTTAGAAGGGTAATATTTAAAGGTGGTATTCACAAATTAACTAGAAAAGGGTGTGTTTTATTCATGCAAAATTCACTAGTAAGGGACTTTTAAATTAGGCCTTGAATGCACATGATACATAGGACTTACATATAGTGAACCTCCCAAGACTATATGTTGTATTTTCAAAGGGTGAGTCTGAGCATGATCTTGAATTCAACCTCCCAAGACTACATGTTGTATTTTTAAAGGGTGAGTCTGAGCATGATCTTGAGTTTTGGAACTACATCGAGAAGATCTTTACTTCTAAAACTTTTGTACAAGAAAATAACTTTTAGATTTGAAGATCGTATATGATGTCATGACAATTCAAGTGCAAATACAAAGAGCCTATTATTTGGTCAAGTAAAATGTTTATTTGATGAAAATAAAACTGTATACCTAGGACTATATATAGTCCTAGGTATACAGTTTTATTTTCATCAAATAAACATTTTACTTGACCAAATAATACATTTTACTTGACCAAATAATAGGCTCTTTGTATTTGCACTTGAATTGTCATGACATCATATACGATCTTCAAATCTAAAAGTTATTTTCTTGTACAAAAGTTTTAGAAGTAAAGATCTTCTCGATGTAGTTCCAAAACTAATTCATAAAGCTTCTTGTTCTCTGATCTCTCTCTCTCTCTCTCTCTCTCTCTCTCTCTCTCTCTCTCTCTCGCTCTTACTCGTGTGCATGCACATATACACATGCACACATATAGAGGATGTCGAATGCATGTATGTATGCACACATATAACTACCTTTGCTTTTCTAAATAGATCCGTTTTTAATATTGTTTTATCCAACATTGAATTAGAGTATGATTATGGAGGAATACAAACGACCTTTGTATCATGTGAGGATCTATACTATTGTCCCATGCGTTTTTTCCCGTGGGGATTGTTTTAAGATTCTCTCTCTCACTCACTCTCTCTCTCTCTCTCTCTCTCTCTCACACACACACACACACACACACACACACACACACACACATGATGCATGCGCATCCACATGTACATGCATATGCATATGCATGTGTTTGTGTGTGTATGTGGAGCTCTTGCAAGCCTTCTCATACTTTCTTCACAAGAAAGCATGGAGGTACTTGCCTATCATTTGGGTCCTTGAAATATGGATTTAATTCATATGATTAAACTTCTGAAGCTTGTTGTTGTATTCGTATATTGGTGACTACATTGTAAATACGCACGAGTTTCTTTACAAGTTTAATATGCAATTTTCCATTTGCTTCCATAACTCATCCATGTAAAATTATTGGATGTCTCTCCTGACGTCTTCTCTAAATTTTGATATATGTATTAGAAAACCAACACCTTTATTTTTTATATCCTTTTATGGATAAACTTGGGATGCTATTTTGAATTCCTATTTCCTTAAACAATAAATGGAACAATCAAATCTTTAAGAGGAGTTGACATTTAGGGAAGACGATTGGGATACATGGAACACTCGCTGATGTATTAATCACCAAAAGGGTTGATGGCAATACAGGATGGACTATAGGGGAAGTGGTCCTCCACTCAAACTTCTGAAGAAGGTTCTTGAGCTCTCATTCCAAGAGAAAGGAAAGGCTAAATTGAACTTGAGTTTCCACAAATGAACGTACAGATAAGGATTAATAAGGGTCGCCCAACATGTATTTCAGTATCATGCTACGTATTAAGATAGGTGCTAAAAATGGCAACATAGGATGAACTAGAGGCGAAGTTGTTCTCTATACAAACTTATGAAGGAGGTCCTTGAGCTCTCATTCCAAGAAAAAGGAAAGGCTAAATTGTTGAGTTTCCACAAACAAAAGTACATCTTCCATCTAGATATTGATATGAATTCGAATCATCTCATTGATAAGATAACTAAGGCTATCAGAAAACACATCAAACGTTATACAAGTCTATTCCAAGGAGTGTAAAATTGAAGTATAGATGAGTGTAGGTTATTGAATTAGGAGACCTCTTGTTCCTCTTGTATTCATGGTATGATGCTCTTTTCCCACTTTCTTCTATTGCCCAAAGGAATGGTCTAAACATCCGATGGGACTTTCCCTCTCAATTTCCTAGGGGACATCAAAGGACTCCAAGGATTGCTGTACTAGATATCCAGTTTAAAAGTATTGCCTAGAATGTTCGGGTGTTAAGTACCTTGGGTCGTCATAACGCAGAGGTATAGTCAGAGGTGAAGGTGACCACATTGGGCACGTTGTGCTGGTATGATACAATCCAGTTTCCACTGAAAAATTACATGTTCGAAGATTATCTCAAGAAAATTTGATAGCTTGGAAGGGAAGAGATGGGCTAAGGGGTGGTTCAAGTCTCAAGGTGGTGGAGATGAGCAGTCACTATTGAGGGCATGCCATGGTCCAGGGTGGATAAGTCAAGGGGAACGAGTCTCTAAAAGAAGAGCGTGGCGAATTGGGAGTAGCCGTGGGGCTATAGAGTGGCGGACAGGAAATCACCGGAGTCAATGCACGCCCAATTTAAGCTAAATGCGGCCGAAACTAATTGCTGCTGAGGGTGCTTTTATTCTTTGAGGCTGAGGATCATCCAGTGAGAAAAGTTACTTCCCAAGATGCACATAGGCATCTGCTGGCTGGAAGGTTGCTCTTAGCTTCTCTGAACGACAAATGGTTTTTGAGGACGGGTAGAGGCATAGTGGATAGTTTGCGAGAACTTGGTTTATCATAACTAGGGAAAGCACAGGTATGCTATGGAAAGTGTTACATAACTGGTTGTCGGTACATGGTAGGCTGATTTGATGAAGTGGTTCCAGATATGTCCGCCACGTTCAGTTGCTATTAAAGCTATTAGTCATCTTTTCTCAAAATGCCAGGTTGCAAAAGTGGTATGGCTGAATCTACAGAGAGCTTTCAGGATGTAAACACAACACCCGTAATTGCAAGTGGTATGGTTGAATCTAGAAAGTACTATGACGTAAACACAACACCCGTCTGAACTATGATCAAATTAAAGAAACGAGGAGGTATGCCGTATTCCATTGTTTGCAGGAAAAATATTATTGATGTTCTTCTGTCCTTGATTTAACAATCTGCGTCACTCATCTCATCCCAAGATTTTAACATGCTACTACTAGGGTTGGCTTTGCATGCTAAGCTTAACAACAATGTCTCTTTCAAAATCGGAGGCCTCTGGTGAGGCTCTTACTACTATTCGTTTTGCAGCACTGGAGACGTGAGGTTGCCAGAATGAAGGAGCAGGTGGCTTTCATGCAAAGCAGAGAAAGGTGTGGGATAGGTGCTGATGTTGAATTTTCATGGTTATTTAACATGTATTGCCTTCATGGTGTGTTATTTGAATTATCAATGCTGCAGACACTTTAAGGGCGAAAGTCTGGGAGGATTGCTAGTGGAGGACTTACAGAAACTGGAAATCCAATTGAGCACAGGAATAAACCGAGTTCGGGCAAGGAAGGTAGAGCTCCAGTTCGCAATTACACGAAACATCCAAACTTTATAATCATCTTAATACAGCTGCATCTCTTAAATCTTATAGAATGCAGCTAGATTTCCGCCATCATTCATGTTAAAACTGCTGGCTAGATTGAATCGCTGCTGGAACAAACCCACGAGCTTCGTAAAAGGGTGGGTGATTCCACTTAATTCAAATGACAATCTACAAATGACAATCTACACGCATGTTTTGATTTCTTTGTCACTCGCTTGAACTCCTTGGAAACGATTTTTTCAGGAAAATCTGCTGATTCAGGCAAATGAGATGCTGAGAGCTAAGGTAAGAAATAAATCTGCTGTGGGTGGCGTTTTCTTTGCGAGTTTGAGAAGCTTTTCTTGTGTTCTAAAGAATCAATATGTGTTTTCTGCATGAGCTTGAAGCTGTCCGACATACATATGATGCAAGGAAACACTGCAATGGCAGTAAGCTGTCAAGATGCTGAGGATACAGGTAGAGTAAAGGATACCTTAAAACGAGGGGCCTCGGTGGAATCAAGCATAACCGAAACAACCCTTCAGCTTGGCTCTAATTTCCTGGGTTAATCTCCTTCTCCTCCCTCTTTTGCTGCTTTCCTTTAGTGCCTCTGGTTTTGCTTAATTCCACTCTCCAAGTTTTATACCAGTCTTCAATTGCTTGGCTCTTAGGTTGAAGATCCCAGTCTTCTCTAGCTGATTGTTCTTAGATTCTGTGACAATTTCCTCCAACAGCTTTGAGTATGGAGCTGGAGAATACCCTTCTCTTGTGAATATAGCACAAATGTGTTATTCTTTTTCAATGGAAAGATTTGGGTAGACTATGGTCATGATCCATATTGAAATTACAGATCTGTTTCACTCCATTTCCACCATGGGTTTTAAGTCCCAAATTTGGGGTTTAGTGGTGGATGCACAACACTGCTCTGATGCTAATTTGAAGGTCTTTGCAATTTTGAGCCAATGGGGATTTCTCAGACGTCCTTCCCCCCTTGCCTAGCCCCACATGGACACAGACCTAGTATGAAACTTTATAGTAAATTTAGGTAGAGAACTTGTAAAAAGTGCGCACACGTTATGTAGTGCTTTGTTGGAGATTGAATTGTTTGAAAACTGTGTGATGTCACTACCAAATGAATGCCTTCATGGTACATTTGGAAGAATAAGATTCAGCCAATGCTTCTATCTAGCCTAAGCACATGCTCCCTCCCATAGCTTATATGTCAATTCGCCCCCAAATTTTTTGTTTTTTAATTTTCTTTAAAGGTTCTTTGCCTTAACTAAACTTTGGTTCATATTTTTCCAGAGGGAATTTACGAGAGAGATTAGTAGATAAAGAACCTATATCATCTTTTCAAGGTAGCATAACCCTTTGTCCTTTAATAGATCTTTATTTGGAATTTGCTAGGATGTTGTGAGATTCTTTTTTTGCTAGGAGGAGTAGCATTTTTCACATTTATCAAAGCACTATTAATAACCAAATGTGAGTTAAACAAGGTGAATTTCATTGAGGTGGCCTGCCTGAGATGGTGCACAGAAATGGGAGCAAATTGGAAGCTAAGACAGAAGAAGAAGAAGAAGAAGAAGGAGAGAAGAAGAAGAAGAAAAAGCAGAAAAGGAGAGAGAGAGAGAGAGAGAGAGAGAGAGAGAGAGAAGGGGGGGGGAGAAAAAGATGGTGTACAAATAGCAAGAGGTAGGACTTAAGGAAACAAATAGAAAGTGGAACTTTAGCCAATCACAAATAGCAAGTAGGACTTAAAGGAAACAAATAGAAAGTGGAACTTTAGCCCAATCACAAAAGCTCCTGCCAATCAGCAACTACTAGTTCCAGCCAATTGCAAATAGAGCTGCAAATATTTGTGTATAATTAGTTTTTCGTTTTGTAGATCCGCCCTGTGTTTACTATGGCCTACCCATTGAGGGCAGGCAAAAAATAATACTAACTTTGCCCTAAAAAATAAATAAATAATACCATTGTAACAACTTCGATTGTCCTTTAACATATTTATTCTTATTATTAGATTCCTAGTTTGAATTTAATTCGACCTCTTACATGGTATGTCACATAAATTTTATGTTTTTGTAAGAAGACCATAGTACATGATATTGGCAAGGCTTAATTAATTTTATTTTGATAAGTTTACACGTTCAAAAAAAAGCACACGAAAATAGGACAATATGGACAACTATATTTTGAAAAATGTTTATACTTGAAATTTTTAGAATAGACATGGTATACTTTCATTTCTAATGTTAAATTTCGTTTTTCATTCACATTAAACCCTTAAATAATTTGTGATTATACATAAAGCAACCAAACACTCTAGGGAGAAAAAATCTTTTTGAACTTAAAGCTTATATATTTTCAGAAATGTTCTATAATAGAAGTTGGTCAGGCAAGTGACTTGTTGGCCTCTTGCTCGATATCTGTGAGATTGGAGCAACCCTCCATTTTAGATTTCCCTTTAGTTCGGAGATTGTCGGTCTTTGCCAATGGAATGAAATAGCACTCTAGCACAGTGCTCAAACTTGAGATTTTTCCAAAGCAATACCAACAAGCGATTATGATTGGATCTAAGCATGGTTAGGTGACATGCTTTTTGTGCTTTACAAAAGCACATAGCACATTACTTATAGCACAAATTATGTATCTTAATATACGAATTTTTTTAAATATCAATGTTCTTTAATGAACTTACAATATTGGAAGAGTCAAAAAGCACATTTTATAATTGCAATAATTTTTTAAGGTTTGAAATAGGTGTATCACTAAAAGCAGCAAATGTCTTGGACAGTGCTTTTTGTGTCACCTTCCCATGCTAAGACCCGATTTCATATGCCCAAAAAAGTGAACTTGTGTTGGAGTAGCATCGACAAACAATTGTGATTCCACAACACACATAGGAGAAAGTGAGGCTCAATGAGCTCTTCCAATGCAAGAAATCAATCTATTTACTTATACCTCAACAGATAGAGAGCGGAAAGAGCACTCAAGCATTGGCCTAGTTCCACTTCTTAAGCCTAAGAGAACATCACAATAGGCATATTTAGTTGATGAGTCATCACAACTAGCAGGAAGGTAGTTGAAATTGATGAGTCAAGACGTGGAGTGGAATGAATACATAAGAGGGACCGCAAGGCTACAGTTGAAGAGGTTGGAAGGATGGTGGAGCAAGTGCAAATCAGCATAGCCTAGGAGAAGTTTTGTGAGATAGATGTGATTTCTAATAGGCTAGCTAATGTAACTCAGTCCCCATTGAACAAAATGTTTCCCAAAGTTTGGTGATGGAGCAATAACCCTATAGCCATAGCCCTGGCATCAAACATCAAATTGATTTAATGGCAGTTTTGGACGAATAAGTGTCTGTGATGATGTTAAGGTCCAATACCACATGGTGAAGGATTTGAATCTAGTCAATGGCAACTGAAGTGTCAACCTCATTTTCGATGAAGTTCAAAAGAGGCTCAAGTTGAGGCGCTTGAAACCCTTGCCATTAAAAAGACAGAAGGCAAATCACAGGTTGTGGTCATACCGTGGGTGAGTTAAGAGATATTTGCATAAAGATGAGTGGATCCTACTTCACCATAAGATTTATAATGTTGAAGATGGAGAATTAAGGAGGGTATCCCATCATGTTAGGATGACCATGGCTCAAAGGTAACAAGATAGATGAGCGATCATCACCTATGGTTCTCGTGATCTTACTAGTGAGGCCCTTATTCCTAAGAAGACTTGTCTGTTAGAGATTGCTAAACACAGCAATGAAGGAGTCTTATCAAGGACTGCCGACTCCGCTATTTATATTTACATTTAGTTTTAAATATTTATGAAATTATATTTAATGAAAAAGTAAATTTGTTTTGTTTAATATATTGATTTTTTTAATATTATAATTTAGGTCTATTTTATTCTAAAAAGTAATTTTAATTTTATTACAGTCACAACCTTGTGAAGAAGATTGGTTTGGTTTGCACTTTTGGAAACTTTTCAAGATACCAATGTTTAAAAACATGTAAATTATAATAAATTATAACTTAAGTTATTTGAAAATTAATAATATAATATGTATTTTTTTAATAATTAAAAAAATGAGAATGAAAAAATCTTTCATAAATAATTGAAGAATATTAGTGAATTATAAACTAAGGAGTATGTACAAAATCAAAAACTTTAAATTTAGAAATTAGTGAATGAATTCGCAAGCTCGGTTTTAGAAAATACATATTGGTGTGCTTTTGTCTTATGTATCTCTGATGGGTATGATACTTTGTAGAGGTCTTTGAGTTTTTTAGTTTAAGGCCTGTACAAAGTATCATTCCATTAAATATCATTTACATAGTATTTTCTTGTTTCGTATCATGCATCATGCATGAGAATTGAAAATGTTACATCGGTGTGCTTCTAGCCTATGTGTTTCTCTTCAATGGCTGTGATACTTTGTTTATACCTTAAAATAAGTCATTTTAAATCCTTTACAAAGTATCATAACCATCAAATATCATTTGCACGGTTTGGAATGCATTTTATTGAGTCCTTGTTTCTTACCATGCATCATACTTGGGTGTTGAAAAATATGCTTCATTGTGCTTCTAGCGTATATGCTTGGCTCTAATGGTTATGATCCTTTGCAAAATCTCTAAACTCACTTAGCTTAAGGCCTGTGTAAAGTATCATATCGATCAGATATCATTTGCATGGTCTGAAATGCATATTTCCTTGTTTCTTATCATGCATCACACATAAGTATTGAAAAATATGCATCATACATAAGTGTTGAAAAAAATGCATCAGTGGGATTTTGGCCTACACGCTTGTCCCTGATATGTATGACACTTTGCAAAGGCCTTAAATTCACTTAGTTTAAGACTTGTGCAAAGTGTCATACATATCAGAGACAAGTGTATAGGCCAAAGTCCCACTGATGCATATTTTTTAACACTTATGTATGATGCATATTTTTCAATACTTATGTGTGATGGTTTAAGGCTTGTGCAAAGTGTCCTCCCCATCAAATATCAATTATATATTTTGGAAGGCATTTTACAAATGTTTCACTAAACCCTATGCCCAAGGTCCTAAACCTTAGGCCTACACCCTATACCCTAGGCCCTATACTTTAGACCCTAGACCCTAGACGCTAGACCTTAAACCCTAGAACCTAAAACCTAGACTCTAGACCCTAGACCGTAGACCCTAGACTCTAAACTCTTAACCTTATACACTAACCTATAAGCCCTAAACCTTGAACCCTAAATCCTAGACCCTAGGTCCTAGGCCCTAAACCCTAAATCCTAGACCTTAGGCTCTAAACCCAAAACTTAAACCCTAGATTCTAGACTCTAGACTCTTAACCTTATACACTAATCTATGCCCTAAACCCTAAACCCTAAACCCTAGACCCTAGACTCTAGACCCTAGATTCTAGACTCTTAACTTTATACACAAACATATAAACCCTAAACCCTGAATTATGGATCCTAGGCCCTAAACCCTAGACCTTAGACCCTAAACCCTAGATTTTAAACTCTAAAAAATTAGCCTTATACACTAACTTATAAATCTTAAGCCCTAAACCCTAAACCCTAAACCCTAGATCCTAGACCCTAAACCCTAAATCTTAGACCCTAAATTTTAAACCCTAGACACTAGAGTAGATTCTAGAATCTAAACTCTTAACCTAAATTTTAAACCTTAGACATTAGAGTAGATTCCATAATCTAAACTCTTAACCTTATACACTAACCTATAAGCCCTAAATACCAAACCCTAAATTCTAAACCCTAAACCCAAGACTTGTGACCCTAGATGCTTGCTCCTACATCCTAGACCCTAAAATATAGAACCTAGGCCTTAAACCTTAAACCCTAAACTATAGACTATATATCCTAAATCCTAGATTCCAATTTGTGCAATAAGTTGTGTGAACCCCCACCAACTTGTTGCATGTGCAATAGGTTACGAGTGCATATAAACCGATTGCATAAATTAATAAATTTCAGTGATTTGCGCAACAAGTTGTGTGCACCCCCAACTTGTTGCATGTGCAAAAGGTACGGGGTGCATCCAACCTATTGCACAAATCATCAAATTTTCTTGATTTCTACAAAAAGTGTCCCCCCCTTCTCCCAACGTGTTGTGTATGCAATAGGTTTGGGGGGGGGGGGAAGAGATTCCCCCTGCCCCCCTCCTGTCCTCCGCTCCTCCCCCCTCCTCCAGCCCCTCTCCCTCCATCCACAACCTCCCCCCCCTTTCCCCCCTTGCCCTCCTCCTTCCCCCCTCCCCTCCTCCCCTGCTCCACTGCCTTTTCCTCCTGTCCCTCCCTCCCGTCCTCCCCCCCTCCTTCTCCCCTCCCCCCTACTCCCTCCCTCCCCCTCTTTCATAGCCTCTCCCCCTTCACCTCCTAACCTTTGGCTCCCCGCAATTGGAAACATGGCATAGGATAACATATTGTATGCCTTGTTTCAAACAAATGGTATATATTATGTGGCATAGAACCTATGTACATCCACAATATTTTATGCATCAAATGGTGTATCTATACACCACCTATGTGTGGAATTCAACAAACTCTTTCCAATCAAATGGTGTATCTGTAAGAAAATAATACAACGTCTGTGCTCAACAGATAACACGATCTCGTACGCAAGAGAGAAAACAAGATAGTATGGAGAATAAAAAATTAGATTACTGTAGAACTGATACAATAGATGGCGCTACCTCCCAACCGTGCGCTCCTGTGAAAGAAGCTTCGATGGCGTGCTGGAAATAGTAGAAGACGGAGGCTGGATGCTAAGGAATCAGGGTTGCTGTAGCCAGTGATGAAATGGGCTTCACGGGCTTGCTCTTATATAGCCACCAGTCGTAGTCAGTTAGGCTCAATTGGGTGACCGACCCAGTCCGCCCAAAACGATCGACTGGGGGTCGGTCCCGAAATAGGCCACTGACCATACAATAGAACTAGTGCGCAAAACATAGCAACTAACCTACGGAGTCCGTTCGGCCCAGAGCCATCCGGGATCATCTGAGGCTCCAAACGGGCCCCGCAACCCGAGAGTGGCTGCCTCGGGAAATGCTCCATCTACCCTCAGTGCGGCTAGTCAAGGGATGCCTTCCCGCACTTGCATATAGCCTAGTTGGCGGTGTGCCAACTCTATCTGAAGCCGTTCAGCCATCAGGCCACACATGGCTCCCATCTGGTGTCCAAAGCAGGACCTACCAAATAACCGAGCTACTCAAATGCCTTCTCCTCATATTGGGGGCTTACAAGTAGAGTTATCTGGTTCCCGCGTAGTTACACGAGAGTGGAGCATTGATATCTAACAGTATCTATACACCACCTGTTAGCCTATATTTGAGTGGAGGTGACCATTTTGTTGAAAATTTACCCATAATAATGTATTGAGTGGAGCTCACCACTTACAACTTTGGGGAATTTTTAGCTTTACTAGGCTATATTTCTCTCAAAGTGACCCATTTATTGCTCCAAAAAACCCTATTTCAAAGTTCACCAAGTGATATTGAGTGGAGGAAATTTGCTCAAAAAAAGAGTTCAAATGAAGAGAAAAAGTCCAAAATTTTGAATAGTGTCTTCATTTATATCTCTATGATAACAAATTACCCCTCCATCCTCATTCAAAAGAGAAAAGTTATTTTGACCAAGGATTTTGTTGAGGAAGTGTTTCAAATTCCTGACATAGAGAAGAAGCATCCTACCACTCTCCTAGCCCAATGCAATTATTTTGTGAGGCATTGATTCATATCTCTATGATAAGAAATACCCTTCCATTATCATTCAAAACAGGAAAGTGTTGCCAAGAAAGGGTTTTGTCGAGGAAGTGTTTCAACTTCCCTACATAGAGAATAAGCATCCTACCCCTCTTGTAGCCAATGCAATCATTTATTCCATCTTGAAAATCATTTATTGTCCTAAACTGCATGTTGAATGAGGCAATCTATCCATTCTCCATTAAAGAAGAGCAATGGTCCTTATGACCAATAAAATTATTGCAAGATATGGATGCATTGTTGATTAAGTGATACACTTTTAGTTCAACTTTTTGACACGGATCAAAGAGTGTGCAAAGTGCTAAACTCACTCTAATCTTGGCACACAGCTTTGGATCATACAATAAAAGCTTGTGGACCAATAGGTACATTAGCCACTTGTCCCCATTCCATATTCATCCACCTAGCCTTTAGCCTAAAAGACAAGGAGTTCCAAGAAGATGGGAGTAGAAAGGATAGCCCAATTGAGCACGAGATAGATTGGTCACGGGTAAGCAGCCTCAAGTGGAGCAAGCACTAAAGAACCAAAATCCACCTTGAATTCAATAGCAAGAGACCTCTAAAGACAATAGCACTTCTGTAAAGACACCCTACCCATGATTCAAATTAAAAATTGGACAAGATCCACCCCAACAATATATATATATATATATATATATATCCCCAATAGATAGTTGAGTAGTAAGTGATGTCAAGTCCCCAACTGAGCTCTAGCTCAGTGTGACATCAAAATAACTTACAAAAGACATCCATGACTTATGTTAATTCTTTGAGAGGAAGTGTCCTAATGCAATAAATTTGGAAGGACATCACCACAGAGTCCAATTAATAAGTGAACGTGTTGAACTACATCCCTCAACATTGGTGCCCTCGCAGATAGCCTACTTCAATGATATCAAAGCTAAGTAGTATGAGGGAAAGATTAAGAATGATGAGACTGAGCTAGAAGAGGATCTCTACGACCTATAAAACTAATTTGAAAACTAACACGGGAGGTATAGAGACTCCCACTAGTTGAGAATGTCCCTACCCAAAGTATTGCCCCTCTCTAAGATCCAACACAAAGAAATCCAAGCACAATAAATTTTGAATATTTGGCACAAAGCAAGTACATACTACACCCAATTGCACCATAGCATCCCAAACCAAAGGATTGATGCACTTAAAATCAAGTCAACCCCCTTGCCCAACATCATCTTATATGACAAAATGGCTAAATATTTTAACAAAAAATGCTCCATTTCACAATGGAAGAGGTCCAAGTACAAGGATGAGTGGTAGACCATCCAATCTAATGTTTTCACATTGCCCAAGCCTACTAAGACATCCCTATCAAACTACTTCACCAAGCTACTCCGATAGCTTGAGAAATTGCTAGCCAACATCCTCATGGAATCTCACTCAATTTAAATTTTATTTGCAATTTGTATGTAGGGGACCACTCAGCAAGTGGACCAAGGAGAATTAAAATGAGACATTTGGAGGATAAAAGAATATGGAAATTACATTCTTCTTATCTAGAGTCTGTGCTAACCTCTTTTCCTTCCCAATGATGAGCATCCCACCAAACTCCATTGTCATTGTTAGGACTCTAAGGGACCTAATGCGGCCATAGGCTCCCAAGGGCATTGAGAAAGCTCTAATCAAGTGTCGACCTTAATTTATTGGGAAACCTCCCAATGGTCGAGTTTGTGTTCTATAGGTACCAAGTGCTAGACTAGTATAATCTAATATTGCCACATTGCCCAATCCCACCAAGACATCCCTATCAAACTATTTCTCCAACCTAATTGGATAGCTTGAGAAATTGCTAGCCACCACCCTCATGGAGTCTCACTTAATTTGGACCCCTCCTACAACTTGTTTGTAGGGTACCACTCAACTAGTGGCATAAAAATTCAAAATGTGTAGTATAAGGGAACATGAAAAGAATATTAGGTTACATATGAGCATTAGCCACCTAGATGTGTTCTATGATATGGAGAATTGGAAGGAGTTGTGCATATATCTTGATTCCCCATGGAGATCAATTCTCTACCCTATGTCACCTCAACAGATGTGGGCACCATTTCCTTTTTCCTCACAAAGGAGTTGAGTACTCCACCACATCCGCAAGCAATCTAGATAGTGACAACCATTCATCACACTCAAGTAACCTAAAGAAAATGAGTTACTAGAACTTGAACCTCTACCCAACTACCAAGCTTGTTAGCCTCCACCCATGGGCAAGATGGATAGCGACAACCATTCATTGCACTTAGGTAACATAGAGAAAACTTGACATTGCTACCCCAAGAGCAACAAAGAGTACCATAAAAAGATTCCAAGGATTGCTAAAAGAACCTTCACAATTTGTATACTTCATTCGTTGTTGATAGGCCAACTCGCCTTGCTCACTTGGAAGCAAGTTTCAACAAATCTCCTGAAAATTATTAATGACTTCTAGATTTTGTAATTGAGCATGCATTTGGTATTGTGGATGTACTGCAAAAACAGCTCCATGCAAAGGGGTGTGCATTTGCTTCCATCTCTTATCAGGCAAAAGAGAGATCTGTTGCTTTTCCTTAGCTACAAAGCACATAGATTCTATAACTTTCCATATTGCTTTGGCCATCTTCCAATATACTTTACCCATAAGAAAGGAATCCGTGTCAACCATCTTCAGCACAAATGGCTCAACACCTTCTTTGCTTTTTTCTACATTTCTCCAAAATGTAGATGATTGTAGAAGATGTGCACATCTATTACCTGGCATTGTGTATTGGCACTTCTTCTCAAGCCAGTTCATCCATCATCTATCAACAACAGTCTTGATTAAATCCTAACACACTTCCAACAATAGGGCAAGCACAAGAAAAGATGTGGCAAATCTGGTTTGATAAAATTTTCATAGCGCCTTCACTAAGTGTGCTCTAAATACTGCATGTAAGTATTGAGCACTGGTTGCACAAATGGAAATTGTCCAATATATTTCAACAACAAGTTTAGAGTATGAGCACCACAAGGCACCCATGTAATCGTGGGATACTTTGCCGTTATCATCTCACCCACAGTCTTGTAGTTTGATGCATTATTTGGTAGCAATGCAGTAACATTCTCAATGCCACCAATTCTACGAATTGCTCTTTCATACATTTTAAAAATATATGCTACAATGTTTTCTTTTAGAGAGGTGTCAATACTCTCCAAGAACATTGCTCCCTTGGTAGTAATGCACATTACATTTATCAATGGTCTGGCCTACTTACTAGTCCATCCATCAAAATTAAGAGTGCACACGTATTTAGAAATACAATTCAATATTTTTTTCTTTAGACAATCTACCACAATATTTTTATGTCTAGCAAGATGATATGTTCTCGCTTTTTTATATTCTGGCATAACAAATCAAGATCTAGCACATGACTTCAAGGCATCACGGAGCGTCTCGTCTCTCATGACATTGAATAGTATGCCATTTTTTACAAATGCTTCCATCCATCTCGAGTGCTCTTCGTGCACTTCTTTTCAAAGAAACCCATCCTCTATTAATGATTGATCTCTTCAGAGTCTTTTTGTTTTTCTTACTTGACTGGGATTTATTGCATCAAAACTAACATGCAATCCATTTGTTTGTAAATCTACACTCCCATTACCTGCTGAGGAATCGCCTGTGATCTGTTTGTTTGCAAATGTGCATTCCCATTACGTGCTGAGGTGTCTCTTACATTTGATGTCTCTTCCATCTCTTCTCCTTCAATTGTCTTGTTGACCTCAATGCCAACATTATAACTTCCTACATTCCTTATCAGAGTTGGTTTAACCATTCTTTTCACTTTTCTAAATATGATTTGCACAAAGGAATAACATTAAACAGAGGGCACATGCAAGCTTCAACATCATTGCCAATCCCTAAAAAATGTTGCTTGTTGATGCGAGTAGCACCCCCCATAATTTGTAAATTTGTGTCCTACACAATGTTTACTCTGCAAGAAAGAGATCGAGGCATGCACTTTTTGTATCCCATCACATGTAACCAAATCTTGCCACACACAACTTTAGACATCATGGCCTTCATGCAGTCTGTATTTGCTAACAACTATAGAGATTGCTTTATTCCATACAAAGAGTATCCAAAAAGGTTGGCTAATGAGACCGTCAATGTTGTGTCAAAGAAGATAGCGTAGCGGAAGCAGGAACACCCAGGTATGAGGAAGAACACCAGGAGGGCAAGCAGCCTCTAACACATAGTCTATTGCATACTAGAAGGAAAAAGACATTCTTTTAAGAGAATGTGAATGAATGGATGAAAGATAAATACTATTGTACTTGTCATTGAATGGATGTATCTACAATCTTGTATTCTTAAAAGTGTGTTTGGATGAACATTTATTGCTTTCAATGAAATATTTATTGTAATGTATTCCTTTAGCACACGCAAGAGTAGTGTCCACTTGGCAAGTAATCTCATATATCATGCTAGCCTATCAGCACTATGATTGGTGTGTTAGTAGTCTGACTCAGTAGTAGTCCAGACCATGGTTCATACCCATGGTTAGTCCTTATCAGTCCAGTTAGGTCTTATCTTGTGGTTTTAGTTCTTTTTAGTGTGTTCACTTGGTTGATGTGAGGGAGGGAGGGCAGGAGTGAACTATGAGGGATGGATAAAGGGAGCTGCAAATGATGAGGAGTGAGAGAGGGAGGGAGGGATCAGTGAACACATGATCATTGTCATTCTTTTTCCCAACACGTTCAACCAAACCGATCACCGTCTCCTTTTTCGTTTTTGTCTTTATGAATCACTACATAAAAGTCGATTGTTGGATGAATATGGGTTGGAGATGAGAAGAACAAGTAAAAAAGATGGTGTTTCATTTTCCAACAAATACACAGAGATCTTGAAATAATACAAGGACACATATGGAGGAAGAGGTTCCTGACTAAAACCAAAGAAAATGAGATTTTCCAATCGAGCTAGTCCCTATCTTCTAGAGAGATCTTGAATAATACAAGGCATCTTGTATTATTCAACATCTTTGTAGAAGATAGGGACTAGCTTAGTTTGAAATTGTTAATGACAATGAACACAACTATTTCTATTTGCAGCTCTTTTACCTTGTTTCAAATGATATATCAGAGGTTGGTAAATTTTGTATTGAAATATTCCGAATTGTATGTGATAAGAAATCATGGAAGAAGAGTTTGACAAATCGGCCTTCCAAAGACAACGAATGAGGGTAGTTGCAGGCCATGGCCTGACTTGTCGCGGTCAAGGGGGGCACTCAGCAAGGGCCAATCCCCCCCTGTTGCTCTTGCCAGCTCAGCCGATTTGCTGAGTGCCGATAACAAAGTTTGGAATTTGGTCACGAGGTCCCGCAAGGCAACGTGTGAGGAGTGCCATAACTTGTCACCCGTGCTCTCAACACGCCTACTCTCAACGCCCATCGGCCGATCTTCTCCTTCCTCCTCATCAGCCCAGCCTCCATTTCGTGCATCTCTAGCTCGCTCCACAATCGCCTCCTCCTGGATTTCCCATCCCATTGCTCGCTAGCCTTCTTTGCTCCCATCATGCCTCCCATTCTGCCCTCCTCCTTCATCTGCCAGAATGACAAACACAGGAAACTCTGGACCTCATTGAGAACCTCACCCACAATGCTGCCGACGTGCAGATGCGCATCCTCGCCTCTATTCTGGAGAGGAATGTGCACACCGAATAAGTGATTGTAATTCAAAAGAATGTGTAAGAATAAGTGATTGTAAATGCAAAGCATTCATTAACATTCTCCTAAAAGAATATAACGTATTCCTTTAAAAGAAAGTGTAAAAATGAGTGAATGTAAAATATGAATTATTCATTCACATTCTAATGAAAGAATATTAAATATTCATTCAAAAGAAAGTGTAAGAATAAGTGAGTGTAAATTCAAATCTTTCATGCACATTCTCCTAAAAGAATATAAAGTATTCTTTCAAAAGAAAGTGTAAGAATGCGTGAATGTAAATGGAAATCATTCATTAACATTCTATTGAAAGAATATTCAATATTCATTCAAAAGGAAGTGTAAGAATGAGTGAATGTAAGTGAAAATAATTCATTCACATTCTCCTAAAAGAATGTAAAGTATTCTTTCAAAAGAAAGTGTAAGAATTATTGAATGTAAATGGAAACCATTCATTCACATTCTCTGAAAGAATATAAAGTATTCTTTTAAAAGAAAGTGTAAGGATGAGTGAATGTAAGTGCAAATCATTCATTCACATTCTTTGAAAGAATATAAAGTATTCTTTCAAAAGAAAGTGTAAGAATGAGTTAATGTAAGCACAAATCATGCATTCAGATTCTCCTAAACAAATATAAAGTATTCTTTCAAAAGAAAGTGTAAGAATGAGTGAATGTAAATGGAAATCATTCATTCACATTCTATTTGAAAGAATATTCAATATTCATTCAAAAGGAAATTATAAGAATGCTAAAAATTTTAATTAATTCAAACAAAGAAGTAACAAAGTTAATTCAAACAAAGGATTAACAATTATAATTCACTTTCAAAGGAAAACCCTTGACACTCTCACCAAGTAACACTACTACACACGCATCCTATTGCGACATTTACGTACCGACGATTAGCGCCCGCTTAGCATTAATCGTCGGTATAAAAATGGGGTTTCGTAAATCGTCGCTATATAGCGACTTTTGCTAAAAGTCGCTATATAGCGACGTTAGTAAAAGTCGCTATATAGCGACACTGAGACAAAATATTATAGCGACGTTTTACAGAGAGGTTTTTTTTTTTTTAAAGGCCTTAAAAATTATTTTTTTCCAATGACAAAATTTTTTAAATTTTCATACATGTTTGAGCTCATAGAGAATTAAAAAATGAGAGCATGTACATCAAGCCTTTGAAGCTCATATATTCATGTCCAAGTTTGAGATGAGAAAAATCAAATAAGAGCATTTACATCAACTGTTTCATCTTGAGCCAAGTCTAAGGCGCCAAGCAAGTCTATCTCCAACTCTATACCGAGTTGATCTCCTATATCATCATCGTACTCTAGTATCGTACGTTCACCTAAAAGTATTTGATCATCTTCTTCAATAAAGCTTAAGTGTGGTGATTGATCTTGATGATTGTTGTCTTCCTCGTCAATATCATGATCTCCATCCTCCTCCCGTGCGATGTCATTATGCGCATCTTCCTCTTGCCTCATATGGTGATCTACATCTTCTTCGCTAGATTCATCAATTGGATCCGGCATTGGTAGTGGCATCTCCATATCCACATCTCGATCTTCAAAAATCTTCTTATTTCGTGGTGCAACTTGGATCACGTACCACCATCTTGGATCAGAACGATCCGGATGAAAAACCACCTATATTGAAGATGAAAAATCACGTGCCAAATGTCGTCAATTATATATATATCAATGGACTTAAAAAACGAAAGCTTCGACTAATTAAATCATTAGTATGCACCTGCTCACAGTGCTCGGGAAGAACAAAAGTATCACTTTCATCGGTCCAATGTTTGGTGGAGTCTATTGCAAAGAGACCGCTACTACCTTTTCTCACTGTCGCATGGGGACCGTTGTAAGTAGTTCTAAACCATTTTACATCAAGAATGAAAATAGTAAATCGTCTGAAATCAATTTCATAGATGTCGCGTATGGTCCCACAATAATCCAACTACTGTGAGGAGAGAAGATTGGTATCCGAAGCACTTGCTCAGCTATCTTGTGTGAAGTTAGCCATGACTCCACAATCATACGTGACTCTCTTTGAATCGATGCGTTCCACGCAAAAATGTCGTCCATATGACCATAATGCACTGTACTTTTTGTACTGTAAAAGAGCATCATTAAAACAATGAAGATGCACCTATTTTATAGCATATATTGCCACAAATAATTACTTAATTACGTCAAGAGATAAGAAACTTACATGCACCATACATCCAGATGATAACTCCCGCTCGCGCTCGTTTATTGTCTCTCCATCATGTTCGGCTTTACGTACAGCTAGTTGTAGCCAATCAAGTGACATGTGAGTAGGGAGAAGAGCCAGATCTCGTGGATATGGTTGTGATCGCCTGTACATTACTCTGAATCTCGTCCTTGCATTTATTCTTTCTGCTTTGGCCACTTCATATCTCTCAATCCACTTCTGCATCTCAGGGCTATTGAGGATACAAAACTTATTGAATTTCTCCATTTTCTCTTCGCTCATCTTTCTTTCAATCCCTTTTCCTTGGGGGACCTCGCCAATGATGCGATCATCATCCTTGTTGTGCCAAGCTTGTGGCATATCAGGATCCGTGGATGCAAGAAACTCTGTGATATATACTAATGACTCTTGCACAAGCCATCCCTCTACCATGCTTGCTTCTGGTCTTGCTCTTTGTCTTACAAACCCCTTTAAAGTTTTCATAAACCGCTCGAGAAAAAACATCCATCGATTATGAACGGTACCTGCTATAGCCACCTCATCAACTATGTGCACAAGCAAGTGGACTTGAGTTGTCATAATGCTTGAGGGAAAGTGCTTCTCAAGCAAGCATACGGCTTTGATGGATTCCACCCTAGCCTTCTCGATGCTCGATATAGAGATCTCTTTTTGAGATATCCACCTATTTCACATGTCCATGCATATGTAAGATATTTGAGATATCCACCTATTTCACATGTCCATGAAGAAAATACATAATGCGAATTGATAGTAAGCATACCTCACAATAGCACATATCTTGAATATAGCATTTCTAACATCTTCTTGTAAGCACCCTTTTATTGTAATTGGAAGGATGAACTATCAAAGCAACAATGAAATCATGTCAACAATATAACATAATAATAATTCCGCTAATGCATCACTATTATCAGTACACTAATTCTACTTAGAATACCTGTAAGACCTTGTGCCAATCATGGGACTTGAGGCCACTAAGCTTATTGTCCTTTGAAAATGCTCCTTTCAAGCAACGCATGTACCCTGTCGGTGTTTGAAAAGAGGCAATGTCTGCCTTGATCGCTGCCTCCTCCCTCGTAGAGAGGATCCACGTTGCTTTCGGGAGGACAACTTTTCCTGAAGCATGCACTTGGGGCCACAAATGAGACATCCTATTCATAGCACGCAAGTCTTCTCGCACTCCTCTCGAGTCCTTGGAACCAACCAAGTGTGCCCAAATGGTAGCCCCCACATTCTTAAAGATATGCATGGGATCCAAGAGATGATTGATTTGTAACTGACCCCAATAAGGAAGCTCGTGAAAGATCGATAGCCTCTTCATACCAGGAGGAGGTTCCTCTCCATTCTCCCTCCAAGCTTGAATCCAATCACTTGCTTTCAAATATGATGGTGGTGGATCAAGCTGACCTCCACGTGCGAGATGGTCGAGCGGAAGGTATCGAGCATGACCTTCATAAACATTTTTCCTCATATGTTTGGAGTAGCGTGCAAGCGATTTCAGAGCGAGTCCACAAACAGGACAAGCATGGTACCCACTTGTAACAAGTCCTGCACGCGTGCATGAATATGTTAGTACAAGACATGCGTGCAAAAGAGAGTAAAAAAAGCATAATCCCTCATTGTACATGTAAAGACATAACCAGGTACCTGCGCACTCTCCATATCCTGGGTAGTCATGCATGGTCCACATCAAGATACCCCTGACCAAAATATCATTGGTATGCCTAGGAGCTCTGGAAATATCAAAGACCTGCACTCCTCCCCATAATATCTGTAACTCCTCTATCAAAGGTGCCATGTACACGTCCATGTTTTTTGCCTTGTACTTTCCTGGCACAAGTAGTGCAAGCATGAGGTGTCCCTTTTTTATTGTTAGCCATGGTGGGATATTGTAATTCGCCACGACTATGGGCCATGTCGACCAAGATGTCGAGCGTAACCCGAAAGGATTCACGCTGTCCATGGCTAACCCAATATGTAAGTTGCGTGGCTCTCTCGCAAAGTCCGGCCACTGATTATCTATGTGCTTCCAAGCTGCACAATCTACGGGAATCCTCAATGTGTGATCAGTGGACCGATGAGATGCATGCCATATCATCAACTCCGCTATGGATTTGCATCGAAACATGTGTTGTATTCTTGCAATGATGGGAAAGTGTCTTAAGACCTTTACCGGTATCCTCTCACCCTGCAAGTCATCTCTATATCGTTGTTCCCCACACTTTGGACAACTAGCCAAATCTCCATGCTCACGACGAAAGAGAATACAATCATTATGGCAAGCATGGATGGTATCATAATCCATACCCACCATTGTTAGCATCTTCTTTGCTTCATCTCTTGATGCGGGCATGGTATTTGGTGCAGGCAACATCTTTTGGAGCAACCTATGACAAAGACACTATCCAAATGATGATTCTCAAAACAAACAATATCCAAATAATGAGTCAAATTAATGCAAGGGCTAACCTCATTAAGGCCGAGACACTTGTATCCGACCACCCATACTGTACTTGTAGATTCAAGATTGAGAGACAAGCACGTAGTTTAGACATCCTAGCACCCTCGTACAATCGTGTTGATTGCAACTCTCGCATTTTCACCTCAGACTCTGACATCACGTGTACGTGGGATGTAGTGCCCCTAAAAATGGAATCCATCATGTCGACCATACCCTCGTCGTCATCCGGGAGACTATAGTCTTGTTGAAAGTGAGAAGGTATATGTGTACCCTCGTCACCCTCCTCATCCTGTCATAAGCTCATTCGTGTAAATAGAAGATCTTCTATTTCCGGGTATACAATAAGATTGCGAACTTAAATAGCTTTGACTTACCGATGATCCATCAACATGTGCAACACCAACGGGGGGTACTGGTTCCGACTCCTCCCCATACATCCGCAAGTGGCGCATGATAATACGATGTTGATGTCATACTTCTCGCTTGCAATGAGTGCAATGACAATATAACCTCTCTGTAAGCCACTTCGTGCTCCCGGGCGTTGGCGCATCATCGGATGAGCTTCCACTCGTCCCTTCCATCTACACTTATAAAACCACAACATAAGCATGAAGAGGAGATATTGACAATTATGAGCATAGCATGTTTAATTTGAGCTTCTCTTGAGGCCATATAAAAAGAATGACGTCGCTATATAGTAAGGATTGAAACAAAAAATCCTATATAGTAAGGCTATATAGTAAGAGGAGATATTGACAATTATAAGCATAGCATGTTTGAGCTTCACAAGAGGCCATACAAAAAAATAAACAGTAAGCGTCGCTATATAGCGACGCTCTATTCCGTCGCTATATAGCGACGTTTTTAATTTAAAACGTCGCTATATAGCGACGCTTTAAATTAAAAACGTCGCTATATAGCGATGAAACAGCGTCGCTATATAGCGACGCTGTGGGTTAAAACCCGAAACACCGCGAAACACGCGGCGTTTTGCTCAAGCCATTCCTAATCTCTCAAGTAAGCAACCCAAAATCTCCTCCCACCTATTTTCAACGACCTCCCATCTATTCCAAGCAACCTCCCACTCTATTTCCCACTCCTCACCCTTCTCCTACCTCTTGTACTCCCTCTCTCTCCTTTTTCCCTCTTTGGTTTCCAGAAAGAAAGTTCTTCAAGAGGTGAGTTTGTTTCAACAATGTAGGTTGTTTGTTTGTTAGCTTTGGTTTTGTGAGTGTTTCTACTTGTATTGCTAAAGTTGTAAACTAGTTTTCATGCTTGATTTGAAAGGATTGAAACAAAAAACGAAATTTCAAGAAAGAAAGAAAGAAAACTCACCTCTTCTTCCTGTATTTCTTTCCTTCTCTTTCTCCTTGTCTCCTGAATCTCATCCTTTCCTTGTCTCCTCAATCTTCTCTTTCCTTGTCTCCTTTCAAGAAGTTGCTTTTGTGATCTCCTTTTTCCACTAACATCTTATTTGAAAAAATGGGTTGTTTTCTCTCTTTTGTAGGGCCAGTCCACTACACCGAGCGGGACATACTCTCTCTTTTGTGGGGCCAGTCCACTACACCGAGCGGGACATACTTTTACAGGTAAGTGCTTCCTCTTCTTTCCATTTAATATTTTTGTTATTTGCATTGGCCTGCAGCTAGCGCCTTAAGCGCTAGCTGCAGTGATGGGCGTAGGAACCCTCTCTTCCCCTATCTCTCTTTCCGTCTTCCCCCTTCTCTTTTTCTCATTTTTCCCCCTTCTCTTTTTTCCCTCTTCTCTTATTCTCTCTTTCCCCCTTCTCTTATGCGTGAGCTTATGCGGAAATAGAGAATGAGAGAAGCATAAGCTCATTCTCTATTTCTGCATAAGCTCATTCTCTATTTCCCATTCTATTTCCCCCTTCTCTCATTTCCCCCTTCTCTCCTTCTCTATTTTCCCTCATCTCTTTCCCCTTCTCTGTTTCCCCCTTCTCTCATTCTCTATTTCCTCATTCTCATTCTTTTCTTTCCTTTACATCTTCTTTCCCTCTTATCTTTCCCTCTTCTTTCCCTCTTTCCTTTCCCTCTTCTTTCCTTTCCCTCTTCTTTCTTCTTGCCTATGCCTATGCCTATGAGAATGCTCATGTTTGTTTTTTGTTTTCTGTTTTCGTGTTTGTATCTATGGTAGACATGGGATCACGTCGCTCATCCGATGAGTACGGACAGCCTCGCAGGAGGAGAGCTCACGATCTATATGCTCCAGAGGACTTTGATTCCTCTCAGGCGACTACCCCGAGGACTACCCCTGGTTCGACTCCTCTCGGTCCTAGTACTGTGACTACCCCTGGTCCGACCCCTCTTCCACGTAGCACTGCGACTACCCCTCAGGGGACTCCTTTGCTAGCCGCGCATGGCTTTGTCGGGACTCCTGACGAGTTTGTAGCGCAGATGAGCGATGAGGAGGTAGCGAGATTTTTCTCTCTGCTCTCTCAGAGGACCTCCGCAATTCCTTCCCCTACACCGACGAGTGGACGTACTGCCCAGCCATCCCCTCGCGCCCCTTCGACCGCGGGATCATCACCTGCGCATGCCTCCCGCAAGGGAAGGAAGAGTAGGATGGGCAGCTCATGTTGTGCTGACTCAGGAGATGTAGACGAGTCAGCACACTCATGCTCCTTTAGGTCTCCACTTGGTCCGGAGACACAGTATCAGTCAGGTCCCTTTCCCTCTCCTACTCCCACAGCTACTCCTCGATCCAGAAGCGGTCGCGCAGCTTCCACTCCTTTAGACTCTGCTACCGTCAATCCCCCTTACTCATCAAGGGATCTCTCCTATCAAATCACATTTGCCGGAGAGATAATAGAAGACAAATAGGGCAAAGCAGTGATGGCCATCATGAGGAGGTTGATGAGTCATCACTTCAAGAGCGGCATAAATATCGATTGGCGGTATCAAGATGCCCAAAAGAAGCAGGCAGTGATCGATGAGTTAAAACAAAGATATCCTAATCCGCCAAATGTGGAGTTTAATAACAATTATATAATCAAGCACATGGGTTTGGTCCTAAAGCATCGCAGATCAACCTTGCGTACTTCAATTACAAAGGGGTTGGCTAAACCCAGCTGGGCAGACAAAGCTGATTGGAAGTACTTCAAGAAGCAACATAGGGACCATCCCGAAATGTTCGAGGGTCAGAGGAGGGCTGTGAATGTTGAGATATCAAGCTCTATCCCTGACATATCTCCTGGATGACTATCATTTATGTCACCGCCTATGTTAGTTGTACTCGTGGTGTAGTTAGACTACCACGTATGTTTTTGGTTTGGGTTCACATATGAACCACGGATTCTAGGTTTTGACATATAGGGTATTTCCCTCTTCTATTGTATTGTTGGTTGTGTGCAAAAGTGAAGAAAGGCTTCACCCTCCAACCTTGTGTCCTCTCTCTTTTGTGTGTTGTGAAGAAAGCTGAACTTGAGTCTCCTATCTCTCTCCCTCATTCTTTACATGGTATCAGAGCCTTGTTCGTGGTAAGGAGCTCAAGAAAGCTAGCCAAGTTTGTGGTGTCCTGGTAAGAGGACCAGTGTAGCTTTCCTATTTCGAGTTTGGGAGCAAATCTCTGCAGGTAGCACAGCCAGAAGTGCAGGAGTGCACTGCTTCAGATTGAGAGGCCCTTCGCGGTGTTTCGGGGCCGTTTCGGGGCCCGTTTTGAAGGCGGAAGTTCTTCGCAGGCACTCAGGAAAAGACCTTGTTTTTGCTGTGCGACCACCGCGCGGCTAGTCGGTGGAAAGGTGCCACAGAAATTGCATCGTATGCCTATGTGCAGAGATATTGGGAGTTGCAGATTCATGCCTGTTGCCTGTTGATGCAAAATCGTCACGAGGAAGTGACTGTGTGGTGAAATACCACTTTCGTCAGTGTTGCAGATCTGCCCCTGTGAGGCTCTTTGCAGAAGTTTTGCTATTTGCCCTTCTGAGGCATTTGCTGTGTTTACAGGTTGCTGTTGCAATTCGTGATTTGTAAAATGTCTGAGAATCTGTCTACCATTGTCAGTGAGAAGCTTGACAAGAACAACTTCCAAGCATGGAAGTTCAGGATGACAAACTTCTTTATGGGAAAGGGAGTTTGGGATTACATCAGTGGTGAAACTGCAGAACCAGTTTTGGGTGCTGCTCCCACTCCTGCTGAATTGAAGGCCTTTAAAGAATGGCATGAAAAAGCCAGAAAATGCCTGTATTGGCTGTCCGTTAGCATTTCAGATTCTATGATTGTGCATATACAGGATCTAGAGACGCCTAAGGAGGCATGGGATACATTGGTGAAGCTGTATAGCACAAATACCAAAGCACGAAAGATGCAGCTAAAGCAGGAGTTGCACAATGTGCAAAGGAAAAATCTGAATATAAATGAGTATTCCTTGAAGGTGAAAGGCCTTGCAGATTCTCTTGCCTCCATTGGAGCACTTGTTGATGATGAGGACTTAGTGTCCGTGACCTTGAATGGTCTTGGGAAAGATTATGCACAGTTTCGGACATCCATTGGAGTCCGTGAAACATTTCCTGATTTTCAGGAACTTATTGCTCTCTTGCTGAGTGAAGAGCAAAGGAATGGTGGTTCAGCCACCTCAACTTCTCAAGAGACTGCTTTCTACTCGAATACAGGTAGAGGCAGGGGTAGAGGAAGAGGCCGTTCTGGTGGCCGTGCAGGAAATCAAAACCAACAACAACAACAGGAAAACCAGTCCTATGGAGGAGGACGTGGTAGTTCTAGAGGCAGGGGGAGCCAAAGAGGCCGTGGCTCATGGCAAAGGAACCAGCAAGTAAATAGCAGCATAGAATGCTATTATTGTGGAAAGCCTGGACACAAGGAGAATACATGCTATAAAAAGCAGAATGACATCAAAAGTGGAAAGTTGCAGCAAAGCAACTATGCATCATCAAGTGGGCATGGTGACGACAGAAATGAGCACCTTTTTGTGATGCAGCATATGGTTAACTCCATGTCAGGAGATGCTGCAGCTTGCAATGATGTTTGGTATGTTGATTCAGGTGCCTCTAACCACATGACCAGTCATGGTGAGTGGTTTCATGATGTCAGAAATTTGGATAAGCCAGGTTATGTTGAAACAGGTGATGATACTACGCACCCAATTATGCAGGTTGGTAAAGTGCCATTGGCTATGCAGGATGGCAAAACAAAGTACTTGGCAGATGTACTTCATGTTCCAAAAATCACCTCGGGGGGGTCACTATGTATAAACCCTCTATATCACGTGCGTTCAAGGCCTATTTCTAAAATCCCTTATCTGTAAATTTTTCATTAATAAAATGTACCCCTTTTCTATACAAATCTGTAAATTTTTTTCAAAACTATTTTACATAGTCCCTTATGTATATTTATTTCTGTAAATTTTGGAAATTAAAAAAATCCTTCTGTTGAACTCACGTGATAGGGTTACATATGATGAGTGACCCCCCCGAGAAAATCACTAAGAACCTGGTTTCAGTTGGCCAGATGGTTGAGCAAGGTCTGCAGGTTAGATTTAATCCTGATGGATGCTTTGTTGAGGACTTGAAAAATAAATGCCGCTTGGTTGCGAAAGGCAACAAAAATGGAAGAATGTTCACCTTGGATGTTGATATGCCTGAGGTGAAAGCTGCTATGTTTGCGCATGGGAGAGGTGTCATTGCAGATATTGAGATATGGCACAAGCGCATTGGGCACGTGAATATACAAAGGCTGAAATCTATGCAAACGAAAAACATTGTTGCAGGTTTGCCTAAATTCAGAGTTGAGGGAATGCAAAAGGTATGTGAAGCATGCCAAATGGGTAAGCAGGCCAGACATGCATTTCCCAAAAATGCTAAGGTGAGCAGAAGACCTTTGGAAGTGATCCATTCAGATGTTTGGACAACCAAAGCTGCTTCTATTGGTGGATGCCATTATTATGTGATGTTTATTGATGACTACACTAGGAAGGTGTGGATTTATTTTATGAAGCACAAAAGTGAAGTGTTCAGCCATTTCAAGGCTTTTAAGGCCATGGTTGAAAAAGAGAAAGGTGTGCATATTAAAGTGCTAAGATCTGATGGAGGGGGAGAGTACTTTTCAGAAGAATTTTGTGAATATCTGAAAGAACAAGGAATTCAAAGGAAGCACTCATGCAGGTCTACCCCTCAGCAGAATGGGGTTGCAGAAAGGAAGAACAGGCATATTGCAGAAGTAGGACGGGCGATCCTAAATGAGAAAAACATGCCTGATTATTTTTGGGCTGAAGCAGTAGCAACTGCTGTTTATATTATGAACAGAACCCCCACTGCAGCTGTCCATGGCATGACGCCTGAAGAAATGTATACAGGTCAAAAACCAGATATTTCTCACTTGAAGGTATTTGGTTGCATAGCTTATGTTCATGTTCCTGATGAGAAGAGAACAAAGCTGGATCCAAAGGCAGAAAAATGCATCTTTATTGGATATGCTCAACACCAGAAAGGGTATCGCTGTTATAACCCTTCCACCCGCAAAATGCAAGTGAGCAGAGATGTTGTTTTTGATGAAATGAGCAGCTGGTATGCACCAACTGTTATGGTAGGAGATGCAGATGCAGGAAATGGGAATGCTGCAATAAATGCAGAGCAGCAATCTCAAGCCTTGAGTGGACCCAGAGAGTCCTCTACTAGTGGATCTAATGCATGGACAGGGAGATTGAGATCTAGTGAATTGTCACATGGCAGTCCTGATAGTGTTGTGCAGGTATCACATAAGGGAAAAGAAAAAGTGGACCATGCTCCAGTGTTTGATGTGTCTGCTGGTAGCTCTCATGTTGATGGAGAGTCAAGTGGCTCTGAAATGAGCCTTGATGAGGAACTTGGGATTCCTTCTGTCGTTACACCTGGTGCAAGGAAAAGCAGGCATGATTTAAAGACTCCTGCAACTGATCCAGTTGTACGGAGGTCCACTCGTATTAAGTATCCAGTTGACAGGCTGAGATATGATGGGTATACAGCACATCACTATGCTTATATGGTCAAGGTTCTAGAGGAGCCAGAGCCCACATGTTTTGAGGATGCAGCAGGGCATAAAAATTGGGAAGCAGCTATGGATGAAGAGATGGCTGCCTTGGATGCAAACCACACTTGGGATTTGATGCCTTTGCCTCATGATAAGAAGGCTATTGGCTGCAAGTGGGTTTACAAAGTAAAGCACAATGCTGATGGGTCTGTTAGCAGGTACAAGGCAAGATTGGTTGCCAAAGGCTTTGCACAGACATATGGAATTGACTATGAGGAAACTTTCAGCCCAGTTGCAAGGATGGCAACCGTGAGAGCAGTAATTGCTATGGCTGCTGCAAAGGGATGGTCTTTGCATCAGATGGATGTGAAAAATGCCTTCTTGCATGGTGACTTGCAGGAAGAGGTTTATATGATACAGCCAGAAGGTTATGAGGATAAAGCACACCCCGATTTTGTATGCAGGTTGCGCAAAGCCTTGTATGGCTTAAAACAGGCGCCGAGGGCATGGTCAGACAAGATAGGGCAATATCTTGTCACTATTGGATTTCAGATTTCCAATTCAGATTTTTCACTTTATGTGAAAAGGACAAACAGAGGGATTGTGCTTATAGTCATCTATGTTGATGACTTGATTATTACAGGTGATAGTGATGCAGACATTAATGAAGTGAAGCTGCTGTTGAAGCAGAAATTTGAGATGAAGGATTTGGGAGAGCTGCGTTACTTCTTGGGCATTGAGGTTATTAGATCCCCGAGTGGGATATGGCTGTTGCAAAGGCAATACGGTTTGGACATGCTGTCCAAATATGGGATGACAGGCTGTAAGCCTATCTCTGTTCCATTGGAGCAGAATGTGAAGCTCAATGCAGAGTCAGGTGAGCTTCTTGAAGATATTACTATGTACAGGCGCATAGTAGGTAGCTTGATTTACATGACTATAACCAGACCAGATTTGAGCTATGCTGTGGGGCTGGTGAGTCAGTTTATGCAGGCACCGAGGAAGCCACATTTGGATGCGGCTAGGCGCATACTGCGGTATGTGAAGTCCACATTGCATTATGGACTGTTTTATGAAGCTGGGTGTGCATTACAGGTACATGGATACACAGATGCTGACTGGGCTGGTAGTGTCTCAGACAGGAGATCTACTAGTGGTTTTATGTTTTCCCTTGGAAGTGGTGCCATCAGTTGGAGCAGCAAGAAGCAGCCAACAGTTGCCTTGTCGAGCACAGAGGCTGAGTACAGGGGTGCAGCAATGGCTGCATGTGAGGTAGCTTGGTTACGGAAGCTACTTGCAGATATGGGACAGTCAGTTCATGCAGCAGTTGTCATTCATTGTGACAACATTAGCAGCATCATGCTTGCTAATAACCCAGTTTATCATGCTAGAACGAAGCACATTGAGGTGCATTATCACTTTGTGAGAGAGAAGGTTCTAGCTGGTGAGATTGATCTTGTCTATGTCAGCACTGAGGAGCAGGTGGCTGATATCTTTACGAAGGCATTGGGTACCGAGAAGCTTCGCAGATTTAGGAGCTTGCTTGGTGTACGTGAGATGGATTTGAGCTTGAGGGGGAGTGTTGAGATATCAAGCTCTATCCCCGACATATCTCCTGGATGACTATCATTTATGTCACCGCCTATGTTAGTTGTACTCGTGGTGTAGTTAGACTACCACGTATGTTTTTGGTTTGGGTTCACATATGAACCACGGATTCTAGGTTTTGACATATAGGGTATTTCCCTCTTCTATTGTATTGTTGGTTGTGTGCAAAAGTGAAGAAAGGCTTCACCCTCCAACCTTGTGTCCTCTCTCTTTTGTGTGTTGTGAAGAAAGCTGAACTTGAGTCTCCTATCTCTCTCCCTCATTCTTTACAGTGAAGAGACGGCTAGACATCGTAGGTACTTCGCACTTTGGTGCAGGCGGACGGTATGTGTTCGAGGCAACCGTGGTAAGTCTACTTCTTCCCATTTAATGTATTGTTCTATTTGTTTTACTTACATATTACATGCACTTTAGCTAACTCTAACTCTCATAAATTGGATCCACAGCAAGCTGCGATGGGTCGTCTTCCTACGGATGCAGAGACGCGGCGTGCATTTTGGATAGGAACAAAGCCGTGGTTCATTGAGCAAGAGGCAATGGGAGCGACAGTCGATTGGGCTGAGGTGGCTGCTCGCACGGTATAAGTTTACTCCTACTTGTAATCTCACTTTTTAATTTAAGTTCCAATCTAATTTTTGATTTATATGGCTCACTCTTAGGGTCAAAGCTCAAGCGTCCCATCATCAGAGACGAGCGATCAACAGGGGCAAGGATCGGACGCAGGTGCCGAGGACGAGGGAGAAGACGCAGGTGTCGGGGACGAGGGAGAAGACGCAGGTGTCGAGGACCAAGGAACAGGCCAACAAGACGATTCGGATTCGGATTTGGATGAGTAGTGGTAGTAGCATTTTGTATATCCGCTCGTTTGAGCAATTTTGTATCGCCCTTTCACAGGGTAATTTTGTTACAAACACAGTTGTATATGTATATGCATTTCTTCCTCGTCGTTCACAAGAACAATTTTGTATCACCCTGCAAGCAAGGGAAATTTTGTTATAAAAAACTTTCTTTTGTAATTACAAAAAAAAAAAAAGAATTAGTGGGGCTAAACAGGGCCAAAAGGAAGCCCTGTTTAGCCCCACTAACCCTTTTTTTTAACTTCTGTTAATCGTCGCTATATAGCGACGTTTACCAGTGTCGCTATATAGTGACGATTAATAGTGTCGCTATATAGCGACAATGACAAACGTCGCTATATAGCGACGATTAACAGCGTCGCTATATAGCAATGGTTTATAGCGACGCTCCTTTTTCGACGATTTTAACGACTTTTATAGCGACCTTTGCGCCCGTGAAAAAAAAAAAAATTTTAATGTAAAAAGCGTCGGTATTTCCGTCGGAAAATGGCCTATGCCTTGTAGTGTAAAAAGACTAAAACAACAAACACCAAAATAAGACAAGCAAACCCACAACAAAAATTCAAAGGGGCCCATAATCCCAACTAATATAGGAGACCTAAGGCCCTTAACAAGTAAACAAACTCACAAAAGAAATCTTAGGCACTCATCAAAGACACCCTTGAACTCCCACATACAAAACCAAATCCATTTTGATTCAAACCTTCCAGATTGCTTTTGCAACCTTAGAGGGTCTTCCTTCCTTCTTTGATCTCTTCTACTGGCCCACTAGAGAACCAAGCATGAGATACACAAAAATGGTATGCACCTAGCTTAAATAGAAGAATAGAATAACCTATTCAAACTAATACGTGTTTATTCATACTAATAAAAGTATTTGTCAGAATACTTATTCATACGAATACATTTGGATGACGGGTCAATTTATGAAAAAAATGTCATGGGTCAATGTTCTTTTGCCCTATTTATTCGCCTATCGAATCAGTCATCTGATTTTCCTGTATTTTTTGAATCACGAATTCAAATTTTTCTACTTAGGTAGCTAGGAGGGAGGAATACCTACACCAAGGCCACAAAGGGTAGCAAGATCTAGAATAAGCCTCGTTAGAAGTTGATGGTTTTTCATACAGATACCAATTGTGAGGAGCAACATGATAATGGAGCAACAATGTGAGAAGTCAAATGCATAAAATACACAATGCAGAAAATGCACAGAATGGAAGACAGACATAGATACCAATATACGTGGTTCACACAGAATGGAAGAGGAGAAGAGACACCAATTTATGTGGTTCATACAGTGTGGGCTACATCCTTATCTTACAATTTTGACCACACAACTCATGGACCAATTTTCATGTATTTTAGCTTTTGGGACACTGCCCCTAAACCCCCAGTAAGGGGGTCCTAATGGATGTTGCCCACCACCCTTAGAACCAACAATCCTAGGGGGGGTGCTACCCCCCCCTTACCTCCCTGGAATGAGTTTAAACACGCCTACATCCAAAGTAGAGCCAAAAAACCACTTCTAAAAAAAGATCAAGCTCCAGATACAATAGAGTTCAAACCAAATATTTGTTTCCACCTCTCTATGGACAGGTTCATACTCAACATGAAGGTCCACCTTATCAATAGTACAAGAAAAATGAAGAGCCTCCTAAGGAATTAGATCCAGATCCAGAGCTAGTGGTCATAAAGCCCAAGGTGACTACACCAATTGAGGTAAAACTTTAGAGCTACCAGGGAACAAATGAAGAAGATCCGTATAGTCACTGACTAAGTTTCTTTTAAGTATATTTCATTAACGGTACAGTCTAAGGAAGAGTATATGAATTAATTCCCCTACACCTTGGTAAAAATTGCTTAGAGGTGGTATAATTAGTTTCCAATTGGTTATTTTTTGGACTGGAAGCATATGATTGGAGCCTTTTTAAAGTGCTTTAGATAGGAAATCAACAAAGAAGATGTCTGCACTAAATTTAGGGAGCTCAAATAGAAGGAAGGCGAGCCTATACAAGATTTTTTCTTAAGGATGTCGCCCTTGATCAACCAACTTAGCACGCCACCAAATGACAAGTCCTTACTTGGGAAATTTTCTATGACATGGAATTCAGTCCAGCTATTGAGACTACCCTATGCTACCATGAGTTTTTTTTGTAGTAACTCCAAGCTACATACAAAACAGCCAAGTTATTGATACCCCAGGGGTAGATGACTAGTACCAAGTCATCTCAATGAAGATTCATAATCAAAGTGTCTCTAGTGTCATTATAGATGGAGGATCTGGAATTAACATAATTTTGGAGGTTGTTGCCAGCAGCTAGCTCAAGTTTAAGCACTTAAAACCATCACCATTAATAATTCGGATGGTAGATCAACAACTAGTTGAGCCAAAAGATATGCTATAAGATGTAGCTATGACAATTGGTGGAATTCATTACACAGTAAGCCTATTAGGAAGAAAAAATGTACCCAATCTTGTTGGGTTGCACAATTGGGGTTTTGATTTGATGACTATCCAAATGGGTGACGCTAAGATTCAAATTTTACACTAATTCAAATCCTATCCAAGAAACTTCATTGAGGATGTAGTTGGTGAAATAGAACTTGCCAAGTAGCTATTCATTGTTACTTGACTTGGTTTAGAGCATTAATCCTAGAACCAACACAAGAGCCCAGATCTAGGAAGGAAAATCCTTGGATAGTGATTGTAAGTGCAAAGCTACTCAGTGATAAGGTCCAAGCAGTTAAGGATTTATTTCTACAATATATGGATGTGTTTGCATGGAGTTATATAGACCTACATGGAGTGCTCTGTTAGTACTTGATACCCCTAGGTCAAGATGCCAATCCCATTCGACAACAACGGTACCGAATGAATTCAAACTATTCCAAATAGGTCAAAGTTAAACTGGAGAAGTTGATTTAGATAGGGTTTATTTATGCCATTGATTGGAGTAATTGGCATATCTCCAATAATTGTGTTACCAAAGAAAAATGGCAAGCTCTAAGTTTGTGTTGATTATCAAATTATTGATGCGCAAACGGTGACTGATCCATTTCCAATTCCATTTACAGACAAAATCTTGGACCAAGTTGCACGACATGAGATGTACTCATTCATGGGATCCTCTAATCCACATGAGATGTACTCATTCTCTCTGAAAAATCTTGGACCAAGTTGCACGACATGAGATGTACTCATTCTCTCTGAAAAATCATGGGATCCTCTAATCCACATCTCTCCTTGTGGTGGATATCCTTGATTACACTAGACACATTTGTTTTTATGGATCCACAAAAACATGGATGTAATCTTTAAAGCCATATGGCATGGCTAGAGCTGTATATTGATATTTAAACTTCAGAACACAAGGGTGAGTAGTAAGAGGATTCTATAGTTTATTGATGAGCATTTTCTATGTCTATCTCTCTCTTTGATCTTGATGCAATCATTGGTAAACTTCAAAGGTTAGCTTGGTTTTTATTAGAACCAAATTCATTCAATAGGATTAAAGAAGGGAAAGGAGTGTCATGTGTAGTTTGTTGTAACTCTCACTTATATGTCACAAGGTCTCTCTCTCTCTATCTTGAACTCACAAACTTGTAAGGCAATATTGCAAAAATCTCTCTAAAACTAATCTAGAAGGTGTGCCTACAACAAATCTACTAGGAGACTAGACCTAAGCTCTAATACCATGAGAAAACATGCGTGCCTCAGGATCGATGGAGCGTTCTAAGGTGGATGGAACCTATGTGGAGACATGATGAAGAGAGTGCTCATGACATGTACCTCAAGTCAATTAGGTTCCAAGATAGATTAGCTTGGACTCATAAACAGAATCTTGAGTGAATGTGCATTTCTTCTACTCAACAATACATGATAGGCCTCTTATATAGAGAGAGTGCCCTTTGAGACTGAAGAATGAGAAGTTCAGGCTCAATGAACTCAAATATTTTGATTGCAAAACTAACATGAGACTAAAGATTGAGAAGGTCGGGCTCAATGGACTCTCTCCCTATTTAAGTGCAGTGCAGACACAAGTAAGAGCCCATTATGAAATCTAGCCCCAAAACTCCATACACCAATCCAAACTCTATACCCCGATCCACCTGCTGCCGATCCACCTACAACGAATATATGGCATACCCAAATAACTTTGGAATGAGTTTTTTCTATTTGAAAACGATGTTGGATGGCATCCTCGCAGAAATAGACTCGGAGAAGGAGGAGGAAAATAGCTATAAGGAGGACATGCTTTGGTGGTGGGTGTATTACATTGGAGTCGGTAGAGATGGTGAATATTAATCTCCCTAGCTATTTTTTTTCCTGCTCCTTTAAGGTACTTGTCAAGCTCATGATGTAGGTTTGCTTTGCCAGGACATGATAGAGGCACGAAGATGTATAGAGCACAAAGACCAGGATGAAGAGGACCCCCAGCGAAAGGACTCGGAGTTACTATGGGTGTAGAAGTCGAAAGAGTCAAGTAACCAGTGTGTAATCCAAGTGTGTGAAGAGGTCTACCATTGTGCATCAGACTGGCCTAAAGAGCTAGGAGATGCTTGCTATAGAGAGGCTGATAAGACAACCATATCCACTTCTGACTTTGCCAATGTCAATGCTATTATCTTCAAGTCACAGTCTTTGCCAATCCCACCACACCTCTTTTCGCTGGCCATCCTTCCTCTACGAGTCCTCTACTATCATCGTTGAACATGTCCCTCTAGTTTTAGAGCCTTTTTGTTTTGTCCCAAGCTTTAGTATTGATACTATTATTATTCTTATTGACAATGGGGCATATCAAATGGTAACTACTAGTATAGGTATTGCTACCACTACAAATTTCATCGACCCCATTATTAGAACTAAAATCTCTAATCCCACCCATGTTTCTCTTGTAAAACTGGTTCGATCTCCCTTGGCCAAGCATCCGTGTCCACCTCTAACATCCACCCATGTCTTTTGGCGAGGAGCCCATAAGCACCCAGCTTCCTTAACCTGAAGATCAACCCACAGATGGGTTGATGAATTGTGGCCACAAAACTTGTCTTTCCTCTGTTAGGTAATCCTGAGTGCTAGGGCATCAACTTGACTTATTTTTTATGCACGACTCCCTTCCCTTAGTGGACCATTATGTTAAGACTCAGCCCCAAATTTTGCATGAAGCCAGTGGTGCCTTGGGCACTCTTTATCAATCTAGCTAGGTATTGGGTACCTCCCCAATATGTGTGCATTGCATAAAGGGAGTATGCCACCCGCTCAACCGGCTGCCTTGACCCGCCTACAGATGGAACATGATGAGTTGAGGGTGCTATTTTAGGATTTGACTGAGAGCCATGAATAGTAGAAGGTAGAGTAGGCTGGCATTGTAGTTAAAATATCTACTCATCGAGGCTAGGCAAAGAATTGAGCAGCTTAGGGAGTGAGACCACGGGCCACCCAAGCACTGACAGGCACTTCTACCAAGATTACATGGCTCTAAACTACGATCGTGGAGCTTTGACAACTGAACTAGGACTATGAAGACTGGATTCACACATGAGAGGATATTCTGGGTGCCACGTGATGAGCATCCCAACAACAAGAGGCCAAGAGGAGACTCCAACAATGAGGATGACTATGTAGGTTAGGGAGGATTAACCTCGAGTACCCCTTCTATAGTGCCCAATCAGGCTAGGACTACTCGTACCTCCAGATCAAATACTGGGGGCACCCCAACTCCAAGAACCACCTGGGCATATTGCACTCAAAAAGCATGGATTACTCGTGCCATATTGATGCTGGATGAGCCAGAGAACACCAAGCAGGTGCTCAACTGGGAAGGGTCCCAACCTGGTTCTTGGTGATGTCTGAACTGCTAGCCTGAGTCATCCCCTTAGAATATCTACTAGTGGACCTCTCTTTCTATTATTGGGTTGAAGACCAGTTTAAAAAGAAGGTGAAGATCAAGAAAGCTAATTAGTATGCAACATATAATACCGAGCATCGATCTATCATGCACTATAACCAAGAGTTTCCCCACTCGATGCCTCAACTTTGATTGAGTATTTGGGTCCCTACTCCGACTAGTTCAAAATTGTTGCGGAGGAGTTCAAGGTATGCTTCCAGAATGCACAAGCTTTCTATTAATCTACCCATTGCACAATGCTTCTAGCTTATCTCGAGGTGTTGTTAGTGGAATATAGGCCAGTTTGGATGGAGGTAAATGCGGTTTTGGTGTAGGAACAACAGAAACTACCATTTCCATCCATAAAGTGTTTTTTGCCATGCTCAAGGGTGGGATGTGGAAGGCTCGAGTAATCTGAACTTGCTTCCACGACGAGACAATGTGTGGTGCGGGATGTGCATAGGAAACCATCCGAAAAATGAGTGACCTTGCCTAAGAGCAAGGCCGTCACCATACTATGCTCACTGTGCTAAGTGGGAAAATAATGAAACTTCACAATGCTGTTACCCTAAGCCAATGCCCCCACCCATGTACTAACGAGGGCAACCACTGTCCTTAATGGCACCACCTAATCTTTATAATCAAGGCCAGTTAACCTTACAAGGAGCTCCCCAGTACCAATGTGAGCTCAAAATTTTCCATTGTTGCCACCAATTCTAGGACCACAACCCCCACCTCCCCAAATCACTCCCATAAACCAAGTAATCATTGAGGAGCCACCAAGCGAGTAGGAGGACCTTGACTACATCTTACCAGCACTTGAGTCATCTCCCTACGAGAGTCCTATATATTAAACCAGTCAGATTAGTCATTATGTGATGCAAGACGACCAATACATTCCATTGTATCAAACAACTACTACAATGCAGCGAGCTAGGGACACGAATGCCATAAATCATAGGCCAGCCATGCAATGTTATACTTACAGGGGTCTGCACCACGCTAGTGAGTGTCCATACAAAACCATTGCTAACTAGGCTAAAGCCTATTATAAATGTCAAGGGCCTCACTTGCTTAGGGACTACCCATACAAGGATGATCAACCCATACAGGGGCCGACGGCCACCAATTTGAATACTCCATGGTGCTCAGGTTGTGGGGTGGATCATCTCTAGAAAGATCACCCTATGAGAAGGACTCCTAGGCTGGATGCTGACCAAAAAGCCAGTATTAACTTATTAAGTATTGAAAGGGGCAAAGTATCCTCAGTATCATTGCACGTGATTATGAGGGCCCAGGCCAAAGCCATGAGTAGGGAGCTCTCTAAGCAAGCCAATAGGTAAAGGATGGCCATCTCCTAGTCTAAGGGCAGGTTTGGAATTAAAGTGGGGGAAGGTTCAGACCATGGATGTTTTTATCAAAGCTATGCTTCTATATTAATATAAAATCTTGGTGAAAGTTTATCGAGCTTGTTTTTTTAGTTTCTTCATATTGGTAGAATGCCTTATGATTATATATATTTTCTTTTGAATTTTGAAGTGAAAAATATAAAATTTTGTGAAAGTTTGAATTTTTTTGCATAAAAGTTTCAAATCTTGGCAAATATTTCAAATGTTTGCTTTTATTAGGGCATACAAACTTTCGATACCAACATTAAAGTTTAGCTTCTCAACGAAACTAATTTGAAAAAATCATCCATGGTTCAGAATGAGTTATTATTCAAAAAGGCAGAGAGCGCAATAATATCCACCTTGGCATCAACAAGACCTGGCCGACCAAATAGGAAACCCACCGAACCATGGTTCGAGGTAAGTGGTAAGACCAGCGAGACAACTGTAAAGACGAGATCCAAGCCTAATGGGCCAAAATGAATACCCCAACCCGACCACCGAGAAGTAATGCCTGGTTGAGACACAATGGTTAGTCTAGGATTTCCAAGAAAGATTTGAGCAACGACTTAAGACTCTTAAGAATATGGACGCCATTCACCCCAATCATCAAGTGCCAAAGGGAGCAACAAGGCCCCCTCCCACCCCGGATAAGGTGGATGAGAGCGTTGCGAATGGCACGGTTAAGGAAGTCTCTACTGCAACACAAGATGTTCGAAGAGGACCCAACTTGGCCTCAAGCTATAGAGGATGAACCAACATCTTTTTATGGGTTTGATAAGGATTGAATCGAGGATAACTCTTTTCTTTTCTTTTTTTTGGAGGGGGGGGGGATACCAACCTTCTTTGTTGGGAAGTGCTCAAAATTCTAAGCTCTTTGATTGTATGCCCACATCTTGGCCTAAAATAATTAATTAAAACAAATATCCTAACAAGAGTATATGTTAATAAGATTATGGCTAAACAATGCGAGAATATAAGCAAGCATGGCTAAGTTTGAAAGCATTTTTAACTCTCCTTAAATGCTAGTAGTTATCAATCAAGGTTTGCTTTGGGTTTTTTCCCTTTACATGAGCTACATTCACTTCTTAAATGCCAATCTCCCTAGTAACAATGCCAAAGTAGTCACTTTGGTCGCTATTGATATTAAATTTTTATCATCGTTCTTTCCCATCGTGCACTTTCTTGCATGTACAACCTCACATGGCTACTAACTACACCTGTTGAACAATGTGTATCTATGCACATGGGAAAAGGAATGTCCACCAACACATTTTCTCATTCATGTTTCCAAGGGAATGACTGAATGTGTAGGACGACCCGTGTAAACATGGCAATTGCATGGTAGTGACAAAAAATTGACACAATTGATAGAGGATGTACAATTGACACAAGATGGCAAGTTATCATTTTATTAAGTGGATGTAGTCACAACCCATATAATAATTTATAGATATACTCCTCGTTTGCATACTAGCATGGTGATCGTGTCGTACTCACAGTGCATGTACACGAATATAAAACTATTTTAGAGTCTATCAAAGTGTGAGCATCTCCAAGAGGATGTAAGAAAAGACTAAAGAGTCAAAACTATTTTAGAGTCTATCAAAGTGTGAGCCAAGAGGATGTAAGAAAAGACTAAAGAGTCAGCTCACAATAAGTAATGTGTGTTTTTGTACTTGTAGTTTCCAAACTCCAAAAATGCCTCATGTTAATTCAAGAATTGTCCAAGGCTAGGTTACATCGAGTTAGGCTAGTCTACGTCAAGTTAAGCCAAGTTAGCAAATCTTGTATTGGAATTTGGGCTTGTGAATTTTCTACGCAAAAAATAAAAAATCTCAATCTTTGAATCATCGAGTTAGGTTAGGTTAGGCTAGTCTACGTCAGGTTAAGCCAAGTTAGCAAATCTTGTATTGGAATTTGGGCTTGTGAATTTTCTACGCAAAAAATAAAAAATCTCAATCTTTGAATCATGGCCATGGCAATAGTGAAGTTGTAAATTTCTAAACAATATAGACTCATTACACTATCAAAACTGAGCCCTCGTAAACATTTTCAAAATGAAACTATATCATAAATTTTCAATCTAAACATTTTCAAAATATAGATGTACATATTAATGTATTTTCATGTGTTTTTGTAACTTGTAAACTTAAAATAAATGTAATTAAGGTGTGTTACCACCATGTAGTATAGCCTTCTTACAAAATATTAACATTTATGTAACATACCATGTAAGGATAATATGAGCATAAATGAAGTAATAAGGAATTTGTTGAAGGGATGTTGGTACTATGATTATTTTTTCACTCACATTTTGCTATTAACAAATGCTTTAATGAATGTCTAAAGTGCTATTCCTATGTAACAAAGAATCGCACAGCATGCTAGCAATTCCCAATGAAGATCTATGCTACCTAGAAAAGAGATACAAACTCTTTATCTACTAGTACCTCTTTCAAACAATTCAATCGCCGACAAAGCACTGCATAATGTGTAAGCACTTTTTGAAAGTTTTCTAGATACCCAAATTTATTATAAGCTTTAATGCCATACCCAAATTTATTATAAGCTTTAATGCCAGGTGTATGTGTGCATGTGGGGCAGGTAAGGGGGAAAGGACGTCTAAGAAATTGACCTTCAAAATAACATCAATGTTGTGCATCCACCACAAAACCATCGTGGATAAGTACTGATAAAGATTTGTAATTTCAATACGGATCATAGCCATAGTCCACCCAAATCTTTCTATTGAAAAAGAAGAGACAGTTCTGTGCTTTATTTACAACAGAAGGGGTTTTTTCATCTCCCTACTCAAAGCTGTTTAAGTAGCTATGGAGGCAATTTTCAATCTTTCCATTGAAAAAGAATCAACACTTCTGTGCTTTATTTTCAACAGAAGGGTATTTTCCATCTCCCTACTCAAGGCTGTTTGAGTAGCTAGAGAGGCAATTGCCACAGATGAGAACAATCAGCTATTGCAGACTGGGAGCTTTAACCTAAGAGACAAGCAGGTGAAGGTATCAAACTTGGAGAGTGGAATTAAGAAAGACCAAAGCCACCCAAAGTAAAGCAGCAAAAGAGGAGGGGAATGAGATAAACCTACGAAATTAGACCCAAGCTGAAGGGTCGTGTCATGCGCATCTTCACAGCTTACTGCCATTACAGTGCTTCCTTGCATCGAATGTATGTCTGAAATCTTAAAGCTCATCCAGAAAATTCATCTTTAGAAAACAAAAACGCTTCTCAAGCTCGAAAGTCAAATGCCACCCACAGTAGATTAATGCCGTACCTTAGCTCTCAGCATCTCATTTGCTTGAAACAGCAGATGTTCCTGAAGAAATCACCACCAACGGGTTCAAACAAGTGACAAAGAAATCAAAAGATGCCGTGTAGATTGTCGTTTGCAATCGAGTGGAATCACCCATCCTTTTAAGAATCACCCACCCTTTTAAGAAACTCGTGTAGTCTAGCCAGCAGTTTGACATGAATGATAGAGATGCTGTAAGATTTTCTAAAGTTTGGATGCTTCGTACAAATTTGCGAACTGGAGCTCTACCTTCCTTGCCCGAACTCGGTCTAGTCCTGTGCTCAATTGGATTTCCAGCTTCTCTAAGTCCTCCACTAGCAATCCTCCGAGACTTTCGCCCTTCAAGTGTCTGCAGCATTGCTAATTTAAGTAATACAACATGAAGGTAATACATATTGAACAAGAATGAAAAAACCTCAGCACCTACCTTTCTCTGCTTTGCATGAAAGCCAGCTGCTCCTTCATTCTGGCAGCCTCACGTCTCCAGTACTGCAAAACCAAGAGTAGTTAAAGAGACTTACCAGGGCCTGGATTTAACTTCATTTGAAAGAGACATTGATGTTAAGACATGCAATAGTAATTACAATGCATGTTAAAGATATGGGTGACAGATTGTTAATTCAAGGACATAAGAACATCAATAATATTTTCCTTCAAACAATGGAATACGGCATAGGTCGTCCTCTCTTTAATTTGATCATAGTTCAGACAGGGTGTTGTTTTTATTTCATAATTGCGGCTAATCTTACAAGGTGTTCTCAATGTCATACTTCAAAGCTACCCGTTGCAAAAAAACGTGCTAACACATTTTGACGTGTTTCCGAGAGCTTTAGATCTCTTATCAATGAGATGGTTCGACCCAGATCAGCGTCCAGTTGAGAATGCATATTTTTGACACCTTCGTGTGTTTTTAAAGAAATCATTTGGTACTATTGGAGGCATCCTTTGGTACTATCAAAGATTCCTTGAAAAGTGTACGCTTTCTTGAGGTCCTAGTATTGAACTGGCTACGAATCACCAGGAATAATGAGGAGGAAGAATTGAGTCTTGATAAGAAAAAAGGAATAAGAGTAACTCGAAAAACCTCCCTTTTCGATTTGACGAATTGGATCATAGGACAGAAGTTGGAATAGAGTTAACAGTGGCGATTGAATTTCGTGTTGTGGAAATTCAAGTTTAGATACTATCGAATGAACACAACTAAAAGTGCTAAAACTGAGGATAAGCCAGGTTCCATTCCACCCTGTACCCCTCTGGTGATTTATATGGCGGCTTCAACAAATGCCACCACTTCTTATTCTTCCATTCTTGCTTCAAGGAAGTATGGCTTCGGAATAATGTCTCCAGTTTATCCATGGAAGCATGTATATGCATGCGCATGTGCATCCATCGTGTGTGTATGTGTGTGTGTGTGTGTGAGAGAGAGAGAGAGAGAGAGAGAGAGAATTTTAAAACTAGCCTCACAGCAAGAAACACATGGGACAATAGTATAGACCCTCACATGATACAAAGATACATTGTATTCCGTAATCATAATTTATAGTCATAAATGCATTATTGAATGAAACCAAAAAGAACTTACATAATGTTATTCTACCACAACATCCTAGAAACTTCATTGCAAGCAAAGGTAGTTGTCTATGTGCATACATGCATGCATTCAAAATCCTTCTGTGTGTGTGCACGTGTGTGTGTTTTGAAGAGAGAGAGTAAAACTCACAACGATCCTAGGACATGAAGCTCTATCAAATCAGCTTCAGCATTACATCTAGAAGATCTTTGCTTCTAGTAAATATTTACAAGAAAATTGCTTTTAAGATTTAAAGATCTTATATGAATATCGACAACACTAGTGCAGTATACAAAGGACCTATGATTTGCTCGAGTAAAACTTCCTTTTTCCATGAAAGAGACTTCTATTAAGTATGAAAAAAACCCGCGAGAGCAAGCTCAATACGGAAATAGATCATGCTGGACATGAGAAAAAACACTCTAGAAGAGTAAGCAAAACTCAAAAAGAGCTGAAGAGAAACCAAGATTGAGGTAGGCTGTGAGAAAAAAACACAACAACACAAAGCAACTATAGACGCGCTTGGTAGACGCGCAAAATAGCGGGCGCGTCTATAGGCGTTGCTCTAGTAGAGAAATTACGGACGCGTCTATAGGCGCGGCTAAACGCTCGTCTATTTACGTGTGAATCACCGCGTTTATTTGCGCGTTAGACTTGAGAAAATACGGGCCCGTCTAACATCCCGTTTATTAGCGCGTCTATTTGCGCGTGTATTTGCGCGTTTATTTGCGTGTTTACACTGAGAATCAGACGCGCATTTAGACGCGTAAATAGACGCGCTCCAGAGAATACAGAAAGTGAGATTTTGGTGTACATCATTGCTTTCCAAACATTGCCCATGATTACCAAAGCACATAATTTTTTGCAAGCCCACATATACAAGAATTAAGGGAAATGAGGAGAATGAGACAACATGTAAAATAGTTTTACCAATATCAATTGTGGGGCTACGGTTCAATCTCATCCCCAATGAGATCAACCCTTGCCAAACTATCTACTTCAAAATCCAAACAAGTGTTTAGATCTACAAATACATTTAACCCACTACTACTTGTGCCACTCATGTGCTCATCGAAATCAAGATCTCCAATGGTAGGCTCGTCCTCACGGGTAATGCCGGCCTCAATATCTATATCTCCTATCTCATGATCATCCTCCTCTCTTGTATCACGATCATCATCACGTCCATGGCCATGATCATCCTCCATACGCTCCATATTAGTAAATGTACTATACATCACTTTGAAACGTGGCATAATAGGTATGACATGCCACCACCTATTATTATCCACCATTGGTTGATAGACAACCTAATTCAAACACAAATACAATCATGTTACTTTTCTTGCATCAAATATTTAAAAGCGAGTATTTTTATGTGTGTGCACAGTACCTATTCACATTGTTGCGGTAGTATTAGTGTGTCCTTCCTACTTTGCCAAAACTTTGTCGAGTCAATAGTTACAAAGCCACTTGCATGGCGTTTGATTGTTGCATTAGGGCCTCTTTCCACCACGTCCTTAAACCACTTTACATCCAAAACATACACAAAGAAGCGTCGAAAGTCAAGCATAATGATATCTTGGATTATGCCACAATAATCATCCATGGCTCCATTGGCTCCCTCAAAGCTAGCAATGACGCCGCAATCTTGTGTGTTTCTCTTATCATCAATCCGTTGTGTTCGAAAATGCTTGCCCTCACACCATATAGCATTGAACATAGTGCACTACACCAAGAAAAAATCAATTAAATAAGCAATCTAAATTATAAAAACCTCCTAACTTATGCATAACATTCTATATACCGATCTTGCTCATGCATCCCCTCTAGCATACTCCCATTCTTCCATTGTGATATGCATCCCCTCGTCTTTCTGATCTGCTTTCTCCATTTCATCAAGTAGCCAATCCACATGAATATCCTTTGGAAGTGCTCTTAGACGCTGAGGGTATGGCACACGAGATCCGTGGTGTGTACGAAAGAGGGCCCTTTCTTCTTGTCTTCTTGCCTTTGCATCCTCGTATCTTGTCACCCATCTTTTCATCACATCACTATTAAGCATGCAAAAGAGGTTGATACTATTACGCAACTCCGTGTCTATTACTTTGTTGCGTCCTTTTCCTTGAGGCACAATAGAGGTCATCCTTAGGTCTTCATCATCTCTCCATAGTCGTAGGAGAGAGCTATCCACATCAACAAGAAACTCAGAAATATATACAAGTGACTCTTGTACCAACCAACCCTCGGCCATGCTACCTTCGGGTCTTGCATTTTGTCTCACGAAGCCCTTCAACGTCTTCATGAAGCGCTCGAGGAAGAACAACCATCGTGCATGTATAGTACTGCATATAACAATCTCATCCACCAAACGTACTATGAGATGTAGTTGACTTGTGAGAATAGAACGTGGAAATGTCTCCTCCACTAAACAAACCGCCTCCACTGATATAACTCGAGCATTCTCAAGCGTGGTGGGATTTATTTCCTTTGAGCTCACATACCTCACAAGCTCGCCCATCTTGTAAATACAATCTTTCACGTCCTTTGATGTACTATGTGAAATGCTAGTAGGTAGTATGAACTGAACCCGCGAGGAGGTGGTTAATTAGTTGCTTATAGCTATTCACTCACAAATTTGAAAGGAAAAAGATATTATGCATATAAAATACTTACTTGGAGCATCTTATGCCAATCATGAGATTTCAAGCCATATAATTGCTCTACACCTCTTTTCTTGCTCTTTGTAAAGGCTCCCTTCAAACACCTCATGCATCCAGTGGGAGTACAAATTGTAGTAATAGCGCGCTTCACCGTCGCCATCTCTAGCTTTGATAACATCCACGGTGCACGAGGTAAAAAAACATGCCCATTTGGTCTCTCTTGAGGCCAAGCTTCACGCATCCTCCCTGTGGTACGTAGATCCTCCCTTATGTCTGCCGAATCTCGTGTCCCATTCAAATGCTCCCAAATGGTAGATGCCACATTCTTGAAGATATGCATGGGATCGAGCAGGTGATTGATCTTGAGGTGGGACCAATATGGTAAATGATAAAAGATAGAGTATCCAAACAAAATAAAGTGTTAGCATGCAATCTTCACTTTCAACCAATATAGCCAATCTTTACTTCCAGCTAATAGTTACAAATCCTTACCGGCTCATGCCAAGTGGTGGAGGAGTCGTGGAACCGTCCCAAATTCTCATCCAATCTCCCGCAGTGAGTGATTGTGGGAGGAATTCATTCCAAGGGGCAACATATCTAGGATGATCAGGTGGGAGAAATCGATGGTGATTCTCATAGATGACCTTATTCAATGCGTCTGCCTGTGAGGCAACTAGCGAAGGACCACAAACAAGACATGCATGGTAACCCGATGTAGTGAGACCTGAAACAATAGATGCAATTAAGAGTGGAAGGTGGGTTTAGGGTGCCACGTCCTTGCCTATTCATAATTAAAAAATGCAATGCTTACCTGAATACTCGCCATAGCCTGGGAAGTCATGCATCGTCCACATCAAGACTGCTTTGCAGTTGAAGTCTCGTGACGAGGGAGGCCTGCTCACATCATGCACCTCGATACCTCTCCAAAGTATCTCTAGCTCATCAATCAAAGGCTCCAAATAAACATCAGGGTTTTTGACTTTATGTTTCCCTGGAATTAGAAGGGATAGCATGACATGTCCTTTCTTAATAGCCATAGAGGGTGGAAGATTGTAATTCACCAATACCACTGGCCATACACTGTAAGACGTGCTTTTGAGACTAAATGGGTTCACACCGTCCATACCCAATCCAAGTCTCAAGCTCCTAGGTTCTTCCTTGAAGCTTGGCCATGTGTCTTCAATATGCTTCCACGCAGGAGAGTCCGCGGGAGTTCTCCACTTGCCATCGGTTGATCGATGGGAGGAATGCCATGACATGAGCTCTGCAATAGATTTGCACTTGAACATATGTTGGATGCGAGGGATTATGGAAAAATGTCGCAATACCTTACGAGGCACGTCCAAGGTTTTGAGATCTGCTCTATATCTTGCCTCTCCACAAGTAGGACACTCTCTTGCATCCTTATGTAGTCCACGAAACAAAACGCAATCGTTGACACATGCATGGATGTGCTTGTAATCTAATCCTCCCAGAGAGGTCACATGTTGCCTTGCCATATCTCTTGAGGTCGGTAATTTATTCTCCCTTGGAAGTATTTTACACAATAGCCTGCACGTGAAGACCATAAATGAGGAAAAGCATTCGAGTAATTGACCCACTAGCATAATTCACCATGTTTGCAAAATCGACTTTAAAGCTTACTTGAGTAATGCATTCAAACTTGCATTGCTCCATCCATAGATGGTTTGCAAGTTTAGTAACTCAAGGGAGGCACGTAGAACAGAGAATGTGCACCCCTCAAACAGTGGAGTCGATGCTGCGGTAAAAAGATCATCCTGCTCCATGCTATTATCCCTCCCTTGATGGACATATAAATCCCACACCATATCATCAAACACCTCCTCCTCCACGGCTTCATGAGGTAATGGTGGAGGGCTACTATCACCATCACTCCATGCATCCGTAACGATCCCTTCTGAAGATCCCACCTCATATCGCCAACACTTCGCCTTCTCACGACGGGCATAGGGTAACATGTGCGGGTGTGGCACTACATCCTGTATCAAATTAAAATGGGATCATTATAACTCAAACATATGAACACCCATAGGTATCTCAATCAATCTTAACTTACAAACCCTTACCCTGTTTACGGTCACATCCCATTCTCCATACTTTGAGATATGATTGAGCGTAATCCTGCGTGCACGATACATGTTTCCTCGACATCGATCACACAGAGATTTGATTTTTTGCTCCAACCACATTTCGCGATGGTGGATACGGAGGGATTCATCCTCACTGGAGCTGCTTGTTGAAGATGGAGACATTCTACAAACAAACAACCCACTAAATTTGCTCTTCTTCAAATGCTTAACTTAAAAACTCTGTGTTGCGTCTATCGCCACGTATATCATCGCGGCTAATGTCGCGTCTAATTGCACGTTTAAACGCACGTCTACTCTGTGTATTTAAACGCGCCTGTAGACGCGCTAATAGACGCGACTATAGACGCATCTACTCTGTGTATTCAGACGCGACTATAGACGCGCTAATAGACGCGACTTTTAAACCTGCTTTTCGACGCACCGCTCGCTTTGCTTTTCTTTTGACTACTTAAACTTTGCGAGCGGCTTTCTTCCTTCTTTATTAGCAGTTCTATAGATTCGAAGCTTAAGAGAGAGCCTCCCATACACAGTTCCAAGCTTTCACTCAAGACAAAGGGACCGTACCTACACTTGCTTCCAAGCCTAAAGAAGAGGAGGAGTACGAACAAGGAGAAGAAACAAGTTTGGAAAAGAAAGATCCTTCCATACCTTTTTCCAAGTAAGTCCTTTTGAAGTTGTTCTTGCTTGCTCTTTCTAGTTTTGTACTTTCTCGCATCCACGAAACGCAGCATCTAGATATGAGCGACACGTTCTTTTGTCGGACGAAACGTCCTTTTCGTCTTTTTAGTATTCTCGATTGTCGGAGCGCGTGTATAGAGGCATCTGAGGACGCATCTAAACGCACGTCTATAGGCGTGTCTATATGCGCGTCTGGCTTGTTACAGATACACACAGACGCGTATGTAGACGCTCACACAGACGCTCTATTAAAAGGAGTTTTAAACGAATTGTTAGACGCGCTTTTAGACGCACTGTTAGACGGATGTTTGGATGGACTGTTAGACGCGCTGGTAGATGCGCTTGTTAACGCACTGTTAGACGGATTGATGAACGGATTGTTAGACGCGCTTTTACTTGAATTGTTAAACGCTCTGTTAGATGCATTTATAGACGTGAAGATTAGACGGGTCTATAGACGTGCTCTGACAGAGTCTCTTTTTTTTTTTTTTCCTTTTTTTTCCCCTTTTTTCTCAGCTCCCAAAGTAATCCTGCGGAGTTATACGGGTACATGACGGGTACCCTTAACACTCCCCAGGAGTCGGCACTACAGACTCCGAGCCACCCCACACCGCCTGAGATCACCCCAGCGGAGTCCGCACAGCCGTCTTATGCCCCTTCCCCCGTACCGTCTTATGCCCCTTCCCCCATGCCGTCTTATGTCTCTTCTGCCATCCCGTCTTATGCCCCTTCCCCCATGCCGTCAGGAGGTCCTTCTGCCTCGGCGAGCCATCGACGTACTCCCCAACCGTCGAGACTCGGTTCTCCAGCTACGAGTGGTCAGCGTAGTCCCGTGCAGTCCCCAGCGTACGAGCTCGTCACGACAGGGTGGCAGGCATAATAGCAGGAAGAGCGATGGCGGATGCATGGCACAGTGCTTTGGGCCATGTGGCGGTGAGGAGGATGATGATTCAGATGATTTAGACGTCTCTAGGTGATGGTACGATTTATTATGACATCACTCAGACAGGAGGCATCTTGATGGATGTGCGGGGGAAGGACATCATGGCCTTCATGTGCTCTGTAATTGCTAACAATTACAGAGATTGCTTTATCTACTCTAAAGACCACCCAAAGAGGTTGGCTGATGAGACCCTCGCTACTGTTCGCTCTAGGTATCCTAACCCCCCCAATCGCCAGTTCACATATAAATAGGAAAAGTCAAAGATTGTTACGATACTTAGCAATAAAAGATCTTTCCTTAAGAGGCAGGCACTAGCAGAGCTTGCCAGACTTGAGGCAGGTCAACCTCCAAGGGGCCCGCCCCACACCGCTCAGAAGCGTGAGTGGAAGAAGGCAATGAAGTCAGCGAGGGAGGAGCCCAGTCTGCAGCACGTGGAGGCACGGAGGATCCAGATGGAGGAATATTGGAGCGCGCATTTTGGAGCAGGGGGTGTTGAATCATGGGAGGCCCAATTTGTAAGTATCGATCTCAAATTATATTGCTTATGTAGTTTATTAGGAGGTTGGTTGTTTCTTTGTACTAATCCCTCCACAAAGTGTATCGCGGTCATGCAGCTTGAGATCGTGGGCAGATACCCTACTCCAGTGGAGACAGCCTACCACCGCCACCATCGCAGAGGAGATACATGGAGGCACTTCTATGATGACGGGTTGATTACTGAGGAGCAGTATACCCGAGCTACTGGACAGGCCCCCAGGTATTTGAAAGTAATTAAATAATGCCAAAATTATAAGTAAAGATTTGATTTTTCATACATTGATATATGTTGTCCCTTATTTACAAGCCCCTGCACAAGACGACGAGGAAGACGAGGAAGGAGGTGCAGAAGGGAGCGCAGAAGGGAGCGTGGAAGGCAGCGAGGATTAGTCGTAGAAGCAGTGCTTACTATTCTTTTTTGTACTTAAAGCCATTGGCTTGGCTTCGTGCCTCTTGTATATAGACTCCTCTTATTTTTTGTACTTGAAGCCACATGACATGGCTTAGCTTCCTTATTTTTTATACTTGGAGCCACATGACATGGCTTAGCTTCGTGCTATATGTATATACAAGCACTTTTTGAGCTTTCAATTTTATTACGTTTTGGAGTTGTAATATTTTATTTGGAATTGTAATTAAAATGCGGTTAGCTGTAAGAATTGAATTACAGAATGTGGATATGGGATTCTTGTAACTATATAGCACACACAACATACACAGTATTCTGTAAAATTTATAATAAAAAAAAGGGCGCGTCTATCAGTGCGTTTAAAAATGCGTTTATATTCGCCTCTGTCTGTTCGACTTGCGTCTATACGTGCGTCTATGAATACGTTTATAAGCGCGTCTATTTACGCGTGTATGTGCGCGTCTATACGCGCATAAGTCTGATATATAGACGCGCAATTAGATGCGGGTCTCCTGACGCACAAATAGACGCGCCCGTAAGTTTTTATTTAGTTCATGAAACGCGTCTGTGTGCGCGTCTATGGGTGCTTTGTCTTGTTGTGAAAGGGTGCCCCTCCATTCCATAAGGGATATAACCCTCCTAGAAGAGGCTGCCCTGGAGGACCTTTGCATACTCGCCCAACTGGCCATTAGAGTGTGAATGGTATCAGCCCAAATACTGGCCAAGGTATGAGAAGGGTGGACCTGAGATCCATGAATGGCCTCTATGCATCTAGCCCTCCAGATCTGCCAAGCAGCCAGCCAGTATCTTCCACATCAGCATGCACTAGTCTATATCGGGAGATAGGCACGTCCTCCAAAGAGCAAGGCTTAACTAGGTGTCGTCGAATAGAAATGGCCTAGGAGGCATCCTGCCACTTTTTATTGTTCATAAAAGTGAAATTGAGTTTCAATCCATAACGATTTAAAAAAAATTTCAGCACATAAGCTATTATGGTCAATAATCAAAACCCTTGATACCCATATCAATGCCTTAGAATAATAGGACATAAAATTATCCTAGGTTATTTTTCTGTTCTTCTACAAAACTAGTGTTAAACTCTATGGTCTGCCTTCTCACATAGTCAATGCTCGAGACTCAAAGTTTATTAGACACTTTTAACAAGCAATTTTCAAGAAATCAAAAATTACGTTAGCGGATGCGTCAATTTTACGAGCAAAAACCTATGAGCAGGTTTATACGAGCGTATTTTTTAAGAGATTTTAAAAATAGTATTTCTTTAGGAAACATGGTTTTTACACTTTTATTTTCATTAGAACTAGATCCCTTTATAATAAAATTATACAGACTAGTCACTCATTTATTTTTACATAACATAAATCTTCTTATTCATAGACATCCCTTTGTACCCTTGTTATTACCTTAAAATAGTATTGAAAAATAATTCATTTAAGAAACGTCCCTCATAATAACTCTCAATATAATAATATTATACATAAATAATTACTTATTAAACACATTTATATCATATGGCAATATCTTTCAAGTGTTTTTTATAGTATTAATAACAAGATATTTATGGACATGTTTCTACAGAAGTTTGAATTACTATAAATAAGTATTAACTTGGGCTTATATATCACTTTCATAAAATACATGTAATATTTAATACTATATATGCAAGGTTTTCCAAAATATAACCCCATAGATGTGCTCAAATGGGGTTTTCCGATCAATTTGAGTGGCTGAATGACTATATTTGGACATTGGATGTGAAAGTTATGTCACTTTTAAAAGTGCTGTCCAAGGTAGTTTCGCCAGCGAAACTACCTCGAAAGATCTTGTTTAAAGGGGTTTCGCTGGCGAAACTACCTTGATGGCTTGCTTCAATGAGTTTTGTTTGGAGAAACCCTTTCATGAAGATAGGTTGAGAGAGGTTTCTCAATGTCACCCCCTATTAAGTAAAAAGTTGTAAGAAGAATCATAAGGGAATTTTCATAGAGAAGTCTACTCTACATGTGGGTTTCTTCAAAAGCCATCCCATTATGTTCTCACCATTCCCAAAGATTCACATAAATATTTGTGTATAAAAAAGGCATTCCTATAATACTTTTCATATTTCTAAGTGAAACTATGTTTTCTTTTTATCCAATTTTGTCATATTTTTGCATAGTTGGAAGCTTTTTTTTTCCTTCGCTCGGATGCTCGGAAGATTTCGCTCAAAAAATGCTCGTCCCCTACGTTAGCTTGGCTGGTCATTCTCAATCTAATGGGCAAATAGAGGATGAATCAAGCTATGGAGGACATGTTTAGAGCATGTCTCTCAAAAATCATCATACTAGGAGAGGTATCTTCCAATGATGGAATTCACCTATGATAATACTAAGCGTTCGGCTATAAGTTCTAGTCCATATATGCCTATGTATGAACACCATCCTAGATCATTGATTGCATTAGGCCTTAAGAATCTGAATATAAAAAATAGCTAAAGATTTATTGTCATATATGCAAGAATTGTTAGTACAAGGTAAAGATTCCATAAAAAGTACTCATAACCATGATCTTAGAATTTGAAAAATTCTAAGACTTTTAGGAATTGGAACCATCCAAAGATTTTGCATAGGTAATCAATGGTGCAGATTATAATTAGGACCTCCCTTCCAATATCACGCATCAAGGTTTATCCAATTTTCCATGTGAGACTCAAGGAGAAATTAGAAGATAATAGTCTAGAGAGTATCTCCTAGAAACGAATAGAGTTGGAGGATTTGCCTTATGTTCTACATGAATTAGAAAAGGTTCTAGATAAAAGATGAAAATAAATTAAAAGTTACAAAGCAGATAGACAAGATAAAGATTTAACATAAGAGAGGGTTGTTGACTTAAAAAAAAGCTTTTCTAACTTTATTTCTAAGGATATGAACACATGAATTTAGAAAGAATAACTCAAGCTAGCTAGTGAGTCACATATGGGTCAAGGGAGACCTTAGTGGATGTAGGATGAGTTGGATGGAGGCCTAGAAGAATTTGGGATGTGTATGCTAATTATGGCTATAGACTATGTCTATATATTGGCATAGGAATCTTTGTATAGGAGACTTGATCAATGCCGAGAGAATGATTCCTAAGAGGCAAGGTTGTACCTGACAAGCTAGGTAGATATGTCCCTCATGGGATACAAAGGTATAGTGACATAGGATTGGGCTGTGTATCTTTCCTATAACTCTTGATGCTCACGGGTGAGGGAATTACTCTATGGTTGGGTGGTGAGTTCTAGATGAAGCATCATTGGTTGTATATGCTTTAATGAAGATGATCTTGGTAGTAGACTTGGCCTAGAAGTTGTCTTGATTCCTACATTGACAATTAAAATGCATATATGAGAGTCTAATTCACATAACATATTTCACTTTATGTATAATCTAGGTATATTGTTTCAAAGAAAAATGTGTAACTTTTTGTTTCCACTCTAATTGCACAGATAAATGCTCACCACAATATAAGCTATGTATAGCTCTTCTAGTCTTTGTCTATAGTACAATCAAATTTGTGTTGTCTAGCAAAAATAGAAACACAAATACCACTGCATATGTAATCTCTATTTTAAATTAAAACCTTCAAAATATGAGTTATGCTTACCTCATGGTCCTGTGTTGCAATTCCATTATCTTGAAGTCCTAGTCCAACCCTTTGATATCTTTCAATTGTCTTTCTCATGCTATGGGCAAAACACATCATAGATTAGATATGGAATCTCTCTCTCTCTCTCTCTCTCTCTCTCTCTCTCTCTCTCTCTCTCTCTCTCTCTTCTAAAGATAAAGGCACAAACTCATCTTACCTCATATGGCTTTGTTAAGAAATTAAAGTTACAAAAATGATGTGTGCAGAAGGATTTTGAGTAGACTAATGTATGTCGGATTCTTGAGATTCATTAATACAAGAGATACAACTATATGACACAATGAAGACATTGAAATTTTAAATAAAAGTACTTTTGTTACGATCCATATGTTAAAACGCACATTATATTTTAAATCCAATACATTTTTAGCTCCGATCCAAATGTCAAAGTTCATGTTACAAAATTTATACGAGTTGATGTGACATTAGTGATCTTGGAATAAAATTAATGCATTTTCATATCAAAACTTTAACCAATGTGGAATTGGACAGCCTTTAATATGGGCTCACAAGGTCCACTCATTGTAAAAGACTAGCAGACCAAAAAGCTAGCAAGGTCACCTAGTGTTATCTGAGTCTCATACAGCCATATAGTTGTACTAGTGTTGTCATTTAAGGTTGCTCATTTTCTACAAATATGGAATCCTTAAAGCACTAAGTGTAGATACAATATATGGTTTGAGTATGTGAGCACCTTTATGCAATCATACTATACAAATGTCATAAAAGATGGGGTTTGTAAAGCATCTCTATTTCACTCATAAAACAAGAACGGACACCCAAAGCACCAACATTTTTGTGTTCATTTCAAATTTCAATTTTTTATTTATTTTATTAGGTCTACACCATCTCATGCCAAACTGTCCACCCTACCTAGTATATAATCATGTCAGCTTTATCTATTGACACAATGTGGCGTATTATACGTTTTATAGCCATCACCTCCTTCCCCCTCTTCCCTTCCTCTACAACATTCTTTTAAACCTTTTCCCTACTCTACACATCCACTCTTCGTCCTCCTTCGCATAACTCACTTCTACTATCACATTTGGCACACCTCACACCACAACCAACACCCTCAACTCTCTTGCTCCTCTCCATGGATTTAATATTCATGTAATCACGTGCCCCTTTTTCATGATTTGAGAATCCTCACATAATGATGAACACAATCATGCATGAAAACCTTTTGATTATAATTACCTGAAAGCAGATCGGTTACCACCAATAATGATCCAACTACCACGAGTAGCTGTGGCCCTACCACTAATAATAGGCTAATTACCACCAATAGAATATGGATTGTCGCTGGTAATAGGCTTACTGCCACTAGTAGTAGGCCAATTTTTACCGCTAGTCATAAAAGTGCTGCTACTAATCCTTGAGGGTGTTAATGAGTTGCATAAGCTTTTGGGTGTCTAATATAGTATCCAAATGTTTAATTCTCCACAACATGTGAATATATATGGTTGGGGCTTATGGACTATATCTAGATGGCCACTATTGTATGAAATGTAAAATGCAAGCAAAATGGCTTAAAGAATATAGTCTATAGACATTACCTTATGAATCAATTGATTTCTCTATGATTGATAACTATGTATAAAAGCATTCATGTCTATCTATCATTCCACAAAACACACCAAGATTGAAATTTGCTCATTTGTATCATAAATCATTCAATGAGGCATAACACATTATTCAGTGAGGCATAATATATTATTCATGCATTTTTATATATTATATAATTCAATTGTAGTACAATCCATGTATCATACAAAGAAACATTCAAATAAACATTACACATTTTGGATCTTTGCAATATTCAAACATGACATGCAGCTAAGCATTGCACAGTTGCATGAATATAATGTCTAAATTTGTGAAATGTTCAACATTTTACATGATGGTTCAATATGATATACTGATTGACTAAATGCGACATTTTGAAAAAGAACAAGTTTCTATGTGGTACATGTGAGTAACTTGCACAAGCTGAAGTTACAAGGTAGATGGAGATGCACATAGGCACATGTGCATGCACATGAACACACGGACGTTCACACACACACACACACACAATCATAATGACCATACAAAAGTTACAGTCCAACCTCTCAAGATATTGTTACTACCTTACTCATAGAGCTCACCATAAATATCAGATCCATAGCATAGACCGTTGCATCACCTCACCCATCACTCCATGTTCATAATCACATTTATTGCCTTGTAGTTATGATAAAGCCTTATCCTAACATGCAAGATGCGGTAGTTGGCCATTAGTCCAACATGCAAGATATAAGAGAAGTTGGCCATTTTTGCAAGCACAACATTAGGCTTTAAGCATGATTGGTTGGTATGCTTTTACTGCTTTGCTAGTAGTAAAAAATCACCCCTAATATTGCTTTTAGAAATTCCATTGGCAAAAAGAATAGTGCTTCTATTGCTTTTTAAATATAAGAAGGATTAAAAGCACAATATATTTATCCACCTATGCTTTGGGCACCCTAAATTAGTCCCTCATAGCAGTGTCCATGGACACTGCTTTTTGCTCCACTCAATCATGCTTACACCCATTATCGGCTTGTAGTTGTGGCGAACCCTTATATCAACATGCAATATAAATAGAGTAGTCAACCAGAATGAACACTGTCTCTCTTTCAATCATACTCTCCTAGATTCTTGCAATTCAATTATGCTCCATCTTAACCCATGCTACACACGAGCTATAGACCACAATCTTGCCAAAAGAAACCAATCTAACCTTTAAAGAAAAAAATGTTGGTAACCTAGCCCATAACTCTATGTTCACAATCACTACATTTGCTTGTGTTGTAGAACTAAAACACTTCCACAAGAACATTGAACACTCTCTTCCTCTCTTAGAAGAAACAATTGCTAAATAGACTACAATCTTGCTGAAAGAAAAGCACTTATAGCTTTAACAAGCATTTTGTATATAAAAAAAAGAATTTTATTGTTGATAGTGGCCATATATTACCTCTGGAAATAGACCTACTACCTCCAATAATAGGCTTTTTATCACAGGTAGTAGGCCTAATACCATCTATAATAGGCCGATTATTATTAGTAATAAGTTTATTATTGTTGATAATATGGAACCAATAGTAATAGGTCCACTAATTCTATAAATATCATGTCTTTTATAATCAATAATAGGCCTATTACCATTGGTAATAGTCCACTATTGGGAGTAATATTATCCAGTTCATTGGTTTTCCTTTTTTATTATTGATACCATGGCAGTATGCACTATTTAGGATTAAATATGATGTTTATAAATGACACATTAACATAAATGTGAAAATGTTAATGAAATCCCCACTCCTCTCCTTTACCCTCTAGGCTCCACTTTTACGCCATCTACAACCTCCTCATGTAGCACCAACACTATTGACTCACACACACACACACACATGTGTGCACAAACATGCATTCTTATATTTATATTTACTTTTCTATATATATATTTGAAAGTATAATATAATTTATATTATTTGATATAGACACTACATTACCACATATTACTATGTTTTGTTTTAAATGACACATATTAGAATATATGTATATGCATGTATCCGTGTGAGTATGCTTAGGGAAACAACCCCCCCAAAACACAATACATGTTTGTGTGTGCGGGTGCACACACGTGCATGAATGCATGCGTGAGTATATGCATGTGTGAGTGCATCCATCTGGGAGTGCATGCATGTGTATGCATGCCCCATATGTACATAAGCGTGGGTACGCACGTGTACACGCATGCGTGTGTGTGCATGTGTGTGTGTGCATGTGTGTGTGTGTTCGTAGGTTTTTAAATTAATTTTTCATATTTTGTGATTGAAAGTATACTTTCTAGACATACTTCAAGGTAGCTATGCATATGAAGACCTCACTTCTTAGCAAAATGTCTATTTGGGAGGGTCATTGATCTCTTGGAGGTTGCAAATTTGATTTTTTGATTTTTTCATGAATATATTGTTTGAAGGATGCAAATATTTAAAACGAGATTTTGGATTACTTTTTTCGGCATAGAACTCACTTTCGAGGATTATGACAAAATTTTGAGGCCCAAAAGAGTGAATTTTTCTTAATAGACGTGGCCTTGCTTTTTGAACCATTATTTTATGAGAATTTGACTCCATTTAGGAGTTAAGCATTTTTTAAGGCAGCAAGAATCTCTAATAAAAATTTAAAAAAAAGGACTACTAATAGGAAAACATCAGCTTTATATGTTGCAAGTAACAGACTATTTTGAAAAAAAAATTACCACAATAAAAGAGATTCCAATTTTAAAATAGCTCTTCTTTAGATAATTTGTGTACCCATGCTTCAAAACAAGCTTGTGAGGTTGATTGTGATGGAAAAAACTATAGGAGAGTCTTCTTTAGCACATTTCTCAAGATAGCCAACCAAGATCCAAATGGTAAGATAGTGCACCTTACTTAGGCTCATTCATGTTTTTATATTGAAAATAAAGGCCAATGTATGGTCCAAACCCCCTCGTGGGATGCTAGGCTAATGAGGCACTTGATGCACGGTTGACACATGGACAGATTATAAGGGAAGAAATCCCATAAGCATGGGATGAATACATGATCCTTGGTATTTTTAAGCTAATAGATGGACCCTCCTTCAGTCTACTGACCGGCCTTTTGCTCGAGGCTGAAAGACGCTGCCATGTGACAACTACCCTACAGTGGTATCAAAGCAGGTGCATGGCCTATGGATTGTGGCAACGACACACAACTGTGTATACTTAATGATTAAAAAAAGTTTTGGTGCGACAACTGAACAATAACTTTGCACACATGGGAGTGACGACCCATGTTGGGCTTTTTCTACAAGTGGTGGGCGGTTGTCGCTCTCTGTCCAGACATGTGTTCAAAATAAGCGGTGGTATTCGACACAATTTTCAAGGCAACTAACACAGGGGTGATGGCATGTGCAATCCGCATGTGTTGCAAGCTTGTCAATCGCCAGATTTTTAAGGGTCCTTGCATTCCATGTGTGATGGGATGACCTTGTGTAGGGGGGTCAAATGTGAGGCATCTGAATACTTGCTTACTCATAGTGTTTGGACCATGGGGGGGGGGTTTGGAAATAAAGGCCAATGTGTGGTCCAAACCCCCTCATGGGTGCTAGGTTAATGAGGCACTTGATGCACGGTTCACACATGGATGGATTATAAGGGAAGCAATCCCATTAGCATGGGATAAATACATGATCCTTGGTATATATAAGCTAATAGATGGACCCTCCTTTAGTCCCATCGACCTTTTGCTCGGGGATGAAGGAGGCAATGCGTGGCTAGGAGGCGAGGGCATGGGACCCCCTTGTACTCAGTGTATCCAATGGTAGGCTGCCATGTGGTAACTACCCTACAGTGGTATCAGAGTAAGGTTACAGTGGTATCTGTAGAGTAGCTGTCACATGCCATTTTTTGGTGCTTTTTTGGTATGGATTTTCTAATTCTAAGAATTGTGACATATTTTTTAGATTCATATTAATGAATTTTGCTAAAACATGAGGACAAGATTTGTAGAGCACAAAAATCTAGTGCAAAGTCATTCGTTGAGACTCTTGTAAGTTTGACTCCAAGTTATGGGATTTCAAAAGGGATGGAAATCTTTTTTCTTTTTAAGAGACTTCCAAAAAAAGCAAGCTTGGCTTTTTTATAAAAAGTAGCCTATTTTGAAATAGTAAAATTTTGTATTAAAAGAGACACCGATTTTGAAAAAGCTCTCCTTGCAATTTCCACATACATATGTCATGACAACTCAATATGGGCATCCAAAACTAAATTTCAATAGACTTGCAAGGGGCGTAGCAAGAGATTTGTGCATGAGAGAATTAGAATCTAATTATATTGTGATTATGGTTTAGTGATTGTGATTGTGATTATGACTGAGATCCAAGATTATTAGAGGTACATCAAGAGTATAATGGGATGATTTCTTTACGTTGAGAGCATTTTCTTATCAAATTGGCTTAAGGAGATTTTCACATCATGTTTGTATGTGCATGCATGAACATGTGCACAAGCCTGTGTGCAAGTCCACATTCCATTGTTATACCACTTAGCCAATCAATCAAAACAGCTGCATGTTAGGCTGTCAACCCACCATCTAGCCACCTTTGGAAAGGTCATTCCCCAACAAGCATCCACAAGCATATAAGGCCTCCCCTATGCTTGGGCATTATATGCCTTGGAGTCCAATTTTATTTAGTGCTTCTATGTGGGATTAAGGTAATTGTTTTGCTATAGTCAGTGCAAGGATGAAGGAAATTTTATCCATCTTATCATTTTTCAATACTCTTTCTGACCTGCACCAAGGAGGTTGGATCCAAACCTTTCCTCAAACCTTAGGTGGATGCATTTTGTCTGTGGGAGAAAATCAAGAAAATTATTGAGTTATGCAATAGGTTGGATATATTCCCCAATTGTATATCAAATTGTTGCACAAATAAGGAAAATTCTTGATTTGTGCAACAGGTTGGATATATCCCCCAACCTGTTGCTCAAGCAACAGGTTGGGGGATATATCCAACACAACAACACAAAGCAACTATAGACACGCTTGATAGATGCGCAAAATAGTAGGCGTGTCTATAGGGATTGCTTGAATAAAGAAATCATGGGCGCGTCCAATAGCGCGTCTAATAGCTCGTCTATTTGCGCGTGTATTAACACATCTATTTACGCATCTACACTGAGAAAATACGGGCCCGTCTAACATTGCGTTTATCAATGCATCTATTTGCGTGTGTATTACCGCATTTATTAGCACGTTTACACTGGGAATTAGACGCGTATTTAGACGCAAGGTTGGGTATACCCCCAACCTATTGCTCGAGCAACAGGTTGGGGGTATATCCAACCTGTTGCTCGAGCAACGGCACATAGCTACATGCTTGCTATCATACCATCTTAGAAACATGCCGAGTATATATCATAGCCATGTGCCATCATTATGAGTACCTAGCAACAATTGTGAAGGTCCTCAGTCGCATGCGTATATGAGGCCTCTCCGATTATTAGCATTATATGCCTTGTAATATAATCTCCCCACTTATGTGTGTGATTAACACCTTTGACATTGCCACATCTCATGTGCAAGGATAATGGGGATTCTAGCCCCTCTACATGTTCCAATGCGTACATGCGTGTATGTGCATTCATGTGTGCATGTGTGTGTGTGTGTGTGTGTGTGTGTGTTTTTATATTTAAATATGGATGATTGAGGCGATGATCTTATATTTAAGCTAGGCAATCTTTATGAATGTTTATGAACCTTCCAAACATAGAGGTATGCATGCACAAATCCCATATGCCAAACACCATCCCGATACAGAACAATCTAAAATAATCGTCATTTGAATTTCGAATACTATATAGAAAACTCATTGATACTATTTTAGATATAGAAAACAACAAAGTAACATTTTTTACTCAAGCATCAACAAACATAAAAGCTAACTTTCATATGACTAGAATATATCCAATCTTACAAGTTAAATTTTTTAAAAATAGAACAAGTATAATGTAGCTGCTAAGGCATACACACCCTCAAAAGATAAATCACTGAAGCACAGTAGATGGCTACCACTTGGAAAAAAATCCTTATAGAACTTGTAAGGCCACTAAAGTGACAGGAAAATATACCTTTATAAAACTAGAATATATCCAAACTTACAAATTAAAATTCTAACAAACAACTTATCGCACAATGTAAGGAGCATGCAATAAGGAAAATAATGCCCATTAGAGGTATGCATGCACAAATCCCATATGCCAAACGCCATCATGATATTAAAAAATCTAAAATAATCATCATTTGAATTTCAAACACTATATAGAAAACTCATTAATACTATTTTAGATATAGAAAACAACAAAGTAACATTTTTTACTCAAGCATCAACAAACATATAAACTAACTTTCATATGACTAGAATATATCCAATCTTACAAGTTAAATTTTTTAAAAATAGAACAAGACTTATAATGTAGCTGCTAAGGCATACACACCATCAAAAGATAAATCATTGAAGCACAGTAGATGGCCACCACTTGAAAAAAAATCCTTATAGAAATTGTAAGTCCACTAAAGTGACAGGAAAATATACCTTCTTAAAACTAGAATATATCCAAACTTACAGATTAAAATTTTAACAAACAACTTATCGCACAATGTAAGGAGCATGCAATAAGGAAAATAATGACCATTTAGTCCCCAGTTAGCCATTAGTCATGTCACTATATAACCCAATACCTCACTCCTCTTGCATTTGTTCGCCTCACTCCTCTTACATTTGTTCTCTATGTATAGAAATATATGTATATGGGCTTCATTTTTTATGTATTTTAGAGGCGGTTTTCACTTAATTTACTAAGATGGAGATAAAGGTTCTTGAATTGGGAAATGAGTACAAAATGCCATTAGAAAAAGGCCTCAAGTTGAGCAACAATTGAGAATTATAATTCAAAAGGTTATAATTAGAAAGACCATTATAAGTGATGAGATGGATCTTGTGGTAAGGAAATTTAAAAATCTACTTTATCCTCTAATTTGAGCCCATGAAAGGTCTTTTTTGACACGTTTTGTAGAAAAGGACCCAATTTTTCATTTGTTTGGCCAAAACTTTAATCCTCAAGCCAAGAAACAACCAAGCATGGCTCTCATACTTCATGGGATGGACTCCTTACTACATAAGCATTAGGATCCGTTTGCTCCTCTAATTTGCTCCTTTTTAAAGAAATGTCTATCGCAACAATCCTTACTTTATTAGACTTTTCAAATGTGTTGAGTGACCGTATCAAGTTGGATAGGAAGTCTGCAAAGGACATGATATTTATGGGATTAATATTATGGCAAGAACACTCGAGTATTAGAGTCCATATATCCTCTCCATTAAGCTATGAATTCCATCAATTTTAAATTTTGTTTTAAAAATTATATAATATCAAGATAATTGCCATTGTTAGCATCAATAAACCTAGATAAATCCAGGAACATTCCCAAACTTATTCTCTAAAAACACAACATAGTGCAGTTTGAAAACCATAAACTCCATCACGCATGAAGGGACTATCTACTATGACATCCCCACTGATGTCACCAGTGCCCAATAGTGGGTGTAGACCATAGTATAAAAATATGCTCTCACACATACAAATCCACACATCCACACATACTAGAGCATCCACTTATACAAAGTCTTCGTATTGAGTTTCTATTGGCATTTCGGAGGTGAAGGGTGTTGGAGCATAAATGGAAACCTGGTGTGGACACAAGATTAAGAAAAAGCATGTTCATTCATATGAGAGATGGCCAATATATAGACACTGGTTCCACTCCATGTATGACATCATATGTGAGCTCAGTAGAGCATCTAGATCCAAAAATTTCTCCCAATATCTCTGAATCACACCTACTAGAACCTTCTACCACCTAACCCGGTCACACTAACCACCATGTGGTGACACACAAACTCACACAAACCTTGTACCCCTAGGTATACCCCATTACATCAATTTGTCCTTCATTCCCTCCCATAAATTGATGACCTCATCCCTCATCAATAGTACATGGTATGCTTCATGGCTTGCCCACCATCATGTGGCAACACACATGGCCCCAACTTGTGACTCACTCCTAAGACTCTTGGTTTACAACTAGAAGAATGGACAATGACTATGCATGAGAAATTCCCATAGGTTTGACAAGGAAATATCTCATATAAGACTAACAATCATTTAAGGATGGACTATCCATGGCAGAGTACCATTATTTGACATACACAAAACACTTATTTCATTCATTTTATGCATATAGCAAGGGCAGAGTACCCTAGGATGTTGAACCCAAATTTTTGATATGGGGAACAATCCCCCCTTGATGAAATATCTTGTTCTTTTACTCCTCTTCCAAGCTACCATAGTGTGAGGTGCATTGTCATTGGAGAGGTTCTTGGTGTAGCTCTTCTTCACTTTTCCTTCTTAAATTTCATCAAATTTGTAGATCATCAAGCAATCTTTCTTCTTGTGATTCTTCATAATTTCCCTAGAATGCCCAATCTTCTTGTTCATTTGTTCATGTTGTGACTCAAGGTAAATATTCATGGAGAAGAGGGTCTTACCACTTGTCACTGCAAGGACAATGTCTACTCTTGTACAATGATAAAGGATATTATCAAGACAATGCTCATATGCAAAGAGCATATACCACTTCAAAATGACATATGAAACTCAAAGAAAAAGTATAAATATTTCCATACTAAAGTTTTTCAAAATGCCAAACTTTCATAAGCATCAAATGTTACAACTCTAATAGCATAAACTCCAAAATCTCTCAAAATCTGTTGGAAAAAAGCTCCAAACTTGGAGCACTCATATCTCCCTAACCATAGATCCAAATAAGGGGCTTGTCAAACCAAATTAAAGCTTATATATATTACTACTCACACAATAGAGGGTTGATGAAATTCCTTGATAGGTCGTCCATGCCAAGCTGAGGAATTTCATCAATGAAAATATTAATTTCTCTGTGCTCACTCAACCAAATAAGTCCATCTTCGGATATGTTGTTCCTCTTGACGTCCTCCAGCTCTAGTTAGAAGCAATTAGAAAGATATGTAGGCCAGACATCGCATTTTCAAAAAGATCGATGGTAAGTAAATGTGGTAACACGGGCAGTAATGACGATAAACTTTTAATTGGCTGGAGCCGAAAGGTCGTCCATCCTAGAGGAAACTCTAGCTCAAAGGGCTTGGGCAATGGTGGCATATAGATGGAGAACAAGCTCACATAAAAATTTTCTAGAAGGGACAAAAATGAGAAAGGTTGGAGAAGATGATGGAATCATCTTGGAATAAGGAATCTAGGCTGCTAGGGAGCTAGGGTGGTTCTGATACCACATGTTGGAGAATCAATGGAAACATGGTGTGGACACAAGATGAAGAAAAAGCATGTTTATTCATATGAGAGATGGCCAATATATAGGCACTGGTTACACTCCATGTATGACATCATATGTGAGCTCAATAGAGCATCTAGATCCACAAATTTCTCCCAGTATCTCTTAATCACACCTACTAGAACCTTCTATCACCTAACCTGGTCATACTAACCACCATGTGGTGACACACAAACTCACACAAACCTTGTACCTCTAGGTACACCCCATTACATCAAATTGTCTTTCAAAGGGCAGACTCATCAGTCATAATGAAGGCTAGTACTAAAGGAGAAGGCTAGTCAAAAAGTAGTCCAAAATCTCTTCATTCAAGCTACAACTGCTTGTGAAGTCTAAACTTTTTTATTTTAGTCTTTCCCAAACGAGCATCTAAATCTAGTTGATAGGGAAACACACCATTTAAAATAGAAAGAATTATCGCAATACCAATAGGCCGCAACTTGCACGAAAACTTCACAAGGTGAAATTTGCATGTCCGCTAATACGGTAGAAGCATGTACCTAGATGAATCCAAAAACATTTCCAAACTCATTCTCTAAAAATAACATAGTGTAGTTTCAATCTCACAATAGTCATTCATAAGATTTAAAACCATAAACTCGATCACGCATAGTAGGGGCTACCTACTATGACATCCCCACCACTGACATCATCAACGCCAAATAGTGTGGTGTAGACCATAGTATAAAAATATGCTCTCACACATACAAATCCACACATCCACACATACTAGAGCATCCATGCATACAAAGTCTTCTTACTGAATTTTTGTTGGCACTCCAGAGGTGAAGGGCAGACTCAGCCATGACGAAGGCTAGCACTAAAGGAGAAAGCTAATCAAGAAGTCGTCCAAAATCTCTTCATTCAAGCTACAACTACTTGTGAAGTTTAAATGATTTCATTTTATTCTCTCCCAAATGAGCGTCTAAATCTAGTTGATAGGGCAATGCACCATTTAAGATAGAAAGAATTATCGCAATACCAGTAGGCCGCAACTTGGATGAAAACTTCACAAGGTGAAATTTGTATGTCTGCTAATATGGCAGAAGCATATAGCTAGATAAATCCAGGAACATTCCCAAACTCATTCTCTAGAAACACAACATAATGTAGTTTCAACCTCACGATAGTCATTCACAATATTGAAAACCATAAACTCCATTACGCATAGCAAGGACTAGCTACTATGGCATCCTCACTGACGTCACGGAGGCTTTCATGATTCTTTCAACTCCACAAGGATGTTGCACTCTGCAGAGGACTCAATACAACTACCATCATGAGATAGTGCAGTATTATAGAAGAGAGAAGGAGATGCAGCTTAAAGTCGTGGCACCAGACTATGCTAATGGCAGTGATAGTGGAAACTAATTGACAGCCATCTACTAGTGATCCCTAGTATTCTGGTCTTAACAAAGTAATAGTGTGAAATGGCAATACGTAAGTTCATCGAGAGTGCTAGAGACGTAATACGAGTTCTTGCAGCTTCAAGGAAAATATTATGATCCCCCCTTTTCTACTCTGAACAGACATTCCTTTTCCCTTTCCCCTTCTCTCTCTCTCTCTCAATTTTCCTCTTGCTCTTTTCCGCTCATAGTTTTTTCCGTCCTCCTCTTAATCCATTTCCCGCTCTAAATTTATCCTCTCTGTTATGCTCCCTTTAATTTTCCCTCCTTGGTTAAATTTTCACTCTCCACCTTTGATTTTGAGTCCCTTTTTACCTCTCTATTAAGTTTCCCTCTATCCCTCCCTCTTTTCCCCTATAAATGCCTCCTCTCCCTCTTACTCCCTACCTCCCTTTTTCCTCCCCATTCCTCTGTCCCCCTCCTTTCTTGCTTCCCTCCCTTCTCCTATCCCCCTCTTGAATTAGATGTCTCCTCTTCCTCTCCCTCTCCCCTTTTCCTCCTCTTTATTTTCCTTTCTTTCTTTTCTCTTCTGTTTTTCTTTTCCCTCCTTCCCGAGTTTCTTTCCCCTCTACCTATCATCTTTTTCATTCCTTTTCACCTAATTAAAATTTCATCTCTCTCTCTCTCTCTCTCTCGCACCCCCCCCCCCTCCTCACACTATCCATATTTGAAGTATCGAGCTTAGGTCTTGCTTTTCATTAATTATGTATCCCATTTTTTCTTAGCATATATATTTAGATAAATGATATTTTTAGATGGATTCAAGTCGATTAAGGGCTTCAAGAGACCCTTTAGAGGAGGTAGAGCCAAATTGCCTTAGGACTGTAAAAGTCCCTCTAACAGCTATATTAATAATAGTAACAAGAAAATGAGGAGGGATCTCTCTCAATTATGATGTAATTGATGGGAATAAAGAGGCGTTGCATGACACCCTAAGCCTACAGCTCATCCTCACTAAGTGATAGGTCGTGAGGTGATGTTATGTAGGGTGATGTGAGAGGCATGGCTGCAAAAGATGTGGTATCATGCTTCATCTGCCAGTGAGTCCCATCCAAAATCCTACATCATAAGTTCAATTTTAAGGTATAGAATAAGAAGTAGAAAGAGGTCTTTAATCACATGTGCCCCCTCTTCACAACCAAATTTAAAGAAGAGATGCTTACCTTTCGCAAGCATAAAGTACTAGATAAAAAGTGTATATTTAAACCTTAGTTGAGGAACGAATTCCATGTGCCCTAGTCTAAGACCTTTAGTCGTAACTAAATTTTAAATAAATAATGTAAACAATTAAACATAGAAAGGAGACCATTTGGGAGACAACCAAAATCGATGGACCAAAACCCTTCAATGTCTAACTCTAATAGTTGAAAGGCATATAAGACAGAGCTGAAAAAGAATCAAACATCAACATATAGTAAAAGACATTAGTGCAATCAAATTTTCAAAAGTATGGCACATTCTTTGAGCATGTTACTTTGGTTCCAATGAAGCAACTTGATAACTGCTCCAGAGGATGGCTATGCATAAAAAAATGATATGGTTGAGCTCTTCTATGGGATGGAGAAGAGGTGCAATAATACTAGAGACCTTTTCATCGATCTAAGTACTCAAAAGCATGAATCTTAATCTTTAACCTTACTTATAGTTCTAAATCCAAATACTAAGCTCGTATTAGTGATACACAAGAGATGCAAGAGGATACATATTTAAGTGACAAGCATAGAGAGACTCAAGATAGAGGTTTGATCCAAGCCTACTTTGATAATAAGAAGCAAATATAGCAAGAAGACAAAGAGTTTAGTTAAGAAGAGGAAGAACTGGAGCAAGAAAAGACGGATGTATGATCATGATGACAAGGATGATTCCTTCCCAAACTAGGCACATTGCATGTGTAATAATTTCAAAAATTTGGGGGCTTTTTAAAAAGCTAGGGGTCCAATATAGTAGCAAGAAAATTATAATATTTTGAGAGTTTTTCAAAAGATATTCCAAATGAATCCATTCAGAAGTTCCTACATATTGTATAAAGAATGTAAGTAATTTACCATTCTCAAAACTCGGGGCAATTGGGACCTTGTAGGTCCCAATCTACCAAAAAAATAGTACATGCATCACATCATTATGCTTTTTGAGCTACTGACTATTATTTTTACGCTTTTTTGATATATATTTTAACAATAATAATGATATTATATTTTTCACAACGATACCAATGGAAACCAAAGCCCCAATACTTTTTTTCCTTGGAAACATGTGAGAGCATAAAAAATAGTATTGAAATGGATCCCTTTTTGTTATAATAATTGCTACTAATTTATCTAACAACAAGAGTTGTTATATCACTAGTATCTAAATAAAGTACGGATTTGTAAAAATAAAAGATAACATCCGTGGTCATATAATTACTAAATTGTATTATTAATAACCAAAATCCTAAGCAAGTACCAAAACTTACCCCTTCATCCCTGTCATCTTGGGATGAGAGCCATGAATAGCAAAAAATTTAAATAGAATTTAGACATGGATATTGAGTAAACCATAGGTGGTCTATGTAAGGGGCTTCTCACACTAATCCATGACAACCTAGCACACACGAGATGGATGGCTTCCCCCGAGAGGGGTCACTAAGAAAAGCACGTGTGATGAATAGAAGGGATCTTATATTTTTATGGAGTTACTGAAAATATACATACATAAGGGGTTTTCAATTTGAAAAGTGAATATTTTCATCTCGGGGGGGTCACTCATCATATGTAACCCTATCACATGAGTTCAAAAGAAGGATATTTTTTATTCCTAAAATTTACATAAATAAATATACATAAGGGACTATTTAAAATAGTTTTGGAAAAAATTTACAGATTTGTATAGAAAAGGGGTACATTTTATTAATGAAAAAATTTATAGATAAGGGATTTTAAATATAGGCCTTGAACGCACGTGATATAGAGGGTTTATACATAGTGACCCCCCCGAGATTTTCATACATAAGTGATAGTTTAATCATCTCAAAATTTATAGAAAGGGTATATATAGGTTATAAAATCCTTAGGTAGGGGTTTTTATTAATACCCCTTGATCACACCTGCTATATGAGGTTTTTACATATAGCCCCCCCCTGGCCGGGTCACTGCCATAGTTAAGAATGCATTGATATATTAAATATATAAAGTCATTTATATGGAAGATGACCAAAGAAGCAATGGCTCATAATTTTCTATTGAGAGACAACCAATTACTATATGAATCCCTTAATTGAAAGGTACATTTAACTTCTACTCAGAAGCTTCAAGAAGAAGAAACTTATCATTTTGTATACATGGATACACAACAAAAAGTGAAAGCAAAGACTAGAACAAAACACCAATTTGCAAGCAAATTTTGATGCAAAAGTGAAAGAATAAATTTGTCTAAAAGCTTGATTGGAAGCACATAAAAGTGCAAGTGAACGAAGAAAAGGACATTGAGGTTTTATCAAAGCAAAGAGGTATAAGAAAATTCTCACCTTTGAGATCGCTAACCAAAGTGTTCGATAAGACATACCAAGAGATAGACGAGCTGCAAATCAAACAAGGATCCAACTAGTTCCGCAAGGTGAGGATACTCATGATTTTTATAATAGGACAATTGCAATATTGCTAAAAATAATTTGAAGCATCCAAGACACAATGAAGCTCAGACCAAACACCAAAGGATATGAATCTATTAATTAATTTGATTTGGGATTTCCAAAAAAAGGAGGAAAAATCATCCAATCAAACAAGATAGTGGAGGTGCAATAAATAAATAAGCAAAGTAGTAACGATAGAAAATGGCAGAGCCAATTCTTCTCACGATAACGTTCAGCTCAAAGGAGAACACGAGTGTAATTAGAACTAGAATTACAAAACAAAAAAAGTTACGATAATAGGTGTAGAAAATAGAATTATAACAGTATGATCAACAGAATGACTGATCTTAGACAAGCAAACAACCTAAAAAGTTATGAAATGAAAAATAGTTGAGCTTAAAGGGAATAAGGAGCTATTGGTTGGATGTGAAAAGCCCCCACTTTCCCCATGGAGTAACAAGACCAATGATAGATTTACCAAGAAAGACATGGAAAATCAAGCTATAAGGACATGGATAGCATAAAGTCAAGGATGAAATTTGAGCCCACCAAAAATAGCTTAGAGATTTAATGAGCCAATAAAAGCTGAGTGCAAAGCAATGGTATTAAAGTTGTTTAACCAATAACAATGCCAAAGCCAAGCCCTAGCATGGTAGAAAGACAAGACACAAGGTCTTGTAACAGAATTTTCTAATAATGAAATTGTCGTAAGGAAGTATTAAATGACTAAAACCTTTTTTGCAGAGTCATGTGTGTGTGTGTGTGTGTGTGTGTGTGTGTGTGTCTTTTCTTGAGTCTTGCCATTTTGTAAAATGATTGTTTCATAATATGATGTTCATAGTTTCACCCAAAAAAAATGTGTGCGTGCATGTGTGTATGTGTGTGTGTGTGTGTGTGTGTGTGTGTGTGTAAAGCTTTGAGATGTAAGATCTCTTTTGTAATGAAATAGATAAAATTTTAAAGAGCATGATAGCTTTGTGTATTAGGCTTTCGTACCTATAGCAAAGTCCATTCCACCAATTCATCTTGGTAATTGAGGTCGTTTGCCATCAAAGCAATAATTATACATGTGAATATTTGAATATACGTTTTATTGAGAGAAGACTAGATAAAATTGAGTAGTTGTAAATCAATGATCTGGCCTTGGTTTCTTGGTTTCCAATGAAAGCCAAACACGTGTCAAGTCAAATCCACATCTTTAGAATAGAACACCCATTTTGTTTGAATAAAGATAAACCTTGTTCCGTGTAAAAATATTGATCTTCACCATTAACACCAACTTTCAACATTATCTATGAAGAAATAATAAAAGGTTTTATACTACAAATCTCAACAAGGATGCCTACAAACTTTCCTACGTGAACATAATATAGTAATAATGAGGAGACCACCATCAAGATGAAGATAATAGAGTAATATTAAGGAACATACCACCTTGGAGGCTGCCATCAAGTTTCCTACCATGTGGAAAGAACATTTATAGAAGGGACAATATAGAATGATATAAAATAAATCTCTCAAGGTTTCATGAGAAGATAAGGTAAACTTTTTCCCTTGCATCAAATTACAATCACCCCATACATTTGGCATTCCCTTTATTTCTATTAGCCATACTTTCCATAATTAAACAATAGCCTCCCAAGTTAAAAATGTTAAAGCTCACTTGGTCATGAACCAAAGTAAAAGGAAACTAATACCAAAATGCCTTTTGGGACAAGGTCAATATCACTTGCCTACAATAATCTAGCCACAACAGCCACTTTATTCATGATTAAACCAATATGATCAAGCTATTTTGGGGCACTTCTGCTATGCCTAGTGGCTATGCATGGTGCTAGTCTCATGTATGATATTGATTTTTACATCTATGTATAATGCACCTTTTTGGAATTAAGCATTCAATTTACTAAGACAAAGACAAACCTTACTGCACGTATAAATATTGACCTTCGGCATGTACAACGATATTTACCTCATCTATAAAGCAATAATAAAACATTTTATACTTTAAATTTTATCAAAAAGATGCCTATATCACATCCATTATGAATGTAACAAAGTAATATTGAGGAAACCACCACCTTGGAGACCATGAAGTTGCACACAACATGGAAAAGGTATTTACAGAAGAAAATGGGCTCCATAAGTTTTCATGAGAAAATAAGATAAACATTTTTCTTTCATTCCATCAACTTTTATTAGCTGCACCTTCCACCATCAATCAATAGATATCCATGTTAGTTTCCCAAGTCACACATCTAAAGCTCACTTGGTCATTAGAAAAGGTAAAAGGGAACCAATAACACACTGCCTTTAGGGATAGAGTCAACATCATTTGCTATAAGAAAGGCAAATTTAGTGAAGATTGAACCACTATCAAGACATTTTAGGCACTACACCACTTCGGAGATTGTTGCTTTTCATATGCCAGGTAGGAGAGAGTGAGGCTTGGAGTTAAAGCCTCCACATATATGATCTCGGCCTACAAGCTAGGTCAAGGTGATTTTATTGAGCTAGACGTGGTCATTGTAGCACTAAGCTTATTTTACGCTCACTTTGGTGTCCATTGATTCAGGTCGTAGACTAAGTTGAGTACCTTTTATATGCTATTATCCCCCCCAAAAAAATACCTATTTTGTATTTCTATTTTTATTCTTCCATTAATGCCCTCATGGTGTGAAGTTTCCATTTAGGTGGACCTAGTGTGTGTGAAAAAAAGAAATTAAAAATGAAGGTGATACACTTAGAGAACTCAATGAAGTAGCTACAATGGTTGATCGGAGAGGAGTCGGAGAGACCTAGTGTCACTTCATTCATGTCACATGACATTAATTTAGGATAAATTGCGATGACTAATTAGTAATGGAATTTCAACATGCCTCCTTAATCGGAGAAATAAGTACAATAATGTAGCATTAGAGTTTGTTGATCAAGCCTAGTATGTGTAGATAGCACCATAGTGAAACTTGTCATAGATTCCCTCACCTTCCTATGTCTCCATGTATTACATCCCAAGACCTTGCATAGTCTTAGCATGTATTATGCCATTAAATGCATGTATATTACTTTGTGATGTCTTCAAGGGAAAATTAAACTCTCAAAGATAATCTTCATACAGCCATAGGCTTCGTGCATTTCTAGGACAAAATCCCTCTCTGATACCATGTGTAGATTCTACATTCGGGTGGACATATGAAATGAGAGGAGATTGTGCCATGTTAAATATACAATGATGATCACACGATTGGAATGAAATAATACATAGCTTGCAAAAGAACAAATAACTATATTAATTGGCTGTATTTTCTAATAGGATCATAGTTGAGTAGTAATTGGAATGAAAATATGCATAGAGACTTGCAAAAGAATGGATAATTATATTAGATGGGCTGGTTACTTTTTTTTATAGACTCATAGTTGTGTAGTTGAAACTGTTGATTGGAGCCCAAGGGGTGCACTATTACAAAACCCTAGATACAATGTGCATTCAAGGGATATTTTAAAAACCCTTTACTTGTGAATTTTTCTTAAATAAAAAAACCCCTTTTGTATACAAACTTACAGAGTTTTTCCAAAGTTCAATTAAAAAACCCCATATGTAAATACCATTTTATAAATCTATCTAATTTTTTTGAATTGAAAAACCCCTCCATTTGAACCTACATTGTATAATTACATATTTCTAGGTCGATTGGAGGGGTTATGCTATATAATTTAGCGGCTTATTCACTACTAACTATGTTGCTAACAAATGTAATCATTAGCCTATTAACATAATTGGTGCATGTTTCCTTAAGCAAAGCCTTGTAGTATAGTAATGCAACATCATATTTTATTAATCAAGCTTGGTGTGTGTAGACAATGCCATGGCCAAATTCATCAAAGATCCCCACAAATTTTTGTGTCTACTTTGATCACATTCCAAGACCCCATGTTGAATACAAGTATCTTGCTTTCCAACATCTTTAAGAAACCATTAAGTCTCAAAAAGTAAGCTTCATGCAGCTAGAGGCTTGTATGCATTTCTAGAGCCAAAATCCTACTTTGAAACCATGTGTGAATCTTGCATTTGGGCCAACATAATAATGCATGGAAAAAACATACGTTGCATCATTAACATTAAAGAGAAGGATTGATTATATGATTCAAAAGGTTGACTACACAAGAGCACACACAAAAGATTGACTATTTATTGCATATGAATACGATACCCTTGCAGAACTCAATCAAGTACTTGTGATGGTCGATCAAAGAGAGCTAACATATCTTCAAACCACCACACTTAAGTAGGATAAATTATATCTCACTAATATTGCAACTATTATAGCGAGGTTAAATACTACTAGTAGGAGAATACAAAGGCATCTTATGCTTCCAAGTGTACAATCAAGAGACATGGACACACAAGGTTTCTCTAGTTGCTACAGTGATAATTGCCCATCATCCCATGGAAAGCTTTACTCATAGACAAACTCTTATAGATACCCTATATCATTACTCTTGATCTACTCCTATACATAGACATACTCTTATACATACCCTAACATCATCTTATACACTTCGAGCACTGTAAAACCTCCAAATATTTGCTAGCAATGTAGCCTAGAAGTAAGATACCCCACACCAATCAGTCATCATGCCCATACATATGTGATTAAGCCTAATGTCCCTTACCACCCCTCAATAGTTGTGGTGGAATGGTGTATGGATCTTGGAAATCATCAGTAGATAGGAAAAAGTCTAGGTGGACGAGATGAAATGCAACACAACCATCAATGACAACCTAGGTAATGGACATTACTAATGGAATTACACTCATGTCCATAATTTCAAATTCAACCAATACAAAATTTTTAAAAGCCTCGCTAAAAACATTGAGTGCTATTCCAAATCCTATAATGAATATTCATCGCAACATTTTGTATTGACCAAGTTTGCTACTCATTTTTGGATATGTTGATTATGTGCCCCTACTTCTACGTCCTTCCTTGGAGTGTTCTCTTCTTGGGAGGGGACCCTTCCCATTGTGCACTCCTATTTATTCTTATAGTTGTTAGTGCTTTTAACGTGCATTGCTTGCTAGATTTGGTTAGCCCTTCTTCATTGTTCCCGCCTAACTTCACATTCTATGTGTTGGTGTGTTATTAAACAGATATCTCTGAGCTTCTCTAGTAGACACCTCTTGTGCATGGTAGTAAACAACTTCTTCAATCCATGCCGTGTGTACTCTAGTTTGACCTTGTACCGTTTTCTAATTCACCTTTCCTAGGAGCAACTGTTTTGGTTGTGCATATGTGAATCCCCTTTGGCTGTGTCCTTCACAACTTCTAGTTTGTTGGAAAAATAGTTATGTCCTTGCAACGATGACTCTTTAATAAATAGCTTGTTGTATTCTTGATCTTCCATCTTTAGCCCGTTGTATTCATGTTGTCATCTTTGAATCATCCCCAAGGAAGACTTATATAATGACATCGCATTGCTTTCTATAGCCATTGTCAATATTGTGACCCACTAGTAGTGCACTATAATTGTTTCTTACTTTTATACCACTGCATTTGTTCAATATATGTTTGCGGTTGACAGGAGAAGCGGACAAGTTACTGTGAACGTCTTGACTTGTTCTATCACTTTGGAAACTTTTACACTCGTTTTGAGCAAAAACTGAGGATATCTGTAGGCCATGGCAAGAGGATTGATTGTGTTATAGTTACTAATTGATTGAGATTTTTGAGGATGAGGTGGTCGCTATGTGGGAGTTTCAAGCCGAGAGATGAAGAAGAAGTTCTAAAAGATACTAGTTGATGTTGCACATTATTGTTCATATCTTTATATCACCTTTACTCAACCTTTTGAACATTAAAAAAATTACAGTAACCTTTACTCAACCTTTAGTTGTTGGTCTAATCCTTGTTGGTTTTTCGGTTTCCTAGGAAGGAGTATTTAGGGTTTTGTGGGGTCTTGGTCAAGAATGGGAAACCACCCACTCAAGAAATTAATGATAATTTAGCAGCTAAAATTAATACAAGGCCTATCAGAAAACCTTAGTTACAACCACCTTCTTACTTGTTCATCTTCACTGCACATGGCGCATACATATATTTTTTCCTTGTGTAGCCATCAATGATTAGATTAAAACTTAGTCCATATTTTGTATGAATGTTATTGTTTAGTTTCTTTTTTGTTACACTCATATAAGATCTTTCATAGGTTTAAGCATCAACTCACATTTACCGTTAGCACTTTTGAAAAGTGCTTGGTACCAAATAATCATTTTTTGTCCAAAACATATTTATCTTCATCCCAATCATAGATTTTGATAGTTCCTATATTCTTAAGGTCAATGTATTCCCAAGCATTTATGAAACTTCGAAATAGTTTATGGACTTGATTGCTTAAGTCTTTGGAGTATATCTTCATTGACTAGAAATTATCTTTTATTTTGTTTGTGTCCACATTTGATTCTTTTATCACTTCTCTTTGGTTATTCGATAGCTTTCACTTATTTAGCTAGCTCATTGCATTTGTTCACATGTCTTAGGGTCTTGAAATTATGTGTATCCATTCCAAATTATTAAGATTTCTTTAAAATCACCCATGGATATTCTAGAAAACACAATATGCTTAGGTACCATGTTTGAAAAAAATGATCCAAACGTTGCCCCAACTACACAATAGAAAACTATTCACTAAGGAGACTTTAACCTAGAAAGCGTCTCTTCAAGCTTGGTATCAAAATGGACAAAATGATGGGAATTAAAAATCGAAAATCACACCACTTCATTCCTTGATTATATTAAAGAGCTTCAATCCTATCGACCCTACCAAAGCATATAAAAGAACTTCGGTTGTAACTACGAAGGAATAGTGTAGACCTTGCATGCCTTCTCAAAGAGATTTAGTGGGATCTTGCGTTCTCACTTAACATTACATACTAATGAGATATGTCCTAAGCTTGGCTTAATACCTTGGCTATGGACATTCACTTGCGATTATGTTTCACCGCTAACCTATTCCTTGCCTCTCGACCTAGGCTTGCAATTATGATACATTGCTAAGCTTTGGCTTTTGGACAACGCACTTGTGGCTCCTTACATGCTACTACATCTCTTCTCATACTAGAAGCTTTCAACAACATCAACAAGAATCCTAATAAATGCTATATTGATCAATATCATTGACCTCCAATCATGCTTTCAATCTTTATTTATAAAGAAATCTTACAAATGATGCTCATATTGACCCTCATGGGAGTCACTCATCATATGTAACCCTATCACGTGGGTTCAACAGAAGGATATTTTTTATTTCTAAAATTTACAGAAATAAATATACATAAGGGACTATTTAAAATAGTTTTGGGAAAAATTTACAGATTTGTATAGAAAAGGGTTACATTTTATTAATGAAAAATTTACAGATAAGGGATTTTAGAAATAGGCCTTGAATGCACATGGTATAGAGGGTTTATACATAGTGACCCCCTTGAGTATCAACCCAAAATCTCATGGCAATCACAAAGTGATTTCTCCTATTTGCAACCAATGAGTCAACCCTTGAATCAATGCCATGATTCCTCATAAATTTTATCATCAAGGTACCTATTATCCAGGTCCAAATCTTCTAAAACTCATTCTAAGCAGTCTATAGATCTACTTATCATAAAGATCCAATCTGAGATGCCTACTTTTTCAAAACCCAACTTTCTAGGAATTATGTGTACTTTTCCTTTAGTAAGAATTATAAATATGTCTTCATAATTTGTCTTCCCTAAGAATATTGAATACCTTTCGTAGTTTGAGTTTGGCAAGAAGAGTGAGTATAATCTTCATATGATGCCATACTCTAAAATCTTAAAATAACTTATTGGATCTTAGAACCGCTCCAAAACCGGTTGACTATAAAACTTTGGAACTCGGGCACTCGTGACTTTTTAGATTCCCAGATCTTGCCTGAAGGATCTAGCTTGACTAAACCACATCTTAGATCTTGGTTCCCTTTTAGATCCTTCCTTGATTTTGGACTGAACTGTACCTTCAAGAACAAGGCCATAACTTTCAATCCCAAGCTTAGATGAAGACTAAGTAAAATGGGAAAATGAGGCTTTTTCAAGGTTTGGATGTGGCAAACTCGTGGGAAGGCCAAATACGAACTTTATCATTTGGCTTTACTAAGAAAAACGAATGGATTTATCATCTATTTTGTTATCCTTCTTATTTAGAAGTTCACATGTGAGGTAGTAATCTCTAGCACCCCTTTTCAATGACTCAATATGATCCTATGCCCATGCGTTACAGTAGATGCTCCATTTGATCTCTAGATAGAGCTTTAGTGAAGCTATCAGAGATAGTTTTTTTCTTCAGATAGTAGACTACGAACCTATCCCCAATCAACTCATTCATGAGGTGGCATTGAACCTTGATGTATTGCATCCTTGCATGGGACATAGGTTCTTTATGATCACTATGCAACTCTAGTTGTTTTAATGGATTTCCATAACTTTATTACTTTGGAAACCTATTTGTCTTCTAGGATCTAACCACAAATTAACTCACATGATATCTAGCATATTGATTAGTACTTTGCTTTCATCGAAGACAAAGACAACTAGCTTGATTCTTGTTGAGGCCATGAAATGGCCCAAACTTATTACACGAAGAAATATTTAGAAGTGGATGGCCGAGTGTCTATGTCACTGGCCCAATTTCAAACACAATACTTGTGAGCCTTTTGTACTTTAATAAGTGATTTCATATTTGGTGGCACCTTTCAGAAATTGGAAGCGTACAAAGAGACCTTTTCGTGTGTCTCCTTTCGTTAAGGTGGAAACTAATAGAGTAATCTGACAACGAATGCAATGTTAGATTGGATATTCACCAAATATAGTAGAATCCCAACTAGTTATCGATAATGAATCAAGTATACCAATAGATTAATATCGTTGACGCTCAGCTTCGCTATCAGAGTGACTAACATCTTAAAATCCTCCATTTACAACCAGTTCTATATATCTAAGCAATTTTTCTCCAATGAGATAAATGTGCTACCTTTCGCCTACAAGATATCAATAAGTAACGAGACAGGTTAAGGTCGGTCATATCTTTAATGTCTTTAATATTTTCTTCATGATCCCGTTAGTATCACATCAACTTACAAGAAACACCATTGATTTCATGCTTCCTCTATTCAAATAAAGTCCGTGAGTCAATTCGGTTCTTACAAAGTAATCAAGATCCTTTAGTACCATGCAGATAGGACCAATCTCAGCCCATATATGACCATCATTTCATTTCACCAACAAGTCCTAAAAGGATCGATCACCCTTCCTCGTTATCCTCTACATGTGGAGGTTCACTTGTGAGGCAGTGATCTATAAGGGTGTTTCATATTGCTAATATAGCCACTTATTATTCCACAACTTGTGGTTTCTTTGTAAATTGTATTGTAAATATAAGCTTAATGGGAAAATGACTACAGTAAATCAATTTCGCTAATATATCAAGACTACTATAAAATGCTAATAATTGAAACAACAAGTTTATAAAAATGGATGTATTTTATGTATTGTAATTGCACTTGAGATTGATATTTCAAAGCTTTAAAGAAAGGATGATAGGATACTATTACTTGTACTCCTATTTTGAAGGAGTTTCCTCCTCACTTTGGAGTCACTTTTATGCCAAGTTCTAATTGGAATTTAGTTCTTTTTATTTTGTGTGATTTATTGAATTTTTCGTACTCTAAAAAACACATCATAGTGTCGTTTCAATCTCATGATAGTCACTCATAATATTGAAAACCATAAACTCCATCATGCATAGCAGGGACTAGCTACAATGACATCCCCACTAACGTCATCAACGTCCAACACTGGATGTAGACTAGATGTAGACCATAGTACAAAAATATGCTCGCACATACAAATCCACACACCCACACATACTTGAGCATCCATTTATACAAAGTATTTGTACTGAGTTTCAATCGACACCTCGAAGGTGAAGGGTAGACTCAGCCACAACGAAGCTGGCTAGCACTCAAGGAGAAGGCTAATCAAAAAGTAGTCCAAAATCTCTTAATTCAAGCTACAACTGCTTGTGAAGTCGACACAATTTCATTTTAATATTATGTATGAAAAATGCCTTGTTCCCAGCACCCATCACCTAGGAAAATAAGGGAGGCAGCTTTATCGCTAAGCCTCCTGTGCACATGGAGAATGCACATTAATGGAGAAGATATGTTCAAGGTCGTATTTGGTACAAATTAGTTATTATAGTTTATGGGCCCTTGCAGTCAACGGAGGCATCCCATTCCCATGCCGAGTAATGCACCTAAAAATAACTAAAAAATATGCTTTCGACATAAGGGTTTTCAATCTTGCAAACTCATACGTATAGAAGGGGTTTCCAATTCAAAACTTTAAATTCTTATAAAGGCAAAAGAATGTAGGACCCATATGTGAGTAGGGGTGAAATATTACCCCTTGAAAAAGCTAACTTTATGCAAGTTTTTACCCCTTGAAAAAGCTAACTTTATCCAAGTTTTTCTAGTGGTGCACCAAGGGATTCCCACATGGCATGATCCATATACACTACTTCATGAATATTCATAAAAAATAAAAAAGAATAAAAAGGAATCACATGATCCAAACTTTGAGAGAGGTGTCCTTGAGATAGGAAGCGATTTTGGAAACTTCCAAATTGCTTCCACGAACTATGTATTAAGGATAGCCATCATGCATGGAAAACCCTTGTGTCTCCTTTTAAAGAATGAGGTACATTTGAAAAGAATGGGCTAAGTTTCTTCTTTTATGGACTTTTACCTTATCATTGCAAATATACGAAACCGTAAATCATGTCACAATATAGTAAGTAGCTTCTTGCATAATGATGGTGCAAGAAAATAATTCAATTTAAATTGGTAGAATGGTAGATTGCAACTAAAATTTTAAGATCTTGCATGAATTTGGAAATCACTACTCTTTGGTAGTTTTGGCACCATAATTGTTAATGTGTGGAGATAATATATTTTGTAGTATTACTATAGCCAAACACTCGGAATCCAAGACAAATTTTAGAATATTAGATATCCCATACTAAGGTAGCATCCCTCCAACACATGCCAACCAAAGTCACACTATTTTTATATGTACTACTGGATAGATTGTATATGCTTATTAAATTGATCCCAAGTCTCTTAACCACGTGTCATTTATGCATCAATCTATGCTTGTATCCACCACATAACTTAATTTCATTGTATTATATCTCAATTGTCACCCTAATTATTTTTCGTGCATGGGCTGTAGGCCTCATATGGCTCTTCCTAAGAACTCGAATCCTCACTGGCTCTACAATCCCTTGTGTTGGGTTCATCAATGTTGCGTGGGAGATTATCCAATTTCCCAAGAAGAATCATTTGAAACCCCTTAGCTTAGTGGTTTCTGTTAAACTAACATATTTCCCTAGAGAACCAGTAAATACTTCTGCTAACACTGTCACCATTTGCTCTGTAATCATTCTTCTGTTTCCAGGCATGTCTTGTGGTGTTGGTTATTAAAGTTGGGGATATTCATGGCAGTTTAAGGCTATCCCGGAATCAAACCCATGGAATAGTGCCGAGGGAAAGTCGATGGTGTGCCAACATGATTCAACCGTTCAACTTGCCGGGGAGTGCGAGCCAACGCTCCCCTAATAGATACGATAGTGCGAGCCCAACTTCTTCGTGGGTGCTGCAAGCCTTTGCTACATCCACTAGAATACACAATTCTGAAATTCCTTCGCGGAATCCCACTAGCAAACACATAGGCCAATTTTTTGTATCGGTCAACATTGATATAACACAACTACATGAGTACATAAATTTCAAAAACTCCACATCCTCATTGCTTCATGTTATTTGCCATGACTATGCCTTGTAATAATGGACTAAATAAGTCAATTCCAAACATGCATGCTGATAGTTTCACAACTTTGTAAATAAACTATTCAATTCCATGGACATATTCAACCATCCCACAATATTTAGTCATATTTGTCCTTACAAGGACCTAAATTAGGACCGATAGAGCCCTCCACATGGTGCCACTACAAGAAAGGAACCAAACAAAGAGATGTAATGATTATGAAACCACACGCCACTTTAGGATACTCAAGGCTCTCCCCATAAAATTATTTGTAAAAGTTACAAAATAGCATGAAATTGACTTTTCCATTTTATTATACAACAAGTGGTAGACCATAGTTTGATACCCTAAATGCACATGCAATGGATCTCAAGGTTGCTCGGGGGGGTCACTATGTATAAACCCTCTATATCACGTGCGTTCAAGGCCTATATTTAAAATCCCTTATCTGTAAATTTTTTCATTAATAAAATGTACCCCTTTTCTATACAAATCTGTAAATTTTTTCCAAAACTATTTTAAATACTCCCTTATGTATGTTTATTTCTGTAAATTTTAGGAATAAAAAATATCCTTCTGTTGAACTCACGTGATAGGGTTACATATGATGAGTGACCCCCCCGAGCAAGGTTGTAAGCCAAGTATAACTCACACGTAAATATGCATCTACCGATCAAAATATGGTCCTCTACGTGATGACACCATTAGTCTTGTGTTTCCTTCTCACGATTCTTTTGCACACCTTTGGGAAATACAAAGGCCTATTCCCCACGTGATGGCTCATTTCGTATAACCCAATAATTCACCTATCACACTTATGTTGATTCAAGATACCCAACTTATTCACAAATTAAACAATTTCTACCATGATTGCTAACAGAGTTGTGATCCATGAGTTAATCCTTACACTAATTGCTTGGTAAAAAGAAGCAACTACATTGTGCACCATAGTATCAAAAAGCTCTTTTAAGCTTTGTGCTATCCTAAATAATGCTTATGTACTAATCCTAGTTTGATCTGAAGAACATGCAAGGTGATGCTTTTAAGACTAATAAATGATATATTGGTTCATACATTAGATAGAGATTATTTGGCAAGATAATGTAGGAGTCTCTTACTAGATGAGATTTGTGCACTATTAGGTTTGCATGATATCTATTGTTTCTCATGAATAAATATAGAGCAAGGACGTTGATCTTGTCATATGACCACACTCCTCATGCCGATGAGAAGAACCCTAAATCCCAATGCTCATCATAGTACATTCTTGACTTTATATTTAACTACCCTTCTTCTCTTGAATTCCTCCTATTGGCTCACCGCCAAAAGGCTTGACTACCCTTTAGGGCATGCAAGGTTCTAGGTTCTTATTAAACTTGAGATACATCCATTTCTTGATAGTCCAAGCTACATCATTTTGTCAGCATGTTTATTATTTCTACGGTCACTGCAATACTAATTTTAGAGCCCCATGCTATATGGATAAGGACTCAAACCTCTTAATGTTTTTTTTAATAAGATGCTTTAAAAGTTCTTACCTTAGTAGCCTTTCTTATACTTGAAGGTGATGATGTGGCTCAACATTCTACCACATTTGGTCCCCGTAGGGTCCTTCAACCCCATCTTTGGTGAAACACCATTGGAAAAGTGAGGGGTGAGATTAGTTTTCCATAGCATTTGGGTAATGTGGGGTCATCCAAAAAGAGTCCAATATCCTACTGTAATAAAAAGAGAATTTCCACTTTAGGACGCGAACCATCTATCCCATCACCTAATAAGCCCATTATTAACTTGGACTCAAGTATTGAAAAGCAAGTTCCACACATTGCTTTCTATTGCCTAACACTCTTCAGAGGTCTATATGGAAGCATACAATCATGATGTTAGTGCAATTCAATGGTGTGCCTAATACGATGATACATAGAGGAAACAAATGTTGCCCACACTCAATGAGCAATTACTTCACTTGCTTAGTAACCATGGGGCAAGGATAGCCCTAGCCCCAAAAGATCACCATGGGACTGGTGTACATAATGGCAAGTCACAAGGGAAACTTGTTACCAATTAAGAGCCCATACGCATTGTTTTGTTAGCAAGAATGTGTGATTAGAATGCTTAATTACGAAAATCTGCTCTCTCCAGTACTCTGAAAACTATACTATATTTCTGAATGTAATGCTAGGCATCGCCATCAACTTTCGTTGTAGTGAATTATGGGAAAGAACAGTTCTCGCGATGAGGAAAGCTGCGCTGCTTGATCACATGTACTGTGCTCCTCACCTCGCTCTGAGATATTTTCCAGGGATCACCGAGCTTATCTTTACACGAGAAGAGTTCTCAACGCTCATACGTTCATAATCTATTCGTATAAAGGCAGAGGCGGCTCAGGTAGTCTGACACGCTACGCAAATGGGGCCGCTGTTGCTTCTTATCCAAGTATCAGTACAATTATTTAAGGGATCTGACTGTCAGATGAAGCTTCAAAATGACTACTTGCAGGTGGCCACCATGAGGAGACTAGATACACAGGGTTAACTGCTCAAAGTTCCGGATTTCATGAGGATAAGCTTCAAGGGCTACGATCTTTCAAGTAATCTAAAGTTTCCACGAATTATCAAAGACCTTTCATTCTTAACGGAACAACAAGATGCGAGAAAAAATGTCCTCATACCTGGAGCTCGCAAACTCGTAAATTCTCCCAGTAGTCGAAAAGATGATGAGGGCAACGTCCGCGTCGCAGAGAACCGAGAGTTCGTGGGCTTTTTTGAGCAAACCGCGACGGCGCTTGGAGAAAGTGACTTGGCGGCTGGGGGTGTTCTCGATGCGACGGATCTGGATTTTGCGACGGGAGGAGGTGGTGGAAAGGCTGTTGGTGAGGGGGAAGGGAGGGAGGAAGAGGTTGTGCGGGTGGCGAAGCAAGGGGGGAGGAGGAGGAGGAGGAGGGAAGGGGATGGGGTAGTGATGAGGGCCGAGGTTGCAGATGGTTTCGGGGAAGGACGAGGAGGAGGGAGGCTTCGTCATGATTGAATTGTGATACAAGGAAGAGCAATGCCTGGACAGGTATGGCTGACTAGCTATGGCGGACGTGAGCTTTAAAGGCTTCGATTCATTAACAATACAAATTTTTTCGTTCACCTCATGAACCCCCTTTTACATTCTTCAATGTCAAGGCATATCAGGTCTCTCATTCTCATCTACACTCCCTACCTATACATACTACTACTTTTAAAATTCGTACCTACCAGCCTTATGATCATTTTGAACTCGGATCCATTACTTTTGCAAAGAAAATTTGCATGATGCTTTCGAGTTGCTCCTCCCACCTAAGAAAATGAACTCACCTTTGCCCTTCGCCCTCTAGCCTCCTGCCAGCCTCTCCCCTTCGTGCTCCCAACATCTCGTAGCACTATGCCTTTTGTGGGCTCTCAGTGCCGTCCCTGGCTGTGCACCCGCTCCATTTATGGTTGTTTTCTGTAGATCCAGCAATTACACGTTTTGCAACACAAGCCCAGGTTGCTACTGCTCAAGTTTCTATCGCCAAGCAATGGCTGCATCAAAGAAACCATCGTGAAAAAGTAGCAACTGATAAAAGCACCGCCATAGCCACTGTAACTCCTCCTCCTCCCACGTCTTCTTCTCCTTCCATCTTTGATCAGCTCTTTCACTATGCTCCCGCCAGCTCCTCCACCCCCGTCACTCCCTCTCCAGCCTACGCTCCTAGCTCCCCAGCACCCTCATCCAAAACCACTGGTGTCTACTGATCATTCATTCATACTCGCCATCTCTACCTGCAACTACCTCACCATTTCATGACTGGAACACAAATTTATGCTCGAGATCATGGCCATCTGTGGTTCTTATACGGAATGTAACCCTTCCGGCATCTCCATTGGGAAGGTTCGAGAATTAGCTCAAAAGTCGATGGTAGTGGAGAAGGCCTTTTTACCCCACTCACACTCCCACTTCTCAAGTAATATAAGAATTTTAATTTTGGGAACATTAGGGGCCCCTATTTGCATTTACACTCCCTATCTATTAATTAATTTACACTCCCCCTCGCATTCGCCTATTAACTTATCTACACTCCCGCCAATTAAGCTACTCTATTGCTTAATTAACTTGCTTTCTCCTTCTTGCTCCCGCTTTCTCCTTCATGTCGTGACCTGCTTTCTCCTCCCACAATCCTCTTGCTATTCTCGCTTTCTCCTTCGCTCCCTCCTCCCCACTCCTCGTCCTCCTCCACTCCCTCCTTCTCCCCATCCTTCTCCCACTCCTCCTCCTTCTCTCCTTCCTCCTTCCTTCTTCTCACTCTCAAACTTGAGCTGACATACAAAAGCATATACATGCCGAAGTATATACAAGCTACTACTAATACTACTACTTGTCCGAATCATCATCGTCGTCATGGTGTGACTCGTGAGCTACGCCTGATCCCTGGCCCTCATCGAAGCCATCTAAGCCAAATCCCTCAAGACAGCTTGTCTCCTCGTCATCACCGCTCGACTTCATTGATGGGATGTTCAAGCTTGCACCCTAAGAGTGAAATCATATTAACTAGAAATTAGATTGCAACTTAGAGAATAAAACAATTTAAAAAGTGAGATTACAAGTAGGAGTAGACTTATATTGAGCGAGCAGCCACCTCAGCCCAATCGACTATCTCTCCCTACACCTCCATCTCAATAAACCATGATTTTGCTCCTATGCGGAAAACACGTCTTGTCTCTTTGTTTGTGGGAAGGTGACAAGTCGCGCAGGTTGTTGTGGACCCAAATTACACAAGTTAGATAAAGTGCATGCAATATGTAATAAAATAAATAGAACAATAAATTAAATGAGAAGAAGTAGACTTACCACCCATGCCTCGAACATGGTCGTTTCACCACTATTGAGGTGTGAAGTACCTATGGTGTCCAACCATCTCCTTGTAGCCCTTCTCTGACTATCAAATGTTTGGGGTTGGTCTTTGTACTCCTTCAAAAATTCAAGCAGCGTTATCTACCCAACTGGGTTTAGTCTTCCCCTTTGCGATGGAAGTTCGCAAGGTTGACCTACGATGCTTCAAGACAACACACATACGCTCTCGCATGTAATTGTCGTTGAACTCCCAATTTGGGGGGTTAGGGTATTGTATTTTCAATTCCTCAATGACTGTCTTCTTATTTTTGTCATCTTGGTACCACCAGTCAATATTTATGCCGTTCTTGAAGCGGTGGCTCATCAACCGCCTCATAGTGGCCCCAGCACTTCTGAGCCCTTTTTATTTTCTATTATCTCTCCACCCCTAGTGACTTCATAGTACAGGTCCTCAGGCAAGAAAGGGGGAGTGGGAATGGTAGTAGCAGAGCTAGAGTGAGGGGTGGTACTATGAGCACTTATGAAGTGAGGAGTAGCAGAGGGAGTGGGAGTGGGAGACGGCAAGGGACTTGACTAATACTGGGTCTCATGACCAAGGGGAGACCTGTAGGGATGTGAGTGTGTTGACTCGTCTACATCCCCAAGTTACCACAACAGCCTCAACCCTTCCTACTCTTCCTTCCCTTATGATGGGTATGCCCAGGTGATGATCCCTCGGTCAAAGGGGCTAGAGGGGATGGCTATTGAGTAGGTCCAGTCGTCGATGGTCCTGATCTACCCCTGAGGGGTGTAGGAGAGGGAATATCTGAGGTCCTTTCGGATAGCAAAGAGAAGAATCTCGCTGCCTCCGCATCACTCATCCGTCTGACAAACTTGTCAGGACTCCCCTCAAAGCCATGGGATGATAGCAAAGTAGTTCCTTGAGGGGTAGTCATAGTGCTAGGCACAAGAGGAGTCAGCCCATGGGTAGTTATAGGGGTAGGCCCCTGAGGAGTCGGCTGAGTGGAATCAATGTCCTCTATGATGGGAGCAAGGAGCAAAAGCAAGAGGGAGATGGAGAAACGTGAGAGAGCAAAAGAGAGAACACAAGTTTGTGGGAAGCGAAAGTCTAAGATGTGACTTCCCTTATTGCATTTTATACAAAGAATAGATAAGGTGATGATGTGGCATTATAAGTACCACTTATACAAGGGATAGCACATTATGCCTTTATCCCCAACAATCTCCCACTTAAAGGCAATGTGCCCAAAAAGAGGAAGAAGTGTACATAGAAAACATATACACAAAATACAAGAGAATCTCAATCATGAGAAACTCAACCAACACCCATCTGTACTCTGCAATGTGCAAAGTGTTGCGCGTTAAGACTCTTGGTTAAAAGATCTACAGGATTGTCATCAGTGTGCACTTTAACAAGTTGAATACGCTTATCCTCAAGCACCTCTCTGATAAAATAATATTTCACCTCGATGTGTTTCATTTTGGCATGAAACACAGGATTACATGCTAGCTGACTAGCACTCTGACTATCACAATGCCAAATAGGAACCTCTTTTGATAAACCAATATCTCCCACTAGACGAGATAACCATATGGATTCTTTGCATGCCTCTGTGTCTGCAACATATGATGCCTCTGTGGTAGATAAAGCAATGCATTTCTGTAACCGAGAGATCCATGAAATAGCACCACCACCTAAGGTGAAAACATATCTTGTAGTAGACTTTCTTTGGTCTACACATTCTGTAAAATCTGAATCTGTGAACCCATGAAGAACCAAGTCTTTCTTCCCAAAGCAAATGCACACATGCATTGTGCCCTTAAGATATCTCATGATACCTTTCACAGCTTCCCAATGCTTCTTGCCAGGTGTTGCCATGTATCACAACAACACAAAGCAACTATAGAAGTGCTTGGTAGATGTGCAAAATAGCGGGCGCGTCTATAGGCATTGCTTGAGTAGAGGAATTACGGGCGCGTCTAAATGCACATCTAAAAGCTCGTCTATTTGCGTGTAAATTATCGTGTCTACGTGTGCATCTAACCTGAGAAAATACGGGCCCATCTAACATGTGTTTGAATTAGGTTGTCTATCAACCAATGGTGGATAATAATAGATGGTGGCATGTCATACCTATTATGCCACGTTCCAAAGTGATGTATAGTACATTTACTAATATGGAGCGTATGGAGGATGATCATGGCCATGGACGTGATGATGATCGTGATACGAGAGAGGAGGATGATCATGAGATAGGAGATACAGATATTGAGGCCATTACCCGTGAGGATGAGCCTACCATTTGAGATGCTGATTTCGATGAGCACATGAGTGGCACAAGTAGTAGTGGGTTGAATGTATTTGTAGATCTAAACACTTGTTTGGATTTTGAAGTAGATAGTTTGGCAAGGGTTGATCTCATTGAGGATGAGATTGAACCGTAGCCCCATAATTGATATTGGCAAAACTATTTTACATATTGTCTCATTCTCCTCATCTCACTTAATTCTTGTATATGTGGGCTTGCAAAAAATTATGTGCTTTGGTAATCATGGGCAATGTTTGGAAAGCAATGATGTACACCAAAATCTCACTTTCTATATTGATCCGAGCAAATTGACCATCAGCCGAGTAGCGGTGGGTATAGGGTGCATACTCAATTAGAAGATAGTATATGGAATCCAAAGTCATGTAACTTCCTTTCCCAGTGAGTGTGATGTAGCATTTGATCTGTTCAAAGCATTTCACTTCACGAGCTTGGAAACACCTTCATTCTTGAATTTGGGATCATTTCGTTGGATTTTTGACTCATTGTGTCAATTTCAACATTTTTCTGCCCGGGTGTTGGAACTCAAGTTTGGAGCAACCGTTTGCAGATCTGTCAGTTTCGGTGGACTCAGGAGGTCCTAAAACTTCTATGTTCTCATCATTCGCACTCTAGTGGAGTTTACAAATAGATCAGTTTCCAAAAACGTTTTTCAGTCCGTGTGTTAGACCCAGTGATTGGACCATGGTTTCCAAAACTTTTTGTCCCATTGCATTTCGGATGCCTAAAAACCCCTATCTATCAGTTCTTGCACGATTCGGTGGAGTATTTTCAGAGTTATAGATCTCTGTGTATTTGATTTCGTCTCTCTGTTATGCATTTTTCATTCTAAGGTTTTGAAACCTTAGATTTATGCCACATGGTAGTGGATAAGTGTTGATTCCCATTTCTCACTCATTGGTTGGGATTTTGGAGTTCCAGCAGAAGAGAGATATTTGCAGATTGTCTTGCTGAGTCCGACTATGCAATGGCACCCATGTTTTGAGGCATCTCAGGTTCTATTTTCACTAGCGGTCATTGCCGTGAGACCATGATTTCTTGAGCATACCTTATGCAGATCACTCTGGTTGCAGTTTGAGCCATGTGCACTCATTCTGGTGTGCATTGAGTTGCAGTGGATGCTTTATAGGCCAGTTGGATGCATTTCGATCCTTATTGGATGCGCTGATAGGCCTAGATTTCCTTGTGGGATGCTATTTTTATGGATGCTTTGCACATGGATGCTATTGTATCTTGAGGGACAGCTTTGACACATTGGAGTTGATGCACTGATAGTGTTATGCTCTCTTGGATGAGATATTGTTGATGCATATGCCCATGGACAGTGTTTATGCTTAAGCCATTTGGCACTTATTGGCATTTTGGATTGCCATTGCAGTTGGCATTTTCTTTTTGGGCCAGATTTGCTCATATGGATGCATAGTACATGCACATGAGTCAGTTGTATCTTTTAATGCTTTGAGCTTTGAGTTTTGGTGATATTTCACTCTGTTATGGCATACACATTTGGGTGCACTTGGTATTTGGTGTGATTCCCTTTTGCAGGCAACTAGCATTTGGGATTTTTCTTTATTTGCATCATGGCATCCTCTTCCATGTCTGAAAAGGAGTTTTTCAGCATTAAAAAGCTTGATGGGACAAACTTTTCTTTGTGGAAAGAACAGATAAGGTATGTGCTTATTCAAAAGAAGCAGATAAAACCCTTGCAAGGGATTGCAGCTAAGCCTGTAGCTATGTCCATAGATGAATGGAATGAGTTGGATGCATTGGCAAAGTCTACCATTAGACTTCATCATGGCGAGACAGTTTATTTCACAGTAGTCACTGAAAAGACTACAGAAGCTTTACGGAAAAAGCTATGTGCTACATATGAGAAAGAGACTGCCTCAAACAAAGTCTATCTCATGAAGAGATTATTTGTGCTGCACATGAAGGAGGGAGTATCTATAGCTTTGCACTTGAATGAATTTAATATCATTTTCAGTTAGCTTCAAGCTTAAAAGTTGAATTTCGATGCGAAAATGAGGGCAATATTTCTCTTATGCTCATTACCATGCCTGATGAGATACTTTCCGTACTGCTATTAGTAACTCTGCACCTGGTGGAGTATTGAACTTTGATGATGTGGTTGGTAGCTTGTTGGTCGAGGAGATTAGACGAACGTCAATGGAAGGCAACAAGCAGGATGCAGCCTTAAATGTGCAAAGGGGCAGATCACAGTCCAGGGGGAAGTTTCAAGAAAGAGGAAAGTCTCGTAGCAAGTCCAGATCACGGAACATTGTCACTATTGTGGCAAGAAGGGCCACATGAAAAAAGGTTGCTACAAGCTTAAAAGAGAGCAAAAGGATAAGAAAAAGAATGCAAATTGGGGTGTAAATTAGAAGGAAGAGACTCTAAGGGAGGACAAAGGAAAAGTGAAGATCGAATAGATCAATGCAGTCACACATGATAGTGACAATAACATTCTCTTCATGTCTAGTTTATCTGCAGAGTTGCTTACCATTTCAGATGATGCATATTCTGAGGATTGGATTTTGGATTCTCGCTCTTCATTCCATGTTACTCCCCATAGGGAATGGTTCTCCACTTATGACAGTGGAAAGATAGGTTATGTGCATCTTGGAAATGACTATGCATGTGACATAGTGGGAGTAGGTGACATAAAGTTTTCTTTTGCAAATGGGTCTGCATTTGTTTTGAAACATGTGAGACATGTTCCTAAGTTGACCAAGAGTCCTATTTCAGTGGGTCAGCTAGATGATGCTGGTTTTCACACCACTTTTGGCTTTCAGAGTTGGAAAATTCAGAAGGGCTCTATGCTTTTGGCCAAGGGTGCCAAGTGTGGGACTTTGTATCCCTTACATGTATCAGGGGTGTTTGATCATGTTGTTGCAATAACCGAGCAGCCAAGCACTTCTTTATGGCATTGCCGGTTGGGCCATATGAGCCAAAATGGGATGAAACTCTTATGCCGTTTGAGTTATGTACCGCATTTAAGTTTCTCTAATTTTGACTTTTGTGAGCACTGTCTCTATGGGAGCAGACTAAATCAGCCCATAAAAGAAGGGGAAAGAAAGATTTTGAAAAGCTTGATTTGGTGCATTCAGACGTATGTGGTCCCATGCCTACACGGTCGTGAGGCGGGGCTGAATACTATGTGACATTCATTGATGATGCAACTAGGAAAGTGTGGGCTTGTGCTATAGCTCAGAAGAGTGATGTGTTCCAGGTATTTCAAAATTGGTTGGCCTTGGTTGAGAATCAGTCAGGTAGAACACTTAAATGCCTACGGACTAACAATGGTGGAGAGTATCTCTCTCATGACTTTTAGCATTTCTGTGAAACACGTGGGATTAAGAGGGAGCTCACATCCCCTTGTACTTCAGAGAAAAATCCAATTGCAGAAAAGATGAACCGTACCATTCAAGAAAGGTTGCAATGCATGCTTTCCAATGCAAGTCTTTCTAGTGGTTTTTGGGCTGAGGCAATGAAGACTATAGTGCACGTGATCAATAGATCACCTAGTAAAACTTTGGATGGTGGTATTCCTGAAGAGGCATAGAGTGGCAAGAAGCCCTCTTACTCTCATTTGCGTATATTTGGGTGTGAGGCATATGCACACGTGCTAAGAGAGCTTCGAAAGAAGCTAGATCCTAAGTCTAGGAAATGCATCTTTTTGGGTTATGGTGAAAGTGGAGAGATGAACTATTGTCTCTAGGATCCAGAAGCAAAGAAGATCATATGCAGCCATGATGTAGCCTTCAATGAGAAGAAGATGCATAAGGCACCCATGAGGGATATGGAAATGAGGAGAACCACTTTCCAGGATGTGAATCCACCTGCATATGTTGATAGACAGCAAGCTGTCCATGCACCAAATGTGCAAGAAATGGTACCACCAAGTACTCCCACAGGTATACAATCAAGGGTAGGTGATGGATCATCTATTGGTGGAAATGATGAGCCAAATGTGGCTGATATGCAGGTGGTACAGCAAGCTGAAATGTCCTTGAGAAGATAATCTAGAGTGTCTAGACCGAATGATAGGTTTGTTCTAGGGCTAGACTATGTGATGCTTACTGATTGCGGGGAGCCTTCTTGCTATAGAGAGGCTATGATGCGCGAGGATCAACGCAAGTGGGAGTATGCTATATGCAATCAGAGATGAGTTCACTTATGAAGAATAAGACTTAGGACTTGGTTTCTTTGCCACATGGAAAGAAAGCATTACCATGTAAATGGGTCTACAAGATGAAGGTCACAGGTGATGATGTGCCTAGGTACAAGGCATGTTTGATCGCTAAAGGGTTCAAGCAAGAGAAGGGTGTGGACTTTGATGAGATATTCTCTCCGGTTGTGAAGATGACCACACTTAGATGCATGCCTTGACTAGTGGCAGTAGAGGATATGGAGCTTATGCAGATGGATGTCAAGACAGCTTTCTTGCATGGGGATCTGCATGATGAAATTTACATGGTGCAACCGAAAGGCTTTGAAGAAAAGGGCAAAGACTCCAAGCTGAAGAAGAGTCTCTATGGTCTTAAGAAAGCTCCTAGAGAATGGTATCAGAAGTTTGATGCTTTCATTCGGTCCCAGGGATTTAGAAGGAGTGAAATTAATCACTGCCTCTACACTAAAAGGGCTAAGGATAATAGCCTGATACTCTTGGCACTATATGTGTATGATATGCTATCGGCTAGCAAGAATACTTATGAGCTAGATGCATTAAAGGCTTGGGGGGGTCACTATGTATAAACCCTCTATATCACGTGCGTTCAAGGCCTATTTCTAAAATCCCTTATCTGTAAATTTTTCATTAATAAAATGTACCCCTTTTCTATACAAATCTGTAAATTTTTTTCAAAACTATTTTAAATAGTCCCTTATGTATATTTATTTATGTTAATTTTGGAAATTAAAAAAATCCTTCTATTGAACTCACGTGATAGGGTTACATATGATGAGTGACCCCCCCGAGATTAAAGGCCAAGTTGCATGAGGCCTTTGATATGAAGGATTTGGGACTTGCAGGTCATATTCTTGGTATGCGCATCATGCGTGATCAGAGTAGGAAACTCCTTTGGCTTTCATAGAAGGAGTATGTTACAAAAGTATTGCAGCATTTCAATATGGAGGGGGGGAAGGCAATGAGTACTCCATTGCCTCCATATGTGAAACTAAGTCATACAGATAGTCCCAAATCAGATGAGGAGAGGGCCATGATGGCCAAGGTTCCTTATGCATCAGCGGTTGGGAGTCTTATGTATGCTATGATAGCTACTAGACCAGACATTGCATTTGCAGTGGGAGTTGTTAGCCGGTATATGGCTAATCCAGGAAAGAGGCATTGGGAGGCAGTTAAGTGCATCATGAGGTACATGAAGGGTGCATGTACTTGGGTACATAGATTCAGACTATGTAGGGCATGTGGATAGTAGGAGATCCACTTCTGGTTATGTGTTCATCTTTGCAGGTGGTGTAGTGGTGTGGATTTCTCTCGCACAAAAGTGCATTGCTTTGTCTACCATAGAGGCTGAGTATGTTGCAGCTATAGAGGGTTGCAAGGAGGCTATATGGCTTGATCGGCTAGTGGGAGATTTGGGGATTCATATAGGTGTGCCGACATTGCATAGTGATTCCATGAGTGCTATTCAGCTAGCACGGAATCCGGTCTTTCATGCAAAGACTAAACACATTGAGGTCAGGTACCATTTCATCAGGGAGGTACTTGAGGACAAGTGCATAGAGCTTGTCAAGGTTCATATAAATGATAACCTTGCAGATATGCTGACGAAGAGTCTACCTAGTCAGCAGTTTGAGTATTGTCATGTATTGATGGGCATTATATAGTGTGCTCACTGGTTGTTCTCCCTTAAAGGCACATTGTCCTTTAAGTGGGAGTTTGTGGGGGTTAAAGGTCACTGTGCCTTTACCTTGGTTATGTACAATACTCAAACACATACATAAATGAATGAAAAAGAAGATTAGGGTGTTCTGCACCCACCAAAAACTTGTGTGGCTCTCTGTTTCTCTCTCTCCCTCTTCCGTTCCGATTCCATTGAGAGCACTCTCATGTATAAGTCTTTATACGAGCAAGAGGTGAACACAAAAATGTAGCAGATAGTCAGAAGCTCCAGATCCAAAGAGCAGTTGCGGAATTAAATTTAAGAACATACAAAGATGAGAGAGAAGTTACGTAAAGCAAGATAGAAAGCAACCCCATTGGGAGATAGGCTTATAATAAGAAAACTTCACAACGTTGTAGAATTGAAAGTAGGAAGTGGAGGGCGCAAGCATCGAGTTCAAGAAGCACGATAAGATTTTTTTAAGTGTTTGCTATTTGCAATGTGGCTATGTTAAATCTTCCTATGTTAACTCTTATTTATGCATCCGATTGGAAAGTTTTGGAGCACCAAAAGTAAAATGTTGATCTGAATGCTATTCCCTTAAAACAAATGCAAGGTCTATTTTCAACTACTATTGCGAAAGGGATGATTGAGGAAAAGAAGTTTAAAACCATTAAATGCAATGTTGTGCAACAGTTCGTGGAAAACAACCAAGTTGATGTAAACTGAATTCACGAGGCTCTCGATGAGAATGGAGTTAGCAGGAAAGGTTATTCTTTTAAAGATCAAAGGATCAAATGTGTGCTGCTTCCAAATCCTATAGAAGTCTAGAATTTAAGAGCTTACTCAATCAACAAGTAGATGATTTTATTGGACAGTGGTTGTGAGAGTGCTCTCAACAGAAGCAAGAACGGAAGAAGGAGAGAGAGAGAGAGAGAGAGAGAGAGAGAGCCACACAAGTTTTGGTTGGTGCAAAACCACCCTAATCTTCTTTTTCATTCATTTATATATGTGTTTGAGTAATGTACATAACCGAGGTAAAGGCACAGTGACCTTTAACCCCCACAACCTCCCACTTAAAGGACAATGTGCCTTTAAGGGAGAACAACCAGTGAGCATACTATCCAATGCCCATCAATACACGACAATACTCAAACCGCTGACTAGGTAGACTCTTCGTCAGCATATTTGCAGGGTTATCATCTGTATGAACCTTGACAAGCTCTATGCGCTTGTCCTCAAGTACCTCCCTGATGAAATGGTACCTGATCTCAATGTGTTTGGTCTTTGCATGAAAGACCGGATTCCGTGCTAGCTGAATAGCACTCATGGAATCACTATGCAATGTCGGTACACCTATATGAATTCCCAAATCTACCACTAGCCGATCAAGCCATATAGCCTCCTTGCAACCCTCTGTGGCTGCAACATACTCAGCCTCTGTGGTAGACAAAGCAACACACTTCTGTGCGCGAGACATCCACGACACTACACCACTTGCAAAGGTGAACACATAACCAGAAGTGGATTTCCTACTATCCACATGCCCTGCATAGTCTAAATCTGTGTACCCAAGTACAAGCATGTCTCCTTTACCAAAGCAAATGCACATCTCCTTGGTACCCTTCATGTACATCATGATGCACTTAACTACCTCCCAATGCCTCTTTCCTGGATTAGCCATATACCGGCTAACAACTCCCACTACTGCAAATGCAATGTGTGGTCTAGTAGCTATCATAGCATACATAAGACTCCCAACTGCTGATGCATAAGGAACCTTGGCCATCATGGCCCTCTCCTCATATGATTTGGGACTATCTGTATGACTCAGTTTCACATATGGAGGCAATGGAGTACTCAATGCCTTCCCCCCCTCCATATTGAAACGCTGCAATACTTTTGTAACATACTCCTTCTGTGAAAGCCAAAGGAGTTTCCTACTCCGATCACGCGTGATGCGCATACCAAGAATATGACCTGCAAGTCCCAAATCCTTCATATCAAAGGCCTCATGCAACTTGGCCTTTAATGCATCTAGCTCATAAGTATTCTTGCTAGTCAATAGCATATCATCCACATATAGTGCCAGGATTATCAGGCTATTATCCTTAGCCCTTTTAGTGTAGAGGCAGTGATCAATTTCACTCCTTCTAAAGCCCTGGGACCAAATGAAAGCATCAAACTTCTGATACCATTATCTAGGTGCTTGCTTAAGACCATAGAGACTCTTCTTCAGCTTGCAAACTGAATTCTCTTTGCCCTTTTCTTCAAAGCCTTCCGGCTGCACCATGTAAATTTCCTCATGCAAATCCCCATGCAAGAAAGCTGTCTTGACATCCATTTGCATAAGCTCCATATCCTCTGACGCCACTAGTCCAAGCATGCATCTAAGTGTGGTCATCTTCACAACCAGAGAGAATATCTCATCAAAGTCCACACCCTTTTCTTGCTTGAACCCTTTCGCGACCAAATGGGCCTTGTACCTAGGCATATCATCACCTGTGACCTTCATCTTGTAGACCCATTTAGATGGCAATGCTTTCTTTCCATGTGGCAAAGAAACCAAGTCCCAAGTCTTATTCTTCATAAGTGAACTCATCTCTGATTGCATAGCATACTCCCACTTGCATTGATCCTCATGCATCATAGCCTCTCCATAGCAAGAAGGCTCCCCGCAATCAGTAAGAATCACATAGTCTACCCCTGGAACAAACCTATGAGGCGGTCTAGACACTCTAGATGATCTTCTCAAGGGCATTTCAGCTTGCTGTCCCATTTGCATATCAGCCACATTTGGCTCATCATTTCCACCAATAGATGATCCATCATCTACCCTTGATTGTATACCTGTGGGAGTACTTGGTGGTACCATTTCTTGCATATTTGGTGCATGGACAGCTTGCTGTCTATCAACATATGCAGGTGGATTCACATCCTGGAAAGTGATTCTCCTCATTTCCACATCTCTCATGGGTGCCTTATGCATCTTCTTCTCATTAAAGACCACATCATGGCTGCGTATGATCTTCTTTGCTTCTGGATCCCAGAGACGATAGCCCATCTCTCCACTTTCACCATAACCCACAAAGATGCATTTCCTAGACTTAGGATCTAGCTTCTTTCGAAGCTCTTTTGGCACATGTGCATATGCCTCACACCCAAATATACGCAAATGAGAGTAAGAGGGCTTCTTGCCACTCCATGCCTCTTCAGGAATACCACCATCCAAACTCTTACTAGGTGATCTATTGATCACATGCACTGCAGCCTTCATTGCCTCAGCCCAAAAACCACCAGAAAGACTTGCATTGGAAAGCATGCATTGCAACCTTTATTGAATGGTACGGTTCATCTTTTCTGCAACAGGATTTTGCTCTGGAGTACGAGGGGATGTGAGCTCCCTCTTAATCCCACGTGTATCACAGAAATGCTAAAAGTCATGAGAGAGATACTCTCCACCATTGTTAGTCCGTAGGCATTTAAGTGTTCTACCTGACTGATTCTCAACCAAGGCCAACGATTTTTGAAATACCTGGAACACATCACTCTTCTGAGCTATAGCATAAGCCCGCACTTTCCTAGTTGCATCATCAATGAATGTCACATAGTATTCAGCCCCGCCTCACGACCGTGTAGGCATGGGACCACATATGTCTGAATGCACCAAATCAAGCTTTTCAAAATCTTTCTTTCCCCTTCTTTTATGGGCTGATTTAGTCTGCTCCCATAGAGATAGTGCTCACAAAAGTCAAAATTAGAGAAACTTAAATGCGGTACATAACCCAAACGGCATAAGAGTTTCATCCCATTTTGGCTCATATGGCCCAACCGGCAATGCCATAAAGAAGTGCTTGGCTACTCGGTTATTGCAACAACATGATCAAACACCCCTGATACATGTAAGGGATACAAAGTCCCACACTTGGCACCCCTGGCCAAAAGCATAGAGCCCTTCTGAATTTTCCAACTCTGAAAGCCAAAAGTGGTGTGAAAACCAGCATCATCTAGCTGACCCACTGAAATAAGACTCTTGGTCAGCTTAGGCACATGTCTCACATGTTTCAAAACAAATGCAGACCCATTTGCAAAAGAAAACTTTATGTCACCTACTCCCACTATGTCACATGCATAGTCATTTCCAAGATGCACACAACCTGTCTTTCCACTGTCATAAGTGGAGAACCATTCCCTATGGGGAGTAACATGGAATCAAGCACCAGAATCCAAAATCCAATCCTGGGAATATGCATCATCTGAAGTGGTAAGCAACTCTGCAGATAAACTAGACATGAAGAGAACGTCATTGTCACTATCATGTGTGACTGCATTGATCTCCTTGATCTTCACTTTTCCTTTGTCCTCCCTTGGACTCTCTTCCTTTTGATTTGCACCCCAATTTGCATTCTTTTTCTTATCCTTTTGCTCTCTTTTTAGCTTGTAGCAATCCTTTTTCATATGGCCCTTCTTGCCACAATGGTAACACTCAATGTTCCGTGCCCTGGATTTGCTACGAGACTTCCCTCTTTCTTGGGACTTCCCCTTGAACTGTGATCTGCCCCTTTGCACATTTAAGGCTGCATCCTGCTTGTTGCCATCCATAGACTTCCCGTGCCCTGGATTTGCTACGAGACTTCCCTCTTTCTTGGGACTTCCCCCTGAACTGTGATCTGCCCCTTTGCACATTTAAGGCTGCATCCTGCTTGTTGCCATCCATAGACTTTCGTCTAATCTCCTCGGCCAACAAGCTACCCACAACATAATCAAATTTCAGTACTCCACCAAGCGCAGAGTTACTGACAGCTATACGGAAGGTATCCCATGAGGATGGCAATGAACATAAGAGAAATATTGTGTTAGTCTCTGCGCTAGGGTGTGACATGCATTAGGACAAAAAATGAGCAATGTGAGGGACTAATGCATGTACCTAGTAAGGATATGCCTAACCTTTGGACTCGCCTAGACTTAAAAAGTGATGAATGCATGTAAGTGTCTTGACTTCAATGCTTTCAGGGTTTGCATTGTTGATTTTTGGACCCAGGCAACTTTCTTGCCTTGGTTGCCCAAGCGGGTGGTGTAGATCAAACTGTTGGCATGTGTGGCAGTGGATGAGACAAGGGCACGGGCGAGCGGTGCAGCTTTCTTCTAGTAGTGGATGGGTTTGGGGGAGAATTTCTTGGGGTGACCAGAGTTGTGGTTGCTACTTTACCATTCTCTGGGCATCCTTTTCGATTGAAGTGACGTTGGGCATAGAGGATAGCATCTTGTACTTGTAGCTCTCGTATTTCTTGGGCGAAGGATGGTGGTGAACCTCAATAAGGCTTTTTGATAGTGCTTCCTCTATTAGCCTTTCTTTGACTACAATCCTTAGACTCAATAGTAGAAATACCATGTGCGTCACCACCTCTGTCCTAAAGGCAAGTCTAAATGGGTGCAATTTTATGCAACTTTATACACTATATGGTAGACCCATAGTGTTACGATGAGCTTATGTTCCCAATCATTCCTAGTGGCCTCCACTTTGCACATTATAGTTTTGCATAGAATTTTTTTTGAGCACTTGGCTTGGCCATTCACTCTGGGATAGTAAAGCATGGATCTCCTATGGATGATCAAGAACTCACTCATCATGAGGATTTTATGTATCATTAATGAAGTGAGTCTTGCGACAATCACTAACAATTTATAGAAGACACCCAAAGTGGGATATAACATTATCATACAAGAATTTATTGATTTTTCTAGCATCAGCCGTTCGTGTCACTTTAGCTTTGGCCCATTTGGTAAACTAGTTACTTGTGCCAATAATATATGAAACTTGTGTACCTTTGGCCCATGAACTTATAGGATTAATAAAATCAATACCTTGCATTTCTCAAAAGGTTGATTGGTAAGCAAAATAATAAGGGGAATATAGTCCTTTTGTTACATTATAGTTGCACTACTTTGATAGGGGTCACAACATTTAACAAATTCAACCACATCCATAAAAAGGGCAGGCCACCAGAGGCCTACGTGTTATACCTTGTGGTAGTGATTTCACCGTAAACATGACCACTTGCTATCCTAGAATGTGCTTCCTCTAACACATTTAGGAACTCATACTCATGGACAAGGAAACACTTGATACCATCTGTGACATGAAGTTGGGGGTAATAAACTTCATGCACCTCTTCACTTCCTACTACTTTCAAACTGAGTGATAGAGATATTCATCACTAGGAAGGGGACATTAAAAAGAGGATTTTATACCAAGAGACCACACCATACTATCCTCCCTTAGATGAGAATGAAAATGGTAACATCCCAAGTGATGTTGTACTCAAGCATAGGGAGAAGGAAAGGATCAGCAGAGGCTCAACATGACATGAACTAATATATGTCGAGGAGTTTGAAGGGGCTGATTGGATCAGATAGTAGGTTCCGAGGAAACATAGCACCTCCTTCATAGTAGATACCTTTACAATTACCTCAAAACACTCTCCAAAATATCATAAGACACAGAGACCCATAACTTTCAGCAGAGACATGAATCAAATATTCAAACACATATTGAGATGCATCTTGAAATGGGCTTCGCTCGAACATAAGTTTCATAAAAAACAGAGAAGCAGTCAAAAAGATATGGGCACTTTACGGAACAGGGGTAAAAACTATCTAAAAAAAGAAACAATCACACACAGAGAGTCACAGATTTTTGGTTTGACATCCAACTAAAGACATAACACAATGCTCCTTGAAGAGAGCTTCATGTTGATATAAGTTTCGTCCAAATCAGACCACCGAACAAAAAGTTACGAGCAAAATACTGACAGGGGGTCAAACTGTCATGAAAAACACGTATTCCTTCTACTGGTGCCGACTTGGGAGAATACTACCTCCATGCTTAGAATTCATCAGCGATCCAAGTCCCATAGAGGTCACCTAGGATGGAAAAAAGAGCCCCCTTTGTGGCTTGGGAAATAGATAAACCATCTATGCGCAATGAGTAGTAGAATAGACAACACTTCTGAGCACTTTGGAAGAGAAAGCAATGGAAAAAAGGGAAGAGACACTCAAGAGAGAGAACATGAAGTGACCTTCATTACCAATAGAGTGAGACTCCACTCTAATGCAACTCAAAATACTATAAACACAAGGGAGAAGAAGAGGTTTCATATGTACAAGAGGGAGCAGAATCTCCAAGACTACTCATAGAGAGAGAATGAACTAGAGAGAGATGGACTTAAGGGTCTACACAAGAGAATATCTACAAGAGGGAGAGAAGGCTCATGGAAGAGGATTAAGGAGACTAGAGCTACAACAACATGGGGCCTAATGGTGGAAGAGATGATGAACAAGGGAGAGGAGGGCTCCTTTTATAGAGATTTTGTCACCCTCCTTCACCCATTTACAATTGCTGCCTGTAGATTCTTTTCCCCATCAATACAAATTGACACCAGGTTTATTAATATGCATGAACTCATCCACACTTGACAAGACATCGCTATTGAAACCTTTGTGGCTATAACCAAGTGCAAATTGCTCCTCAAGACCAATCAAAAACAGCATTTGCTGCAGAATGGGGTATTTTTGCATATAGAGTCATGCCATTCGGCCTTTGTAACGCCCCAGCCACATTCCAGCGAGTCATGTTCACAGCTTTCAAGTCATTCTTGAATAAGTTTTTACAGGTGTTCTTGGATGATTTGTGCATCCATTCAACCAAACAGGACCACTTCAAATGTCTGGAAGAACACTACAAGGCATAGGCCATTTTCCGACGGAAATACCGACGCTTTTTACATTAAAAATTTTTTTTTTCACGGGCGCAAAGGTCGCTATAAAAGTCGTTAAAATCGTCGAAAAAGGAGCGTCGCTATAAACCGTCGCTATATAGCGACGTTTTCATCATCGCTATATAGCGACGATGCAAACGTCGCTATATAGCGACGATGAAAACGTCGCTATATAGCGACTCTGTTAATCGTCGCTATATAGCGACACTAGTAAACGTCGCTATATAGCGACGATTAATAGAAGTAAAAAAAAAGGGTTAGTGGGGCTAAACAGGGCTTCCTTTTGGCCCTGTTTAGCCCCACTAATCCTTTTTTTTTTTTGTAATTACAAAAGAAAGTTTTTTATAACAAAATTTCCCTTGCTTGCAGGGTGATACAAAATTGTTCTTGTGAACGATGAGGAAGAAATGCATATACATATACAACTGTGTTTGTAACAAAATTACCCTGTGAAAGGGCGATACAAAATTGCTCTAACGAGCGGATATACAAAATGCTACTACCACTACTAATCCGAATCCGAATCCGAATCGTCTTGTTGGCCTGTTCCTTGGTCCTCGGCACCTGCGTCTTCTCCCTCGTCCCCGACACCTGCGTCTTCTCCCTCGTCCTCGGCACCTGCGTCCGATCCTTGCCCCTGTTGATCGCTCGTCTCTGATGATGGGACGCTTGAGCTTTGACCCTAAGAGTGAACCATATAAATCAAAAATTAGATTGGAACTTAAATTAAAAAGTGAGATTACAAGTAGGAGTAAACTTATACCGTGCGAGCAGCCACCTCAGCCCAATCGACTGTCGCTCCCATTGCCTCTTGCTCAATGAACCATGGCTTTGTTCCTATCCGAAATGCGTGCCGCGCCTCTGCATCCGTAGGAAGATGACCCATCGCAGCTTGCTGTGGATCCAATTTACGAGAGTTAGAGTTAGCTAAAGTGCATGTAATATGTAAGTAAAACAAATAGAACAATACATTAAATGGAAAGAAGTAGACTGGGCCACGGTTGCCTCGAACGCATACCGTCCGCCTGCACCAAAGTGCGAAGTACCTACGACATCCAGCCGTCTCTTCGCAGCCCTCCTCTGACCCTCGAACATTTCGGGATGGTCCCTATGTTGCTTCTTGAAGTACTTCCAATCAGCTTTGTCTGCCCAGCTGGGTTTAGCCAACCCCTTTGTAATGGAAGTACGCATGGTTGATCTGCGATGCTTTAGGACCAAACCCATGCGCTCGAGCATATAATTGTTATTAAACTCCACATTTGGCGGATTAGAATATCTTTGTTTTAACTCATCGATCACCGCCTGCTTCTTTTGGACATCTTGATACTGCCAATCGATATTTATGCCGCTCTTGAAGTGATGACTCATCAACTGCCTCATGGCGGCCATCACTGCTTTGCCCTTTTTGTCTTATATTATCTCTTCGGCAGATGTGATTTGATAGGAGAGATCCCCTGATGAGTAAGGGGGACTGACGGTAGCAGAGTCTGAAGGAGTGGAAGCTACGCAACCGCTTCCGGATCGAGGATCCGGATCAAGGAGTAGCTGTGGGATGCGGAGAGGGAAAGGGACCTGACTGATACTGTGTCTCCGGACCAAGTGGAGACCTAAAGGAGCATGAGTGTGCTGACTCGTCTACATCTCCTGAGTCAGCACAACATGAGCCGCCCATCCTACTCTTCCTTCCCTTGCGGGAGGCATGCGCAGGTGATGATCCCGCGGTCGAAGGGGCGCGAGGGGATGGTTGGGCAGTACGTCCACCCGTCGGTGTAGGGGAAGGAATTGCGGAGGTCCTCTGAGAGAGCAGAGAGAAGAATCTCGCTGCCTCCTCATCGCTCATCTGCGCTACAAACTCGTCGGGAGTCCCGACAAAGCCATGCGCGGCTAGCAAAGGAGTCCCCTGAGGGGTAGTCGCAGTGCTACGTGGAAGAGGGGTCGGACCAAGGGTAGTCACAGTGCTAGGACCGAGAGGAGTCGGACCAGGTAGTTGCCTGAGAGGAATCAAAGTCCTCTGGAGCATATAGATCGTGAGCTCTCCTCCTGCGAGGCTGTCCGTACTCGTCCGATGAGCGATGTAATCCCATGTCTAACATAGACACAAACACGAAAACAGAAAACAAAAAACAAACATGAGCATTCTCATAGGCATAGGCATAGGCAAGAAGAAAGAAGAGGGAAAGGAAAGAAGAGGGAAAGGAAAGAGGGAAAGAAGAGGGAAAGATAAGAGGGAAAGAAGATGTAAAGGAAAGAAAAGAATGAGAATGAGGAAATAGAGAATGAGAGAAGGGGGAAATAGATAAGGGGAAAGAGATGAGGGAAAATAGAGAAAGAGAGAAGGGGGAAATGAGAGAAGGGGGAAATAGAGTGGGAAATAGAGAATGAGCTTATGCAGAAATAGAGAATGAGCTTATGCTTCTCTCATTCTCTATTTCCGCATAAGCTCACACATAAGCATGAGCTTATGCGGAAACTTAAGCATAAGCTCATGCACATGCATGAGCATAAGCTTGAGCTTATGCTTAAGCATAGGCATCGGAAATAGAGAAGGAGCTTATGCATAAAATAGAGAATGAGTTTCCGCATGCTTATGCTCATGCGGAAAAAGAGAAGGAGCTTATGCAGAAAAAGAGAAGGAGAGAAGCATAAGCTTCTCTCATTCTCTATTTCTGCATAAGCTCCTTCTCTTTTTCTGCATGAGCTTATGCTTATGCTCATGGGTGAGCATGAGCTTATGCTCATGTTTCTACATATGCGGAAATAGAGAATGAGAGAAGCATAAGCTTCTCTCATTCTCTATTTCCGCATATGCTCACGCAAAAGAGAAAGAGAAAGAGCTTATGCGGAAAAAGAGAAAGAGCTTATGCGGAAACTCATTCTCTATTTCCGCATAAGCTCTTTCTCTTTTTCCGCATAAGCTCTTTCTCTTTCTCTTTTGCGTGAGCATATCCGCATAAGCTCCTTCTCTTTTTCCGCATGAGCTTATGCTTATGCTCATGGGTGAGCATGAGCTTATGCTCATGTTTCGGCATATGCGGAAATAGATAATGAGAGAAGCATAAGCTTCTCTTATTCTCTATTTCCGCATATGCTCACGCAAAAGAGAAAGAGCAGGAGCTTATGCGGAAAAAGAGAAGGAGCTTATGCGGAAACTCATTCTCTATTTCCGCATAAGCTCCTTCTCTTTTTCCGCATGAGCTTATGCTTATGCTCATGGGTGAGCATGAGCTTATGCTCATGTTTCCGCATATGCGGAAATAGAGAATGAGAGAAGCATAAGCTTCTCTCATTCTCTATTTCGGCATATGCTCACGCAAAAGAGAAAGAGAAAGAGCTTATGCGGAAAAAGAGAAAGAGCTTATGCGGAAACTCATTCTCTATTTCCGCATAAGCTCCTTCTCTTTTTCCGCATGAGCTTTATGCTTATGCTCATGGGTGAGCATGAGCTTATGCTCATGTTTCGGCATATGCGGAAATAGAGAATGAGAGAAGCATAAGCTTCTCTCATTCTCTATTTCCGCATATGCTCACGCAAAAGAGAAAGAGCAGGAGCTTATGCGGAAAAAGAGAAGGAGCTTATGCGGAAACTCATTCTCTATTTCCGCATAAGATCCTTCTCTTTTTCCGCATGAGCTTCTGCTTATGCTCATGGGTGAGCATGAGCTTATGCTCATGTTTCCGCATATGCTCACGCAAAAGAGAAAGAGAAAGAGCTTATGCGGAAAAAGAGAAAGAGCTTATGCGGAAACTCATTCTCTATTTCCGCATAAGCTCCTTCTCTTTTTCCGCATGAGCTTATGCTTATGCTCATGGGTGAGCATGAGCTTATGCTCATGTTTTGGCATATGCGGAAATAGAGAATGAGAGAAGCATAAGCTTCTCTCATTCTCTATTTCCGCATATGCTCACGCAAAAGAGAAAGAGAAGGAGCTTATGCAAAAAAAGAGAAGGAGCTTATGCGGAAACTCATTCTCTATTTCCGCATAAGCTCCTTCTCTTTTTCCGCATGAGCTTATGCTTATGCTCATGGGTGAGCATGAGCTTATGCTCATGTTTCCGCATATGCGGAAATAGAGAATGAGAGAAGCATAAGTAACTCTCATTCTCTATTTCCGCATATGCTCACGCATATGCGGAAACTTACGCATAAGCTCATGCTCATGCATGAGCATAAGCATGAGCTTATGCTTATGCTTATGCTTAAGCATAAGCATAAGCATAAGCTCATGCTTATGCTCATGCGGATATAGAGAAGGAGCTTATGCGGAAAGAGAGAAGGAGCTCATGCGGAAAAAGAGAAGGAGCTTATGCTCATGCGGAAATAGAGAAGGAGCTTATGTGGAAAAAGAGAAGGAGCTTATGCGGAAAAAGAGAAGGAGCTTATGTGGAAAAAGAGAAGGAGAGAAGCATAAGCTTCTCGCATTCTCTATTTTCGCATAAGCTTATGCGGAAACTTGCGCATAAGCTCATGCTCATGCATGAGCATAAGCATGAGCTTATGCTTATGCTTAAGCTTAAGCATAAGCATAAGCATATGCTCATGCTTATGGTCATGCGAAAAAGAGAAGGAGCTTATGCGGAAAGAGAGAAGGAGCTTATGCGGAAAAAGAGAATGAGAGAAGCATAAGCTTCTCTCATTCTCTATTTCCGCATAAGCTTATGCGGAAACTTGCGCATAAGCTCATGCTCATGCATGAGCATAAGCATGAGCTTATGCTTATGCTTATGCTTAAGCATAAGCATAAGCATAAGCTCATGCTTATGGTCATGCGGAAATAGAGAATGAGCTTATGCTCATGCGGAAATAGAGAAGGAGCTTATGCGGAAAAAGAGAAGGAGCTTATGCGGAAAAAGAGAATGAGAGAAGCATAAGCTTCTCGCATTCTCTATTTCCGCATAAGCTTATGCGGAAACTTGTGCATAAGCTCATGCTCATGCATGAGCATAAGCATGAGCTTATGCTTATGCTCATGCGGAAATAGAGAAGGAGCTTATGTGGAAAGAGAGAAGGAGCTTATGCGGAAAAAGAGAATGAGAGAAGCATAAGCTTCTCGCATTCTCTATTTCTGCATAAGCTTATGCGGAAACTTACGCATAAGCTCATGCTCATGCATGAGCATAAGCATGAGCTTATGCTCATGCGGAAAGAGAGAAGGAGCTTATGCGGAAAGAGAGAAGGAGCTCATGCGGAAATAGAGAATGAGCTTATGCTCATGCGGAAATAGAGAAGGAGCTTATGCGGAAAAAGAGAATGAGAGAAGCATAAGCTTCTCTCATTCTCTATTTCCGCATAAGCTTATGCGGAAACTTGCGCATAAGCTCATGCGGAAAGAGAGAAGGAGCTTATGCGGAAAGAGAGAAGGTGCTCATGCGGAAATAGAGAATGAGCTTATGCTCATGCGGAAATAGAGAAGGAGCTTATGCGGAAAAAGAGAAGGAGCTTATGCGGAAAAAGAGAATGAGAGAAGCATAAGCTTCTCTCATTCTCTATTTCCGCATAAGCTTATGCGGAAACTTGCGCATAAGCTCATGCTCATGCATGAGCATAAGCATGAGCTTATGCTTATGCTTATGCTTAAGCATAAGCATAAGCATAAGCTCATGCTTATGGTCATGCGGAAATAGAGAATGAGCTTATGCTCATGCGGAAATAGAGAAGGAGCTTATGCGGAAAAAGAGAAGGAGCTTATGCGGAAAAAGAGAATGAGAGAAGCATAAGCTTCTCGCATTCTCTATTTCCGCATAAGCTTATGCGGAAACTTGCGCATAAGCTCATGCTCATGCATGAGCTTATGCTTATGCTTATGCTTAAGCATAAGCATAAGCATAAGCTCATGCTTATGCTCATGCGGAAATAGAGAAGGAGCTTATGTGGAAAGAGAGAAGGAGCTTATGCAAAAAAAGAGAATGAGAGAAGCATAAGCTTCTCTCATTCTCTATTTCCGCATAAGCTTATGCGGAAACTTACGCATAAGCTCATGCTCATGCATGAGCATAAGCATGAGCTTATGCTTATGCTTATGCTTAAGCATAAGCATAAGCATAAGCTCATGCTTATGCTCATGCGGAAAGAGAGAAGGAGCTTATGCGGAAAGAGAGAAGGAGCTCATGCGGAAATAGAGAATGAGCTTATGCTCATGCAGAAAAAGAGAACATGCTTATGCTCATGCGGAAATAGAGAATGAGCTTATGCTCATGCGGAAATAGAGAAGAAGCTTATGCGGAAAGAGAGAAGGAGCGGAAAAAGAGAACATGCTTATGCTCATGCGGAAAGAGAGAAGGAGCTTATGCGGGAAAAGAGAAGGAGCTTATGCGGAAAGAGAGAAGGAGCTTATGCGGAAAAAGAGAATGAGAGAAGCATAAGCTTCTCTCATTCTCTATTTTCGCATAAGCTTATGCGGAAACTTACGCATAAGCTCATGCTCATGCATGAGCATAAGCTCATGCTTATGCTCATGCGGAAAAAGAGAAGGAGCTTATGATCATGCAGAAATCGAGAAGGAGCTTATGCGGGAAAAGAGAAGGAGGTTATGCGGAAAAAGAGAATGAGAGAAGCATAAGCTTCTCTCATTCTGTATTTCCGCATAAGCTTATGCGCAAACTTACGCATAAGCTCATGCTCATGCATGAGCATAAGCATGAGTTTATGCTCATGCTTATGCTTAAGCATAAGCATAAGGTCATGCTTATGCTCATGCGGAAATAGAGAAGGAGCTTATGCTCATGCGGAAAAAGAGCTTATGCGAAATAGAGAAGGGGGAAATAGAGAAGGGGGAATGAGAGAAGCATAAGCATAAGAGAATAAGAGGGAAAGGAAATAGAGAATAAGGGGGAAAGGAAAGAGAGAAGGGAAAAGAGAGAGGGCGAAAGAGAGAAGGGGGAAAGAGAGAATAAGAGAAGAGGGAAAAAAGAGAAGGGGGAAAAATGAGAAAAAGAGAAGGGGGAAGAGAGGGTTCCTACGCCCATCACTGCAGCTAGCGCTTAAGGCGCTAGCTGCAGGCCAATGCAAATAACAAAAATATTAAATGGAAAGAAGAGGAAGCACTTACCTGTAAAGGTATGTCCCGCTCGGTGTAGTGGACTGGCCCCACAAAAGAGAGAGTATGTCCCGCTCGGTGTAGTGGACTGGCCCTACAAAAGAGAGAAAACAACCCATTTTTTCAAATAAGATGTTAGTGGAAAGAGGAGATCACAAAAGCAACTTCTTGAAAGGAGACAAGGAAAGAGAAGATTGAGGAGACAAGGAAAGGAGGAGATTGAGGAGACAAGGAGAAAGAGAAGGAAGAGAAATACAGGAAGAAGAGGTGAGTTTCTTTCTTTCTTTCTTGAAATAATTTCGTTTTTTGTTTCAATCCTTTCTAATCAAGCATGAAAACTAGTTTAAAACTTTAGCAATACAAGTAGAAACACTCACAAAACCAAAGCTAGCAAACAAACAACCTACATTGTTGAAACAAACTCACCTTTTGAAGAACTTTCTTTCTGGAAACCAAAGAGGGAAAAAGGAGAGAGAGGGTGTACAAGAGGTAGGAGAAGGGTGAGGAGTGGGAAATAGAGTAGGAGGTTGCTTGGAATAGATGGGAGGTCAGTGAAAATAGGTGGGAGGAGATTTTGGGTTGCTTACTTGAGAGATTAGGAATGGTTTGAGCAAAACGCCGTGCGTTTTGACGTTTCGGGTTTTAACCCACAGCGTCGCTATATAGCGACGCTTTTTCGTCGCTATATAGCGACGGAACAGAGCGTCGCTATATAGCGACGCTTACTGTTTATTTTTTTGTGTGGCCTCTTGTGAAGCTCAAACATGCTATGCCTATAATTGTCAATATCTCCTCTTACTATATAGCCTTACTATATAGGATTTTTTGTTTCAATCCTTACTATATAGCGACATCATTCTTTTTATATAGCCTCAAGAGAAGCTCAAATTAAACATGCTATGCTCATAATTGTGTACATCTCCTCTTCATGCTTATGTTTTGGTTTTATAAGTGTAGATGGAAGGGACGAGTGGAAGCTCATCCGATGATGCGCCAATGCCCGGGAGCATGAAGTGGCTTACGGAGAGGTTATATTGTCATTGCACTCATTACAAGCGAGAAGTACGACATCAACGTCGTATTATCATGCGCCACTTGCGGATGTATGGGGAGGAGCCGGAACCAGTACCCCCCGTTGGTGTTGCACATGTTGATGGATCATCGGTAAGTCAAAGCTATTTAAGTTCGCAATCTTATTGTATACCCGGAATTAGAAGATCTTCTATTTACACGAATGAGCTTATGATAGGATGACGAGGGTGATGAGGGTACACATATACCTTCTCACTTTCAACAAGACTATAGTCTCCCGGATGACGACGAGGGTATGGTCGACATGATGGATTCCATTTTTAGGGGCACTACATCCCACGTACACGTGATGTCAGAGTCTAAGGTGAAAATGCGAGAGTTGCAATCAACACAATTGTACGAGGGTGCCAGGATGTCTAAACTACGTGCTTGTCTCTCAATCTTGAATCTACAAGTACAGTATGGGTGGTCGGATACAAGTGTCTCGGCCTTAATGAGGTTAGCCCTTGCATTAATTTGATTGACTCATTATTTGGATATTGTTTGTTTTAAGAATCATCATTTGGATAGTGTCTTTGTCATAGGTTGCTCCAAAAGATGTTGCCTGCACCAAATACCATGCCCGCATCAAGAGATGAAGCGAAAAAGATGCTAACAATGGTGGATATGGATTATGATACCATCCATGCTTGCCGTAATGATTGTATTCTCTTTCGTTGTGAGCATGGAGATTTGGCTAGTTGTCCAAAGTGTGGGAAACAACAATATAGAGATGACTTGCAGGGTGAGAGGATACCGGTAAAGGTCTTAAGACACTTTCCCATCATTGCAAGAATACAACACATGTTTCGATGCAAATCCATAGCGGAGTTGATGACATGGCATGCATCTCATCGGTCCACTGATCACACATTGAGGATTCCCGCAGATTGTGCAGCTTGGAAGCACATAGATAATCAGTGGCCGGACTTTGCGAGAGAGCCACGCAACTTACATCTTGGGCTAGCCATGGGCGGCGTGAATCCTTTCGGGTTACGCTCGACATCTTGGTCGACATGGCCCATAGTCGTGGTGAATTACAATATCCCACCATGGCTAACAATAAAAAAGGGACACCTCATGCTTGCACTACTTGTGCCAGGAAAGTACAAGGCAAAAAACATGGACGTGTACATGGCACCTTTGATAGAGGAGTTACAGATATTATGGAGAGGAGTGCAGGTCTTTGATATTTCCAGAGCTCCTAGGCATACCAATGATATTTTGGTCAGGGGTATCTTGATGTGGACCATGCATGACTACCCAGGATATGGAGAGTGCGCAGGTACGTATTTATGTCTGTACATGTACAATGAGGGATTATGTCTGTACATGTACAATGAGGGATTATGCTTTTTTTACTCTCTTTTGCACGCATGTCTTGTACTAACATATTCATGCACGCGTGCAGGACTTGTTACAAGTGGGTACCATGCTTGTCCTATTTGTAGACCCGCTCTGAAATCGCTTGCACGCTACTCCAAACACATGAGGAAAAATGTTTATGAAGGTCATGCTCGATACCTTCCACTCGACCATCTCGCACGTGGAGGTCAGCTTGATCCACCACCATCATATTTGAAAGCAAGTGATTGGATTCAAGCTTGGAGGGAGAATGGAGAGGAACCTCCTCCTGGTATGAAGAGGCTATCGATCTTTCACGAGCTTCCTTATTGGGGTCAGTTACAAATCAATCATCTCTTGGATCCCATGCATATCTTTAAGAATGTGGGGGCTACCATTTGGGCACACTTGGTTGGTTCCAAGGACTCGAGAGGAGTGCGAGAAGACTTGCGTGCTATGAATAGGATGTCTCGTTTGTGGCCCCAAGTGCATGATTCAGGAAAAATTGTCCTCCCGAAAGCAACGTGGATCCTCTCTACGAGGGAGGAGGCAGCGATCAAGGCAGACATTGCCTCTTTTCAAACACCGACAGGGTACATGCGTTGCTTGAAAGGAGCATTTTCAAAGGACAATAAGCTTAGTGGCCTCAAGTCCCATGATTGGCACAAGGTCTTACAGGTATTCTAAGTAGAATTAGTGTACCGATAATAGTGATGCATTAGCGTAATTATTATTATGTTATATTGTTGACATGATTTCATTGTTGCTTTGATAGTTCATCCTTCCAATTACAATAAAAGGGTGCTTACAAGAAGATGTTAGAAATGCTATATTCAAGATCTGTGGTATTGTGAGGTATGCTTACTATCAATTCGCATTATGTATTTTCTTCATGGACATGTGAAATAGGTGGATATCTCAAATATCTTACATATGCATGGACATGTGAAATAGGTGGATATCTCAAAAAGAGATCTCTATATCGAGCATCGAGAAGGCTAGGGTGGAATCCATCGAAGCCGTATGCTTGCTTGAGAAGCACTTTCCCTCAAGCATTATGACAACTCAAGTCCACTTGCTTGTGCACATAGTTGATGAGGTGGCTATAGCAGGTACCGTTCATAATCGATGGATGTTTTTTCTCGAGCGGTTTATGAAAACTTTAAAGGGGTTTGTAAGACAAAGAGCAAGACCAGAGGCAAGCATGGCAGAGGGATGGCTTGTGCAAGAGTCATTAGTATATATCACAGAGTTTCTTGCATCCACGGATCCTGATATGCCGCAAGCTTGGCACAACAAGGATGACGATCGCATCATTGGCGAGGTCCCCCAAGGAAAAGGGATTGAAAGAAAGATGAGCGAAGAGCAAATGGAGAAATTCAATAAGTTTTGTATCCTCAATAGCCCTGAGATGCAGAAGTGGATTGAGAGATATGAAGTGGCCAAAGCAGAAAGAATAAATGCAAGGACGAGATTCAGAGTAATGTACAGGCGATCACAACCATATCCACGAGATCTGGCTCTTCTCCCTACTCACATGTCACTTGATTGGCTACAACTAGCTATACGTAAAGCCGAACGTGATGGAGAGACAATAAACGAGCGCGAGCGGGAGTTATCATTTGGATGTATCTGGATGTATGGTGCATGTAAGTTTCTTATCTCTTGACATAATTAAGTAATTATTTGTGGCAATATATGCTATAAAATAGGTGCATTTTCATTGTTTTAATAATGCTCTTTTACAGTACAAAAAGTACAGTGCATTATGGTCATATGGACGACATTTTCGCGTGGAACGCATCGATTCAAAGAGAGTCACGTATGATTGTGGAGTCATGGCTAACTTCACACAAGATAGCCGTGCAAGTGCTTCGAATACCAATCTTCTCTCCTCACAGTTGGATTATTGTGGAACCATACGCAACATCTATGAAATTGATTTCAGACGATTTACTATTTTCATTCTTGATGTAAAATGGTTTAGAACTACTTACAACGGTCCCCATGCGACTGTGAGAAAAGATAATAGCGGTCTCTTTGCAATAGACTCCACCAAACATTGGACCGATGAAAGTGATACTTTTGTTCTTCCCGAGCACTATGAGCAGGTGCATACTAATGATTTAATTAGTTGAAGCTTTCATTTTTTAAGTCCATTGATATATATATAATTGACGACATTTGGCACGTGATTTTTCATCTTCAATATAGGTGGTTTTTCATCCAGATCATTCTGATCCAAGATGGTGGTACGTGATCCAAGTTGCACCACGAAGTAAGCAGATTTTTGAAGATCGAGATGTGGATATGGAGATGCCACTACCAATGCCGGATCCAATTGATGAATCTAGAGAAGAAGATGTAGATCACCATATGAGGCAAGAGGAAGATGCGCATAATGACATCGCACGGGAGGAGGATGGAGATCACGATATTGACGAGGAAGACAACAATCATCAAGATCAATCACCACACTTAAGCTTAATTGAAGAAGATGATCAAATACTTTTAGGTGAACGTACGATACTAGAGTACGATGATGATGTACGATGATGATATAGGTGATCAACTCGGTATAGAGTTGGAGATAGACTTGCTTGGCGCCTTAGACTTGGCTCAAGATGAAACAGTTGATGTAAATGCTCTTATTTAATTTGATTTTTCTCATCTCAAACTTGGACATGAATATATGAGCTTCAAAGGCTTGATGTACATGCTCTCATTTTTTAATTCTCTATGAGCTCAAACATGTATGAAAATTTAAAAAATTTTGTCATTGGAAGAAAATAATTTTTAAGGCTTTAAAAAAAAAAAAAAACCTCTCTGTAAAACGTCGCTATAATATATTGTCTCAGTGTCGCTATATAGCGACCTTTAAAAGTCGCTATATAGCGACTTTTACTAACGTCGCTATATAGCGACGTTTAGCAAAAAGTCGCTATATAGCGACGATTTACGACACCCGATTTTTATACCGACGATTAACGCTAAGCAGGCGCTAATCGTCGGTACGTAAACGTCGCAATAGGATGCGTGTGTAGTAGTGGAAGTACTAATCAAATGCAGGGAGTATGGCATCTCCCTAAATCCAACAAAATGCCAGTTCATGGTCACCCACCGAGTTGTTTTGGGACACATCGTCTCTCAACATGGGATTGCAACTGACATGGACAAAATCAAAATCATCATGGAATTGCCTCCTCCTACAAATTCCAAAGGTGTACAGGTCTTTATGGGACATGCCGGCTATTATAGAAGATTTATATTGCGGTATCCCATGATAGCTAGACCACTTTACAAATTATTAGTGGAGTTCTTATGGACCGAAGAGTGCGACCAAGCCTTTGAGCTTTTAAAGTGGCGCCTAATCACAGCACCCATCCTTCTATCTCCCAATTGGGATATTGATTTTCATGTTCATACTGATGGATCCAAGTATGCAATTGGGAGTGTGCTTTGTCAACCGGGTGAACATAAGAAAGACTACCCCATCTACTTCGCCAGTCGACAACTCAATGATGCAGAGATCAACTATACAACTCGGGGGGGTCACTCATCATATGTAACCCTGTCACGTGAGTTCAACAGAAGGATTTTTTTTATTTCTAAAATTTACAGAAATAAATATACATAAGGGACTATTTAAAATAGTTTTGGAAAAAATTTACAGATTTGTATAGAAAAGGGGTACATTTTATTAATAAAATTTTTTACAGATAAGGGATTTTAAATATAGGCCTTGAACGCACGTGATATAGAGGGTTTATACATAGTGACCCCCCCGAGCTATACAACCACAGAAAGAGAAGCTCTAGCAATGGTATACAGTGTAAAGAAATTTCGGCACTATCTACTCGCAAATGATTTTGTCTTCTACACCGATCATCAAGCATTGCTATATCTTGTGAACCGTCCGTGTACCACAGGAAGAATAACCAGATGGCTCCTCTTGCTGCAAGAATTCAACTTCAAAATTGTGGTCCGCAAAGGTGCCCAACACTACATTGTCGATCACATGTCTCGAGTCAAGACAGGAGAAGAAGCCACTGGAGTAGAAGATGACTTACCAGATGCCACACTATTTCAAATAGATGCTGTTCCAGAATGGTGTGGAGATATCATTGGGTACTTGATGGCAGGAAGACCACCCCCTGACATGAAAGCAGTAGATGCCAGAAAATTGATTCTAAAGGCTGCACCCTATCAACTCATTGCAGGACAACTATACAAGATGGGCAAGGACCAGATATTAAGAAGATGTGTAATGCCTCATGGGATCCTGCCAATCCTGAGTGAAGTCCATGAAGGAATTGCAGGAGGACACTTCCAAGGGGAAGCCACAGCAAGAAAAGTTCTCCTCGCAGGCTACTGGTGGCCAACACTGTGGGCAGATGCCTATGAATATGTAAAAGGCTGTGATGTATGCCAACGAACTATTAAACCACAACACAAAGACTTTAATCCCCTAACAACAGTTGTTGCACAACAGCCATTTGAAAAATGGGGGATTGATTATGTAGGTCCCATACATCCAGCAGCAAAAGGAACATAGGCACGCTACATCATTGTGGCCACTGATTAATTTACAAAATGGGCTGAAGCTAAAGCAGTCAGAAAGGCAGATGCCAAAAGCACAACAAGGTTCTTATACGAACATGTGATCACCCGATTCGGATGCCCCCTTGAAATTGTGTCGGATAGAGGCACACATTTTGTCAATGAGGTAATCCAAGAACTCTTGTCTGGCTTCATGGTCATTCATAGAAAAAGAACACCCTACTACCCCCAAGGGAATGGACTAGCAGAATCCACAAACAAAATCATATGCAATATCCTCACCAAGGTAGTAGAACCACAGCGTTCTGATTTGGGCAGAGAAACTGAATGCAGCCTTATGGGCATATAGAACCACATTCAAGGTTAGTACAAGGAACACACCTTTTCAATTGGTGTACGGCCTTGAAGCCGTGGTCCCACTCGAATTTGTAATACCAAGTCTACGCATCGCAATACAGGAACACATGGGTGATCATGAGTCCTTGAAAGAAAGGCTCTGTCAGTTGGAAAAGCATACAGAGACAAGACTAGTCGCTTATCATGCCATGACAACAGAAAAACGTCGAAGAAAGGCATGGTTTGACAGGAATCTGAAAGCTAAAGACATCAAGGAAGGCGACTTAGTCCTGTTATACAATGCCAAAGTACACAAGGGAAAACTGAAGTATCTAGGTCAAGGACCCTACCGAGTACGAAAGATGAATCCCATCAGAGCTGTGCTACTTGAAACACTAGATGGAGTCCAATTCAACACAACAATAAACGGGAGCCGACTGAAGCGCTACTACATCAACACGCGAGCCATCCCCGACAAAAACGAAGATTTGGGAAACCAAGTCTTCCTTAGTTAGGATTAGATTGTATCACGAGCACTCACTTGCATATGTACGTCTTCGCACATATAGGTAGCCTCAATCGATTTTACCTAGAGCTCAGAAGCGATGATGAGTTCTAGTTGCCCTATGAAAATCCCAGCAAAAAAGCATATAGTTAGTCCCTACTTAGCTACTAGGTCACGTGCACTCACACGCTTTCGCTTAGACACATAGATGATTGCATGAATAATTGTACCCCACACTTTCATTCCACACTCTCAAAGGATGTATTAGCAAAAAAAGAAAAAAAAAAAAAAAAGGAAAAAAAGGAGGATCTTTCTCCCACACACACACAGAAAGGTCATACATGCATGCTAATCAATGTAATGATCAATGGTACACTACATGTATATGGATGCAAGTTCAGAAAAGATGCCGCCACTAAAGTGGATGCGCAGAAAGAGCCCACCGCCTCAACCACGAGACCCCCTCCAGAGTTCGCAGCCATCTACTTCCTCTTAGCCACAGAGACCACAGGCGTTCATGGTCCAAAGCGATAGCTCCAAAGAAGATTCAGTGCATGTCCAAGCAGAACAAATGCCACCCCAGTCACAGCTACAACAAAGAGAAATGACTCTGCCCCAGTCTCCAAAGCCAATTGAGGAGTTGGACATACCCTTCTCACCAGTATGGGAGCCGTCATCAACTGCTCCAGCTATCACATTGATAAGTACAGATGCCTTAACAGAAGTACCTATTCTGGAAAGCAGGATTGCGGAATTGCCTCAGGAAATGCTTCAGCTCGGTGCACAACTGCAACCACTAAGTCTCCACCAACAGCACCAACCCGAGCTCGCGACAAGTTTGGCACCCGAACTTGAGGAACGATCAGCACCAGAGCTTGAGACCACATTAGCACTCGAACCGCCCATCGACGCCATGCCAGTCGATGAGCCCCAAGGAGAGCTCGTGCCAGATCAGCAGTATGACTATTGTCCACAAGGGAGTGAAATGCCATTGGAACAACCTCCCCCAAGTACTACAGAATCCTCGGGATGGCTACATGGGCACCACTTGTATCAGCAATATTGCCAGACCTCATCACCGTCTGTCATTCTCCAACATCAAGCTAGCCAAATGATCCAAATGTCAGAACTCTTCACTAGCTTGGCTAAGGAAGCATATGCAAGAGAATTGGAAAGGCAAACGGCATCAGAAATCGAAGACCAATTCCAGGCAATCGCCATAGAGGTCAAGGCACTTCGGGCACAGATAGATGAGAAGGAGGTAGAAGAAGTGCGCATGAACCAGGCTCTCCAAGCTCAAGAGAAGGCCGTAAGGGATGTGACCTCCAACCTCCACCAAAGTCAAACAAAGCTGACTGCGGCAGTAGAAGCAATGGCAATCCTACAGACCTCCTATAACTCCCTGACAACTGCACATGTGCAACAAACAGAGGAGGTGGCACAAGCTCGACTCACTCTCATTCACAAAGAAGAAGAGCTCCAGGATTGCAAGGACAAGCTTGAAGACATGCAACAATCTTTGGCAGTACGTGCCTTTAGCATTGATGAGCTTACAAGGGAATGCCGACTCTTAAAAGACCAACTTGCTACTGTTCAAGAGGCCAGCACTTCACAAGCCCAGTTCTTGGACCAATGGTCCAATATCACTGAAGACATTCCTCAACAGGCAAAGGTCACCTTGCAAATGAAAAAGCTTAAAGAGGCATACACAACCATCTACCATCAGTACAAAGAAAAGATGAATGAGATGCACTCCCAAAAAATAGCCATCTGCTAGTGCACAACAATGAGGCATTGGAAGACAACACCAATGACGGCCCACTACAATGCACAACCGTGGTGTATGAAGAGCTTGTGGCTGCTCTCCAAATGGAAGATCACCTCCACGCACGCGTGCTTATCCAATGGAAGCAACTCCAACTCAGGATCATATCTGCTCATCCAACAATCGACTGGAAATGATCCATCGGGATTAAAACCCTGCGCATAATTTGCCAAGACTTGTCTGAAGATGAGAAGAATATCTTCTGCCTGTCTACACATGCCGGGTTTATAACTCTCAGGACGGATGCTTTCATTGCATATGTCTGCCTCATGGGTAGTCCACCCCTCAGGGTTATTGCAGGTTTGTTGCCATTGCTACAAAGGCCATCCCTATTATTTGCACGGCATGACATAACCGACATCCAACCCATGCAGCTGATCATCCCATTGCACCAGCAAAAAGAAGTGCCGGACGATGACAAGGCCTATCTCACATCCAACTTCCCATATCTAACCACTCTTTCTGCCAACATCATAACCTCACTTCCCCTTGCTGCTACCACCCTCTTAACCTTCCCCGAGCTCCATCCTAACATCTATTCCCTCCATCGTCTCTTTGCTCATGCCTCTCACCATTTTCAACTTACCCAACAGTCACAAACTTACGAGCCCCTCACACCTAGCTTTTTCCCCTCCCTTGCTAATCCTACCCTTGAGGATTACCAAGCTGCTCAAACCATTTGCCCATTTCTTCCCCCCCTCCCCTCTGCTCCCCCTTCTGCCACTATCACTCAGCCATATTTCTCCCCCATGTCCCCTGCTTCTCTCCCGGCCCCGTCATCACCTCCGACACTTCTAGTGCTTCCATCAGCAGAAAATGATGCAGTATTTGATTTTGAATATCAGGATCCGGATAATCCAATTCATACACCCATGCCAAGTTCCAATGATGGGTATGATTTTGATGAGATACCACTTCCCAGTAACCCCATCAAGGAATTTTGGAGCAAATATCCTGATATGAAAACTCGCGGTGGATGGGCCCTGGGTAACTTTCCTACCAATCTTCGTCAGCACCAAATAAGTGAAGGTTGGATTAGCAAATTGGATCCACAACCTGATTGGCGCCGCCCCAAGCTCTTTGATGTAATCTTCTTAAAGGAGTACTTACGGGCACCTCCATGTCTCAGAACCCATCCCAAGTTCTATGCAGTTCCCCGGCGTAAAAAATGGGAAGCCAACATACACACTTTGGCTGAAGATCGAGTCATTAATTGGCCAATGATCGAACCCTACTCTGGTGTAGAATGGAATATCCAAGGCACCATGATCTGAGCACTTCAGCAGCATGAACAAACAATGCGTGGCAACATTGATCGCTTCCTTCGCCAAAGTGCCATATTCTATAAAACATTAGCATTAATTCTGGAGGTCCCATGTTACCTTGATTCCCATTTGCCTCCACTCAGCTTTAATCCCAATGAACGGATTGATGCTCAGATTACCAGCTGACTCTATCAAAGAGTGATCTGCTTGGAGGCACGCCACATATCTCTGTTTGAGCAAATGGTAGATACAGGCTACCTGGAAACTACACAAAAATTGTATGGTGCTAAGGCTCTACAGTAGGATCGACTGGCATGACACAAGTTCCACAGCCACTGGACTAAAAACATGGCAACCCAGGTACGTGATCGCCATAAGCCATAACTCGAGGACGGGTAATCAAATGGATCCGGGAGTATGTTGACTCTGTGCCAACATGAACTTATGAAGAAAGAGAAGGTGTTACAACTTTGTGATACAATTTTGTGTTACAACTTTGTGTTACAACTTCTAGACACAACTTTATGTTACGACTTTGTGTAACAACTTTATGTTACAAGTTTGTGTTACAAGTTTATGTTACGACTTTGTGTAACAACTTTGTGTTACAAGTTTATGTTACAACTTCTCCATGAAGAGAGAGAATGTGTTACGACTTTGTGACACAACTTTGTGTTACAACTTTGTGATACAACTTTGTGTAACAACTTTGTGATACGACTTTGTGTTACATGCAGAGAGAGAAGCTCTCCAACTTGTATAAATACCCCATAATGGAATGAAGCCTGCACTCTTGGGGCATTGTGTTGAGCCTACATTGGTATTCCAAGCATTTGTCTCAAGTGTCCATGCTTCCTTGCACTGCACGTCCAAAAGCATGTCCTAACCTTGCAACCCTTCTCCCCTCTCCTCCAACCCTGCAACCCACCCTCTCCCTCTCCTCCTCCCTCCTTCTCCTTCCTCCTTCTCCGCCTCCTCCCTCCTCCTCCATCTCCTCCTCCTCCCTCCTCCTCCTCCCTCCTCCTCCTCCTCCTCTCTCCTCCCCCTCCCTCCTCCTCTCCCCTCCTCCTCCTTCCTCCTCTCTCTCTTCCTTCACCCATGCTCTTACACCTTCTTCCTCTCCCACTCCTATGCTTTCCTAAAACCCTTAAACTCCATGATCTACGAGGGAGACGAGTTCTCCACCATGTATTCTACTCTAAAACTTGAATCCTCCCTCTAACCCTGGACTCCTTCTAAACCTTGGAACCTCTTTCTGAACCCTGGAACTTCTCCTAAACCCTTGAACTCTTTCTAAACCCTCGAACCTGCTTCTGAACCCTTAAACTTTTTGCTAAACCCTTGAACTCTTTCTAAACCCTGGAACCTCCTTCTGAACCCTTAAACTCCTCCTAAACCCTACAACCCCCAATGAAGGCGAAAGCCTTCATTACCCCAACAACGAAGGTTTACGTGCCTTTTACACATGCTTGCACTTTTTTTGCTTACCACACTTAAGCCTACGTCTCTCACCGGAACACGACTCGAGGTCCTAAGCTACACATATACTACAACGACAATCCCAATATATCTGTAGGTGACAAAAAGCCTCGGAACCCTGCAACATAGAATACCCAACTCTTCCTACGAAAGCAATGCAACGGATGGCAAGTACGGTACAATCACTGTACAGCAGAGCCCACTGAACATTATCCTTGACAGTACAGTCATTCAAAGGGCTTTCTCTCTGCCAAAGCAAGGTGGCGAATACCCTAAACGGTCTGCGGATGCAAAGTTTATCGAAGTACAGTCTCTCCTCACCAAGGGTATCCTGATCCATAGAGATGGCATCTTGCTTCGCACAATCCTTGACCCTCGCCTCAAGGAAGCAGCACAATTTCTATCCACCATCCTGGGAATAAAGAACGACAAGGAACGCTCCCTTCCACTCTGCACATTTGTTTTGCTGAGTAGGAAGCTAAAACAAGACTGGGTCCAACACTTCGTCATTTTCTTTACCAAAAAACTCGATGGTTCTTCAGGCCAGAAATGTAAAATTCCGCACTTATTGGCTATAATCATCAAAAAAGAACTACAACAAAGAGAAATGACTCTGCCCCAGTCTCTAAAGGAGTACTTACGAGCACCTCCATGTCTCAAAACCCATCCCAAGTTCTATGAAGTTCCTCGGCAGTGGCGCCAAATGTTGGTTCTTTCCTACTGCTTTCGTAGGAAGAGCTGGGTATTCTATGTTGCAGGGTTCCGAGGCTTTTTGTCACCTACAGATATATTGGGATTGTCGTTGTAGTATATGTGTAGCTTAGGACCTCGAGTCGTGTTCCGGTGAGAGAGGTAGGCTTAAGTGTGGTAAGCAAACGAAGTGCAAGCATGTGTAAAAGGCACGTAAACCATCGTTGTTGGGGTAATGAAGGCTTTCGCCTTCATTGGGGGTTGTAGGGTTTAGTAGGAGTTTAAGGGTTCAGAAGGAGGTTCCAGGGTTTAGAAAGAGTTCAAGGGTTTAGGAGAAGTTCCAGGGTTCAGAAAGAGGTTCCAAGGTTTAGAAGGAGTCCAGGGTTAGAGGGAGGATTCAAGGTTTAGAGTAGAATACATGGTGGAGAACTCATCTCCCTCGTAGATCATGGAGTTTAAGGGTTTTAGGAAAGCATAGGAGTGGGAGAGGAAGAAGGTGTAAGAGCATGGGTGAAAGAAGAGAGAGGAGGAAGGAGGAGGAGGGAAGAGGAGGAGGGAGGGTGAGGAGAGAGGAGGAGGGGGAGGAGGGAGGAGGAGGAGGAGAAGGAGGAGGAGGGAGGAGGAGGAGAAGGAGGAAGGAGGAGGGAGGAGGAGAGGGAGAGGGTGGGTTGCAGGGTTGGAGGAGAGGGAGAAGGGTTGCAAGGTTAGGACATGCTTTTGGACGTGTAGTGCAAGGAAGCATGGACACTTGAGACAAATGCTTGGAATACCAATGTAGACTCAACACAATGCCCCAAGAGTGTTATGTTTGTGAAAGTTTGAAGTAGTGACTTGTTTTACACATACCTACGCATGTTTACTCGCTACTTGAGACGCTAGTCTCCCCGGCAGTGGCGCCAAATGTATGCTCTTTCATACTCCACGGTTGTGCATTGTAGTGCGCCGTCATTGGTGTTGTCTTCCAATGCCTCATTGTTGTGCACTAGCAATTGGAGTTCAAGCTTGGAGATGGCTATTTTTTGGGAGTGCATCTCATTCATCTTTTCTTTGTACTGATGGTAGATGGTTGTGTATGCCTCTTTAAGCTTTTTCATTTGCAAGGTGACCTTTGCCTGTTGAGGAATGTCTTCAGTGGTATTGGACCATTGGTCCAAGAACTGGGCTTGTGAAATGCTGGCCTCTTGAACAGTAGCAAGTTGGTCTTTTAAGAGTCGGCATTCCCTTGTAAGCTCATCAATGCTAAAGGCACGTACTGCCAAAGATTGTTGCATGTCTTCAAGCTTGTCCTTGCAATCCTGGAGCTCTTCTTCTTTGTGAATGAGAGTGAGTCGAGCTTGTGCCACTTCCTCTGTTTGTTGCGCATGTGCAGTTGTCAGGGAGTTATAGGAGGTCTGTAGGATTGCCATTGCTTGTACTGCCGCAGTCAGCTGTGTTTGACTTTGGTGGAGGTTGGAGGTCACATCCCTTACGGCCTTCTCTTGAGTTTGGAGAGCCTGGTTCATGCGCACTTCTTCTACCTCCTTCTCATCTATCCGTGCCCGAAGTGCCTTGACCTCTATGGCGATTGCCTGGAATTGGTCTTCGATTTCTGATGCCGTCTGCCTTTCCAATTCTCTTGCATATGCTTCCTTAGCCAAGCTAGTGAAGAGTTCTGACATTTGGATCATTTGGCTAGCTGGATGTTGGAGAATGACAGACGGTGATGAGGTGTGGCGATATTGCTGATACAAGTGGTGCCCATGTAGCCATCCCGAGGATTCTGTAGTACTTGGGGGAGGTTGTTCCAATGGCATTTCACTCCCTTGTGGACAATAGTCATACTGCTGATCTGGCACGAGCTCTCCTTGGGGCTCATCGACTGGCATGGCGTCGATGGGCGGTTCGAGTACTGATGTGGTCTCAAGCTCTGGTGCTGATCGTTCCTCAGGTTCAGATGCCAACCTTGTCTCGAGCTCGAGTTGGTGCTGTTGGTGGAGACTTAGTGGTTGCAGTTGTGCACTGAGCTGAAGCATTTCCTGGGGCAATTCTGCAATCCTTCTTTCCAGAATAGGAACTTCTGTTAAGGCATCTGTACTTATCAATGTGATAGCTGGAGCAGTTGATGATGGCTCCCATACTGGTGAGAAGGGTATGTCCAACTCCTCAATTGGCTTTGGAGACTGGGGTAGAGTCATTTCTCTTTCTTGTAGTTCTTTTTTGATGATTATAGCCAATAAGTGCGGAATTTTACATTTCTGGCCTGAAGAACCATCGAGTTTTTTGGTAAAGAAAATGACGAAGTGTTGGACCCAGTCTTGTTTGAGCTTCCTACTCAGCAAAACAAATGTGCGGAGTGGAAGGGAGCATTCCTTGCCGTTCTTTATTCCCAAGATGGTGGATAGAAATTGTGCTGCTTCCTTGAGGCGAGGGTCAAGGATTGTGCGAAGCAAGATGCCATCTCTATGGATCAGGGTACCCTTGGTGAGGAGAGACTGTACTTCGATAAACTTTGCATCAGCAGACCGTTTAGGGTATTTTCCACCTTGCTTTGGCAGAGAGAAAGCCCTTTGAATGACTGTACTGTCGAGGATAATGTTCAGTGGGCTTTGCTGTACAACAGTGATTGTACCGTACTTGCCATCCGTTGCATTGCTGGAGTAGTAAGAGTGGAGAAAGTCCTTGATGTAGGTGGTCATGATAGGACTGTCCTCCAAGGATTTGAGGCTCTCATGCAAATTGCCTAGACCTCGTTGCTCTAAGTAAGATGTTGCTTCCTGGGAAAGAGCATAAGTCAAGGTGGGTGGCCAGACAAGTTCCAATGATTGGGCCTTGTTAACGGTTGTGTAGGCCGGCTGTGACTGGGGTGGCATTTGTTCTGCTTGGACATGCACTGAATCTTCTTCGGAGCTATCGCTTTGGACCACGAATGCCTGTGGTCTCCGTGGTTGAGAGGAAGTAGATGGCTGCGAACTCTGGAGGGGGTCCCATGGTTGAGGCGGTGGGCTCTTTCTGCACATCCTCTTTAGTGGCGGCATCTTTTCTGAACCTGCATCCATGTACATGTAGTGTACCATTGATCATTACATTGATTGGCATGCCTGTATGACCTTTCTGTGTGTGTGTGGGAGAAAGATCCTTTTTAAAAAAAAATAAATAAATAAATAAAATACATCCTTTGAGAGTGTGGAATGAAAGTGTGGGGTACAATTATTCATGCAATCATCTATGTGTCTAAGCGAAAGCGTGTGAGTGCACGTGACCTAGTAGCTAAGTAGGGACTAACTATATGCTTTTTTGCTGGGATTTTCATAGGGCAGCTAGAACTCATCATCGCTTCTGAGCTCTAGGTAAAATCGATTGAGGCTACCTATATGTGCAAAGACGTACATATGCAAGTGAGTGCTCGTGATACAATCTAATCCTAACTAAGGAAGACTTGGTTTCCCAAATCGTCATTTTTGTCGGGGATGGCTCGCGTGTTGATGTAGTAGCGCTTCAGTCGGCTCCCGTTTATTGTTGTGTTGAATTGGACTCCATCTAGTGTTTCAAGTAGCACAGCTCCGATGGGATTCATCTTTCGTACTCGATAGGGTCCTTGACCTAGATACTTCAGCTTTCCCTTGTGTACTTTGGCATTGTATAACAGGACTAAGTCGCCTTCCTTGATGTCTTTAGCTTTCAGATTCCTATCAAACCATGCTTTTCTTCGACGTTTTTCTATTGTCATGGCATGATAAGCGACTAGTCTTGTCTCTGTATGCTTTTCCAACTGACAGAGCCTTTCTTTCAAGGACTCATGATCACCCATGCGTTCCTGTATTGCGATGCGTAGACTTGGTATAACAAATTTGAGTGGGACCACGGCTTCAAGGCCGTACACCAATTGAAAAGGTGTGTTCCCTGTACTGACCTTGAATGTGGTTCTATATGCCCATAAGGCTGCATTCAGTTTCTCTGCCCAATCAGAACGCTGTGGTTCTACTACCTTGGTGAGGATATTGCATATGATTTTGTTTGTGGATTCTGCTAGTCCATTCCCTTGGGGGTAGTAGGGTGTGCTTTTTCTATGAATGACCATGAAGCCAGACAAGAGTTCTTGGATTACCTCATTGACAAAATGTGTGCCTCTATCCGACACAATTTCAAGGGGGCATCCGAATCGGGTGATCACATGTTCGTACAAGAATCTTGCTGTGCTTTTGGCATCTGCCTTTCTGACTGCTTTAGCTTCAGCCCATTTTGTAAAGTAATCAGTGGCCACAATGATGTAGCGTGCCTGTGTTCCTTTTGCTGGTGATGTATGGGACCTACATAATCAATCCCCCATTTTTCAAATGGCTATTGTGCAACAACTGTTGTTAGGGGATTGAAGTCTTTGTGTTGTGGTTTAATAGTTCGTTGGCATACATCACAGCCTTTTACATATTCATAGGCATCTGCCCACAGTGTTGGCCACCAGTAGCATGCGAGGAGAACTTTTCTTGCTGTGGCTTCCCCTTGGAAGTGTCCTCGTGCAATGCCTTCATGGACTTCACTCAGGATTGGCAGGATCTCATGAGGCATTACACATCTTCTTAATATCTGGTCCTTGCCCATCTTGTATAGTTGTCTTGCAATGAGTTGATAGGGTGCAGCCTTTAGAATCAATTTTCTGGCATCTACTACTTTCATGTCAGGGGGTGGTCTTCCTGCCATCAAGTACCCAATGATATCTCCACACCATTCTGGAACAGCATCTATTTGAAATAGTGTGGCATCTGGTAAGTCATCTTCTACTCCAGTGGCTTCTTCTCCTGTCTTGACTCGAGATATGTGATCGGCAATGTAGTGTTGGGCACCTTTGCGGACCACGATTTTGAAGTTGAATTCTTGCAGCAAGAGGAGCCATCTGGTTATTCTTCCAGTGGTACACGGACGGTTCACAAGATAAAGCAATGCTTGATGGTCGGTGTAGAAGACAAAATCATTTGCGAGAAGATAGTGCCGAAATTTCTTTACACTGTACACCATTGCTAGGGCTTCTGTTTCTGTGGTTGTATAGTTGATCTCTGCATCATTGAGTTGTCGACTGGCGAAGTAGACGGGGTAGTCTTTCTTATGTTCACCAGGTTGACAAAGCACACTCCCAATTGCATACTTGGATCCATGAGTATGAACATGAAAATCAATATCCCAATTGGGAGATATAAGGATGGGTGCTGTGATTAGGCGCCACTTTAAAAGCTCAAAGGCTTGGTCGCACTCTTCGGTCCATAAGAACTCCACTAATAATTTGTAAAGTGGTCTAGCTATCATGGCATACCGCAATATAAATCTTCTATAATAGCCGGCATGTCCCATAAAGACCTGTACACCTTTGGAATTTGTAGGAGGAGGCAATTCCATGATGATTTTGATTTTGTCCATGTCAGTTGCAATCCCATGTTGAGAGACGATGTGTCCCAAAACAACTCCGTGGGTGACCATGAACTGGCATTTTGTTGGATTTAGGGAGATGCCATACTCCCTGCATTTGATTAGTACTTCTTCCAGACATTTGAAGTGGTCCTGTTTGGTTGAATGGATGCACAAATCATCCAAGAAGACCTGTAAAAACTTATTCAAAAATGACTTGAAAGCTGTGAACATGACTCGCTGGAATGTGGCTGGGGCATTACAAAGGCCGAATGGCATGACTCTATATGCAAAAATACCCCATTCTGTAGCAAATGCTGTTTTTGATTGGGCATTGTGGAGGAATTTGCACTTGGTTATAGCCACTGAAGCCATCCAAGAAGCTGTATATTTCGGATCCTGCCACCTTTTCCAACACTGTTTCTGTTAAGGGTAGGGGGTAGTGATCCCTAATTGTGGCGGCATTCACATTTTTCAAGTTTACGCATATTCTGAGCTTCTTGTTGCGTTTAGGCACAATGACAATGGGTGAAACCCAATCAGTGTGCTCTATCTCGTAGATGAATCCGGCATCTAGGAGTTTTTCCAGCTCGTCATAAACCATGGTGCCATATTTAGGATTTGTGCGATAAGGTCCACATACCTTAGGGCGAGCACCTTCCCTTATAGGAATCGTGTGAACTGCCACTTCTAGTGAAATTCCTTTCATCTCTTTGTATGACCATGCTAGGCAGTCACGGTATTCCATTAGGAGGTCTTTGAGTTTGATTTCATCTTCTTGACGGAGCTGTTTCCCAATGAAAACCAACTTTTCTTCCTCCCCTTCAAGGGCAAGGTTTATTGTGCATGTTTTTGCCGGTCCCTCATAGATTGGAGTTTCTCCAATGCTATCGGTTTCTTGAACTTCAGATTCTCTGATTGGTCGTGGCATTGCTATTGGTGCACTGCCACTTGTATAATTCTTAAAGTATTCTGGCACTTCTCGAAGATCGGCCTCTGATGGGGTTGAACTAGCCTGACATGTGTCATGAGTACTGGGTGGCATAGTTGCATTTAGTAATTTGTTAGGCTCTTCTTTCCTTTCTTTTTTTTGAAGTCTCTTGATCAAGCTTCATCCGCACATGTGGCTTATATTTCCAAAACTTCTTACGTTGGGAACTGTGGGGTAACTTTTCCATTGGTAAGGTGTTTCCAAGTAAGGGTTCATGTGCTGCACATACTCCTTCCAGTCCCTCAGGGGACCATTCAAGAGGTGGTGGTTTTGATTTTGAGGGGACTGCCTTTGCAAGATACAATTCCACAATCCGTGTTTGGACTCGTTCGAATTCATTGAAGTGCTTGGCCTTGGCTCTTCTGTGATTTCCTCCTGCAGCTTTCTTGCGGGATCGTCTGCTGTTATGCAACTGTGGAGGTTCAACTTTTGGGAGCTCAACTGCCATTAGGGCATGCAGAATGGCTAGGTCATTATCAAAGATTTGATCTTCAATTGCAGCATTCGCAGCCTCTGTTTCAAGGTCCCAAGGAAAATCTGAGTCATCATTGGTATGGGTACCTTCTTTAGGTTCATTATCCCATTCGAGGTCAGCCATAAAGAAAGGCATCTCTAGATCGATTCGTTCTTCATGTGTCGGTGGAGGATCGACCTGTAGTGCGTTAACATCTATCTGTGAGAAGATGGGGTCTAATGAATGGCAGTTGTCGATGGTTGCCAATGTTTGTATCCAGTTATTGACATTGCTTTGTGAGTCACCTGCTATGGCATGCTGTTGCAAGGGATCTGATTTGCTCGAGATTGTAGTGGAAGATGTGTCATCCAATGCTCTAGGAACAATTGGTTTAATAACTCCTGTCCCCACATTCACCCTGACTGCAGTGTCTCGATTCTGGATTGTCAATCTATCCGTTCCCCAGTCATGGAGGACTGATGCTTCCCGTAACCAAGGACGTCCCAGTAAGATTTGATAGGATTTTTTGGGGAGATCCAAAATTGTAAATTGAAGGGAAAAGCGGACTCCTGCGATCTTTGTGGACACGCCATTCACTATTCCCAAGGGTTTAGCCCGTGAATCATTGGCAAGGCGTATGTTGAAATTAGCCTTTTGCATTGGTGGGAGACCCCATTCTTCGTAAAGCTCCTTTGATAGGACATTGACACCTACTCCACCATCCACTATGGCTTGGATTTCATTATAGGCCTTGTGGATCAAAGGCACAGTGATGTTGTGTATGTCATCTTTCTCACCCATCCGCACAGGGATATCATCAATGTCGTTCATAGGTGGAGGGGGATTTGCGAGTTCAATCCATCCTTTGAAACTCTCCCAGAGATTGGGACAATTTCGTAAGAGGATTCCGATGGGGATGGACACAGGGCAACTCAGGATGCTAGAGAGTGCAGCTCCTTCAAGTTGACGTGGCGGTACATTCTGTTGTGGAGTCTGTTGTTGGAACAAAGGCTTGAGTACAGTATCAATACTTTGTGGGGCCAAGTCATGGAGTGGGTCTTGAGCTTGTTTCTGAGCCTCAAATTGAGCTTGTTCATTTTGGACCCATTGCTGAAGTGCCTGAAAACGAGCCTTCTCCACCTCTGCATTCGGGAATGGAGCTTCTTTTATTCGAGGCTCGGGAGTTGATGTGGATGATATTGGCTGCTCATTGCTTGGCGGAGGTGGAGTAATCTTCTTAAAGGAGTACTTACGGGCACCTCCATGTCTCAGAACATCCCAAGTTCTATGCAGTTCCCCGGCAGCGGCGCCAAATCTTGGTTCTTTCCTACTGCTTTCATAGGAAGAGCTGGGTATTCTATGTTGCAGGGTTTCGAGGCTTTTTGTCACCTACAGATATATTGGGATTGTCGTTGTAGTATATGTGTAGCTTAGGACCTCGAGTCGTGTTCCGGTGAGAGACGTAGGCTTAAGTGTGGTAAGCAAACGAAGTGCAAGCATGTGTAAAAGGCACGTAAACCATCGTTGTTGGGGTAATGAAGGCTTTCGCCTTCATTGGGGGTTGTAGGGTTTAGGAGGAGTTTAAGGGTTCAGAAGGAGGTTCCAGGGTTTAGAAAGAGTTCAAGGGTTTAGGAGAAGTTCCAGGGTTCAGAAAGAGGTTCCAAGGTTTAGAAGGAGTCCAAGGTTAGAGGGAGGATTCAAGGTTTAGAGTAGAATACATGGTGGAGAACTCGTCTCCCTCGTAGATCATGGAGTTTAAGGGTTTTAGGAGAAATAGGAGTGGGAGAGGAAGAAGGTGTAAGAGCATGGGTGAAAGAAGAGAGAGGAGGAAGGAGGAGGAGGGAAGAGGAGGAGGGAGGGGGAGGAGAGAGGAGGAGGGGGAGGAGGGAGGAGGAGGAGGAGAAGGAGGAGGAGGGAGGAGGAGGAGAAGGAGGAAGGAGGAGGGAGGAGGAGAGGGAGAGAGTGGGTTGCAGGGTTGGAGGAGAGGGAGAAGGGTTGCAAGGTTAGGACATGCTTTTGGACGTGTAGTGCAAGGAAGCATGGACACTTGAGACAAATGCTTGGAATACCAATGTAGACTCAACACAATGCCCCAAGAGTGTTATGTTCATGAAAGTTTGAAGTAGTGACTTGTTTTACACATACCTACGCATGTTTACTCGCTACTTGAGACGCTAGTCTCCCCGGCAGCGGCGCCAAATGTATGCTCTTTCATACTCCACGGTTGTGCATTGTAGTGCACCGTCATTGGTGTTGTCTTCCAATGCCTCATTGTTGCGCACTAGCAATTGGAGTTCAAGCTTGGAGATGGCTATTTTTTGGGAGTGCATCTCATTCATCTTTTCTTTGTACTGATGGTAGATGGTTGTGTATGCCTCTTTAAGCTTTTTCATTTGCAAGGTGACCTTTGCCTGTTGAGGAATGTCTTCAGTGGTATTGGACCATTGGTCCAAGAACTGGGCTTGTGAAGTGTTGGCCTCTTGAACAGTAGCAAGTTGGTCTTTTAAGAGTCGGCATTCCCTTGTAAGCTCATCAATGCTAAAGGCACGTACTGCCAAAGATTGTTGCATGTCTTCAAGCTTGTCCTTGCAATCCTGGAGCTCTTCTTCTTTGTGAATGAGAGTGAGTCGAGCTTGTGCCACTTCCTCTGTTTGTTGCGCATGTGCAGTTGTCAGGGAGTTATAGGAGGTCTGTAGGATTGCCATTGCTTGTACTACCGCAGTCAGCTGTGTTTGACTTTGGTGGAGGTTGGAGGTCACATCCCTTACGGCCTTCTCTTGAGCTTGGAGAGCCTGGTTCATGCGCACTTCTTCTACCTCCTTCTCATCTATCTGTGCCCGAAGTGCCTTGACCTCTATGGCGATTGCCTGGAATTGGTCTTCGATTTCTGATGCCGTCTGCCTTTCCAATTCTCTTGCATATGCTTCCTTAGCCAAGCTAGTGAAGAGTTCTGACATTTGGATCATTTGGCTAGCTGGATGTTGGAGAATGACAGACGGTGATGAGGTCTGGTGATATTGCTGATACAAGTGGTGCCCATGTAGCCATGCCGAGGATTCTGTAGTACTTGGGGGAGGTTGTTCCAATGGCATTTCACTCCCTTGTGGACAATAGTCATACTGCTGATCTGGCACGAGCTCTCCTTGGGGCTCATCAACTGGCATGGCGTCGATGGGCGGTTCGAGTACTGATGTGGTCTCAAGCTCTGGTGCTGATCGTTCCTTAGGTTCACGTGCCAACCTTGTCTCGAGCTCGAGTTGGTGCTGTTGGTGGAGACTTAGTGGTTGCAGTTGTGCACCGAGCTGAAGCATTTCGTGGGGCAATTCTGCAATCCTGCTTTCCAGAATAGGAACTTCTGTTAAGGCATCTGTACTTATCAATGTGATAGCTGGAGCAGTTGATGATGGCTCCCATACTGGTGAGAAGGGTATGTCCAACTCCTCAATTGGCTTTGGAGACTGGGGCAGAGTCATTTCTCTTTCTTGTAGTTCTTTTTTGATGATTATAGCCAATAAGTGCGGAATTTTACATTTCTGGCCTGAAGAACCATCGAGTTTTTTGGTAAAGAAAATGACGAAGTGTTGGACCCGGTCTTGTTTGAGCTTCCTACTCACCAAAACAAATGTGCGGAGTGGAAGGGAGCGTTCCTTGCCGTTCTTTATTCCCAGGTTTCAGGGTTCAGAAAGAGGTTCCAAGGTTTAGGAGTCCAGGGTTAGAAGGAGTTCCAGGGTTTAGAGTAGAGTACATGGTGGAGAACTCGTCTCCCTCGTAGATCATGGAGTTTGAGGGTTTAGGAAAGCATAGGAGTGGGAGAGGAAGAAGGTGTAAGAGCATGGGTGAAGGAAGAGAGAGAGGAGGAAGGAGGAGGAGGGGAGAGGAGGAGGGAGGGGGAGGAGAGAGGAGGAGGAGGAGGCAGGAGGAGGAGGGAGGAGGAGGAGATGGAGGAGGAGGGAGGAGGCGCAGAAGGAGGAAGGAGAAGGAGGGAGGAGGAGAGGGAGAGGGTGGCTTGCAGGGTTGGAGGAGAGGGGAGAAGGGTTGCAAGGTTAGGACATGCTTTTGGACGTGCAGTGCAAGGAAGCATGGACACTTGAGACAAATACTTGGAATACCAATGTAGACTCGACACAATGCCCCAAGAGTGTTATGTTCGTGAAAGTTTGAAGTAGTGACTTGTTTTACACATACCTACGCATAGAACCTCCTTCTGAACCCTTAAACTCCTCCTAAACCCTACAACCCCCAATGAAGGCGAAAGCCTTCATTACCCCAACAACGATGGTTTATGTGCCTTTTACACATGCTTCCACTTTGTTTGCTTACCACACTTAAGCCTACGTCTCTCACCGAAACACGACTCGAGGTCCTAAGCTACACATATACTACAACGACAATCCCAATATATCTGTAGGTGACAAAAAGCCTCGGAACCCTGCAACATAGAATACCCAGCTCTTCCTACGAAAGTAGTATGAACAATCTTCTTAGGCACATTATTAACACGACGGTCCCTACACAAACTAACACCACTCTAACTCTCCTAACAGCACCACCTCCACACCCACACTTGGGGTAGCGATACCCTTGGCAAATCACGCACCATCTGCATACAGTTACATTCCGGCCAATGACTTCGACTCCAACGCTCGCCCAATCCGCAACTAACTCCACTGCAACAACTGCCCCCACCAATCCTCTACCCCGAATCCCCCCCTGAGATTCAACAACTCCCTTTAACTCCTCCATGCCCCAACATCGCTGGCCGCCGTCCTGAGCATGATGGGGACATCGAGCTCGATGCTGAGGCTGACAACTTCTTCAATCGACGAAATCACAACAATCATGGCCGACGCCCCTTGGGAAAACTGGAACTTCCCAAATATAATGGACGGGGAGACCCAGCTCGCTTCCTCCAGCATTTTGATGCCGCATGGTGGTGATCAATCCCATGAAACCAAGGTGGCTTGGTTTCCAATGGCCTTAACTGATGAGGCATCAAAATGGTACCTCGACCTTCTTGTGGAAGAACGTGCCACATGGGACCTACTTCAAACCGAATTCAAACGTCGCTTTCAAACGGAGAGGCTACAAGATGATCCCGCTCTCAAACTCAGCAAGATCGAACAAGGCCGGAGGGAAGATGTACGCACATACCTGGGAAAGATGAAGAGATTGATCGCCAAAAATGTGACCCACGCCCAGATGCAAAGTACCTCACGGCATGGTTCATGGCAGGTCTACGAAAGAAAATCCGCAAGGATATGAAAAAGATAAGTAGCTATGAAACATTCAGTGCTGCTCATGCAGCAACCATTGACATCGAAGATGGCATGACAGATTCAGACACTAGCAGTGATGATGCCAGATCAAATACATGAGATAAGCGCTCGAAAAAAGGTAAATCAAAGGACACTGCCGAAACATCCAATGAAGATCGCCTCGAGGCCATGACCTTGAAGCTGAAAGAAGATATGATGCAGGCCATGGATCAAAAACTTCACTTGTCTCAGCCACCAACTCAAACATATCCACGGCGAGAAAATGTCTGGTGCCCACACTGCTTGGCAAATCATACAGCAAATGAATGCCCAGTCCTAAGAGCAAGGATCACTGCACAAGCAAATCCACTGCCACGGTTGTGGTGCCATATCTGTGTCGTCGGCGGCCATGATGAGACCAGTTGCATCTTCAACATACGCAACAATCCGCCTCGACCACCACAATACCAAGCGGCACCCATGCCAGTATACAGGCAACCGGCACTTGCACAAGCGCCCCCAACTCCGAGACTAAATCCTGTTCCCGTTCGGACACAAGTCCCACAACTACTCAGGAATCCGAATCCACGACCGTATCCAAAAGCACCAAATCCAGCTCCTCAGGCAGTTCCCATACATCAATTACAAGCCGAAGAAGTAGACTCACTATTTGAGTATGAAGCAGAGTACCCAGTGTACTATGTAGAAGGTGCAGAGGGTCTAATACCAGTCTATGCAAATCAAGTGCGACCCAACACATTTCGCGCACCAATCAAGTGTTACGGTTGTGGAGAAAATCATAGAATCGCAGAGTGCCCTCATCGCGGTAGCCTAGCCACTTTCCAACCACTCTGCAGAGATTGTGGCATAGGACATGCCTGTATGGATTGTCCCATGAAAAATAAGGTCCCAGAACAAACAGAGGTTAAGCTTGACGTCCCCATCGGCATCATCGGGGTGGACCATCAAAGTCTGGGTTCGGCAAGTCTAAGGTCACAACCTATCAATGTAATTACACACCAACAGAAAGCGGCCACGAAGGACCCTATCATTCCAATCCAACCGAAGCGACTTCTGAGAAAGAAAGCACAAGTGCCTCCACCTCTGCCAAGCAATGAGCAGCCGAGTTCATCCACATCAACTCCCGAGCCTCGAATAAAAGAAGCTCCATTCCCGAATGCAGAGGTGGAGAAGGCTCGTTTTCAGGCACTTCAGCAATGGGTCCAAAATGAACAAGCTCAATTTGAGGCTCAGAATCAAGCTCAAGACCCACTCCATGACTTGGCCCCACAAAGTATTGATACTGTACTCGAGCCTTTGTTCCAACAACAGACTCCACAACATAATGTACCACCACGTCAACTTGAAGGAGCTGCACTCTCTAGCATCCTGAGTTGCCCTGTGTCCATTCCCATCGGAATCCTCTTACGAAATTGTCCCAATCTCTGGGATAGCTTTCGTAGGAAGAGCTGGGTATTCTATGTTGCAGGGTTCCGAGGCTTTTTGTCACCTACAGATATATTGGGATTGTCGTTGTAGTATATGTGTAGCTTAGGACCTCGAGTCGTGTTCCGGTGAGAGACGTAGGCTTAAGTGTGGTAAGCAAACAAAGTGCAAGCATGTGTAAAAGGCACGTAAACCTTCGTTGTTGGGGTAATGAAGGCTTTCACCTTCATTGGGGGTTGTAGGGTTTAGGAGGAGTTTAAGGGTTCAGAAGGAGGTTCCAGGGTTTAGAAAAAGTTCAAGGGTTTAGGAGAAGTTTAAGGGTTCAGAAGGAGGTTCCAGGGTTTAGAAAGAGTTCAAGGGTTTAGGAGAAGTTCCAGGGTTCAGAAAGAGGTTTTGTGACACACCATGACATGAGCTCTGCCATAGATTTGCACTTGAACATATGTTGGATGCGAGGGATTATGGGAAAATGTCATAGAACCTTACAAGGCACGTCCAAAGTTTTGAGATCTGCTCTATATCTTGCTTCTCCACAAGTAGGACACTCTCTTGCATCCTTATGTAGTCCACAAAACAAAACGCAATCGTTGACACATGCATGGATGCGCTTGTAATCTAATCCTCCAAGAGAGGTCACATGTTGCCTTGCCATATCTCTTGACGTTGGTAATTTATTCTCCCCTAGAAGCATTTTACACAATAGCCTGCACGTGAAGACCATAAATGAGGAAAAGCATTCGAGTAATTGACCCACTAGCATAATTCACCATGTTTGCAAAAGAGACATTAAAGCTTACTTGAGTAATGCATTCAAACTTGCATTGCTCCATCCATAGATGGTTTGCAAGTTTAGTAACTGAAGGGAGGCATGTAGAACAGAGAATGTGCACCCTTCAAACAATGGAGTCGATGTTGCAATAAAAAGATCATCCTGCTCCATACTATCATCACTCCCTTGATGGACATATAAATCCCGCACCATATCATCAAACACCTTCTCCTCCATGGCTTCATGAGGTAATGGCAGAGGGCTACTATCACCATCACTCCATGCATCCGTAATGGTCCCTCCTAAAGATCCCACCTCATATCGCCGATGCTTCGCCTCCTCACAGCGAGCATAGGGCAACATATGCGTTTGTGGCACTGCATCCTGTATCAAATTAAAACGGGATCATAACTCAAACATATGAACACCCATAGGTATCTCAATCAACCTTAACTTACAAACCCTTACCATGTTTACGATCACATCCCATTCTCCATACTTTGAGATGTGATTGAGTGTAATCCTGCGTGCACGATACATGTTTCCTTGACATCGATCACAGATACATTTGATTTTTTGCTCCAACCACATTTCGCGATGGTGGATATGGAGGGCTTCATCCTCACTGGAGCTACTTGTTGAAGATGAAGACATCCTACAAACAAACAACCCAAAAAATTTTGCTTTTCTTCAAATATTTAATTTTAAACTCTGTGGCACGTTTAAAATCGCGTCTGTCTGTTCTGTGGTGCGTGTCTAAAAGTGTCTAAAACTACGTCTGTCTATTCTGTGGTGCGCATCTATAAGCACATCTAAAACCGTGTCTGATCTGTGTAATTAGACGTGCTATTAGACGTGCTATTAGACGCGTCTATAGACACAGCTTTTAAACCTACTTTTAGCGTGCTTGCTTCGCTTTTCTTCACATTACTTATACTTTGCACGGCTTGCTTGCTTCGCTATTAGCAGATCCACAGTTTCGACGCACAAGAGGAAGGCACCCACATTACTTCCAAGCTTACACTTAAGAGGAAGGCACCCACACTTACTTTCAAGCTTAAAGGAGAGGAGGGCGAACAAGGAAGAGAAGCAACTTTGAAAAAGGAGAAGAACCTTCCATATCTCTATCCAAGGCAAGTCTTTTTGGAGTTGATCTTTTTTGGAAGTTTGCTCTCTTTGGATTTGTACTTTTTCGTATCCAAAAAACGCATGATTTGGGTATCAGTGTTACGTTTGTGTGTCGCACGCATGTCCTCTTCTACTTTTTAGAAAAGTCCGTCTGTCGGAGCGGGTCTATAGGCGCATCTTAGAGCGCATCTAAAATCGCGTCTACAGGCGCATCTAGACGTGCATCTAGCCTATTTGCAGACACAGACAGTCACGTCTAGACACGCTGTTATATGCAAAAATAGACGCGCTAATCAGACGCGTCTATAAACACGCTCCGACAGTATTCCTTTCTTCCCTTCCCCTCTCTTCTCAGTTCATCATGTGGCCAGGAAGCGCTTTGGGCTCACCTAATCTCCAAGTCTATTTTTAGAGACTTATATAACCTTTTAGGGCACCCTCCTAGTCCTGCGGAGTTATACGAGTATATGACGGGGACTCTAAACACCCCCCAGGAGTCAGCACTACAAACTCCAAACCACCCCACACCAGCTTACATCACCCCAATGGAGTCAGCACAGCCTAGCCGGCCACACAGCGTAGGCCCATCTCCCATGCCGTCTTATGCCCCTTCCCCCATGCCGTCTTATGCCCCTTCCCCCATGCTGTCAGGAGGTCCTTTTGTCTTGCAAAGCCATCGGCATACTCCTGTGCAGTCGAGACTCAGTTCTTCAGCTACGAGTGGTCATCATAGTCCCATGCAGTCTCTAGCTACGAGTGGCCAGCGTACTAGCTCGACATGACACGGTAGCAGGCGTAGTAGCAGGGAGAGCGGTGGGGGATGCATGGCACAGTGCTTTGTGAGGGGTGGTAGTGGGGACAATGATGATTCAAATGATTAAGATGTGCCTCCGGGTGATGGTACGATCTACTATGACATCACTCAGACAGGAGGCATCTAGATGGATGCGCGGGGGAAGGACATCATGGCCTTCATGCGCTCTATAATTGCTAACAATTACAGATATTGCTTTATCCACTTCAAAGACCAGCCAAAGAGGTTGGCTGATGAGACCCTCGCTGCTATCTACTCTAGGTATCCTAACCCCCCAATCGCTAGTTCACAGATAAATGGGCCAAGTCAAAGATTGTTACGATACTTGGCAATAAAAGATCTTCGCTTAAGAGGCAGGCACTAACCGAGCTTGCCAGGCTCGAGGAAGGTCAACCACCAAGGGGCGCGCCCCACACCGCTCACAAGCGTGAGTGGAAGAAACCAATGAAGTCAGTGAGGAAGGACCCTAGTCTGCAGCACGTGGAGGCACGAAGGATCTATATGGAGCAATATGGAAGTGTGCATTTTGGAGCAGGGGATGTTGAATCATGGGAGGCCCAATTTGTAAGTATCGATCTCAAATTATATTGCTTATGTAGTTTATTAGGAGGTTGTTTCTTTGTACTAATCCCTCCGCAAATTCTGTCGTCTTACAGCTTGAGATCATGGGCAGATACCCTACTCCTGTCGAGACAGCCTACCACCGCCACCATCGCAGAGGAGATACATGGAGGCACTTCTATCATGACGGGTTGATTACTGAGGAGCAGTATATCTGGGCTACTGGAGCGGCCCCCGAGGTATTTGAAAGTAATTAAATAACGTCAATATTATAAGTAAAGATATGATTTTTCATACATTGATATGTGTTGTCCCTTGTTTACAGGCCCGTGCACAAGATGATGAGAAAGAAGATGAGGAAGGAGGCACAGAAGGGAGCACAGAAGGGAGCGCAAGAGGGGGCATGAAAGGGAGCAAGGATTAGTTGTAGAAGTAGTGCTAGCTACTCTTTTTTGTACTTAAAGCCACTGGCTTGGCTTCGTCCCTCTTGTATATACACTTCTCTTATTTTTTGTACTTGAAGCCACATGACGTGGCAGGGACGTGGCTTAGCTTCCTTATTTTTTGTACTTGAAGCCACATGACATGGCTTAGCTTCATGCTATATGTACATACAATCACTTTTTGAGCTTTCAATTTTATTGCGTTTTGGAGTTGTAATGTTTTATTTGGAATTGTAATTAAAATGTGGTTGGCTGTAAGAATTGAATTACACAATGTGGAAATGGGATTCTTGTAACTATATAACATACACAGCCTTTTGTAAATTTAAAAAAATATATTATAAAGCGCATCTATCAGTGCGTCTATAAATGCATCTATATACGCGTCTGTCTATTCTAGAAGCATCTATTTGCGTGTCTATAAACGCGTTTATAAGACCGTTTAAAAACGTGTCTATACACGCATTTGACGATGCGTCTGCCTATTTTTAAAATTTTTAAGTAGAGCATCTATTTAAGCATCTAAATGCGCATCTATACGCGTGTGTGTCTGCTATATAGACGCACTATTAGACATGGGTCTCCAGACGTGGGAATAGACGTGCAAATAGATGCACCTGTAAGTTTTTTATTTAGTTTAGTAAACGCGTCTGTGTGCGCATCTATGGGTGCTTTGTCTTGTTGTGATTGTACAGAAGCAAGAATATACAGGAAAAGGAGGGTATATATTTTTTTGTGAAGATGCACATTTACAGTCTTCTATGTACAGCACCTCAAACACATTTTTTATCTGACTTTATTTCTTTGTAGACAGTCTAACTAGAGACATCAAAGATGATCAGCACTTGGATGAAGATGATTTGCTGAACTTGGATGAAGAAAATCTGTAGCAACCAGACAAGATTATAGAGGAAGCAATAGCAAGATTGGACATGCAGGACTTGCCGGGAAACCATAGCAAGGACGAAGACATAGGTGGCAGTGGGGAGTTAACTGGAAAGAATAGCAAGGGTGAACACACGGATAGTGATGAAAAGCTCGACACACATAGCGGTGAGAGGGTCACTAAGGCAACTGAGATTATATCATACCTAAAGCCTAAACTGCCTAACAACTCTGATGGAGAGCAAATGGAGATGACACAGTACTAGGTAGCCTTCTCCCTGTGGGGACGAAGAAGAGGAAATTTAGTCAAATAGTTACTAAGTCGTATTTGATTGATCCTAGTAGCAAATGCCCAACCCCAAATGTTAGGACCAGATCATCTATGAAATGACATTGTATGAGAGCTAGTCTCGCAAGTTTTAAATAAAACTCTTTATCTTCTTGTTTTTTTTACAATTTATCTTCTTGTTTTTTGAATGAAATTATTTTTGCAATTTATCTTCCTTGTTTTTTTAATGAAATTCTTTTCACAATTTATCTTCTCATAAGTTGATATCGAATTCTTTTTGCAATTCATCAACTCAAGTATGATGGATTTATATATGTGTTATTGTTGCTTCTAGGTGACTCCGGAGATGTTCTGCCTCAAAAAAAGTTGTCAATCTTTGATTTGAATGGAATATTGTTAATGAGGTGGTGGCAAACTGCTCCTGAAATGGCCCAAGGTGGTGATGTTCATAAATTAGGAAACCATGTCGTCTCTTTGTAGCCACAGTTGATCAATTTCATGAAATCTTTGTGGGAGCATTTTGAGATCGCTACATGGAGTAGTATGACAAGGAGAAATGTTAGTCCCATAGTGTTATGTCTGATGCAGTCTGTCCATTGATGGGCTCCAACCTGTTCAAGGTCCATGGACTTGCATGAGATAAATTGGTACACTTATCCCATGTTTCATCCATGCAGAATAAACAAAAGCATGACAAATGTCTAAACAAGGCTTGTGTAGGATCTTTCTAAAACCCAATATGAAGTGTGTTGAACGACTTTCTTTGATGGTGTGGCAGTTCCATGCTTTAGACCTATCAACATCACCAACCTTTACTTCTACGAAGAGCCTTTGTTTAGAATCATCTCCCATCTTCCATGCCAACCATTCCACAACATCATGTGCATTATGTAGCTTTACACCATTTACATCCATTTGCTCACTGGTTAGTGCACGCTTTATGATTGCACCAGTCCCATCATGCTCTCCCTTGCCCCATGACCACTTCCAAAAAAGTTCCACATCATCCGAATGCCAATCAAAGAGCAATACCTAGCAAAACAAACAACAGATATATTGCATTTTAAAATATGCAACATCTTCAGTGTGATGTAGAAAATAAGGCGGTAGTGTCCAATGTCTTACCTTGCAACAAAGTAAAATGGGCGATTGGCCTTGAACTGAGATGCTGCCCCATCTGACCAAACCCAGTGTCTTTTAAACTTCAAGCCTTTAGACACCAACTATTGATGGTGGAGCATAAAGCAATGCTGAACAAATAGTGTGTCATGTTCTTTGTCATCTGAAATGTAAAAGATGGATTGCTTTTTTATCTTGCTCATCTCCTTCCAATAGCAAATATAAACCAACATGGTCACTTGGTCATTATGCCAATGCATTGATTGAACCTCATTCTGAACTTTGAATGTATAGTTCTCTGCAAAGTCAACAATTGAAAGCACCACATCATCAGGAAAATTTGTGGTGCACTCTTTGAATTGAAAGTGTTGCCAGTAACTACAGAAGTTGTGAGTGATAAACACATTTAAGTGTTGCAAGTATTGAGGGATGATGATGGTTGGAGGAGTTTCCTTGTATAAGAATTTTATTCTTTTCTTTGCATCACCTTTTCCCATATCCTCAGGGACATATTTATATGTATTCCATCTTATCAATGCACCATTTGCATCATCCAACTCACATGGGCAAAACAACGGTTGTGGACACGTGTCACATTTGCACAATAAGCATTCAAGCTTGTGCCATTCAGCATCCTCTTCCTTTAGGCATATTGCCAAACGCCACATTTTAGACACAAAAGAACAACTGCTGGTGTGGACAACACATGTGTCCTCCCCTTGGGGCCTACAAACCTTGCATAAGCACACATATCTCCATGCAACAATGTGCTATTCTGCCTCATGCAATTCACTGCTAATCAGAATAAGTCTATTCTTGTATGGTAAATACAACAAGTATTCCTTTCCTTTAGTTTTTTAATGAAATAGGGCTTCAGATTCTGAAAGAACGGAAACCAATATCTGTGGAAGGATGCTCCTCCTTGAAATTAAGGAAGAATTCTGCCTGCAAAATCAATCATCAATAATCAATATTATCTAAACGTAAACAGCAAACAAAAAAACTATAAGTTATTTAAAATTTAGAGTGCCATCATTAGTTTTCTAAGTTCTATCACTCAATTACTAAGCCTTAACTGCTACTAATAGTGCCAAATATCAGCAAGTGGTAGATAGTACTAAATGCTAAATAGTACTAGGTGCTAAGTATTGTTGTAAATTCTAGATAGTACTAAATAGTAAGTAGTAAATAGTAAGTACTAAATAGTAAATGCTAGATATTACTAAATATGTTTACATAGTAATAAGTGCTATATACTTTGCTAAATGCTAGATAGTACTAAGTGTGAATATTACTAACTACTAGTTTAGTACTATTAGTAAGTGCTAATATTACTAAGTGCCTAGAGATAGTACTATTAGTAAGTGCTTAGTGCTATATAGTACTAAGTGCTAATATTAGTAAGTGCTAATACTACTACGTGATAGATAGTACTTAGTACTAAATATTTAGTGGTAATATTAGTAAGTGCTAATATTACCAATGCTGGATAGTACTAAACAATAAGTGCTAGATAGTACTAAAAAATAGGAAGTGTTAATATTAGTAAGTGCTAGATAACAAGTGCTAATATTTCCTAAATAGTAAATGCTTGATCTCTGTACTAAATAGCAAGTGCTAGATGGTAAGTGTGTTATTACTAGGTGCTATATAGTACTATTAGTATTGAATAGTAAGTGCTAATATTACTAAATGCTAGATAGTATTGAAGAGTACTTACTAAGTGCTAATATTACTAAGCACTAAGAATTATTGAGTCCTAAATAGTACTCAGTAAATAGTACTTCTTAGTGCTAAATGTTACTAAGTGCTACATAGTACTAAAATAGTGCTAAAATACTGCAAAATAACACTAAATAGAACTAATAGTAGTAATAGCAGAGTTAAGGCAAGGAAGAGAACAATATCTAAAAAGTACTATATAGTACTAGTAGCAGGGTTAGTGCAAGGGATAGTACTAGATAGTACTAAATAGAACTAGTAGCAGCATTAGTGCAAGGAGAGAATGATTACGCTCGAAGTCCTTCTCTAATACAAATAATTTCAAACATCACACACTACTAATTAACACTAAATAGTACTATTTAGTCATAACAAGTATTCTATTTAGTCATATTAATAACTGATTTGAAAGAGTAAACAATACTATTTTGTCCTACCTTTATTCCTAGGACGGATTTCTAAAATATGGTCTATACTATAAACGTATTAAGTCCCCGGTGTAGTATTTAGTACTATGATTCTATGATTTAGTGCTAAATTCGCTTCATATAGAGTTTGTTACAGTGTTAAATGTTAGCTTTAACATATGAACAATACTAATATTATCCCTGATAGTACTAAATAGTTGTAAAGAGTATCAAATAATAGTGTGTAACTTGGGCTTCGTTGAAAGAAGGAAGATGCACCTCTGTGAGCTCCAAGAAATGGGTGGGATGTATTGCATACTTTTTTGGGCCAAGCTTATGCCTACAAACATCCTTCTTGTTTGGGGAAACCTTGGTGTTGTCTTTTCAGAACTGGACAACACATTGAACAACCTCACAACTTAAGGGATCCTGTCTACGCTTTCGACCTCCATCTGCCCATTTGAAGGAAGCTTGTTTTATGTCCACGCGATGTTTCTTTGGATTCCATGCTAGAATTCCAAGGGCTTTAGCTACTTTAATTTGCTATCACTATATTTTTTAAATGCTTAAGCGTTAGCAATCATGTGGAGTGCTACTCTCTTCGCAACTAACTTATCAGCACTTTCTACTCTTTTCACAAGACTCAATGATGTCTTTAGATTATCCACTATTGCCATTGATATGTACTGGCTTTGAAAATTTGTGTCATCGACAACCTCTTGCATATGTGGATGTTTTATAACCTTAGATAAAATGTCAGCCTTCGTTCTCAAGTCCAAGTTCTTTGTAGTATGCTTGAAATGTCGCACAACTATTAATGTCAAGTGTCTCATGTTCCTTTCGAAGCAATGCTGTGGCAGTGCATTGAGCGAGTTCCCTTCATGGTGTGGCACTTCTAGTGCGGAGTTCTCCATCCTGCGCACAACCGTATTTCAATGGTAAATCATAAATTAATGAACGGCACAAGAAGACAATACATCAAAACATGCATGCTCAATCTTACTGTACGAGAAAGTCATCCTGAGAGAGAGAGATCTGTAGAATCACTCAAACATAACTGGTTGTTGCGCCAAAGAGAACATATGGTCCAAACATAACTGAGAGAGAGAGAGAGCTGTAGAATCTCTCAAACATAGCTGGTTTTTGCGCCAAAGAGAACATATGGTCCAAAGTGCGAGAGCTTCAATGAGACAAAAGGGGAGAGCCAGTTTGCACAGAGAATGGAGAGAGCCAGGGAGAGAGAGAGAGAGAGCAATAGACCTCTGGGAGAGAGAGAGCAATGGACCTCTAGTGATGAAGATGAGCGAAGATAATTGCAGGGACAGAGACAGGACTCCACGAGAGAGAAGAGAGTCGACTATCAATGGTTTCAAACATGTGCGAGTGATTCCACGAGAGAGAAGAGAGTCAATTGAGAGTAGATTGCAGATTGCAAATTTCTCAATGTGCAGGGAAATCATCCTTGATTGAGAGTGGATTGCAGATTGCAGATCGTGGACTCCTCGCTATGTGGAAATCTAATCCAACTGTCAGCGTCTTTTAGTACACAATTAAGTACTATATCTATGCTAGAACCTTTGCCAAAAAGAGTACTTTTTTAGACACCGTAGCATGCTTTCACCCCTTGTTTTGGACTTTTTTCCCAAACCAAACACCTCCACTTGATATTAACCTAGGAGACTCAAAAAAGGGTGTTTTTGCAACACTATATATATCTATCTTTGCGAATTATGATCTTTAGAAGCAAAGGTGTAGGTATAGTGAGTGGGAAAGAGAATATGACAAGAGCCATGTGACACACCCCTTAATATATGGTCCTTACATGCCCACCTAATGCTTGAGTCTTCTATTACTAGCTAATTTTTAATTATTTTTTAAAATGTATAATTAATTCTTTAATTATTGATTTCTATTCTTTTTTATTAATTTCTTAATTACTAATTAATTTTTATTACTAATCCTTTTCTATTATTAAATAATTTTTTGATTAATTATTAACTTCTTAGTTCAAACTTAATTATTAATAGATAGAATTCGAGAGTTGTTCATATCAACATAGAGGCGGTGTAAAGATACACCATTTTGGAAAATGATGTATAAGATCATCAAGAGGGGGCCGCCACATAGGGACATATCTTCTCTTATGCTTCAGAATCTCTTTCAAAGTTATCAGACTCTATTACTACATATTTAGTCAGATCAAGTCTACCCAAACAATGTTTGATATGTGTGAGGCTGCTGTCAGGGATCGTGATACTTTTTTCCACATCATCCCCATGCTTCTTTTTTAAATTTCGAGTCCTTGATTTCCAACAATGGATGATGCTACTCACCTCCACTTCACCCAAGCCCTCTTTATTTGGAGCACATTTTGTTTCTTTTCCAAACCACCCTCATAAAGTTGTTTCATTGTATACCTCTTTGGGAAATTTTTTGATGGTTTGGGATCTGTTGTAAACGTTTTTTGAAAAAACCTCATTTTTGCTAGTAATTTGGGGAAAAAATAAAAATATCTAAAAAACCCCCATTTTGAGATATAAATTTGAAAATATCCTTCAAAAGTGAATTTATGTTTTTTGAAGAGAAATTTATTTATTTTTTTAAGTAGGATTGTTTTCTTAAAAACCCTCATTTTTTGCTATTAGTTTGTTTTTTTCCTCAATTTTAGAAATATTGAACAACATATGGCGTACGCCATATGTGAATTAATCATTTTGCTCAGTTTTGTATATTTTCTCTAAATGAGCTACATGTTCAAAAGAAAGAGGAGATGTGGCATATGCCATGTGTGATTAATCATTTTGCTCAATTTTATATTCTTTCTCTAAATGAGCTACATGTTCAAAAAAGAGAGGAGATGTGGTGTACGCCATATGTTTCACATTACCTTCATTTTGATTTTGGACTTTTTTGTGGAATCTCGCTAGACGTTGGAAGCCTTATCACTAGCTTGTACTTGTGAAATGACTGACACTCTGTCTTTATATATTCCTAGCCCTTTCAAAAAAACGCTTCCCGCCCATCTTTCCCCCTCTTTTACATAAAATTTTTAATTTTTAAATTTTTCTTTGAAAATGGGCTCCATAGCATTGAAAGGATCTCAGACCTGAGCACTTTCTTGGATCATAGATGTGAGGGCTTGCAAAATTGTGTAGAAATGCAAATCTTTTCATTAGATCTGAAGCTGATCGCACAACGAGCCTAAAAATTTGCCCCCCGCTTGAGTCATTTGCGTGCTAGCGAATCTTTTACCTGGATTGAAGGAAGTAAGAAAGAAATTTCTCGTTCTTGGTGGATCCAATCCGAGCATTGCTTCGGGAAAATCCTTAATATATAACTTTACCTTGATGACCTCAAATTGTTCACACAACTTTGGCCCTGAGCCTCTTTCATATTTCCGGCCCTGATCTCCTCGCACAGGGCTGAATCTTCATTGTCCAGTAGTTTCTTGAGCTTCTTTCTTCGTTAAAGTAGAGACTGCTCTCTGTGAGCACGTATTTCTGCTAGTTTCTATGCAGTCAAGGATCTGTTGCTTCTTAGAGTTTCAAAAGACTCCGCAAAGGCTGCCCGAGTCATTAGCTGTTCATAATCCTATATAGAATCCAATCTTCTTCGGAGAGCAGCTTCATATTGCGAGAGAGACGATGATGTTGCAAAAAAATGCTAAAGAGTGGTGAAGATGTTGGCGAGAGAGACAACGATCTTCCAAATATCTGTTGGCACATTACTTTTTGGAAGGTGGGGCATTGTATGTGATCGGGGGTGGAGGAGGAGGAGGAGGGAGAAAGGGAGGCAACGAAAGGGAGGCTGGTAGATTCTATTTTTTTTGTTGTTGCACGAACCGCGACCGTTTTTGTTGTTGTGGGTTGACAAAAGGGCAAAGCGGCCAGCGGGGAAAAGTTCAAAGGCAATTATTGGCGATAGGGTACAAGCGATAGGGCAAAAGTTTCTGACGGCCAAGGCAATTTTCGAGAGAGAAGAATAGTTCTTGATAGTTCTTCGTCCAATTCCGACAATCCTCGTTTCGTTTGTTCGCTGAATCTTCGAGCTGAATCAATGGAAGCCAGCCATGGATAGAACGCCTCGTATGTGCGGCTTATTAATATCACGATCACAAAAACTGAAACGGCATGATACCAAGAGACATTGTTGTATTGCAGAAACTTTGCTTAGTGGCTAGATTAGGGGTTAGGTCACACGCTAGACTAGGTTAGCTTAGTGGTTCCTTTAGGTTAGTGCTTCCGTTAGATTAATTGTAGTTACGTTCGATTAGTTTAAATTACGTTCATTAGATCAAGTACGTTAGATTTCGTTTCATTGAGTTTAGTTCGATTAATTAAATTAATTTAGTTTAATTACGTTTAGTTTAGTCTAATTTAAATTCATTTAGCCTAATTAGATTAATTAATCTAGTTAGATCTTGTTTAGTTTAGTTAGATTTACTCTCGTTCAGTTAGATTAATTTAGTTTAATTTCGTTTAGTTTAGTTTAATTAGATAAATTACATTAATTTGGTTTAATCTAATTAGTCAATTAGATTAATTAATTTAAGGTTAATTAATTAATTTAAGTTAATTAATCAATTTAATTAAATAATTAAAGGCAATTAATAGATCATTAGATTTAAAATAGATTACTTACATATTAAATTAAGATGAGTAAATTTAACCTATTTTAATTAATTTAATCTATTGAAATTAATCTAATTTAATCTATTGAAATTAACCTAATCTATTTAATTTAAACTATTTTAACCTAATTGAATTACTTTATTTAAATTTAATCCAATTGAATTAATTTATTATAAATTTAAATTAATCAATTTAAGTTAATCTAAATTAAATTAATTAAAGGTAAAAATTATTAGATTGAATCTTAAAATCTAGTTAGATTAAAAAAATATTACTTACATTTAAATTAAGCTGAGGTAATTTAACCTATTTTAATTAATTGAATCTATTGAAATTAACTTAATGTATTTCATTTAAACCATTTTAATCTATTTAAATTAAATTAAGTTATTTAAATTTAATCTATTTGGAAACATCAACGGTAAGATTTATGGGGCAATGGATAATAAAAGCAGTGTAGAACCCGAACAAAATCTGGGCTTACTTAATCCTTAAAAACATAAGTAAGGTAAAGATTAACATGTGTAAGCATTGGAAGCATCTCCCGATTGGGTCTGCCCTGTATGGGAAAGAAAACTACTCTGCGAAGGGCTCACACCTTTGAAAGGCATGTGGACAACCCGGGAGTCTCTGAGACCATACGTGATTTGGAAAGGGTTCTCAAGAAAAACAGGCACCTTTGTGGCCAATGACTCAATTTGGTTTTCAGTCATCTAGAAAGCCACCTCGCTCAGGGACAACAAAATCAAAAGTGCCTTGAGGCTCAACAAGAAAGGGTTACGGGTCTGGGGTGACATGTGGGATAGAGAGCAAAGGAAATGGATAGAAAATGACCGGTTAAAGCTTAGATTTAATCTTAACAGATTCAAACTTGAAATGATAGCCGTGAGACAAAACTTGTGGGACAGAGACTCGATTGCATGGATGGGGGGAAGATCACCGTCGACGACCAAAGCATGTAGGTGGGCAGGGCAAACTAAGCTTTTCTCGATCCCCATCTTTGTTGAAGGGCAGGAAGAGCTTCTAGCTCATTTGAATAGGAAATGGCTGAGATCAGACACAGAAAGAGTGTGGGCTAAGAGGTTCAAAAGAATGTGGGACAAGGAAATTTCAAAAAAAGAGGCCTGCCTCTTATGGCTCATTATGCACAAGGGTGTCTGGACCGCCAAATGCGCACTAACAATTGGTCAAGGTGATGGGTACTGCAAAAGGTGTATCAGAGCTCGCAGGAGGATATCCGCCATCTGTTCCTAAACTGCTCTTCTAGAGGTTTTTGGGACGCGGTCCACAAACAGTTTGGCTTTTTTTCGATCAATTATGCTTACCTACTGCTGGGTGACAAACCAACAAGAGCCCCGATAAACTGGAATATTATGCGCAGCTCCATTCTCTGGGCTCTATGGGCTCAGAGATGCGCTAAGGTCTTTGGTAATGTCGATATCGGTACTAATGAAATTGTAACGAATGTATGTGTGATCACAAGAAAGAGGAGCAAACCGTGAAAAGATTCACGCCTTCAGCAGCAAATTCAAGAGTGCTGCAAAAAGGTGAGAGTCAGATCTACTGGCCCAGCTACAGAAACAGGCCGGAAAAGAAGAGCTCCCTACGACCGCTACCACTCAGAGGATCCCTCCCCACGGCCAGGCATTGTCAACAGACAAAGCCCTAGTGATGTATTACCACGTCCCCTCGAGTCAACTGTTGCCTGCCTGCCTTGCGACTCAGACACCCATTGCTCCCCCTACAGCTCAGACTCTCAATGCCTCCCCTTCGATGACTCCCCCTACCACCACGGTTCCTCAGCATACCTCGACATCTTTTGTTACACCCTCTCCACCAGCACCCCCTCCAGTTGTTTACAAGAGGCCGGTGGCATGGAACGACCCAGCTGGTGTCTCTGTCAAAGTTCACAACAAAGATACTCCTCCAGACTTCAAACCGTCAAAACCTAAACCTCGAAGCAGAATGCGTAAGCCGTGCCCCCATCCTCGCATTCTTGGCACGATCGTTCTACAAGTGGTTGCCCACTTGGCGCCAAAAGGAAGAGCTGCAGGAGGCGAAATAACATGTTCATCTATGCACGTATACTACAAAGTACAACCCCAATATATTTGTAGGTGACAAAAAGCCTCGGAACCCTGCATACTGAGAATACCATGCTCTTCCCGCGGAAGCCGTGGGAAAGAGCCAACATTTGGCACCACTGCCGGGGAGACTAGCATCTCCAGTAATGAGTAAACACATGCAAGTATGTGTAAAAAACAAACTACTTTGAACTTTCATGATCATATCACTCAAGAGCTAAGAGAGCTAAAAATTTTCCAACTCAAGTAAAAAATAAAAAAATAATTTCCTAGCTGAAACTCTTCGTTATCGGTTTAGGAAAATGCATGTTTTCTGGAAAAACAGCACCTTAAGGAATAAATCAAACCATGTGATGGTTGTCAGAGCGTAGAGTTTGAAATTTTGAACATTTCTCCTTTTTACGAAAGCACATTCAGACACAACCACCAAAAGTTATGGGCAATCAATGATTAAAGGTTCTAAATGCCATAACCCAAAAGAAAAATTAAAACCACCTCCCTAGTCAAACGTGAACAAATTCAAAGCTGCATTTGACTACTCAAAGTGGACAAATTCAAAGGTGCACCAAATTCAAAGCTGCACATGTATTTGACTACTCAAAAGTGGACAAATTCACTGAGGTGCACCAAATTCAAAGCTGCACATGTACTGGACTACTCAAAAGTGGACAAATTCAAAGGTGCACAAGTGTTGCCATATTCATAAGTCTGATGGTTACTCTTTCAATCATTTTCTCTTTAACAATTTCACATTCATTCAACTTTATGACAAATATAAGCCGTCCCTGACACTCTTCAAAGGTGGTTTCGTAGAATTCAACCATTCTTTTTTGTAATTGTTCAAGATCCACATAAATCTTATTCCCAGGATTATACACAGTGCTCCCCTTACTACTTTTAAATTCATCCTCAATGTGCAACCTGTGGGGGTTAAAGGTCACTGTGCCTTTACCCCGGTTATGTACAATACTCAAACACATATATAAATGAATGAAAAAGACGATTAGGGTGGTTCTGCACCCACCAAAACTTGTGTGGCTCTCTGTCTCTCTCTCTCTCTCTCTCCTTCTGTTCTTGCTTCCGTTGAGAGCACTCTCAACTGGTATCAGAGCATACCTTATGCAGATCACTCTGGTTGCAGTTTGAGTAGTGTGTGCACTCATTCGTGGTGTGCCTTGGGTTGCAGTGGATGATTTATAGGCCATTTGGATGCATTGCGGTCCTTATTGGATGCACTGATAGGCCCAAATTGCCTTGTGGGATGCTATTTTTATGGACGCTTTGCACATGGATGCTATTTTATGCTGAGGGACAGCTTTGACACATTGCAGGTGATGCACTGATAGTGCTATGATCTCTTGGATGAGATATTATTGATGCATATGCCAGTGGACGGTGTTTATGCTCGAGTCATTTGGCACTTATTGGCATTTTGGATTGCCATTGCAGTTGGCATTTTCTTTTGGGCCAGATTTGCTCATATGGATGCATAGTATATGCACATGAGTCAGATGGTTTGAGACATGAGTTTCGGTGATATTTCACTCTATGGTGGCATACATATTTGGGTGCACCTGGTATTTGGTGTGATTCTCTCTTATATGCACTAGCATTTGGGATTTTGTTTTTATTTGCATTATGGCATCCTCTTCCATGTCTGAAAAGGATTTTTTCAACATTAAAAAGTTTGATGGGACAAACTTTTCTTTGTGGAAAGAACAGATAAGGGATGTGCTTATTCAAAAGAAGCAGATTAAACCCTTGGCAGGGATTGAAGCTAAGCCTGCAAATATGTCTGAGGATGATTGGAATGAGTTGGATGCATTAGCAAAGTCTACTATTAGACTTCATCTTGCAGAGTCAGTTTATTTCACAGTAGTAAATGAGCAGACTACGGAAGATTTGTAGAAGAAACTGTGCGCCACTTATGAGAAGAAAACTGCCTCTAATAAAGTTTACCTCATGAAGAGGTGTTGTTTGAGCTGCAGATGAAGGAAGGGGTCTCCATTGCTTCTCACTTGAATGAATTCAATATTATTCTCAGCCAGCAGCTTCAGGCTCAGAAGATGAATTTTGATAGTACTTCAGCACTGTAGAATTAAGTCTTATTTCAGTTCTTGAGAAGTTAGTAATTCAATGAAGTAGAATTAAGTCCTATTTCAACACCACCAACTTGTAGGCTCTTTTAGCACCACTGGATTGCTAATTCAGTGTGCAGAATTGTTGACTAACCCAACGTGTTGAATCCAATTACTATAAAATTAGGCCCTGTGACCTCCATTTTGAATTAATAGTTTCAACAAAACTTTGCCAAAATTCTCCCGAAATTCTTGATAGCCTCAAGAATCACTTCTATGCCTCCCAACAAATCACAAAAGAATCCTCTCCATCCTCCCCCAAATGTCCTCCAATTCTTCTAACTCCATTGACACCCTTTTTAAGGAGCTTTATTGTTTGGACACGAACTTGCACTTCGACATCAAAGTGGATCTCTTTGAAGCAAATCCCACATTCCTTTCCACTACATCCACTACATTGTCCACTAAATCCTTTCCACTACATCCACTACATTGTCCACCCCTAGATCTTCATCAATCCATTTTCCCAATCAGATGGACTTGGATGCGCTCTATAAAGAACTAGAACCTCAATAATAGGTTTTCACCCAACCCACCAAGAAAAGGAAAATGGGGCCCCCTATTCCTCATCCAATGGAAGCCCCTATTGCTCCTCCACTATGTATGGATCATTCCATTCAACCAACCAACCACTCCCCATTATTAATGGTTCAACTCCTTGGAAGGAATTGTAGTGCACTTGAATAACAAGTACAAGCCCAACAAATATTTCAAGATGTTCTACCACAATGAAGCATACTACTATGAACTATCAAATCTAAAAGTAGAACCTCATTTTGAGGCCCTCAATCTACAAACGATCATAGAAAAGTTTCATTGGTGCACAACTACAACATCACACCAATGTCACCTATATTGATGATGATATGGGTCTGTGAAGTTCACTTCAATATTGATGCAGTGCAAAAAGCCTTTAACCTTCCTGTTCTTCAAGATCCCTTCCACAATAGCATGCTTGAAGTGCATGATCTACCTGCCTCAAAGCTCTCAGACCCCCAAGCATAGACATCAACAAGTGGCTACATTTCTTACAACAATGAAGGGAGAAATTATTCTCAAACTAATGAATGACCCCACATGTAAAAATTGGATCAAGGATCCAAGAGCCCTTACCCATTGCTCTACCCCAAATTACCAATCTGCCACAAAGTACTAGAAGCTTTGCCCAAAGGATGCTCAAAAGATTGATAAAATGGAAGAACACTTTGTGGAAGCATTCTTCGACAAACAACCATGACTATATTAAAGCAAAGAAAGGAGATAAATATGCTAACATCCATCGAGCTTCTCATTCAATGATGGCCAACTAGAACATGAACTAGAAAAAGAACGGGCATGAAAAGTCTCACTCAATAATGAATGGGCCCAAAAAGTCTTACTCAAAGTTGCAAGAAAATACATACAAACAAATTTCCCAAGGCCTCCAGCTTCACTAGATCAAGTGGAATCTAAGTTGGCATTAGAAAGATCTCATTCAATAGGCCTAGAAAAACAATGTGAAGACTATCATGCCTAAGATTCCATGGATCAAAAAAATTATGTCAAGAAGGGGAAATTTTTTGTGGCTTACCGACATATAGCTATGCAAGATAGTAGGCTCAACAAAATCAAAATGAGGCCCTACATAGTCATGTAAGAAACGGCCAAGGATGGCATTGGTATTTCAAGAAGTTCTTGGAATGAGCTTAGCATGGGCCTAGACTCCAACCAAAAATGGTCAAGTAACAAGAAGAGAATTTCAATAGGCTCTCTTAGTGACATCCACACGATTAGTCATCACGGATCCCTGTGCCAATGCATCATAGAAAACACATTACACTATCACATCACAACACTCACCATCTCCTCCTTACAAGATCACATCGACCTCACTAACCCACTCCCACTAGATAGTATGATAATGCCATTCCAAATATATTCACTCAATCATTGCCATGGGCTTCTTTAGTGGAGGCCTAATTTTTCAATAGGAATCAAACATCCCCCTACTCCCTCTACACCCCATAAGTTTTAATTTTATAGGGTGGTGCTGGCCCTATAGAAGTCTTCACTTTTTCTTGCTATGAAAGATATCCTAGAGCTAACTAAGGCTACCGACTTGGAGTCTTGTCCCTGTAGTCCACATTCCTTGGACGAAGGTCTTGGGTGGTTGTGGGAGCATCCATCTTGGGTGGTTGTGGGGCATGAGAGCCAAGGGGCAATACAAACAAGAGACTATATGGTATACACTAACGTCAGATAGTATAACCCTAATGGCATAATCATCTTGTATAACTAGGTCTTAGAAGCCATGGAGAATGTGCTTTAGTAGGGTTTCTATGCCTTTGAAACCATGCATATGGGTTACCTTGAGAACCTAACAGATGTAGGGGAGGATAAATAATTATATTTTTTACATCTACTAAACCTCCTTTCTAGTGATGACCAACAACAAGTGGAGCCTGCTCTATTTGATCTGAACTGGCATCATATCATTCGCTCCTTTTGGAATTTTGATGATATCACAGACTTGAGCATATGGAATAACAAACTACAAAGCTTCAACCTTCACATGGTAGACATCATGGAGGTTTGATCTCTGACCGAGTTCCTAGAATGAAGCTTCAAACAATGGAGAGCTACCATCCACATAGAACCCATGGAGGATATGAGGTGCCAAGCATATCCAATGTCCCTATTATGGATACCAACACTAGTTTGCAGTCTACATGGTGTATTCCTTTTTTGAAACATCCAAAATTTTGGGTGGTTTATTGTTGTGCCAGCCACAACTGCCAAATCCATCCTACCTTTATGCCTATCAACCGTAGGTGGAAATGGGACATCTTCAAGAAATTGCAAGAGAATGGCCCTAACTTACAATACAATATTTCTTGCTTCAATTTCTCACAACCACCCAGGAGCCACACACTAATTCTCTCAAAGGGCATCTTGGAGTGGAATAGTCCAATGGCATTCTTCAAGATTCCCACAACACGTGAGTCACCGCCAAGGACCACACAATTTGGTTGGCCATAAATTTTTTTCAATTCATTCATAATTTATACTAATGTTTAAGCTCTAGTCTTGGATTGGTTAACAAGGAGAACAAAGGCTGGTTCAAGCTGTTAGACTTTTCAACAAAGAACATGACCATCTCTTTCAATAACTTGATTAACATGAAGCTATCTTCTAGGAAAAGAATGAAAAAGATTTCCAATATAAAGACCTAGTCCAGATGCCTTCTGACTCTGAATGATATTGACGTTTCTTCTTCACTATTATGATTCATGATCCTACTTCTCAATTTTGAGATGGTCTATTAGCTTATACCTACCTCTTATATGTTTTAGTGGATAATCCCAGTCTAGCTAGCTTTGGACTTGTTCTGAAGTTATACTCTTACTCCCTCCTGATGAGGCTATTTTGAAAAAGTACTTCATGTAAGAATCTTATGATTATAATATAATTCAAGTATTTTTTTCTCACAATAAAAAAGAGAAACGATGGCATATTCAGCATTCTAAGTTGATATCTATTCTATTAGCCCTATTTCATTGTGTTGCATCTATAGCACAAATAGAAAAACCTTCTAGAGAGACATCAAGTTCACCGATCATCATTAATAATCAACAGCAAAAGTAGATCTATTACTGGTGGGGTACACAAAGGATGATACTAATTTTTTAGGATATAAAGTAGCAAGGGACATAGATGGGCCCCTTCCCCTTCCCCTATCTTAGTAGTGTCTCTAAGTCACCTCACACCTAAAAAGGGAAAGTGAATCAGAATGAATCTCAAAAAACACCAGAGTGATAAGAAGGGAGGTGGGTCCAGCAAGCCTAAAGATGAGGAAAGGGAGCACATATTAGTAGCTTCCCAAGAGTAAATAGATCAAGGAAAGAAAGTGGGAAGCTTATTTCCTTAGGAACTTGCAATTCTACTCCCAAAAAAGTGGTCCCTTCCTCTATAGAAGTTATTAAAATCCCTTCACCCATTTGGGAACCAAGGAAGACACGTATTGAGCTAAGTGAAATGCCATTGCTTGAACAAGGACAAGAAATTTATTTTGCTACAACTAGTCATGCATTGCTGACATTGATGAAATTTAATAATTGGCACATTGCAAAGCAAATATCCCTAGAATAGGCATTGGCAAAGCTGGAAGAGACATAGAGCTTAGGAAAGCAATACGCTTGGGACATGAAATTTTCAAAAAATTGTTGACGCTATTTTTCTATTGTTCATTAACCAGTGACCTAGTGCTTGGATTTGGGTGTGTGCATGAAAATTATAAGAAGATGCTCTCTCTTGTAGTCCATTAGTTGCTCAATGTGTAGGATGATCACAGTGCTTTGGTTGTAGAATAGACATGAAGAGAACACTACAAGAGGTTTGTCATGCATGGGAGAACATAAGAATAGGGTTTGTGCTACATGGGAGAAATTGTATGGAAAGGGTGACAAGCATTTAGCATGGATACAAGTATGCAGAGGTGGAAAAGGCAATACCAAAAGCAAAATAGTACTTGTATTCAATTAAGAACCACTCAAAAAATAGTCATAGATGTAGATTCAATGCTCAGATACTCGGTTGCTCTGCCTCTATTGAACTCAACCCTCATGAGGAGCAACTAGACGTGACTCTCATTGGCTTTTGCATACCCTAATAAGATAAAAACTAGATGGTCTCAGCACACGGATGAGTCTTGTGTGTCATACCTCAGACTCACTTCCAAAGTATCTCGAGAATCAAGCAATGAGGTTGTTGCCTTCCTATTCTACAAATTGGAATCTGTTGGATTACTACCACTGGTTGGCTTCTTTGTGTTAGTGTAAGTTGTCTTTTTGTGTGATATGGAGCCACACCACTCAATTGTCAGTGTTGATTACTCGCCTTCCAAATGGTCTCATGGGTTTGAGCTAACTTCACCTAACCTACATGCATGGTCTCCATCATGAGTGGTTAAGTTGACCTATCCTGCATGCATAGTCTTGACCTAACTAGAAAAATTTGAATTCGTGATTCAAAAAAATTGGGAATTTGGGCCAGATAATACGTAAGGGTAAACAAATCAAGCTAAAAATCATAGCCACATCACGTTTTTTTGTTGATTTGTGATAGTGGAAGTGAGAGAGAGAGCAGTGCACATGATATAGCTACCTATACACAATGTTGTATTGAACATAAACATGAATGTATACATGTGAACCCCTTAGGGTTAGGGTTAGCCCCTAATGCCCTATGTAGATAGTGCAATTTACACTATCCTCAACACCCCTCTTAAATTGCATTGGGTAAGTAGAGGGTGCATGTACAAGACCTTTTTGTGGATTTTGTTTCATGCATATGATAGCATCCAAAACGGAAAAGAAATTTGAAAAAAAATCAGAGTATGTGCGTATGTGAGCACAGTGACTACATAGCAGAAGCATGTACAATGAGGAGAACCTATTAGATCATGTATGTAGTGGATTTCCCCCTCTTAAGTTGTGGGTCATCCTTTGCCTTTAGCAATGAAACCTAGAAGATAGACCAAAGGGAAGATAAAGGAAATGTGCAAAAAGTACCATCCACCTAGATCAAAGACTGGTCGATCAAAAGATGACTGTGTATGGCTGCATGCTGAACATGTCAAAGCTGAACATGTCATGTGTCATCATGGATTGTGGAGCTCCTCTATAGAAGAGGCATCTAGATGTGAAGCTAGTTGATGTAGTTGTGTAGAAAGAGTTCCGGAGGTTGTGACATACGAGGGTGTCACCACTCAAAAAGAATTGACAACGGTGTTGGAGGTATGCTACAATAGAGTAATCTTTGTCATATGATGCAGGGTCAAAGAAGACCACATAGTTGGTGTGGGCAGAGTGATCTAGGGACTGAAAATATGGGGCCAAAGGTGCAAGTATGATACAATGCTCTGCTGATGAAGAGGCCCATAAAACTAACAAGGTACGGTAACCTGTCAAACCTGTATGCTCAACTGTTATGAGTTGAAGGTCGTCTGATAAGTGCATGGCTAAACATCCATCGACATGGGATGTAGCATTTGTCATAGGCTCATGATGGAGTTGACAATGTAAAGGCCTAGAAGCCAAGAATGTCATTGAAAATGCATAAGATATCCTTGAAGCATATGTGGTGCCGAATGTTGATGTTGGGATAGATCTGTAATCCTAAATCCAACCACTAATCTGCATCAAGTATAGACTGTATACGACAACCATCAGTGCATGATGAAGCATTGAGTCTCCCCAGGTTGTGCTATGGCTGAATCTGATGATGTCCACTGCACTAGGGCAAGATTGCACTGATGCATAAATATCCTCAGGCTGAGGAATGATCTAATGATTGAAAGAGGTGGTGATCACTAGATCCAAGGGTGGTGCAATCTGGCTGTGTGCTAGAATGTCTTGAAGACTAATGTGCTGATATGAATTGCTAGTATGAACTATGTCCAGATATACTCTGTGTCATAGGTGAAAGCATTAATGATGGATGCTAGAATGATATCACACTAAATGCGCTATGGCATGTATCTCTGCATGCAGCTGGAGATGTGAGTGCCTTGTACTGAGGACTTACGTGATGAATAACTTTGTGATAAGAATTGAACTCCTGATATGTATTTATAGAATCTGTGGCAAAATATGGAGTCGGGTCCATGCATGAAAGTGATGGATGTACATCACTGGAATCATGCTGTGCTAATGTAGATGAGACTACCTCGTACTAAGGGTTTTCTATCAAATGTGCCTCATACTGAGGACTTACTGTCGAATGTTCCTCGTGCTGAGGGCTTTTCGAGAAATGTGCATGATCAGAACCGGTGGGCTGACCCATGCTAATGTGCAATAAATTTGCATTCGATCTCTAAGGATCAATGAGGCTCAAGTCAGTGTCATAAACTGGTACATACCTTGAGGCAATGAATGGCCAAACTAGGTTCTCTTTCCACTCACGGATCTCATCCGGAGTCATGATTGGGATATCATCAACGATGTGATCGGAATATTCCATGCTGGAGACGGTCTGGTGCTCTATCCTAGAGGCTTACCCATGTACTGCGAGAGTGTATACCCATGAGAACACTGTAAAAGATACCATTGTAGGGCGTACGCTAAATGGTCAAAACCAATTCATGTGAGAACTTTGTATGCCAAGAATCAAGTCTATAGTGAAATGATGACAACTGAGTGTCAAGAGTAGCCAAGAGGCTGTACAAGGCGTATGTGTGTAGGACCCAATGCTAAAAATAGTCATTGAAAATAATTGTATATGTGTGGCATATGTGCGGGCAAGAAGAATGCAACAATCCTAAATCCGAGAGAAAGTTGACTCTACCAAGTGTCACAGTATGTGATGAGCAGTGAATGCCAAGAGAACTAAACTGGTGTCAGATGTATGAATGTGTAACTGATGATGGGGCTGATGCTAATGGGAACTAGTTGGGTGATGTGGCAATGGCTTACTTGAATTGGTGGAGTTTTATTTCCTTAAAGGTTATGCTAGTCTACATTTAGACTACACAGTGAAGCAGAAAATGCAACAAATGAATTCTATCTTGATTCATTTTATGTGCTAGGTATGCTGCAATGGATCAAGAGGTGGTTCTCATGCTGAGGATTTAATGATGCTGACATGTGGAAAATTTAGATGGTAGATCTAAGGTGTTCAGTGCATTGAGCATGATCTAGCAATCATTTTTCTTTTTGGATCACTATGAAATATCATATGGGTCAAAAGTTATGGCTCCCGGAAGGATGGCCAAAACGTTGATCCCAAGGGGGTGATAAAAAATGATGATGTGTCATGGAGGGTGATGTGGCACTGTGAGGTCACATGTTATGTGCATTGTGTGCCTGCTGAGAGACAACTGTGCCTCGTCGGTACTCTGCCATGTGGTAGTCTAACATGGCATGCTAAGGTGGCAGGTGATTGGGCCTGCTAATGTGGCAGCTTGCTTGGCAAACCTAACCATGGTTACATAAACCCAAGTGACATGGCATTATGCCAACAAGGATTATGATTCTGCACAAGAAGCTAGGTTTGCTGATGTGGCAAGCTATCTCATGTCTTATTGATGTGGCAGGGTAGAAGCAAGGTGATGTGATGACATGGCAATAAGATATGCACTGATGACATCGCATTTGGGGTCACTTACATGGCAGTGAGCTGGCATTGATGATATGGCCTATGAGTATGACATGGCACATGGGTCAGATGACATTGCAAAGAGTGCCAATGTGGCAGATAAGATCAACTGTACTGACGTGGCCAATTCTATCCTCCACATGGCAATAGGTTGTAGAGGAGTAGATTCCGTCGAAATCTACCAAAATCTAAAAAGATTTCATTGAGAATCTAATGACTCCGGAATCTACTAAGATTTTGCAACGTTTCGTCTTGAGTTGCTGAGCATCAGGTGGTTCTGATGGTCGCAGGCATCTGTTTGCATGGCCCGTCATGCAGAGTTGCTGCTGTTTGGCCTCAAGTCAACATCATCAAATCCTATTGAGGTTTGGGAGCTCGGCTATCCGGTGGAGGCCTCACATCCCGCTTCCTTGAAGGTGTGGCACCTTTCGTTGAGTGTCATGTTAGACGTTTATGTGTATTGCCAACCTTGTATGGAGTCGCCGAGAGACTTGGTCATTAGAGGCCTTGCTCTGGGCTATTGGTTGTCGGAGCTTGATGACAGAAGTGTTGTGTGATCAACTTTGGAGGTGCACACTTGATGGCGTTTGAACAGAGCTTCTTGTTCGCTATGAGCCGAGGTGGAGGCGAGCTGTGCTGTCGTTGCCTAGAGTCATTGATCAGGTGCTAGTGTCGATGAAGATCTTGTAGAAGCTCGTTGAAGTCAAGGGTGTCTGTCGGTCATTTGGAGCTTTGTCCTATCGTTGTAGTTGCCCATGGCCATGTAGGCCGCCAGCGTGTTAGAGATAAACGTTTTCTATAGCAATAGCTAAGTTGTCAAGGAGTAGTTGAGTTGTGGATAGAGTCATTTGAGGCAGCATGCAAGCACCGTTTGCTGCTATGGTTGAGCGTGGAGCTGGCTGATCGTTTGGGCTATCTTTGCAGGAGGCATGCAGTCTTGTCTTGCTGTGTGGTTTGTTTAGGAGTTGCTACTCTATGTTGCTATTGCCATAAGGCGCTTAAGTGAAGTTGTGGACTATCTTCTTACCTGGGTCGCAGGAGCTGTAGTCTAGGGCTCGTTGTAGATAGGGTTGTGAGAGCTTCGATGGTGCTGGCCTTTGCAAGAGCTTTATTGAAGGCCTTAAGTCTCAGGAGAACCAAAGTAAGACCAAAAGCAGAGAGGAACTAGGAGTGGAACTCTCATAAATATCCTTATAGAACATATCTCTCCCTCAAAACCTGGCAAATAGATCAAATGAACCTTAATAAGGAACATAAACACTCAAAAGACTAAATCTCATGCTCCAGGAAGCGGATTCCTAAGCTTTCTGAACCAAAATGAAGAAGGAGAAGAGCTCTATGATGAGAGCTAGAGATGGACAAAGGAAGGGCTTGATGCCTCATGGAAGGAGGGCTTAGTGCCATGACAATATGCAAGGGCTTGGGAGCACCTAGTGCTCTAATACCATAATAGCGGAAGTGAGAGAGAGAGAGAGACAGAGAGAGAGAGAGAGGGGAGTGCACAGGATATAGCTACACGTACACTATGTTGTGTTGAACATAAACATGAGTATATGCATGTGAACCCCTTAGGGTTAGGGTAAGGGTTAGGCTTTGCCCCTAATGCCCTATGTAGATATTACAATTTACACTATCCTCAACAATTTGCCACATCATCAACTTTATTTTGTGAATAAAGCTTATTTGTATGGACATTTATTCATATGAATAACTTATTCATACAAATAACTTATTTGAGCAAATAGTTTAGGTTATATAATCTGGTAAATGACCCTCATATGCTTATCTAATGCTTGGTTCTCTAGCCGAATAAAAGAGATAAAAAAAGGGAAAGAAAAGAAGGAAGGCCTATTAGCTTTCCCTATAAAGCAATTTTGAAGGTTTGAACTAAAATGAAATTTGTTTATTGTTTGTGTGAGTTGGGTCTCTTTTTAGACTCTTAGATCTCTTGTGTGAAATGTGATTTTTGTTCTTATTTGTGTGTTTAGTTTGTGTGACTTCTATGAATCTCATTAGAGACTCAAAGATCTCTTGTGTGAATAGTGCTTTTGTAATTTGATAGAGTTCTTAGGATCTCATTTGAGTTCTTAAGATCTTTAAGATAGGCTAATTTGTGAATAGTGCTTTTTGTAATTCCATTTTGTGTTCTCAAGATCTCTAAGATAGGCTAATTTGTGAATAGTGCTTTTTGTAATTTGATCCGCCACACATCGACCCACACCCGCTAGTGGGTCTCAACAAAACACCTGCAGTGCAAACTAAGACCAGCGAAATTGGCACCAAATAAATAAATTAAAAAGCAACATGTGGCGACGATCGCTTCCCCCATCTGTCGACGGTTAAAAATCGGCACCGAGTCACCACTACCAGTCGAAAACTAGCAAAACCGACTCCCAACCTAAGGATTAGTCGCGTCGATTTTGTCATCTTCCTATTTCCAATAAGCATGATATTGTCCATGCATCATCATGGAATAGGAAATCAACGTCGGGTGGCCATTACTGAGAAGAAGGCGACAAAATCGACAATCGACTGTTAGAGAAAATCGACAAAACCGACAACCGATAAGTGAAGAAACCGACAAAACCGGCAAGTGGCCAATAGAGGAAACCAACAAAACCGGGGACGAGTAAAGGCCACGCACCCTAGTAATGGCCATGGGACTACTCCATGGTGATGCATGGACGGGGTTGATTGTGGAATCTTAAGTAGAGATAGGGCTAAGGGGACCCGGGTAAAAGGGTCAAGAAGAGGGTCAAAAAAAGTTCGTCTTCCTCTTGATCTTTGCTCAAGTTCTTATCAAACCCCCAAAGCCCTTCCGGCACCAAATTTCTTTCTCAAATGAACCGACTCTTGGCTCAAACAACTCAAATATCCAACAAATCCATTTCATCGCTCAGAAATCTTCGCCAATGAGCCGATTCTTGGTCTCGTTCGCTCTTTTCCGCAACGAAATCGCACAGATTTTCTAGTTCCTGTCACTTTGCAGCGTGCAGAGACGTAGCTTTTCGAGTTTCCGTCTCTTGCAGCGTATACAGACAGAGATTTTTCGAGGTTCCGTCTCCGGCAGCATATGCAGACACAGTTTCGGCGCTAAACCAGAGTTCCGACAGTACAGAGACAGATTTTCGAGTTTCCGTCTCAGCCTCGGTGGTCAACGAGCTTTCCGACAGTACAGAGACACAGATTTTCCAGTTTCCGTCCAGACGGACGCAGCTACGGTGGTAAAACCAGCTTTCCGACTGTGTCTCACCGGAAACTTGCCCTTCCGTTGCTTTCGCTTCAGAATTCTGTGATTTCTTAGTTACTTGGGGTCGAATTTGTTGTCACAGGTTTCAATTCTTGCTTCCCGTTTCGTTTTCTCACACGCGGAAACTTCCGGGTGTTTCCTTGCTCCAGCGCAGCGTTCGTCTTCGCTCTCCGTACCTCATCTTCACCTTTCGTACTTCTCAGCAGAGCTGGTTGTTTCTGGTATCTAAGACGGATCCTTCGCCGTATGACTGTTCTCGACAGCTTTTCTTTGACAATCTTCATGTGAGGCCATGCCACGTTCTATCTGCTGCGTCTGTGTATATAAATATTACACGCTGTAGCCACTGCTTCGCCTGTCACACAAACTTTTGCTGTCGCGTGCGTAGGATTTTACGAATACAGACTTACGCAATAATGGAAAGACGTACTCGTGAAGGGACGTTACCTGGAGGAGATGTTTCTTTCGAGGATTAGTGTATTCCTTGAATCTATGCGTTGCTTTCACATCGCCACAATATTTCTCCGCGGCCTCCCAGGTCATTACCAAGGATTGTTACTTAGAATGTATGTGAAGGTCGCAGGAGGCCATCTGGTTTAGCCTTGGAACGTAACAGAGAGACTATCTGTTATAGTTAGTGTCTTGCACTTCCAGAGATTTGTATTAGGTACTTACCCTCACAGATTCGTATGTTTTGAACATGGAGATACAGTCTTGCGATGTCAATTTGCACTAACGTCGGAGTTTATGGCGTTGCAGGTGAGCTTTAAACAGGTAGAAGTAGCGTTCGAAAGATTACTGAGCTTAATACTTCTTAAATCGTTTGCAGTGGTGGTTGTCTTGGCAAGATGGGGCACCGTGTTCCGGTCGTGGCACTGGGCAGGGGAAATGTTATGGTTGAGAAGGGGGATTTTATGAAGCGCAAGCCGAAACTAAAGTGGAAGAAGAACGACGGAAGGAGGAAGCAGGGCCTGTTTCCGGCACAGGAAAAGGTTTACGTGTCAATAATGTCTCAGCAGAAGTGCTACGATCCCTCAAAATTTCGGGAGTTGAAGTTTCAAACTGCGTCGCACAATTTCACGAGGAAGGAACATCGTCTTCCTCCTCAAGCGCCTCGGAATACCACCTCATACATCATCCGGTCGAAATCTACGGAGGGCATTGCGCCAGTGGTGACACCTTCTCCCGTCACTCCCGCAGTGCTTCCTACGCCAGGCCTCTCACCTCTACCAAGATATAAAGAACAATTTGCCGAGGAAGTCAATGAGTGGGGCGTGAATGGATACGGCTCGATGAATGGCCTGATACGTCTGAAGACACACACGAAAGAGGACTCCGAGGCCGAAAGTGAAGGTGACCGATCTTCTCATGCGCAGTCCGTTCAACAGCTGGAGCAGCGTTTGGATCAGGATTTGAGCCGGTTCGAAATGGTGTATCCCTCCGTGAATGCTAAACCACAACACCTGGAAGCTACATTTGTGAACCAAGAATACCACATTGCGCAGCTGGAAGAAGAGAATTATACACTGAAAGAGCGTCTATGCTCGATAGAGCAGGAGCTGGACGATCTGAGGAACCGAATGCAGCTGTTGGAAGGTGGAGGTGAGATTTCTGGACAAGGGGAAGTCTGCTCAGAAAAGAGCTGCGACAATGAAGGATGTTATACCAACAGAGACAAAGAACTCGTCCCTTCTGTTGTATAGTAAACTTTCATGACCACCTTCGCACAAGTGAAGGAGGCTCATTGTGTTTTTTTCTCCAGGAGCTGTATAGGGACTAACTTTGTCAAGCTATATCCATGTGTTTTTAGCCAGGACCTCTCTGTAACCTGTACCTTATCATCTCACGAACAAAGCCTTTCCCCTCCTTATGGAATCGCACTTGTCCCTTCTGTTGTAAACTTTCATGACCACCTTCGCACAAGCGAAGGAGGCTCATTGTGTTTTTTTCTCCAGGAGCTGTATAGGGACTAACTTTGTCAAGCTATATCCATGTGTTTTTAGCCAGGACCTCTCTGTAACCTGTACCTTATCATCTCACGAACAAAGCCTTTCCCCTCCTTATGGAATCGCAGTAATGCAAAGTCACCTTTGTCGAGACCAGATCAGAAATCAGGGAAAGTTTGTAAGGTTGTACAAATGGGTTACACCATTGTAAGTATACATGTACTGTCCCCTTTGTATAATTAGACCAATTTTGTGTAGTCGGATTTCCAAAAGCGGCTTACCTTGGCCCTTTTTGGGCCCTGTGCCTCGAACCATCTTGGCAAACTATTTTCATCAAGCGGAATTGATTTGGTAGTTTGTGCACATGTTTGATCTGTTAGTCTACTGTAGGAGATCCACATTTGAGCGTTTGATGCCATTTCAATATATTGGGTATGAGGGCCTTCATACTGCAAAAAGATTGGATCACTCCGAACTTGGTACCCTTCCAAGCTCACGAGTTTGCATCTCATACCTGTAGTGGTTTACTTAACGAGTCGCAATAATCCACTCGTGACTCAAGCCATTTTGTTCGTGTTTTGTTATAATTAGAATACTCTTTCCGGCCACTCCAACACTTAATGCGGCAGCATCCAAACTTTGAATTGTTGGTAATAAGTTTGTCCATGTGTTCTCACGCCAAATTAATAGCTTTATGCGGGCTATCAAGATTGAGCTCATCCATGTGAATCTCTATTTGCAAACTATATGATTCAAGTATTTGTTACATTTGTCTTGTAGTTAAAATGTGAATATCATGGAGTTGGCAGCCTTAACCTTTTACAAATTGCTTTTTTGTTTTTTAAACATGAGTGTTTGGGACTGTTTGCTGGATGTGGCTAGAAAAAATGCAGATTTACTTGGTGATGATTTTGTGCTAGACAAATGATCTAATCTACTTTGTGATATATTCACCTTAAAGAAGGGGACCATGAATGCTCTATCGGATTGAAAGGGAGGAAGTTCTTTTAGTTTTTTATCAACAAGAGTGTGCTTTTGTGAAATGGTGTGTTTATGAAAATGTTCTAGACTAGAATATAACTTCTAAAAGTTTTTCATGGGGACGGCAACCCAGTAACTAGACCAGGCTTTACGAGAAGTTGTGTTGATCATAATATTGAGGAGCAAGGTACTAGAGCGATCTCGTTGCTTTGTCAATCTTTCTCTTTCATAACATTCTTCAAGTTTTCGACACGAAAATCGTGCTTATGCGAGATGGTGTGTTTATATCAAAATGATGCAGACTAGTATATAACATGTGCTCCTTGACATGTCCATTGAGTTTTCAAGTGTTCGAGTATAAGGTCGGATACTAATCTCAATGGCATCCATCGATAATCATAACCGTTCTTGTGCAAAACATCATCATGATGTTGATCATAATGTTGAGGACGAAGCTATAGACGTGAGCTTCCTCCCTCGTCGACCTCTTTCTTCTATATCTTCTATCGAAGTTGCCAACAAGGTTACTTTGGATGGTTGCTGGCAAAGATTAAATGTATCAAAAGGAAGTTAGGTACTCATGCAAGAAGTTGTGACTGGCACCTAGGTATACCAATACATATGTCTCGATCTATGTTTTTTTGGAACCTTGTAGCTACACAAGTAACTTGGTAGGATCTATGGTTAGCTATTCAAGGGTGTTGTCACGTTTGATGTTGCTTTATAGATGGTCATGGGCATTTTCTACCAAAGCTTAGTATTCCTTGCTTAAGGTTCCTCTTGAGCTTATTTCTTGAAGCGCTCAAGCTCATTCTTCCATTCTTTATTGTGATGAATGGCTTGAAGGGTTTGAAGGGTGAGGGGTCCATAGTAGTGTTTAAGCTTGCTACCATTGATGTAACCATCCATCTTGACCCCATCTAGAGTAACGATACGTGTTGCCCCTTGTGGAGTAGTCTCCATTGCCATGTATGGAGCCTTACCTTGATACTTTAACTTACATTTAGCAATCCTTATTTTGGAATCTTTGGTCGAACCACCACTTATGCCATAGTTTTTCCATCTTCATCCCATAGACTACCATTATCCTAGTTTCATAGAGCTTTTCAAGCTCAATAAGGCTTTCGGAAGTGCTTCCTCTATTAGCCTTTCTCTGACTACAATCCTTAGACTTGGTAGTAGATATACCAAGTGCGTCACCACCTCTACCCTAAAGGCAAGTCTAAATGGGTGCAATTTGATGCAGCTTTATACACACTGTGGTACGCCCATAGTGTTGTGATGAGTTTATGTTCCCAATCATTTCTAGTGGCCTCCACTTACGTTATAGTTTTGCATATAATTTTGTTTGAGCACTTGGCTTGGCCATTTGTTCTGGGATAGTAAGGTGTGGATTTCCTATGGATGATCGAGAACTCATTTTCATGAGGATTTTATTGTATCATTAGTGAAGTGAGTCTCACGATCACTAACAATTTACAGAAGATACCCAAAGTAGGATATAACATTATTATACAAGAATTTATCTAGCTTTCTAGCATCAACCTTCCCTGTCACTTTAGCTTTGGCCCATTTGGTAAACTATTCAATTGTGACAATAATATATGACACTTGTGTACCTTTGGCCCTTGAACTTATAGGAAACACACTATTCAAAATTTTTGGACTTTCTCTCCTGGTTTGGACTTTTTTTTGGAGCATATCCTCTCCACTCAAATTCACTTGGTGAGCTCAAAATGACTTGTAGAACAAGTTGTATATATCCCCCAACCTATTGCTTGAGCAACAGGTTGGGGGATATATCCAATCTGTTGTACAAATCAAGAAAATTATTGATTTGTGCAACAGGTTAGATATCCCCCAACCTGTTGCTCAAGCAACAGGTTGGGGGTGCTTCTTGCACAAATCAAGAAAATCATTGATTTGTGCAATAGGTTGGATATCCCCCAACATGTTGCTCAAGCAACAGGTTGGGCGTGCACCCCTAGCCATATATGCAATCTGTTGGACAAATCAAGAAAATTCTTTATTTTTGTAATTTTTTTGATTTGTGCAACAGGTTGGATATATCCCCCAACCTGTTGCTTGAGCAACTTGTTGCTTAATTTTTTTGATTTATGCAACAGGTTGGATATATCCCCCAAGCTCTTGCTCAAGCAATAGGTTGGGGGATATATCCAACCTATTGCACAAATCAAAAAAATTACAAAAACTAAGAATTTTCTTGATTTGTGCAACATGTTGGATATACGGTTGGGGGTGCACCCAACCTATTGCTTGAGCAACAGGTTAGGGGATATATCCAACCTATTCCACAAGTCAATAATATTCTTGATTTGTGCAACAGATTGGATTGAGCAACAAGTTGGGGGATATATCCAACCTGTTGCACAAATCAAGAAAATTCTTATATTGAGTAACAGGTTGGGGGGTATATCAACTTGTTGCACAAATCAAGAAAATTCTTAACTCGTAGAACAAGTTGTATATATCTGCCAACCTATTGCTTGAGCAACAGGTTGGGAAATATATCCAATCTGTTGCACAAATCAAGAAAATTATTGATTTGTTCAACATGTTGGATATCCCCCAACCTGTTGCTCAAGCAACAGGCTGGTGCTCAAGCAACAGGCTGGGGGTGCACTCCCAGCCTCTTACAACAGGTTGGGAGGTATATCCAACCTGTTGCACAAATCAAGGAATTGTGCAACAGGTTGGATATATCCCCCAACCTGTTGCTTAATCCAACCTATTGCCCAAATTAAGAAAATTCTTGACTTGTGGAACAGATTGGATATATCCCCAACCTATTGCTCAAGCAATAGGTTGGGGGTGCACCCCCAACCGTATATCCAATCTGTTGCACAAATCAAGAAAATTCTTAATTTGTGCAATTTTTTTGATTTGTGCAACAGGTTGGATATATCCCCCAACCTGTTGCTCAATCAAAAAAATTCATTAAATTTTGGTTGTATTTTAGGGTTAGGCTTTAGGGTTTAGGGTTAGGGTTTAGGGTTTAGGGTTTAGGATTTAGGATTTAGAGTTTAGGGTCTAGGGTTTAGGATTTATCGTTTAGGAGTTTAGGATTTAGGGTTTAAGAATTAAATGTTTAGAGTTTAGGATTTACGGTGGTTAAGATGTTTTGGTATTAATTGTTTAAAGTTTATTCAACCAACCGTATATCCAATCTGTTGCACAAATCAAGAAAATTCTTGATTTGTACAATTTTCTTGATTTGTGTAATAGGTTGGATATATCCAATACTAGGTATGATGCTTTGCAAAGGCTTTACTTTAAGAAATTATAAGTCTACCTAGTTAAAGTATCCTACTTATTAGGGACAAGCACATAGGCTAAAAGCACACCGATTCATATTTTCTTACATTCATGTCGCATGGTGTATCAGAAGAAACGAAGAAGTATGTGATAAGAAATATTCATAAGAAATATGTATTCCATATCATGGATTCATACCATAAATATCTGGTGGTTCTTAAAGTAGAAAAATGATATGGATTCAATGATATTGTAGTTTTGTACAAAGCCTTAAACAAAGTTTAAGGCTTTTGCAAAGTATCACATATTGTAACAAAGATAAGCAAGTATGCTAAACCTCTTCCAGATTCTATGGTTTTAAATACCTACCTTACAAATACATTATCTAATTCTTCATTCTTTGACTAACAAGTATTATACACATGGAAGAAAAGCATACATGCTAAAAGAACTTGTGTAAATTTTAATATTTTCTTATTTTTAAAATTAATTCAATTCTTTGATTGAATACCTTTTTAAAATTTAAAGGTTATTAGTATATAATATACATAAATTTAAATGTTATTAATGTATAATATTAATCATTTATATATTTATTTAAATTTATATAATAATTACATTATATTTATATTAGTTTTTAAGTTAATAATGTATATTTTTATTAAAACTAAATTTAATATCTAGTTAATAGCAAGAAGAATATTGTAGAGATTTTTCATATTAAGAACTACCTTACAAATACATTCACTAATTCTTCATTGTTTTAAGCATAAGTATTATATAAAGCACATATGCTAGAAGACTTCCCATTCAAAAATATTTTCATTGTTATATTTTTTTAATTAATGTATATATATATATATTTATATAATAATTATATAATAATTATATTAATTTATAGATTAACAATATATATTTTTAGCAAAATTATATTTTAATATTAGTTAATAAAATTTTATTATATTATGGAGCAAAAATATTATAAATGGATTTATCATAAAAATAAAGTATCATGAGAAGAGTTTTTGGAGAGATTTATGGTTAAACTTTGTTTTAAAGTTCTTACGTACGCAATAGATAGAGTGCCCAATAGGTTGAGAGAGTTTGAGGTTGAGAGAAATTTGTGACAATAGGTTGTGAGAGTTTAAGGTAAAGAGGGAAATTTGTGGGAAAAAAGATTTAATGCAAAAGATGGTTTTTTGAAGTTGTTGCGTATGCAACAAGTTTTTGAGAAAAGAATCGGATTTGAAAAAAAATCAAATTTACAAAAAATTGATTCTTAGAAGTTCTTGCGTACACTTTACCTAAAAGCTACCCATTTCCTATAAAACTCTACTTCTCCTCATTCTCTCTCATAACTTTCCTAGAGCTCCTCCACCACCTCCCCACCCAGGTACTCCCTCCCTCCCCTCCCTTCCCCTCTCCTCCCTCCCCTCCCTTCCCCTCTCCTCCCGCTTCCCATCCCCTCCCCTCCCTTCCCACCTCCTCCCGCTTCCCATCCCCTCTCCTCCCGCTTCCTCTCTCCCCTTCCCCCTCCCTCCTTCTGCTTCCCCCTTCCCCTCCCCTCCTCCTCTTTTCCCTTGTCCTCTCCCTCCTCCCGCTTGCCCTTCCCCTCCCTTCCCCTCTCCTCCCACTTCCCCCTCCCCTCCCCTCCCCTCCCCTCCTTTTCTCCCTCCCCTCCCCTCCCTTCCCCTCTCCTCCGCTCTTCTCTCGCTTCCTCCTCCCCTCCCCTCCCCTCCTTTCCTCCCTCTCCTCCTGCTTCCCCTCCTCTCTTCTCCCGCTTCCCCCTCTGACCGATGAGGGGGAGGTGAGGGGAGGGGAGGGGCGGGGCGGGGAGGGGAGAGGGAGGAGCGGGGAGGGGAGGTGAGAGGGGAGGGGCGGGGGGAGGGGCGGGAGGGGAGGGGAGGCGGGGAGGCAGGAGGGGCGAGAGGGGAGGGACGGGGTGAGTAAGCGGGAGGGGCAAGAGGGGAGGGGACGGCCGAGCACAGGAGGGGAGAGGGGAGGGGCGAGAGGGAAGGGGAGGGCCGGGGAGGGGAGGGGAGGGAAGGGGTGGGGAGGAGAGGGACAGCAGGGTGGGGAGGCGGGAGGGGCGAGAGGGGAGGGGAGGGTCGGGGAGGGGAGGCGAGGGGGAGGTGCAGGGAGGGGAGAGGAGAGGGGAGGGGCGGGGAAGGGAGAGGTAGGGGGTTTAACCCCCCCTCCCCGTCTCTCCCCTCCCCTCTCGGCCCTCCCCTCCCCTCTCGCCCCTCCCACCTTCCCACCCCGTCTCTCCCCTCTCGCTCCTCCGACGCCTCCCGCAGCGGGGAGGGGGCGGGGAGGCACGAGTGGCAGGGAGGCACGAGGGGCAGGGGGAGGAGGTGAGAGGGGAGGGAGGGCGGAAGGAGGACGCGAGGGGCGGGGAGGGGAGACGGGCAGGGAGGAGAGGGGAGGGGAGGCGGGAGAGGCGAGGAGGCGAGGCGAGAGTGGAGGGGGGGAGGGGAGGCGAGAGGGAAGGGGAGCAAGGATGACGAGAGGGGCGGGGAGGGGAGACAGGCGAGGAGGAGAGGGGAGCGGTGGGGAGGGGAGACGGGAGGGGAGGGGAGAGACGGGGAGGCGGGAGGAGAGGGGAGGGGCGGGCAGATGGGAGAGGAGGGGAGGGGAGGGTGGGGGATTAACCAAGACGGGAGGGGAGGGGAGAGACGTGGAGGCGGGAGGAGAGGGGAGGGGCGGGCAGATGGGAGAGGAGGGGAGGGGAGGGGAGGGGAGGGGAGGGGATTAACCCCCCAACCTGTTGTGCATGCAACAGGTTGGGGGGATATCTCCTTAAGTGGGGGTCCTTTGGGGCTTTTAAAAAAAACTAAAAAAATTAATTTAATTAACTTAATTTTTAAAAAATGAAAAATAAATAAAATTAAAAAAATTAAATTAAATTTTAAATATATAAATAAATAATTAAAAAACTAAAATAATTAAAAAATAAAAAATTTAATTAATAAATTTAATTTGAAATTTCAAAATAAATAAATAAATAAATATTAAAAATGTTTACTTTTTTTTAGAAAAAATAAATTAAATTTTAAATATATAGATATATAAATAAATAAATAAAATAAAAATTTTTAAAATTCAAATAAATTTTTAGAAAAATGAAATTAAATTTTTTATCTATGTTTATAAAATATTTTGAATTAAATTATTTATGTAAGAAAATATTAGATTAAAAAATAGTATCTAGAAATATAAAAAAATATTTTTAAAAATATATTTAAACTTGTAAAATTTTAATTAATTTTAATTTTTAATATTTAAATATTTAATGAGCAATTTTTTTAATATTTTGAGTTTGAAAATCATTGTTATTCTCATTTTTTATTTTTGATTGCTTTGCAGAAAACTATGGCTTCAAGTTTTGGTTCCAAGGTGTCTTTCAAATATCTTGAACATGCTTGGTATTTTATGGAGTGCAAATCAAAGTATTTTTTGGTAATCACTGCCGAGAATGTGTCAAGCGTGAAATATTCTCCAGAGGCAGTAAGAAATGGTGGCATCGTCTCAACCATCAGCATTAAAGAAAACAATTTGATAGAAGTTGTGTGCAAAGGGAAGAATAACGATGTGGTCTATAAGTTACGAGTTACGCACAAGCATTTCTTGAAGCCCTTACCAGATTCAATTGATGGATCCCAAGAAATACTTAGTGCCTTGGAAGCATTGAAGAAAATATGGAATGCATTTCCAAGTGGTGGTGTTGTACCTTTAGCGTAGTAAGTAAGCCATCTATAACATGTAACCCTCAAGTTGTACCACCAATATCTGTGGCGATAACTATGGTATCTCCAGCAAGAGTAACTACAATATCTATAGCAGTAACTACAGTGTCTCTAACTATACCTATACCATTGACTGCTGCAACTACATTTTCAAGGAGTGATCGTGGAGCTGATTCAAGTTCCACAACTATTCCCAGAAAGAGAGCAAAAATAACTCCTACTCCACGTGCAGATCGTTCAAGTGTAGGTTATTTAAAACTAGGCAAAAAATTGGATAGTGATGATCAGGATGATCCGCAAGAAGAAGATACAAGTCTCGTAGACTTTTCTATAAGTGTGGCAGACTTACATCCTCTAGAGGATGAGGGGTACATTTGGCGATTTTCACAATTCAGCGTGGCCACAATGCTAATTGATTGAGCTTCGTTATTCACAAATCAAAGAAAGCTAGATATGACATTTGCATGCAAATTGTACGAAGATACAAGGAAAACAAGAACTCCAGTTGCCACTAATATCGCTCTTTGTCCTATGGCATTTAAGAGACTTCAAGAAGATGATCCTACATTGCCTGATGTCACATTTCAAAAGCACGTGGATTTTCTTGATGCTTTTGAGAACTTTAGAAGGAGTGACTTTGTTCATGGAGAGTCTTTGTACCAAAGCCGATATGGGACTGACATCGAGAAGAGATACATGCTGGCAAAGAATAGATTCTTGGAAAGATGCGAGTTTGAGCCCATTGATGGGCAACACTTTTGTGAAGCTTGCAGGATCGCCCTTGATGAGGGAAGAAAAGGAAACTTGCCACAGATTGAGTGGATGGAAAAGTTTCAACGGGTCATTTGTCATGTATGCATATTTAACGATGACTCGAAGTACATTCTAGAATCAGAAAGGCTGAATTCTACTCCATTTAGGTTGAAAAAAGCTCTTCTCTTTCTGAGATCCTAATAAAGGCAAGGGAGTTATGGGTGGGCTGTGGAAAGCCACAAATAGTGAAGGGCAGGAGACCTACATCTGAGTACTTGGCAAAGAGGACTTGGTTCTATAGATGCTTGAAAGGTGTTGTAAGCAATATGCAAGGCATACCAAGTAATAAGGTTGAGGCAAAGGATCTGAACACCACCATTGCAAGATATAGGGATGTTACTTGCATTGTCTTCCGCGAGGATTCAATGTTTCAAAGCATAGTGGATGTTTGCCAAGCATATGAAACAGGAAAGATATCCTTTGAGGCACCAGAGCACACTGCAACTCAAAGGAAAGAAATAATGAAACCGATGTCTATTGTTTGGTGGAGAACATTAAGATTTGTTCCAGATGCAATAACAGAAGAAGTATGCAAGAAGATCCTAAGCAGTGATGACTACTTCTTTGGAAAGAAGAGCAAGCATAGCAACTTGGATGAAGGGGTCACCCGAATGATTCAAAGTGAGGCTACTCTCTCGGCACTATTGTTTTTATTGAAATCTGATGATGAGTTAGCTGGCAAGTCAATTAATGTGGATAAGAAGAAAGCACTTAGCCTAGGTCAACTCCTTGATAAGACATGGGCTAGAAAGTGGTTGGCTTCAATGGATGCAATGCCACACCAACAAAGGATCTAAGAGCTAAAATGCCAAAGATTGTTGAGACAGAATATATGGACATCAAGAAAAAGGCCTTGCAGTCCACTGCCCAAGGTAGAGCAATTGGTGGTTTAGATGATGGTTCTCCATTCAGCTTCTCCTATGATATCTTGCTATCAGAGAATGATACAAATTTTGCACACATCAATGGCATTGATACATAGCATTTCATAACAATGAGCGGTCATGCTTGGGAGAAGCCATGTGTATTTTTCATAGATGAATTGCAAGACCTTGCAGTGTCATGGATAGTTGAACTTGTGCGGTTTATCATAGAAGGTCCTATGGCAGATAAGAAAAGATCAACATTAGTCCTGTTCATGACAAAATCACAAAGGGATGCCTTGTATGCGAGTTTGACACTGCATTTGGGTATTTACTTTCAAAAGTATGCCATGGTATAGTCCTACGCAATCATATGATTGTCTTGGAAGGCATTGCCATTCAAGTCTTGCAGCCTTTCTTCATGTGCTTCTTATCTAGGGGTGGTGGAAATCTAATCAAAATTCCTTTAAGGACTCTCGAGCTTCATTACTTTGAGGACAATAAGGTTAAACTTGATGCAGCAATGGTGGATTACAGAAAGCCGATGGATCCTGATGTGATACTAGAGATGTCAAAGAATTTACTGAATGATGGGTGGGAAGTAGCATTGTATTGAATGGGTTTTGCTGCTGAGAAATTGCTACTCTAAGGTAGAAATGTAAATGTCATTGATACCCCCCATCAGATTGAGTTCTTTGACACATATTATAGTTGCACTACCTTCTTTGAAGAGGAAAATGTCAAAGAAGAGGGCAGTGAGGAAAATGTCGAAGACAAGGGTAGTGAGTCTAAGGGTGATGATTCTAGCTCAGGTGATGATGAGGATGAAAGTTCTACATCCGATGACTTATGCCAAGAAGAAATTCACACAAAGAATAAGGGTGATCAATTGTCAACTAGAGTCAAGGAGGTTCCACTCATCATACGGGAAGGCTCGCAGCCAACTGTTTCTTTATCTTCAATAGAAGCAAAACATAGGGCACTCACAACAGGTGCATGTGAGGCTATATGGCTCAAAATATTGTCGAAAATAGATTCCTTTGACTCATCAAAGCCAACAACAATATATTAGGATAATCAGTCGACTCAAGAATTAGCCAAGAGACTGGTATATTACTCCAAGACAAAGCACATTAATATCAGAGAGAGCACTGCATTAGAGAAAGAGTGTTAGTTGGTGATGTCACACTGCAACATTGTGACAGTAAAGAGAATGTTGCAGACATCTTTACCAAACCACTTGGGAAAGAGCTTTTTGAGAAGCATCGACAAGCTCTTAGTGGACGCAGAGGAAGGAGATCCCCATCAAAGGGGTGTGATGGAATGTAATGTTTAGCCCTTCTTCAATTTCTCACAATCATCATCTTGATAGAAAACCTACTTCATGATGTTGATCTTGAGGGAAGGTGTTGAGGAACCATCTCAACATCATATGTTTGATATGTGCATAGCACTAATCTAATAAAGTGCTATAAAGAAAAGCATTACAAACCCAAACCCTAAAGGTGTTCTTGTTGACAATATTAAGGAGGATGGCTCATCCCTCATCATGATCAAGAGATGGGTGTTAATATAGAAGAGGCCACAATTATAGAAGAAGACAAGGTGTGAATATAGGGGAGGCACCACTATAGAAGAAGACAGTGTGCCTCTCGCATATTTGGATGTGTAACCATACACATAAGTTCACATATCTTTTAAGGATGTATCCGAAAATTTCCCCAAAATACAAAGTTAAGGAAAATATATGGAAACTCTAATACATTTTGAGAAATGCCAAGATTTAGTATGTTTTTAAAGTTACTATTAAAAAAATATAAGGTAGCCAACTTTTGTGCATACTATTTTTTTCTAAGTGATATTGTAACATAGTGTTAAATGATTAAACAAGTCTTAAAACTTCAATGTTAAAAAAAGGAAATTTCCATTTAGTTCTCATTTGCATGTACAACCACTTATATATAACATTGTTGTGTGGACAAGAGTCACAAATCATACTCTTTTAGGATTGCTACAATGTAATAAAATCAAAATATCAAGCATGGTTTCAAACTCATGAAGGAGATCAATACCTCTGTCTAGGATTGTGCATTAGCCAAGTTGGCCCTATGGCCATTGTGCATAGAAAAAGCAAGCACATACACATTATTGCTAATTAAAAATTTTGATTAGCATTGAAAATTTTGATGCTAGAATTTATCAACGAGGGTTTGGTGGCATTGTTGCCATAAAAATGGGAGAAAAATGGCAACTATTACCACTTAATGATTTGAGGCATTTTGAGAACAAAACATCCATCAATACCACAAGCTAGGTAGAAGTGACCCTAAAGATGCCAAAACATAGTTCCAAAGATGCCTAAACTTGCATGTGCAATAAATCTGACAGATTAGGATCTGGTTTTTGAAGGTGGCCCGATCTTTAGGGCTCGGATTTAGTACCTAAAGTTTAGACTAATTCTCCATGGTGGCCAATTTTTGGGCCTAGATTCCACAGTTATTCTTCAAGCTGGGATTCAATAATCACTCTTTAGAGCTAGGATTGATGGCTAAGTTAGGGGCCAAGATTCATTGGTCTATTCAAAGCATAGATTTAGAGTCCAACCTTATAGCATAGATCCACTTAGCAATTTTCAAAGCTCAAATCTAGAGTCCAATCTCCAAGGCTCAAATTTGATTTTATATTTCCCCCCATAAGAATCCTTGCTAGTCACCCATGAATGCCTATCCATCAATCCAAGATAGTAGGTGTACTTGTGTTTGGAGTCTAGCTCCTAATCAAGGTGTTAGCAAGGACAAAGTGCATTAGAGACATTGCTACATTGAATCTACATCAATGAGAATCTCAACCTTCAGACAAGGAACTTAGAAGCAAAACCTTAAAAAGAAAATGGAATATCAGGATAACCTTCACAACAAGAAGGAGAAAGAATTTGTTAAAGTATCAGAAGAAGGTCTAAGTTTAGGATGAATTATAAATTTAAAAGTTGTCAGAAACTCAATCATGAAAAATAATGAAATGATGACCCAACCATTGCAATAGTATTAGCTTTTTAAAAATTTAAAAATTTTACTTAATTTATAAATATTCAAATAGTTCATTTTCTCTAATATTACATATGATTTACTGAATTAGTATCGATGATAATGATAAGCATACATTTTCTTGGAAGCCCTCTCAACCCTCTTTTTGAAGGAAATAATATATGGTACAACTTTATCCCATGGCAAGCTTCTAGCTTTATTTAGAGCAAATTAGTATGGTGTAAAGCTTTCTATTTATCATTACAAATACCATGCAAAGTGTTCTTTACATGGAAATGTGTTATGATTAAATCTTGGTATCTTATTGTTTGGGACATAACAGTGTAACATCTAATTCAGGTATGTAACATTGGTACCCATTATAAGATTCCCTCAGAAATTCATTAAAATTATAACTTTTTCAAAAAAAGGTCATATTTTGCGCAGTGAATTTTTTAAAACTTTTAAAAATTCTATCAATTTTGGTACATAATGCCCACAAAGTAATAAGGACCTTGACTACAAAGCACAATATCAATGTATTTTGAAAAATCAAGAAGTCTGTAAGTTTTTTCCTTCCTTTGACCTTTTATTTTCAAAATAAAAACTACATGATACAACTTTCATTCCTGCATGTAGTAACATTACCTTATCAAAATTCTTAAGTTGAACTTTATAGTACTGAAAGAATAAAAAAATATCATCAAATTAATGGGGAAACTAATTGCCTCCTTCCTTCAAAACATTCAACGCATATGGATTCTCAAATGTCTTAAGAACACTTGTCTATTGAAACAATTCAAAATCACAAAATTGTCAATATAATTCCATAATTGGACTCTATTCAATTCTCCCATATGTGTCATCTACATCATCTTCATAACCATCCCCAACAACAAATTAATGGGAAAAGCTAAATGTTTAAAACATTCAAAGCATATGGATTCTAAAATGTATTAAGTACACTTGTCTATTGAAACCATTCAAATTCAAAAAACTCTAAATACAATTCCATAACTAGAGTCTACTCAATTCTCCCATAGGTGTCATCTACATCAATTTCATCACCCTCCCCAATCTAGGTTTCCTATATGGGTTTCTTAATCACTTTCTCTTTCACAAACTCCTTCTCCCATGTATCAGCTAGCTCGCCTTCCTCCGTAAAATTGGGTTCCAGTATCTTAGGGGGTTGGGGCTCTCGTGGCGAGGCTACCACTGAATCTGGATCAGGTTTCAATATCTCAGGAGGTTGGGGCTCCTATGATGAGGCTACCACCGAATCTGCATCGAACTTCCCAACTTTCAAACCAAGCTCCTAATGCTCATCAGGCAAGTGATGAATAGCAATCACTCTCTTCTTTATGTAATCACATTGAATAGGATCTTTTTCAATTGCAATTACATTTTGGCCCTTTTTTAAGGCACATGTTGTGATTGTGCCTGAACCAACAAATAGATCGAGTATCCATTCATGCTCGGTTGAAAATAGATTTATGAGCTGATTAATTAGGAGTTGTCATTTTTGATACTAGGATTTACCATCTTCCCATTCTTATCCATGGTCACATGCATGAGCTTCTTTGTCACAGCTAGAATAATGAAATGATCAGGAGTAAATGGAGCAAGTGGAGGGAAATTGATGTGACCAATACTTTTTTTTCCATCGACAGACCAATACCCAACTAAAATGTTTTCTATAGCAAATGTGAATCGATGTCCTTTCATTTGTCTCACATTGGGTATCATCCTACGACATGCAACAAAAATAAGTTTTAAATTTATCAAAAGAAAGCACAATTATAACAATAATAATTGACCAAAAAAAATCTTTGCATTTCATTGCTGCACTCACCAATAAAGGTGGTCACGTCCAACACATTTATCATTGATGACACTCATCACTGCCCCGAACTGCAAGTCTGAATGAAAAACTACGACACGCCAAAGCATTGCCAATGTAATTGACATGAACTGGCCAAGAAGACTCATTAGTTTTTTCGCTTTGTAAGGGACCTCATCAAAGGTGGATCCAGGAACATAAAATCCATATGGTATGTCTGCAATGACCACCGTGTACTCATTCTTTGAAAATATCTTTGACAATTTATTGCAATCTCCATTGAGCACACGATAAAACTTTGGTGGATGATTTCCCCCTTGTCAAAGTCTAACATGTCATCACTAATAGTGATAGATTGTTGTCAAGTTCGATGCTCTTTTTCTTTTGCAGCTCGATCAATCAATCGCTTAACGCTTACAGGCATCATACTACTCTTAAATCCCTTCTTGCTTTGTTTCTGAAGGTGGTTGTCAAAATAATAGTTCAATATTTTGAACATTGCAAATCTAGAATTCCAAAGAAAAATTCCATTAACATTTGTATACCAAATTTGACATACCATGCTTTTGAATACAATGAAATATGGACCCAAGCTCTCCATCCTACTGCTCTCTAGATACTCCTCCCGAACAGCATCCCAATCTAACATGTTCAATTGCCGGATCATTGCTTCCTACATTCTCATGTATATTTTATGCCTACATTGAAAACGCATGTATAATTCATCTCACTTTTATAGTTGAAACAAAGTCTATTGAAACATTATTTGTAAAGAGATTAATGTAAAATCAAGGAGAGACATGATGCAAAGGAGATAAGTTTCCTTACACATCAAATTCATTGCCCATTTCATCCAAAGAGAAATCCCTAGACACCACTCTGCCAACCATAGACTTAATTAGAATCTCATCTTTAATTCCTTGTATGCTCTTCCATGTTGTGGCTCGAATCTCTTTAGGTAATGCCTTCAAGGTTTGGGTTTCTTTCTTGACTCCTTTAGGTATGAGTTTTCTCTGCCCTTTGCTTTCAAATTCTCCCACTTTGAGAAAATTGCATTTATATGATCCCAAACTTCTCCACTACGAAATGCAATTTGAAACATCCTGTCCCATGATCTGAAGCTATCACTTGGCCTTGACGGATCTTTAATTATTATGGAAATCCCAGTCTCATTCAACAAAGATAAGTAGAACTTTGGAGTGATCAAAGAAGGATCCTCTTTGAGTTTGGTAACGAACTCTCACATTGTGCTTGCTCGGCACCTTGAGTGCCAACATCAAATGCCCCTTCTTTATGGTCATCCAAGGAGGAATATTGTATATTGTGACTACTATTGATCACGTGGACCATGTTTTTCACCTTGTGCTTGCTCGGCACCTTGAGTGCCAACATCAAATGCCCCTTATGGTCATCTAAGGAGAAATATTATATATTGTGACTATTACTAATCACGTGGACCACAATGTGGACTGATGTGCCCAGAGATATTAACACTGTCCATAGCTAGCCCAAGATGCAAATGATGAGGCTAAATCCCAAACTTTGGCCACCTTTTTCTACATGTCTCCATGCCTTTCCATTTGTAGGGATCCTCAATATTCCATCCATGGAGCGGTTGTGCGAATGCCAATCCATAAGTCCAACTAAACAATTCGCAATAAAACAAGTGCGCATTGTGTGTTAGGATCAACATGTGTCAAAATACCTTTTTTGGAATCTTGTCTCCTTGTGTGTCTTGTCGGTATCAAGATGCACCACATTGTAGACAGCTTGTAGAGTTCTCATATGTTCCTCTGTAAAGGATGCAATCATTGGGACATGCAGGAATGGACTTGTAATCCATTCCTAATGATGTCAACAGCTTCTTTGCATCCTTTCTTGTGTCAGGCATTGTATATCCTTTTGGAAGTAGTGTTTGGAGTAACCTGGAACATTGACCCATTCAATGAATTTGAAGAAACAATTTGGAAGTCATGCTTGAAACTATAGTTTAGACCACATCAAAACTCCTACAAAAGGAGGAACATAACGCTAGTGTTTGACCATCCATAAGTTGCTTGTAAATTCAAGATCAGAAGAATGGAGGCAAGATGAGAATGGTTTGCTCCTTCATACAACATGATGCTTGCTTCACGTCACAAGCTCTCCTCTTTAGGAATCCTATTATCCTCCCTATTCACTTCCACATCTTCATCTCTTTCATTTTGTGGTGAAGGAGCATCAAAGTAAGTGTTTATCATGCCCTACATTATTTTGTCCTCATTCAGGGAATCTTCCTCTTCACTACTTCTATTATGTTGCTCTTCCATCTCTCCGTCTTCCCTTAGAGTGTTTTGATATCCTTGGTCAACATCGACTCGTGAGGATGATGATGTAATGTGTGTGCTCTTAAACTTCTTGGAAAAATTTCATCTCCCTACATGAAAATAATTTAGTTAATCGTCTCACATAAGTCACATACAAGCACGAAAAGTTAGCACATGAAATGAATTTAATGAATTCACTCATGAAGAAGCTAAAACATGACTTCTACCTCATCATTCATATATATCTCTGGTAAGGGTTGAAAGCAACCATTTCTCTTTATGTGTTTTGTTAATATGTTGCGTAATCTCCTTATTTGTCCTTTGCATCGTGCACAATCACACAAGACTCATTGATAAAGATTTGCTCTACTAGTGTCTTCTTCAGACTTTGATGAGCTTGAAGATATCTACAAAGGATACACATGATCATTAAAACACCATAGTCCATACATGAGAACAAAACATGCCAAAAATTGAACCCATTTTGTGTCATCATTGATTATGCCCTATTCAATCAATATTTCCGTCAAAAAACATGACCAAAGTTGCTATTTTCATCGATATTAACACCCAAAAAAGCATCGATAATGTTTTGTTCTAATCAAGGCATTGAGCACTATCCTAAAAAAATATGATCTATCACATGGAGCTAATGGGGGTTCCACAACATGTGCTCACACCATTGGATGCATAAAGCATAGCATTCCAACACTGCATTATGATTATTTTGAATCAGAAAAGGGGATACATGGGCAAAAACATGGAAATGTTTGTTCTTGATCATGCAAATGGGATCCGACTACTTTTCATGAACCTCAAAATAGGTGAGTTTGAGTCCTTTGCAAAGTATCATGGCCATCCTGTCCCATTTGCATGACTAGAACACTAGAGCCTAAGCATTATTTTGAACCAGAATAGCGGATAGAGAGCCGATGCACGGGAAAAAACATGAAAGTGTTTGTTCTTGATCATGAAAATGGAATTTGATGGCCATGATACTTTGAATGGGCCTCTATCTAGATGCATTTGAGTCCCTTGCAATTATTGTGGCCATCAAACACCATTTTCATGACTAGAACACCACCTAGTGTATTATTTCAAACTAGAAGAGGGGATGCATGGGAAAAAGCATGGAAATTTTTGTTCTTGATCATGAAAATGGGATCCCATGGCCATGATACTTTGCATGGGCCTCAATCTAGGTGAGTTTGAGTCCCTTGCAAAGTATTGTGGCCATAGGGTCCCATTTGCATGGCTAGAACACCAGCGGTGCATTATTTTGAACTAGAAGATGGGATGGATGCACCAAAACATGGAAATGTTCGTTCTTGATCATGCAAATGAGATCCAATGGCCAAAATTTTTGTGTGCCTCAATCTAGGTGATTTTTAGTTCCTTGCAAAGTAACATGGCCATCGGGTCCCATTTGATTGACTAGAATAGTACTGGTGCATTATTCAAAAACTAGAGGAGGGGATGGATGGGCAGAAGCATGGAAATGGTCATTCTTGATCATGAAAATGGAATCCAATGGCCATAAAACTTTGCACATGCATCAATCTAGGAGACTTTGAGTCCCAAAATGTCCATTTTTTATCATGCAAATGATATACGATGGCCATGATACTTTTCAGGGGCCTTAATCTAGGTGCTTTTGAGTCCCTTACAAAGTATCATGGCCATCAAGTGTGATTTGCATGACTAGACCACCACGGGAGCATTATTTCACCAAAAGAGGGGATGCTTAGGCAAAAACATGGCAATGTTCATTCTTGATCATGAAAATGGCATTGGATGGCCATAACACTTTGCACAAACATCAATCTAGGTGAATTTGAGTCCTTTTCAAAGTATCATGGCCATCAGGTCCCATTTGCATGACTAGAACACCACCGGTGCATTATTTTAAACTAGAAGAGGGGATGTAGGGGCCAAAACATGGAAATGTCCATTCTTGATCATGCAGATGGGATGTGGTGGCCATGATAATCTGCACCAATCTAAATCTAGAAGATTGAGATTCCCTTTCAAAGTAGTGTAGCCATCAGACACCATTTGCTGAGAGTGCTCTCAACGGAAGCAAGAACGGAAGAGGGAGAGAGAGCGAGAGAGAGAGACAAAGAGCCACACAAGTTTTTGGTGGGTGCAGAACCACCCTAATCTTCTTTTTCATTCATTTATATATGTGTTTGAGTATTGTACATAACCGGGGTTAAGGCACAGTGACCTTTAACCCCCACAACCTCCCACTTAAAGGACAATGTGCCTTTAAGAGAGAATAACTAGTGAGCATACTATCTAATGCCCATCAATACACGACAATACTCAAACCGCTGACTAGGTAGACTCTTCGTCAGCATATCTGCAGGGTTATCATCTGTATGAACCTTGACAAGCTCTATGTGCTTGTCCTCAAGTACCTCCCTGATGAAATGGTACCTGACCTCAATGTGTTTGGTCTTTGCATGAAAGACCGGATTCCGTGCTAGCTGAATAGCACTCATGGAATCACTATGCAATGTCGGTACACCTGTATGAATCCCCAAATCTCCCACTAGCCAATCAAGCCATATAGCCTCCTTGCAACCCTCTGTGGTTGCAACATACTCAGCCTCTGTGGTAGACAAAGCAACGCACTTCTGTGCGCGAGACATCCACGACACTGCACCACCTGCAAAGGTGAACACATAACCAGAAGTGGATCTCCTACTATCCACATGCCCTACATAGTCTGAATCTGTGTACCCAAGTACACGCATGTCTCCTTTACCAAAGCAGATGCACATCTCCTTGGTACCCTTCATGTACCTCATGATGCACTTAACTGCCTCCCAATGCCTCTTTCCTGGATTAGCCATATAACGGCTAACAACTCCCACTGCAAATGCAATGTCTGGTCTAGTAGCTATCATAGCATACATAAGACTCCCAACTGCTGATGCATAAGGAACCTTGGCCATCATGGCCCTCTCCTCATCTGATTTGTGACTATCTGTATGACTCAGTTTCACATATGGAGGCAATGGAGTACTCACTGCCTTCCCCCCCTCCATATTGAAACGCTGCAATACTTTTGTAACATACTCTTTTTGTGAAAGCCAAAGGAGTTTCCTACTCCGATCACGCGTGATGCGCATACCAAGAATATGACCTGCAAATCCCAAATCCTTCATATCAAAGGCCTCATGCAACTTGGCCTTTAATGCATCTAGCTCATAAGTATTCTTGCTAGCCAATAGCATATCATCCACATATAGTGCCAGGATTATCAAGCTACTATCCTTAGCCCTTTTAGTGTAGAGGCAGTGATCAATTTCACTCCTTCTAAAACCCTGGGACCGAATGAATGCATCAAACTTCTGATACCATTCTCTAGGTGCTTGCTTAAGACCATAGAGACTCTTTTTCAGCTTGCAAACTAAATGCTCTTTGCCCTTTTCTTCAAAGCCTTCCGGCTGCACCATGTAAATGTCCTCATGCAAATCCCCATGCAAGAAAGCTGTCTTGACATCCATCTGCATAAGCTCCATATCCTCTGCTGCCACTAGTCCAAGCATGCATCTAAGTGTGGTCATCTTTACAACTGGAGAGAATATCTCATCAAAGTCCACACCCTTCTCTTGCTTGAACCCTTTAGCAACCAAACGGGCCTTGTACCTAGGCACATCATCACCTGTGACCTTCATTTTGTAGACCCATTTACATGGCAATGCTTTCTTTCCATGTGGCAAAGAAACCAAGTCCCAAGTCTTATTCTTCATAAGTGAACTCATCTCTGATTGCATAGCATACTCCCACTTGCGTTGATCCTCACGCATCATAGCCTCTTTGTACCAAGAAGGCTCCCCGCAATCAGTAAGCATCACATAGTCTACCCCTGGAACAAACCTATCAGGCGGCTTAGACACTCTAGATGATCTTCTCAAGGGCATTTCAGCTTGCTGTCCCACTTGCATATCAGCCACATTTGGCTCATCATTTCCACCAATAGATGATCCATCATCTACCCTTGATTGTATACCTGTGGGAGTACTTGGTTGTACCATTTCTTGCACATTTGGTGCATGGACAGCTTGCTGCCTATCAACATATGCAGGTGGATTCACATCCTGGAAAGTGATTCTCCTCATTTCCACATCCCTCATGGGTGCCTTATGCATCTTCTTCTCATTGAAGACCACATCATGGCTGTGTATGATCTTCTTTGCTTCTGGATCCCAGAGACGATAGCCCATCTCTCCACTTTCACCATAACCTAGAAAGATGCATTTCCTAGACTTAGGATCTAGCTTCTTTCGAAGCTCTTTTGGCACATGTGCATATGCCTCACACCCAAATATACGCAAATGAGAGTAAGAGGGCTTCTTGCCACTCCATGCCTCTTCAGGAATACCACCATCCAAACTCTTACTAGGTGATCTATTGATCACATGCACTGCAGTCTTCATTGCCTCAGCCCAAAAACCACCAAAAAGACTTGCATTGGAAAGCATGCATTGCAACCTTTCTTGAATGGTACGATTCATCTTTTCTGCAACTGGATTTTGCTCTGGAGTACGAGGGGATGTGAGCTCCCTCTTAATCCCACGTGTATCATAGAAATGCTGAAAGTCATGAGAGAGATACTCTCCACCATTGTCAGTCCGTAGGCATTTAAGCGTGCTGGTTGAAAATAATATTGAATTCATTCAAATGAGAAGCAATGGAGACCCCTTCCTTCATCTGCAGCTCAAACAACCTCTTCATGAGGTAAACTTTATTAGAGGCAGTTTCCTTCTCATAAGTGGCACACAGTTTCTTCCACAAATCTTCCATAGTCTGCTCATTTACTACTGTGAAATAAACTGACTCTGCAAGATGAAGTCTAATAGTAGACTTTGCTAATGCATCCAACTCATTCCAATCATCCTCAGACATATTTGCAGGCTTAGCTTCAATACCTGCCAAGGGTTTAATCTGCTTCTTTTGAATAAGCACATCTCTTATTTGTTCTTTCCACAAAGAAAAGTTTGTCCCATCAAACTTTTTAATGCTAAAAAACTCCTTTTCAGACATGGAAGAGGATGCCATAATGCAAATAAAGCAAAATCCCAAATGCTAGTACCTGCAAGAGAGAATCACACCAAATACCAAGCGCACCCAAATGTGTATGCCACAATAGAGTGAAATATCACCAAAACTCAAAGCTCAAAGCATCAAAAGATGCATCTGACTCATGTGCATATACTATGCATCCATATGAGCAAATCTGGCCCAAAAGAAAATGCCAATAAGTGCCAAATGACTCAAGCATAAACACTGTCCACTGGCATATGCATCAATTATATCTCATCCAAGAGAGCATAGCACTATCAGTGCATCACCAACAATGTGTCAAAGCTGTCCCTCAGCATAAAATAGCATCCATGTGCAAAGCGTCCATAAAAAATAGCATCCCACAAGGCAATTCGGGCCTATCAGCGCATCCAATAAGGACCGCAATGCATCCAAATGGCCTATAAATCATCCACTGCAACCCAATGCACACCACGAATGAGCGCACACTGCTCAAACTGCAACCAGAGTGATCTGCATAAGGTATGCTCAAGAAATCATAGTCCCACGGTAATGAGCGCTACTGAAAATAGAACCTGAGATGCCTCAAAACATGGGCGCCATTGCATAATCAGAACCAGCAAGAAAATCTGCAAATATCTCTCTTCTGCCAGAACTCCAAAATCCCAACCGATGAGTGAGAAATGGGAGTCAACACTTATCCACTGCCATGTGGCATAAATCTAAGGTTTCAAAACCTTAGAATGAAAAATGCATAACAGAGAGACGAAATCGAATACACAGAGATCTATAACTCTGAAAATCCTCCACCAAATCGCGCAAGAACTGATAGGTAGGGGTTTTTGGGCGTCCGGAACGCAATGGGACAGACGGTTTTGGAAACCGTGGTCTCAATCACTGGGTCCAACACACGGACTGAAAAACGTTTTTGGAAACAGAGCTATCTGTAAACTCCACCGGAGTGCGAATGATGAGCAACATAGAAGTTTTAGGACCTCCCGAGTCTACCGGAACTGACAGATCTGCAAATGGTTGCTCCAAACTTGAGTTCCAACACTCGGGCAAAAAACGCAGGAACTGATACAGTGAGTCAGAAATCCACTGAAATGATCCCAGATTCAAGAATGAAGGTGTTTCCAAGCTCCTGAAGTAATGTGGACACCAAAAGCAAGCAATAGTTGCCTCTACAAGTCAATATGGAGTCTCTGTCATCGAACGGAACAGGGAAAAGCTCAAAAAACGACTTTTTCTTTGAAAGCTCTTAACAGGCTCTCAAAACTACTTCGCAAAGCCAAAGTGACTTTTCCAAAGGTTCCTCCAAGGTCTCTGCACACTCGGATGCAAGTAAAGTCACCCACAAAGCTTCCCACAGAGCTTCTCCTTCCTCCCACAGAGCTGCTGAGCTTCCAAGCATTCACGCACGCTCAGCTAGATCACCCGAGCTCTGATACCAGTTGAGAGTGCTCTCAACGGAAGCAAGAACGGAAGAGGGAGAGAGAGCGAGAGAGAGAGACAAAGAGCCACACAAGTTTTTGGTGGGTGCAGAACCACCCTAATCTTCTTTTTCATTCATTTATATATGTGTTTGAGTATTGTACATAACCGGGGTTAAGGCATAGTGACCTTTAACCCCCACATTTGCATGACTAGAACAACCACTGGGGCATTATTTCAAACTAGAAGAGGAGATGCATGGGCAAAAACATGGAAATATTCATGCTTGATCATGAAAATGGGATCCTATGGCCATGATACTTTGCACAAGCCTCAATATAGGCTATTTTGAGTCCCTTACAAGATATCATGGCCATTTGTTCCAATTTACATGATTAGAACACCATCACTGCATTATTTCGAACCAGAAGAGGGGATGCATGGGCAAAAACATGGAAATATTCGCTCTTGATCATGAGAATGCAATTTGATGGCCATGAAACTTTGCCAAGGCCTCAATCTTGGTGATTGTGAGTACCTTGCAAAGTATCGTGGCCATTGGGTCCCATTTGCATGATTAGAACACCATCTGTGCATTATTTCGTACCAGATTAGGGGATGCATTAAAATGTTCATTCTTCTTGAGACAGCCACACATTTGTAGTGAAAAAGCTTTAAATCTTAAGGAAAAATTTTCCTATTGGTTTTCAGAGGTTGCCCTCCTCTCATTTGAATTGCTACCTGCCAGTTGGTGTATTTGCCTTGAATTTCAGCACTATGGATGGCAACAAAGATGATTTGTTTGGGATGCTTGGGGCTGAGGACCACAGCTTGATAGCATAAATTACCCCATGTGGGCCTATATGACGGGGCATGTTTTGATTGCCAAGAACTCGTGGAATATTGTTTTAGGCACTGAGGTCAAACCTACTTGTAATGTTGCTTCTGGTAATGCCTCTAGTACAAGTGGTACTGCCTCACGCTCATTAGATTCAGTGGGATGGATGTGATGCCCAAGCACATGCCTTAATTCCACTTTCAGTGAAACGGGTCATTATCCCTTATATTCAGTCTTGCATGACAACAAAGCAAGCATGGAATCAGCTTGCATCCTTATATTAGGTGCAGAATGATGCAAGGGTTGCCTATCTCCACAAGTAATTGAAGGATTTGAATTTAGAAGAGGGTAGTAATATGATTACTTATTTACCAATGTGAAGGATTTGAAAGAGCAGTTGGCCAACATTGATAAGGTGGTCCTCAGCTTGTTTCTAATACCCTTGATGGGTTGCCTGACTCCTAATAGGGCTTTGCTACTACTTGGTTGCTGGTGGCAATGCCAACGATTATTCCTTTGACCAGTTGGTTACCCTCTTACTACAAGAGGAACAAAGCTGTGCAAACAGAAATGCTTCTATGGCTAGTGATCAAGCCTTTGCTATAGAGCATAAAAATAGGGCAAAGGCAAGGTTTCAACTGGTAAGCCCCCTCATACACAAGCTGGTCACTCCCATGATGCCTCCTCTTCTGGGGAGAAGAAGTGAAAAGAAGAAGAAAGAGTCTGTTCTTGGAGTTTATGGTTCTCCTAGCCCAAATGATCGACATGAGTCAACTAATTTTGCACATGACCAGCGTTGGGCTTTTCTTGTTACTTGTCAATCCTTTGTCAAGGCCTGCATGATAGTTTTTGACGTTTTTGATGCATGGTTCTTTGATAGTGGTGACGGCAAGCACATCACTTTTGTCGAAAGATACTCCTCTCACTTGAGCATGCATTTAAGGGGGAGCTAGTTACATGTGACAATATTGCATCATATATAGTGAAAGGCATTGGGCAGGTTGCCATTACTTATGTTTCTAGTGGTCTAGTCACTCTAGACAATGTGCTTTATGTACTAGGCATCCACAAGAACCTCATATCTATTTCAGCCATAGCTACATGTGGCTATCAGGTTCTCTTTGACGGTATTCAGTGTGCGGTCTATGATGCTATACATGCCTTTACCATGGTGCTGACTGGCACATTGACTAGAGGCTCTACAAAGTTGATGCTTAGATGATGTTGGACTTGCACATGCAGATGTCTAAGCTATTGATACTTCTACCATGGCAGATACTCATTTGTGGCATGAGAGGTTTGGACACCTCATCTTTGGGGCTTTGGTATGCCCCACTTCTCAAAGGGTTTTTCGGTTAGGATTCCAGTCAAGGGCATCATGTCCACCTTGTGTGGGATTTGGATATGTTAGCAGGGGCCATACACAATCTACTCAATTTTGCGAAGACTTATGTTGGTCTTGCGGGGCGATAGACACTTGGTTATAACCCAAGAATCTATCTAGGAAGCTATAGGCTTCCTTTTCGACTACCCTTTCCAGAACATGTTCCATGAATGGCAAGGGGTAGTAGTCACATCTAGTGGCAACATTAATCTTTTTCAAATCCACGCATAATCTAATTTTTCCACTTTTCTTTAGGACTATTATGATGGGTGATACCCATTTTGTATGCTCAATCTCATAGATGAATCCCACATCTATGAGTTTTTGGATTTCTTCCCTCATTATGAATGCATATTTGGGATTCATAGGGTAGGGGCATTGACTTTTCGGCATGGCATTGTCTAGCATGGGGATTGTGTGCTGCACTACTTTGGTAGGGAGTCCTTTCATGTTGGTGTACTTCCAGGCCATGCAGTCATCGTACTCTTGTAGGAGAGAAATTAAGGCATTCTCCTCATTGGGGGTGAGATCATCGATGATGAATACGGGTTGGGGGTGCTACCGAGGGCTAGATTTACCTCCTTGACTGGGGCTAGCCCATCGTATTCTTGGGAGCATCCATCTTCCCGAGACCTTTTGGCCTGTTGGTATAAGATCTTGCGATCCTCAACCATGTAGGCCTTGTAATGGGCTGGTACCTGTCGTAGGTTCTCTTTTTCTTTATTCTCCTCCTTTATTTCTACCAGAGCCCTGGTACTTTTGGCTTGAGCCGGGCTTTTGGATACAGGGGGTTTCGAACCTGAAGAGGGATCTTCAATTGTGCTCATAGAGCCGATAGGGGAGGTTATCTTACTCACCCTGGTTCCCCAATTGGAGGAGAAATCCTGGTGAACTGTCATGGCCCCTATGTATGACAGCCAGTGGAGATTTGATTTCACCTTCACAGTTCCCTTACTTACCTCTCGGGGTTTGAGCATGCTAAACATTCTTAGGGAAACCACTAGGGTCAGCAGACCCTCGAGGTCAGGGGTGGTGATCTAAAACCCTATCCTCTCTAAGACATCTATATTGGCTAACATGTGCATCCAGTTTTATGAGAATTTAGGCTCGAGAAGAGGTGCATACCAGAAGTCATCAGACTCCTTCTCATCCTCTTCCCTATCATAGGGTTGGAATAGCTTCACAGAGGTGGTCCAGGTGGTGGTGTTAGATTCTGCAACAAAAAGGTGTCCTAACAATGGGTGGTCCTATAGGTGTGCAAGTCCACTCTCATGACTTGCCTCTCGTGCCACAAGTAGATGTTATCAGTATGTCAGTCGTGCATGAGATCGGACATTTGTAAGAAGGGCTTGCCTAGGATAGCTTCATATCTCGGCTAACGAGTGAAGTCCATGACTACGAACTTGACGAGGTATGTGAATCCCAATACCTTAATGTTTATGCCAGTAAGCACTCCCAAGGGCTCGGCAATTTCCCCATCAGCTAACTTTACTATGAAATGGGTTTGCTTGAGTGGGGGTTTTCCCCATTTCACCTAGGATTCCTTGGTATAGACACTCACTCCCGCTCCCCCATCCAGGATGGCCTCAACCTTTTGGTGTTGATAAATTATGGGGATAGCAGTGTTCATGTCATCACCCTTGAAGTACTGGCCTAGCTTGTTGATGGGAACCTTGGGTAGGTTCTGCCCCTTTTTCGGCAATGATTGGTGGGGCTTATGGCTAGCAAGGACTAGGGGCAAGAGCAGTCCATTCATCCAATTGGATAGATCACACCATAGAATGGGATTTCCTCTCAGTAAGGAAGCGATTGACATTTTTACCTCTATCAATAGGAAGGCAGCCAACTTGGCACTATCGCAAGGTTCTTGTGAAGCCTCTCCTTCCATGGAAAATAGGTCCTCGAAGCCGTACAGGTCTCCTTCCTCTTGGATGTTTTGTAGCATTGGGTTTTCCTATAACATTTTCTGCATCAAATCCGGAGCTTCTAATTGATCGAAGTAGAGGTGTTCCTCTTTCTCCACCCTTTTCGGCACCTTGAGCAATTTTTCCCCTCAATGGCCCATCAAGTGGGTTGGATGAATAGTATCTGACCCTCTACTTGCCTTAAGTCGATGGTCGAACTTCTCTTGGTAGTCCCATACCAAGTTATGGGTGTCTTTTATGTATTGCTTTTTTAAGATCGGGTTAGGGTAGGCCTCCTTATAGGAGTGCAAGGGTGCTAGGCCTTGGGCCTACACTGGCTTGTTTACCTCTGAACTCGGAGGCACCTCAGGGTCACCCTAGGTGGAAGCATGCTCAGTAGTAGAGGAGGTGGCAAGAGTAGCTATCTCCTCATCATAACCATCCTAGATAAGCACCTACTGGTCGGAGTTGTAACCTGCCCAAATGGCCTTCTTGGACTGGGTTAGGGGATGTTAAGGGATCTTGGGGCCTGGCAACAGGGACCCTCTATCTTTCCTTGCCAGCTTCCTCATTGCCTTGCCTAATGCCTTGGCTTGCATCCTTGTGATGACTTGTAGGGGCACTGCGGCCACCTGGCCTTGTTCAATGCTAAGATGGTTAAGGATGGTGCTCTTTGGCAGGATGATTGGGATTGTCGGTCTCCTTATGGGAGTCTTGGAACAAATGCTTGGTCCCACACCCCACACATAAGGTTGTGGGGTTGGTAGTGGGTGGACCGTTGGAGGTATGATCCCTATAGGGACAGTCCTTCAAGAAATGTGGCCCCTGGCACTTGAAGCAAGACATCAGAGGGTTTGAAGTACCTCGGTAGGGGCATTCACTTGCTCTATGGGAGCCCTGGCAACTATAACATTGGAGCAGGGGCCTCAAAGCGATTGAGTTTAGGTCTCTTTCCCTTGCGTCCATGGGAGTGGTATGGAACACAGGGACCCATTGATCCTCTTGCAAGAGGTAGTGGCTCAGAGTGCCACTTCCTTCCTTGTAGGGGTAGTAATCGTGAGGTCCATGATCTGGATCTGCCTCCTCCTAGTCATTGGGCACTTCCTCCACCAACACTTGATTGACTGTAGTTATATGAGGTAGTGGGGGTTGCGGGCCCAATATGGGTGGTGGTAACATAGCTGGCTAAGCTCTATACTGGCTTGAACTAGCCACAAGGCCACCCTGTGTGTTAAGGGGGTTAGGCTGAGCCATTAGGGCTAGGGGTATCATTTGATACATGGGTTGGGGAAGGGACATTGGAAATTGATATTGGGGGGTATCATGATTTCCCCACCTATGGTAGTGTGCATAGTAGAGTGCTGGGCTTGCCGTTAGGTGCAGACACTCATTGGAGGGGTGGTTGCCATTGCATATCCCACAACAGATGTTGCCTCTCTATGGAAACAAGTAGGGATTTCTTGGTGCCTCCTTGGAGGTTCCTGTCCTCCACTATTGGCCTAGTTGGTCTAGCAGATTGGAGGCTAGCTCACTCATATCCAAGCGCTTGGGCTCATTGGTCTCCTTCTTGATCGTTTCTACACTCGAAGACCTAACAGATGGAGCTATTTCTGAGGGATCTAGGGTTTTATCCGAATTTGCCTTGTCCATCATGTTGTCACATATCACCTTGCTACATGATAGATCGAAGGAGGTAGGCTTCATCACCATTACGTGGTCGTGCAACTTTGGGTCTGCCAATCCGATGAGGAAGCGGTGCAATTGTCGTTCATTGCTCATCCACTTGTACGATTCACAACGGCCATTGAGGTGCTTGATCTTGGCAATGTAATCCCTTAGAGATTCCTTATAGTTCTACTTTACTCCATACAATTGATTAATCGGGCTCCATTTATGGCTATTAGGGGTGAACCCCAGTTGATTTTCTCTTTTGGGGTGAGAGCTCTATACCATTGTCCTGCTTTGCCATCTAAGCTAAGGCCAAACATGTTAGCCATTTTTAGGTCCCCAGGAGCACCAAAGGCTTCACAAATTTGCCCAATTGCTCCATGTGGGAGACCAGGTCTCCTTCCCCAAGGAAAACCATGGTCTGTGTGCATAGAGAATATGTTGCAAACATGATGAGCATCGTTTCAGCAACAAAAAATTTTTATAAAGCAAGTGCTAAATATTACGATGGTGCCAAGATTACCATGTAATGGATAATATGCGATTCCCCCATGCTTTCACCATTAATTGCATAAACTCTTTCGCAACCATCCTGAACCTTTCATAATACATCTCATCGATTTGAACTTGGTGAACCAATTTTATCAATGCATCTACCTTTGTCCATACTTTAGCTCTCAAAGTTGGTACTTGAGGATGAGAAGCCTTATTGGTCGTGCATTCACACAATTTTTTCTAGTATTCTCAATCCAAACTGCTTTGAGACAATGTATGTTTGTCTTTGTCAAGATTGTGGTTCGCTAGGAATCTCCTTGCCTTCCCTCCACCCATGGACACTTTTGCAGGAAGATTCAATGTTGCCCCAGACATTTTCTTATCCTCCTTAAGTTTGACATGTCCTTCATGGAATCCCATCTCTAACAGCAACTTCTCAACATCTACAATGCAGATACTTCTTGTGGAATTAAATTCCAAGCATAAACAAGGTGCAAATACAACTTATCAAGTACGCGTAGTTGTGCGTGTAAAGTACATATGTGTACTCTCTCAAGTGGGATGGAAAAGATGGGATCCCACTTTGGTTCCTTCTTATCACAATTGGGAGCTTGCGTTTGGCTACAACCAAAGTTCATATCGTCACAAACGTGCTTAACTAGCGTTTGAAAAGGAGCCTTGGGAACACACATTCCCATGGCTTTCTAGGCCCTTCTTATCTCCATTAGTACACTAACATTTTGTGTAATCTTTTGTTTGATAAGATGAATTGGATTTCCTTTTCTGAGATGTGTGTCTCGTCCTTTTGATGCTACCAATTTTGCTATGGATGGTGTCTTCCTAGCAGTAAGCCTTCATCCTTGCCATTGTAATTGATGCTAAACTACTGCACATTGAAGAACACCAAAAATAAGTTCTAACTCCTCTCTCTCTCTCTCTCTCTCTCTCTCTCTCTCTCTCTCTCTCTCTCTCTCTCTCTCTCTCTCCTCTCATCAAAGGCATGGCCCTTCACAATGCCAGTGGCTTTAGTTCCTCGCTCCTACTTTGAATCACTATTATTGTTAACCAATGCTCATCCTCCGAATTGCTACTATTTCTACAATCAAATCTCTTGTATAGCCTACTCCTACTATGTGTGTGTGTGTGTGTGTGTGTGTGTGTGTGTGCGCGTGCGCATGCACACACACCGGAGAGTATAGAAAAGAAAGAGATATGGAGGGCGAGAAATTTCCCAACCCTCCATATTGCATTCTTTTGTACACCTATTCCTTTGTGCTACCTAGCTTATAATTTGACATCTCTCTCTCTCTCTCTCTCTCTCTCTCTCTCTCTCTCTCTCTCTCTCTCTCTCTCTATCTCTCTCTCTCTCTCTCTCTCTCTCCCCCTCTCCCTCTCCCTCTCCCTCTCCCTCTCCCTCTCTCTCTCTCTCTCTCTCTCTCTCTCTCAATGGACAGGAGTGACTTAGGCGTGAAAGGCAACGAGCGAGCAGTCCTAGTGCAAATGGTGAATGGAGGTGAGCAAGGTATGATAGCAAAAAAAGATGTCTAAGGAAGTCGATGGATTGCAAAAATGGTTGAGTGATGGAGCTATTTATGCTAATTAGTGAGTCGTACCCTTTAAATAGCAAGTTTGCCTCGGTTTTGTGCCAAATAAATTATCATCAATGTTTGCACGTGTGTATCCAATGGACCATGTGCGTGATGTAAATATGTCTCAAAATTTATGCCAATAATATCTCTCCTCCTCCCCAGCGGATCCTCATCATTTGTGTTGAAACTGATTACTACAGTTGCATGAAATAGTGAAGAGTGGAAATGCAAAAGAAAGCAAAATTTTTATCATAGATTGCAATGAAAACTACATATCATATCAATAACATAGCGACTCGCACCTAGCCATGAACTAAATATCGAGAGGTAAGTAGGTGTCGCCACAAATAGCCCGATCATCACGATGAAATCAGATGATAAGTAATCTCCAACAATTGTGCCATGATCACAGTAGAGACCGATGCTAATTTGTTCTTCCATGCAATCCATGCAAACGTGCCACATGGCAGTAGTTCTACTAGCCTCCCTTTACCCTAGCCTACAACCCAATTGAGGTTTGTCCTCCAACACCCCTTCTCAAACTGAGGATGGGTGGAAGGAGTTTTCTATATGAAAAAACTTGCGGCCAACAAAATCTCAAGCGATCCAAAACAAAGGACTGTAAGCTCGAGTTATTGACGAACAAGATAAATCTGCAAAGATTCCAAACATCTCTCATCAAGCGAGGATTTACAAAGGCGTCAATCCTAAAAATACTTAGAGTAGACCAGACTTGAGATAAACCACAACATCAGATGAGAATCAACATAAACTAGGAAAATAAAACTGATCAAGATGACCTAATAACACGATAACTATTTGCCTCTAAGTCAACGCTACAGGGTATTTTTGGCTCATTAGGGGAATTTTGGACTCAAAAAGGGCCTCATAAGGAGTGGATTAGCAAAATGGATATAGAACTAATAAGGCCTACAAAGGGTCCCATCACTCCATATGGGGACAAAAAAGTGCATCTCCCTAGGTCCTTTGTGGGCCCCAAAAATGCACCTCCCTCTCCTATTTGGAGGGCTCCCCCACTCTCAAAAAGTTAACTCTCTTTACAACCTTTAGGTGGTCCAAAAATGTGATGAGTTTCATTCAATACATAGGTGATGGTCTTCAAGGCGTATTAGGATATCGTAAATGCATTGGCTATTCCAATGTTGAAGCACACTTTGCAAAAGTTCACTTGTTGAGAATGGAAGGAGAGACAATGATACTTAGAGATACCGTGCATAACCTCCAAGAACAACTAACCCAAGAACAAAAAAAACTTTCTAACTCAAAAATTGCAAAAGAGAGGTCACAAGAGACAATCACAAGATTAATAGATGAGAAGAACAAACTATTGAAAAAGGCTTGGTGTATCCAACAAGAGCTTGCTACATTGACTAGGAGATTAGAAAGGAGAGTTGTTTCAAGTTGAAGGGTTCGGATCATTTAAAGTTGAATGGCACATGGCAAGAGATCTTAAGACATTGAAGTGTATGTTTGGAATGGAATTGAGTGTAAATTCGACATATCCGTGTCTTTATTGTATGCACTCACACCAACCTCGAGGCAGTAACATAGGAATACATAGAGGGAAAGAGCAAATAAAAAGAGGAAAAGATTTTGGGAATGCTAAAGATGTAATGAATGACATCACAGAAGATGAGGCTAACAAATGGATGTATTGGAGCAATGGAGTAATGAGCTGCAATCAGGATGCTGCACCAACAGAGATCAGAACAATAAAAATTGGTATCCAATTTTCAACATTCCATTACAAAGAGTGCATTTCTATGTGTTGCATGTGGAGATGTGGCTCATTGATAGATTGCTTTACTTGCACATTGCATATGCATGGAACATGAAACCGGAGGAGAGAGCAACATCATGTATAGCAAGGGTCGAAGCTTTATTCTTGAGCATGGGTCTACATGGGGGGATGTAAAGCTAATCAAAGACGCACAATTGTCAAGAAAATCAGGAAATCTTCCAAATAAAGTGTCCATGGGAGGCTCTAAGGCACGAAGGTTTTTGTCCAATTATGGAAAACATGGATTAAATATGCATTGGAATTATTGGAAAAAGCTATGTGATTGCAGCACTAATTTGGTAGCTGATCCTCATGTCAGAATCTTGAGAATACGTGTTTGGAAAGAATTGGATAATCTGGTAAAGATCTTGAGGAAGCCTTCCATAGACGATAATGATGTGCAACTATATAAAGTCATCGTGAAAGAGTTCATTGAAGCCATGGTAGATGGATGGGGTGAATCACACATTACTCACTACATGGTGTGTTGGTCTTAGCTATTTTCAAAATTATAATTGCAATCAATTTATTCTTGTTTACCTCATGTGTTTTTTCTATGTATGCAACACATTCTTTATGCTCATGGTCCATGGTTTCTTCACCAATATGGTTCCTTCAATGCTTGAAGTGCCCAGGCGATGGAAAAGTCTCATTATAGAGCTCGAGGTGCTTATTTCAAGAGTACACGGGTCCTCCTGTGCAAGGAATAAAGCTTTGCAAATGAAGTTAGCCCAAGCAGTTTGTCGAACTCAAACGAGTAAAAGAAGGCATTAATGGATATCTTCACAAGCTTCCATAAAACATAGAAGTTGGATAGCAACCAAAAGTCGTGTTGGAAAGCATTGGATCGCTAAACCAAATGTACTTTGATGTTAATTAAAATTGCACTTCAATATTTCTTGTGGACATTTGATTAATTGGCTCTCTTTTTTTAAAACAAGCGTTAAATTTTGTACTTGTGGACCCAACAAGGGTGGGCGATGAGAAAAGGTTGGGGGAGCGACCTCACGGGAGTTCAAGGGGAATTTCAAAAACCCCTTAAATAAGTTCTTTTCCCCGAGGTGGGGGTGGGGGTGGAGGTGGAGGTGGGGGTGGAGGTGGAGGTGGGGGTGGAAGTGGAGGTGGAGGTGGAGGAGGAGGTGGAGTCCCTACAAGACACCATAGAAAGCCTAGAAGGAAGGCACTTCAAGAGATAAGAAAGTATCAAAGTAGCATGAACCTTCTAATCCCACGAGCTCCAATCACTCAATTGGTGAAAGAGATTATACAATCTTACAGGGATGACTATCGTATTCAATCAGTCGCACTAGCCACCATACAAGAAGCAGCAAAAGTGACGATCGTAACTCTTCTTGAGGACACAAACTTGTGTGCAATCCATGCCAAGAGGGTTACGATCATGGCAAAATACATGCACTTGGCAAGGCAGATCAGAGAAGACCCACAACTTAGGCCATAGATCAGATTTTTTGTTGTATTCACTATGGACACCAATTTTGGTTGTCAAAAGCAATTTTGTGCAAAGAGGGTTGTAAATATTTTTTGTAATAGAATCCTTTGGAACTATTTTTCTTGTAGATTTTCAACTTTGAGCTTTCATTTTCAAGTGGAATCTTGCATTGTATTATTTGCTTCCATATCTTATGTATGTACATAGTGTAATTGATTATTGATGGCAAATAATCATGGTAGAATGTAATTAGTGACTAGTATATGTAATTAGTCAATAATCATGGTAGAATGTGATTAGACACTAGTATGTGATGGGGGATGCATCCCCCCAAAAGAAAAAACAAAGAAAAGCCCCCGAGGGGCCCTGGTGCGACTTTGGGCCAGATGCCTGCGCACACCAGGGCCCCTTGGGGGGCTTTTTTTTGTTTTTTTTAATGTATTTGTTCTTGTGTGTGTGATGAGTGTGTGTGTAAGTGATGGGGGATGCATCACCAAAAAGACAAAACAAAAAAAAGCCCCTGAGAGGCCCTGGTGCATGCAGGCACAACTTTGGGCTAGACGGGGACCCCATCTGGCCCAAAGATGCACCAGGGCCTCTCAGAAGCTTTTTTTGTTTTTATTTCTATATTTGTTTATTTCTGTGTGTGGTGGGTGTGTGTGTGTGTGATGGGGGAAAGATATGCCCCAAAAGAAAGACATAGCAAGACAAAAAACAAAAAAAGCCTTTGAGAGGCCCTGGGGTCCCCGTCGAGCCCAAAGTTGCACTTGCACACACCAGGGCCTCTCAGGGGCTTTTTTTTATTTTTTTTGGCCCAAAGCCGCACCTGCATGCACCAGGGCTGCTCGGAGGCTTTTTTTGTTCTTTTTATTGGGGGATGCATTCCCCATCACTTATACACACACCCATCACATACATAAGAAACAAATACATAAAAGAAAATATTTAAAAAATGCCTATGTCATGGCCACCTTCCAATCAAAGACACAAAAGTTTTGCCCAAATCAATTGGCTTCTTCATGCTTGAAATGTGTCCTAATTTATAAACCCATATCTTGATCATTAGCATTCAAAATTGGGACCCACTTTGAATCATGGTTTCGTATTCATGTTGTTCACATCATTTTAATCCATTGCAATCTAATCCATTGTTGCTCATAGCTATCAGTGCATTTGTCAACCTTACCATTTTGTATCAAACTTCATTGTAGTCATCATCAATGACTTTAGAATATCAAGGCACACTTCTAAAGCGATTTTGGCCATTCCTAGCATACTTTACAACATTTTATACCATAAGGGCCTACATCTTCAATTGTATGTAGCACCCCTTATCCACAATTTCCATAAAAGTCAAAACCCAATCTCCTATGCTAGGATTGAGTCAGTCATATGCTTGTTCTCTATCCAAATATAATACACAAACACCAACCAAGTATATGTGTGGATTAGTGCCATCTCCATTTGGAACCATTGGCATAAGTGAGAGCTTGCCATCTCAATCATGGAGCATATATCCTCTTATTTTACATTAATCCTTCCAATTTACCATGCACAACTAAATTAGCCACCATATTATTGTGCTATTTTCCTCCTAGGTTTGGGATGCAAAACATTACTAGTCCCACGATGGATCTAAATATGGAAGGGTTTGAGATTGTGCATACAATTTAACCTTTTGTTGCTATCTTGGTTAGAGTTCATCAGCAATCTTGATCTTGTCTTTTCATACACCTAGTGACTTGAAGAATTCTTGAAACCTTTGATAAGGGAATGCACTTTTCTTCAAAATCAACTGTATATTTAAATTTAGGATACACTAAAATCCAAGAAATGAAACTCAATTATAATATAAAATACGACCCATCTGGAAAACAAGAGAAATATATATATTAAATTTTGATGTCTATACAATATTTCTTGTATATTGCATCCAATAGATGCACTTTCTACAAAATATTTGCTTGCTTAGCTTTAGCTATTATTACTGCTCTCCTCTGAGTTGACAAAGCAGTGGGTTCACTGAAAGATTCTACAAGCTGCCCAACATGATAAACACCTGCCAAAGCACCCATAGCAGCAACCGCCATTATTCTTCCTGCTAGTTTCTCTCCAAAAGTAGATAGTGCCAAGTCCCACCTCACCAAAATACACTTGTGCACAGAAGGGGTAAAGGCACAAGGGAGACTAGCTTTGAAAGTGCCCTGCACTTTATCATCTCCTCCTTCCCACATGAGGGGAGAACAAAGTATGGAAGCACACTAGGCTATGGCACTCAAACATTCCCATGTAGTGTCCTAGTGCTGAATCCACACCGATGTTGTCACCTCGACCCCCTTTACATGTCACAAACTTATCAACTTTGATGACATCATAGAAATTAAGATAACATCAATAATCTTCTCAATGCCAAAATAAGAACAAAAATTCATTCATATTGACAAAATAGCATGAACTTACAATGTGGCCAGCATCTTGTTCATCCATTCCCGGCCGAGTTCTATTGATGGAGCTTTTGCTCTGATCAATTGCTAGAGGTGGTGCCGATGATGAGGCCTCTGCAGTATTCTAAAGTCTCTAGCCTTTCTACACCCTCTCAGCCTCCAATCTTTCTTGGACCTCACAAAACTCCGTCTCTATAACTGCTGCATTAGTAGAGTCGTGCATTTCCTCCCACACAGTTAAGATTAGATGCTCTAAAGTGTTTGCAGGTGCCAAATCTATGCACCTATCCAACCCGTCTTTTGGGTAATGTAAGTTACTACTACTCAGTGGAGAGTGCCCCCAGTACTTCATCTTCTCTCAATTTTTTAATATATTGAATGTCAATCAATAATAAATATTATCTGTTTTCAATCAAAATATACGGAAGGGTTTGCATCAAAACCTCATCCGTCATACCTTCTTCCTCCTCTTTTTGCTCTCCTTCCTCCTCTTCCTCTTCTTGCTGTCCTGTGGGGGATGATGTCTTGCTTGCTTTGGGAACCACAACCAAGTATGTCGTCTGCTCTATTTCTGCTGTGTGCTTTCCCTTGTCCAAACTTGCACTAGACCAAATCTAGAGCAACAACGGCTTCCGCAACCACATCAGGATTGTCCTCAACGTCCATATCTTGCCCTGCTACTTTGCTAGAAGAAGAGATGGCTCTACATTGATAAATGGAGGTGCATCTGTGTCCTCCATTTCCAAAAGAATTACACAATAGGCTATTTCCAAGGATACAAAACGAGTTCCTATATGACCCACTTGCAGATCCAACTCTTCATCCTTGGAAATCCTTCTAAAACTTCTTGGACTAAGGGATTTGCAAATTCTTTACAACCTAAACTTGAAAGTACTATTAGCTCGACGACAGTCAATGAGGAGATTCACAAGAATCCACTGTACTCTATCTATGTCTAGCCGGATCAGGTGATTTTCTCTCTCATGTAATCTACCACATCTCTAAAAAGATCTAGATGCTTGTGGACTGTGCTAATGACATCTATCTGATGATCAAAAATGTCATACAACTCTACCTCTCTACTCAAATGACAAGTAGAAGCGACAAAGTCATGGTATGCCTCGTGGGGTGTGTCCATTCGAGGTTTGTGGAAGATGGCAAGAGCAGGCTGTCTAGGAAGTGAGGACACTAAAGGCTATGTCATACCTAATGGCCCTTTATATAGTTGACTTCAGTCTCTTTAAATACCTTAAAAGTTCGACTACAATTTAGGTAATAAAATATTAGACAATGTAATATATTGGCCTAAATAATTTGCCATCATATTCCAGCCCTGCCACCCCTTGCCACCCAAAATAATGGATTTTTTTTGGAATTTAGGGGGCCCTATGTTACTACAAATGACATCACACTTAACCAAAACTATTACATTTAGTCAAAAACTATTACAACACAGTTTCAAAACTTTTACCTTTATTCAAGTGCTATTACAACACACTTCAAAAACTATATCATATTTTCAAAACTATTACAACACACATAAAAAACTACTAATTTTATTAAGTATACTCATTGCTAGTACAAATGACATCACACTTCAAATACTATTACATTTATTCAATACCAGTATGAATGGACAAGTTACAAGGAGTCTTGCATTTCTCAAGCGTTGATGTTCCTTCGTCACCTTCTCACCATCTTCCCATTTAGTGTAAAGAAAAAATCACTATCATCAAAGGTGACAGCAATGTATTCTCGAATGTGCTTCAAGATCCAACTACTTGTGACCTCAAGATATTTGGATATCGCCGTTGGGCATATGTACCTCTACCTCTGTGGTGTCCACTACATCACAATCCATAGGTATCCATGTGCTATGATTATTTTCCAATGTCTGTAAGTGTATCTCATGTAGCAAATACTCTGCACTACTTGATATCTTATTACTGTACTTTCTTTAGTAAGTATACATAGAAAATGGTCTCCCTTTTGCAAACCCTCCCTAACATCCCACATTGGGTATAGAAGATTATCAAGAAATTAATTTTCTAGGCCTTTGCATACCCACAGGGTCTTTGTCTTGTGAATGAAGACTGATTTGAAAATGCATCTTCATTCTATATGCATCTATAGAGAATGGATCACGAAGAGGCCATTCTAGACTATCAAAGTTAGGGAGAGGAATAGGATGTAGGCTTCCATATGCACCTCAAGGAACTTGGTAACATGAATTATAGAAAAAAATACTAGACTTTATCAAGGAGGCGGTACCCCGTCTTGAGAACATTAACTCCCCAATATTTGAATGGAAAGCTTAAAATATTCCCGTGAGACAGAGGTTGGGTTTCAAATTTGGTAGAGGGAAAGATATCTACATAGAAAGAAAAGAAAGATGTTAATGGGCCAATCAATATGTGTCTCACTCTCTACCTATCTCTCTCTCTCTCTCACACACACACAGCTCTCTCTCTCTCTCTCTCTCTCTCTCTCTCTCTCTCTCAAATCTCTCCCCTGTACTATCTCCCCTTAACACCCCTCAACCCCCCCATCTCTCTCTCTCTCCCTCCCCCCTCCCCCTCTACTATCACCACAAGATACCCTCTCTCAAAATGCATGCTCACATATAATCATTAGAATACACAATTGAACTGAAAATGAAAAAAAAGTAATGTAAAGGAGAGATACAATTTTCTATCCTTTCTAGAAACCTTGAATGGACCTATTGCAGATGGCTGCATTGTGACCCACACAACAACACAAAGCAACTATAGATGCACTTGGTAGATGCACAAAATAGCGGGCGCATCTATAGGCATTGCTTGAGTAGAGGAATTATAGGCGCATCTAATAGCGCATCTAACAACTCATCTATTTGCGTGTGTATTAACACGTCTATTTGCACATTTAAACTGAGAAAATACGGGCCCATCTAACATTGTGTTTATGAGCACGTCTATTTGCGCATGTATTAACACATCTATTTGCACATCTAAACTAAGAAAATACTAGCCCGTTTAACATTGCGTTTATCAGCCATCTATTTGAGTGTGTATTAGGGCATTTATTTGTGCATTTACACTGGGAATTAGACGCGTATTTAGATGCATATTTAGACGCAAACCAGAGAATACAAAAAGTGAGATTTTGGTGTACATCATTGCTTTCCAAACATTGCCCATGATTACCAAAGCACATAATTTTAACAAAAACATCAATGCTTTTTTACAAGCCCACATATACGAGAATTAAGTGAGGAGGAGAATGAGACAATATGTAAAATAGTTTTGCCAATATCAATGATGGCAATCTCATCCTCAATGAGATCAATCCTTGCGAAACTATCTACTTCAAAATCCAAACAAGTGTTTAGATCTATAAATGTTCAACCCACTACTACTTGTGCTACTCATGTGCTCATCGACATCAGCATCACCAATGGTAGGCTCATCCTCATGGGTAATGGCCTCAATATCTATATCTCCTATCTCATGATCATCCTCCTCTCTCATGTCACGGTCATCATCACGTCCATGGCCATGATCATCCTCCATACGCTCCATATTAGTAAATGTACTATACATCACTTTGGAACGTGGCATAATAGGTATGACATGCCACCATCTATTATTATCCACCATTGGTTGATAGACAACCTAATTCAAACACAAATACAATCATGTTATTTTTCTTGCATCAAATAATTAAAAGTAAGTATTTTTATATGTGTGCACAGTACCTATTCACATTGTTGCGGTAGTACTAGTGTGTCCTTCCTACTTTGCCAAAACTTTGTGGAGTCAATAGTTACAAAGCCACTTGCATGGCGTTTGATTGTTGCATTTGGGCCTCTTTCCACCACATCCTTAAACCACTTTACATGCAAAACATACACAAAGAAGCATCGAAAGTCAAGCTTAATAATATCTTGGATTATGCCACAATAATCATCCATGGCTCCATTGGCTCCCTTAAAGCTAGCAATGACGTCGCAATCCTGTGTGTTTCTCTTATTATCAATCCGTTGTGTTCCAAAATGCTTTCCCTCACACCATATAGCATTGAACATAGTGCACTACACCAAGAAAAAATCAATTAAATAAGCAATCTAAATTATTGAAAGCTTCTAACTTATGCATAACATTCTATATACCGACTTTGCTCATGCATCCCCTAGCATACTCCCATTCTTCCATTGTGATATGCATCCCCTCGTATTTCTCTGCTTTCTCCATTTCATCAAGTAGTCAATCCACATGAATATCCTTTGGAAGTGCTCTTAGATACTGAGGGTATGGCACATGAGATCCGTGGTGTGTACAAAAGAGGGCCCTTTCTTCTTGTCTTCTTGCCTTTGCATCCTCGTATCTTGTCACCCATCTTTTCATCACATCACTATTAAGCACGCAATAGAGGTTGATACTATTATGCAACTCTGTGTCTACTACTTTGTTGCGTCCTTTCCCTTGAGGCACAATAGAGGTCATCCTTAGGTCTTCATCATCTCTCCATAGTAGTGGGAGAGCGCTATCCACATCAAGAAGAAACTCAGAAATATATACAAGACTCGACTCTTGTACCAATGAACCCTTGGCCATGCTACCTTCAGGTCTTGCATTTTGTCTCACGAAGCCCTTCAAGATCTTCATGAAGCACTCGAGGAAGAACAACCATCGTGCATGTATAGTACTGCATATAGCAATCTCATCCATCAAATGCACTATAAGATGTAGTTGGCTGGTGAGAATAGAACGTGGAAATGTCTCCTCCACTAAACAAACCACCTCCACTGACATAACTCGAGCATTCTCAAGTGTGGTGGGATCTATTTTCTTTGAGCTCACATACCTAGAAATGAAAAAGTATAGCATATTAGCAATATGCATTCAAACTTGCATGGAGCATTGATACGTATCATATTTTGTATCATGTAAAGTACCTCACAAGCTCGCCCATCTTGTAAATACAATCTTTCATGTCCTTCGATGCACTACGTGAAATGCTAGTAGGTAGTATGAACTGAACCCACGAGGAGGTGGTTGATTAGTTGCTTATAATTATTCACTCACAAATTTGAAAGGAAAAAGATATTATGTACATAAAATACTTACTTGGAGCATCTTGTGCCAATCATGGATTTCAAGCCATATAACTACTCTACACCTCTTTTCTTGCTCTTCGTAAAGGCTCCCTTCAAACACCGCATGCATCCAGTGGGAGTAAAAATTGTAGTAATAGCACACTTCATCGTCGCCATCTCTAGCTTTGATAACATCCATGGTGCATGAGGTAAACAAACACACCCATTTGGTCTCTCTTGTGAGCAAGATTCATGCATCCTCCCTGTGGTACGTAGATCCTCCCTTATGCCTATGGAATCTCGTGTCCCATTCAAATGCTCCCAAATGGTAGATGCCTTATTCTTGAAGATATGCATGGGATCAAGCAGGTGATTTATCTTGAGATGGGACCAATATGGTAAACGATAAAAGAAGGAGTATCTAAACAAAAGTTGGTGTTAGTGGGCAATCTTTATTTCCAGCCAATATAGCACACAATAGTTACAAACCCTTACTTGTCATACCAAGTGGTGGAGGAGTCATGGAACCATCCCAAATTCTCATCCAATCTCCCGTGGTGAGTGATTGTGGGAGGACTTCATTCCAAGGGGCAACATACCTAGGATGATCAGGTGGGAGAAATCGATGCTGATTCTCATATATGACCTTATTCAATGCGTCTTCCCGTGAGGCAACTAGCGAAGGACCACAAACAGAACATGCATGGTAACCCGATGTAGTGAGACCTGAACAATGATGCAATTAAGAGTTGAAGGTGGGTTCAGGGTGCCACATCCTTTGCCTATTCATAATTAGAAGTGCAATGCTTACCTGAACACTCGCTATAGCCTGGGAAGTCATGCATCATCCACATCAAGACTGCTTTGCAGTTGAAGTCTCGTGATGAGGGAGGCCTGCTCACATCATGCACCTCGATACCTCTCCAAAGTATCTCTAACTCATCAATCAAAGGCTCCAAATAAACATCACGATTTTTGACTTTATGTTTCCCTGGAATTAGAAGGGACAGCGTAACATGTCCTTTCTTAATAGCCATAGAGGGTGGAATATTATAATTCACCAATATCACTAGCCATACACTGTAAGAGGTGCTTTTGAGACCAAATGGGTTCACACCATCCATACCCAATCCAAGTCTGAAGCTCCTAGGTTCTTCCTTGAAGCTTGGCCATGTGTCTTCAATATGCTTCCATGCAGGAGAGTCCGTGGGAGTTCTCCACTTGCCATCGGTGGATCGATGGGAAGAATGCCATGACATGAGCTCTGCAATAGATTTGCACTTGAACATATGTTGGATGCGAGGGATTATGGGAAAATGTCACAGAACCTACGAGGCATGTCCAAAGTTTTGAGATCTGCTTTATATCTTGCTTCTCCACAAGTAGGACACTCTCTTGCATCCTTATGTAGTCCACGAAACATCTCCGGGAGTCTATTTTTAGGGACTTATATAATCTTTTTGGGCCACCCTCCTAGTCTTGCAGAGTTATATGAGTATATGACGGGTACTCTAAACACCCTGCAGGAGTCGGCACTACAGACTCCAAACCACCCCACACCAGCTGAGATCACCCCAGTGGAGTCAGCATAGCCCAGCTGGCTACACAGCGCAGGCCCATCTCCCATGCCATCTTATGCCCCTTCCCCCATGCCGTCTTATGCCCCTTCTGCCATGTCGTCTTATGCCCCTTCCCCCATGCCATCAGAAGGTCCTTCTGTCTCGTAGAGCCGTCGGCGTACTCCTGTGCAGTCAAGACTCAGTTCTCTAGCTACGAGTGGTCCACATAGTCCCGTGCAGTCTCTAACTACGAGTGGACAATGTACTAGCTCAACACAACATGATAGCAGGCGTAGTAGTAGGGAGAGCGGTGGGGGATGCATGGCACAGTGCTTTGGGAGGGGTCGCGGTGGGGACGATGATGATTCAGATGATTTAGACGTGCCTCCAGGTGATGGTACGATATTCTATGACATCACTCAGACAGGAGGCATCTTGATGGATGCACAGGGGAGGGACATCATGGCCTTCATGTGCTCTGTAATTGCTAACAATTACAGAGATTGCTTTATCCACTTCAAAGACCAGCTAAAGAGGTTGGCTGATGATACCCTCACTGCTCTTCGCTCTAGGTATCCTAACACCCCCAATCGCTAGTTCATAGATAAATGGGCCAAGTCAAAGATTGTTACGATACTTGGCAATAAAAGATCTTCGCTTAAGAGGCAAGCACTAGCGGAGCTTGCCAGGCTCGAGGGAGGTCAACCACCAAGGGGCCTGCCCCACACCACTCACAAGCATGAGTGGAAGAAAGCAATGAAGTCAGCGAGGGAGGACCCCAGTCTGCAGCACGTGGAGGCACGAAGGATCCAGATGGAGCAATATGGAAGCATGCATTTTGGAGCAGGGGGTGTTGAATCATGGGAGGCCCAATTTGTAAGTATCGATCTCAAATTATATTACTTATGTAGTTTATTAGGAGGTCGTTTCTTTGTACTAATCCCTCCACAAATTGTGTCATCTTGCAGCTTGAGATCGTGGGTAGATACCCTACTCTTATCGAGACAGGCTACCACCACCACCATCGCAGAGGAGATACATGGAGGCACTTCTATCATGACGGGTTGATTACTAAGGAGCAGTATATCCGGGCTACTGGAGCGGCCCCCGAGGTATTTGAAAGTAATTAAATAATGTCAATATTATAAGTAAAGATTTGATTGTTCATACATTGATATATGTTGTCCCTTGTTTACAGGCCCGTGCACAAGATGACAAGGAAGAAGACAAGGAAGGAGGCGCAGAAGGGAGCACATATGGGAGCGTGGAAGGGAGCAAGGATGTGGAGAACATAGATTAGTCGTAGAAGTAGTGCTAGCTACTCATTTTTGTACTTAAAGCCACTGGCTTGGCTTCGTGCCTCTTGTATATACATTCCTCTTATTTTTTGTACTTGAAGCCACATGACGTGGCTTAGCTTTGTGCTATATGTACATACAAGCACTTTTTGAGCTTTCAATTTTATTGCGTTTTAGAGTTGTAATGTTTTATTTGGAATTGTAATTAAAATGCGGTTGGCTATAAGAATTGAATTACACAATGTGGAAATGGGATTCTTGTAACTATATAGCATACACAACATACACAGCATTCTGTAAATTAAAAAAAATATACTATAAAACGCGTCTATCAGTGTGTTTATAAACGCATCTATATACGCGTCTGTCTGTTTGAGAAGCATCTATTTGCGCGTCTATAAATGCATTTATAAGACCATTTAAAAATGCATCTATACACGCATTTAACGATGCATCTATCTATTTTTAAAATTTTTAAGCAGAGCAGGTGTCTAAATGAGCATCTATACATGCGTGTGTCTGCTATATAGATGCGGGTCTCTAGACACGAAAATAGACGCGTAAATAGACACACCCATAAGTTTTTTATTTAGTTCAGTAAACGCATCTGTGTGCGCATCTATGGGGGCTTTGTCTTGTTGTGCCATGACATCAACCTAAACTCTTGAGGGATCCAAATATCATTGTTGTACTTCAAAATGCGACCCACACAAGATTAAATTGATAGCTTTGGCCTAGGGGAAGGGGAGTGCTTCATCATTGTAGAAAGATGGGAGCAAGCAAAGATAAACAAGTTGGGAGGAGGAAGAGATTGAGAGGAGGAGAAGTTGAGAGGAGGAAGAGGTTGGGAGGAGGCTAAGAGGAGGTAGAGAGGAGGAAGAAGCTTAGAGAAAGGCAAATTCTATTGTATAGACAAATTATCTCCTCGACCATGTCATCAATCACTCACTCACTCACACGAACACACACACACACATATTAATCAAGCAAAAATTTCTTTTATCTCTCTCTATCACACACACGTGCACACATACACACACACACACACACACACACACACACACACACACACACAGAGTCACTCACTCACTCACTCACTCACTCACTCACTCACACACACACACATAGACAATATGATTTTCTCCTTCACTACATTGACTACACTACCACACTTGCACATACACTTTATCCTTGTAGGACATAACCCCCCTTGCTCTAGAACCTCTCAACAATTCGTGGTTCATTTTTTGCTGATAATAACACTTTAACCTTTTATTGTGATAGCTTAACCTGATTGTTTTCCCTCCAAATTTTTTTTGCGATTACATTAAAATTTAAATGCATGTATTCTTTCACCCAATTTTCTTCTATTTAAAACCCCTCTTATTTTAATTTTATTATGACCAATTTAACCCTTATAATGAATTTATAAGGTATGGAGAACCAAATTGTGTATATTAAATGTCCCCTTTGTAATGGTTTTTTGGAGTACGCTAGTGTGTGTATATATATAATCTGACACTTTCCACTTATATTTCTAGTCTTAATTCCCCCTTCCTAAGTGGCCTTGTAGGTATTAAACCAACCCTATATGCTTTTAATAGAACCCCCCACCAAAAGGGGTGGTTTCTTATTTAACTACTTAGAAAAACGGCTAAACCCCTAATTTCCATCTCTAAACTAACCGTTTTCTTTTCTACCCTCTAAACGGCTTGTCATAAAGGTGTGAGAGTGTTCTCTTTTGACCACTACTAAGTTTATATTCTACTCCCTCACCACACCATGTTCACTTGCTGCTCATACGTCTTTCCCTCCTTGCCTTCACGGTTCTTAGCTAATACTCAGTTCACTTCCCTTTCCTTTATGCTTTGCATGTCAGCGCTCTACTTCCTTTGCTTTATGATTGTGCTCTCCTCTTACCCACGATCGATATTTTAGCTTCCTGTTTTTGGTCACGACTCTCCTCTAGCCCTCAGTGACTTCTTGATTCAGCATGTAGATATTCCTCTTAGCTCTTGATTGCCCTCCATCTCACAAGTATTGTCGACTCTTCTCATAGTTATTTCTCAGTGTGGTGGCTACTTTGCTTGGTAGCTTGTAGTCTTGGTCACCTTGGAAACTTTGCAAATTTCTACAGCTTAGATTGCATGCTCATTTACATGACTTTTACCATCGTAGTTGCAACAACTAGCTCTTGGCTTGAACTCAAGGTAGCTCTCTCTTTTTGGCTCATTGTAGTATATCTTTTACATTCTCACGGTCCTCTATCTTAATGATCTCTTAGTTCCAACCAAGCTTACACTTTTTGCTCCTACTATCATGATAGTGCCATTTAATCGTGTATTTAGTTGCTTACGTGACCTTTAACCTTCTTATCATAGTACTTGCTTAACTAGTGCTAGCAGATTTGTGCTAGATATTCTTTTGTTGCACATGGTTCTCCTAGCTTTTTTTCTTCTCCATTGGCTGCTCCTACATGATACACACTTTGTGCTTCTATACTCTTCCTAGACTTCTACGGCGTAAGATAAGTTCAGTCTCCATCGCCTTGGGGTTTTACTCTAGTCGCTTGATCACATTGAGCCCTTTTTCATTTACTAAGCCTTGCTTGTGTATATGTGTGGCCAGCTCTTCATTGGAGCATGTCCTCCCCACTCTATCTTTGTTCGATTAGTAACTATATAAGCGTGGATGGGATTTAAAGTTGCCTTTTCTCCTCATCTCTAGCTACGGTCCTTTGCAAGTTAAGTACTACTCTACTCTTACACGTTAGTTGGATTGCTCGTTGCGGAAGCCTCCTTAGTTATACTGACAGTTTACAATTCTTAGTCAAGTCAACCATATGGTTGACTATGGCTCTTTCAAGTTTAATTACATGTGACTGTTATTACTATGATTAATCATAAGTACCTTAGTTTTTGTTAATCTTTTCTAAACATAGAATTTAGGATTTTCTCAACCACTTTTATAACTACATGGTCCTTTAAGTTCCTTTGGAAATTTGTAAGGAATTTTTTTTGGCTTAGCTTTCCATGTATTTGTTCTAAAGAGTTTATTAAAGAAAATTGTTTAATGCCTAATTTACAATGTACACTTTATGTTTGGTTATCTCTTCGTAGCTTGCTTTTTTCTCTTTTCTTTATCTTTTTTCTTATTAAGAATGCTTATAGATAATGTATATGCCCTATTCCTTGGAAATTTTTACTTAACTTTTGAGTTTCTTTCTTTATTTCCTTAAATTTAATGTTCTTCATTTAGGGTCATATATTTAGTGACTTGTATATAATTATTTTCTTAAAAGTGTGTTGTCTTGAGAACACTTATAATCTTTTTTTACTTTACATGTATTTATATATATATATATAAGTAAATACCTTTGGTCTTCTTCAAAAAGTTTCTTTACAGCATTTCCCATTTCATAGTTAAAATTAAACTTACTTCCTGTTTTGTGTGTCCTTTAAATACTTACAATAAATAAATAACTTAATGGAATTTTTCTTCTATGCAAGGATTTGTGGCTTGCAAATTAAAAAAATTAAAAGACATTAAATAGGCCTAAGAGTAAGGTCTTCTTACTTTATTAATTTTTTAAGGAATTCTTGTTAGGCCTATATGTCCAACCTTTTCCCTTTTTATTTTTCTAACCTATTGTCAAACTAGGTCAAGGATTAACCCCCTTATTCAAAAGGGGTGTGGACTACCCCCCTATAACAAAGTGTAATTTTTTTTTCTTAAGGTGATCATTCTTAAGGTGTGTGTTACATATTACTTCGATGAATCTAAATCTCCACTAATCCATGCTCTCATTCAATGCTTTGAAAGGCCCCTGGCAACCATTGCTTTATCATGGCTATGCTCACATTTACTTCAGTACTAAAGGGTGTAGTAGAGTCTAGAGATAATCCTCAATAAAAGAGAAATCCATTTAATTACTCTAGCTACATTTCAAATCGTGAATCCAAGAAAATAACGTTTCTTCAATTATTCCCATGGTGAAAGCCATAAGATAACTCTCAAATTGAGCAAGTTGTGAGGTAGTTCACTTTCAAGTTCTTAAATTGCAAATACATATAATTATGTAAGCGTGCATAATAGGGTCGAGAGCACCAAATCTTTCTCAAGTGTATTCCTCCAAGTTGCCAATGTCTTCTTCTGCGATATCATGCCCAAGATTCTACAAATCCAACGGAGAGGTGTGCCAACTCACCTGGCACCATCACGACAAAAATGAAGGTTAGAACAATACATTTTTGCTATGGAAGCCATGCTTCAAGGCTGGCACACAGTTGTTATCCATGTCACTCTATCTAGATTAGCACAATGGACAAATCTTGGCATTTTAATAGTTCCAAAGGAGTCCAAGGTTGGCTCCTAAAAGGTAAATGAAATATATTTAAATGCTAGAACATTCCATGCGAGTAAACAAAAACCCCAAAACTTGGGGGACCTTAAGCCAAAGACATTCATTTCAAAGTAAGTCATGCCCAAATACCTGCAAGACAATATCTTAAGAGGGCCTCCAATTCCTGCATCACCAAGGTTATTCCATTCATAAGTAGAAAGGATTATACTACTAAGGAGTGTTATAATGAATCCCAAACCGATGGACATATAAGGCCTATCATGTGAATAAAGCTTCTCCAAAAATAAGGAACCAATCACATTCCAAGAGGTCATAAACTTTCTTCCACTAGTGTTGCGTCACATTCCAAGAGGGCCAACACACGTCTTCTTATGACCCATAAAACATCTTCTTATAACCCAATGAAAGTAATCATTGCCCCATAAGTTCCATAGTTCTCCATTGGTCCCACTATATAAAATCATAATGATTCAAGACCATCTACTCCTACCAAGATCATATATTTACGAAACATCCAATATACCAGGGACTCTAATCCAAGCCCATAATAAAATTTAGATAGTAAATAGCCCAAGGACTTACCTAGTTAAGGGGAAGTAAGGAAGTTCCAATGGTAGGGAGCTTTAAAAGACTTTTCAAAGAAAATTCCTTAGCCCAAGAGGGCATGATCACATCCTCTCATGATCGGTGAAAAGAAAAACTCATAATAAAGAGAAATAGTAATGAAAGGACTTATATAACAAGGATTCCAAGGGAATCTTAGAAATCCTTGTCAATCGCCAAGTATAGGACAGTATAATCAACTTACAGGTCATAGCTCAATGTCGAGCATATGCCTAACAAATGGATCAGGTCTATCTCTACAATACGCACTTCAAACAAGTGCCAGGTTTCAAGGCTAATCGTTTATGAATAGATCATCGCGGTCCCATATTGCAACTCTACAAGTTATCCCTAGTCAATCCTCATCCGTGGGAGACGCAACATAGTAAAGGCATAATCCTTGCTCAGAGTTTCATACTTGGAGGAAGCAAAGGCTCTACAAATGCTCTTCCCTACGTTCGTCCTTCCCTACAATGGTTCACCATCCTGAACTATTTGCAAGGTGATCCATGAAAGAGCGCCAGTCTTCGCTATGGTTGGGAAGCTTCCAACTTTTGGGCAGCTCATTATATGTAAATGAGCATCATAGAACAAAGTTTTAACAGCTACTATCAATCAAACATATATCCATTGTATGTTTGGCTACGTAGTTACCCATCATTGCGCCAGAACCTAGCAAACCTTTAAGGTAGCCAGGATCCTTCTGAAGTATAGGTGATCTGGCTATGCTCGTCCAATTTCAGTAGATGTCCAAGCCTGCTCGCAAGGTTGCAATAGATTTCCAAGTCTGCGGTACTTCCGAAAGTAGTTTATCATAGCGCACGAGAGCCAAAGAGGCATTGTATGTGCATATACTCTCTGAGATACCATGCTATCCTTTATGTCTCATAACGTAACGCCAGAAAAGCTTCATATGTTTCTCTTGGACGAATTTCTATCCGTGAATTGCAAATCACTTTCAAAGAGGTCGTTGGACGACCGTAGGTAGCACTATTGTATTATGTACCATTTGCACTTGAGCAGTGTATACTAAACCATTAGTGCTTGAGCAAATGTGGTAACTATATACGTTGTAAAGTATCAAAAACCTCTCAGATATAAGCTCTCTGAAACCTCTCGGACCTCTTTCCTATAAGCTCGCAAATGCCAGCATAGTAAGAAACATATGGAGGGATATTGTGCTATGCCCTCAGGTAGAGACAGTAGTGCCACACCTCTGACGATCATGACATGAAGCAGGTAGGAGCCTTCGTGTGAAACGATGCATTGGGCTAGCATACTACTGTTGGTGCGTGCCCACAACCTAGCTACGAATGTGCCTCCATATCCAGTATCTCCTTGCGAGGGCATTATGTGAGCAAAAGGTCATCAATGATCTTTTAATAAAGATATATCTCAGAACCAGCGTGTCAGAACAAGCTCTGTATATACAAATTCTACTATATGAACAGCGTATGAAGTAATTCCAGGACTAAGCGAGTCTTCCATGTCTCAAGCTAGTCAAAGACTACGGAGATCCATAGAGATCGAATTCCATCCTACGCTTATGGTGGAGAGTATTGAATCATCAACATAGAAGGTAAGTCAGATTATATATCAAAGTACTGTCTATATTGCGACCATGATATTCACGTTGCGCTATATATTCATTAAGGAACTCAGAAGAGAATGGCTACTGCGCTCCCTCCATTCCAAGTTGTGTACATAGTCTTTAAAACTCCTCGACTAAGTCGAAGCAACACACGAGTAGGACATTTTTGCCTCCAAGCCAGGAAGTAATGCGTAAATGCTTCTGAACAAAGTTCTATAAATGTATAAACATTGAACCAAACAAGCGTATAAGCAACTATCGTTACTTCGCAAAGCGTGAACTGCCAACGCTCCAGTAGGCCAAGTATGAGCTCTCAGTGGACGTAGCCAGCCAGTAGCATGGGGAGAAGGTCGTGCAGCAGGCTACAACGCTGACTACAGTGTTGCAAAAAACATGATGATGTTTTATTCCATTAACAAATGAGTACTGTAGGTTTAACCACGTCTCTCCACCTCTTTCATATCATTCTTTAAAACGAGTCAGTCGCGTTTTCTTCGTTTGGCCTAAAGCACAGTGTATGAATACGCTTTCCTACTGAATCTGAGTTTAGAGACTAGAGCCTCTGTTTGTAGCGTAAAGCTAAGGAAAAACAAGATCAATGAGTTACCATGGAGTTTACCACGGAGTTTAGGCTGAGCGAAAATCCTCATCAACATCCTCATGTAGTTTCTTAGAGGGCGACACGGGATTTTCCTTAGAGGGCGATATGGGATTCAAGCATAAAGAGGCCCCTGCACACGACTCCGCTCCACTGCGCTAACCGGTTTTCCTAGGGGCAACGCTTTGAGCATGTTCTTGAGAAATAGTTACGGGGTCCAAAACAGAGAGCTCAAAGGGGACCCTGACTGTGCAACCATCTATAGAGAGAAATCTACGTAAGATTGGGTGGAATGGCGCTCAACTTTTGAGAGACATATTCAAGCTTGCGCACCTGAGTTTCTGGCGTGGACCTCCCAATTTCACTCCAAATGGGAAGGGTAGAAGCCCTCCAAGTGTGAGCTTGAGTACAAGCGCTGCCAAAGCTGCGGATCCAATCTCGAGTTCATCAAGTCTTCGAATAGTCTCCTCATGAATCCACCTGCATTCTTTCGTTCACCTAAAGCCATGTGCTGCCAGTCTTGGGAAGAGGAGCTCTTTTTCAAGACTCGCAAGAGGAGCTCTTTTTCACACTAGAGCATTCAGTCCCAAGGCAACGTCCTCCCACGCTACATTCAAATGGAGGGGTTACATGTACTTAGTGTAGTAAATACAAAGGTGAGCTATATCACATGTACAATGGAGACGCTTCAGCCCCATATATCATTCATGCCTTGTTTCTTTGAAAATTCTCACCCTTATCCAAGGTCATTTTCGAGTTGTTTAGGCATTCAAACCAAAGTTGGAAAAGAGGGGGAAGATGTACCTCCCCAAGTGTTCCAACCCCTAGTGGAGCATTAAATGAACCTTTAGATCACGTTCAGGCTCTATGGAGTATTTGGATGTGCTCTATCTACTCCTGTGCACGATTAATTGGATGGACCTAGTGGTCCAAGGACACCAATAATGTTCCTCCTATATGTCTCGATTGCGTGCAAAGTATCCCATCATACCATTATGGGATACCAACAGGTACCCTTGTAACCATGGTTCTAGCCTCTTCTTTACATGCGCTCTCAACATGCACACCCTGGGATCACAAGGGTCCCCAAGGGAAGGAGAGAGAGAGAGAGAGAGAGAGAGAGAGAGAGAGAGAGAGAGAGAGAGAGAGAGAGAGAGTGTGTGTGTGTGTGTGTGTGTGTGTCTGAGAGAGAGAGAGAGAGAGAACTAAGCGTGAGAGAGTAGAGAGAGAGAGAGAGAGAGAGAGAGAGAGAGAGAGAGAGAGAGAGAGAGTACTTGGATTGTATAACTTTATCAAAATTGCTTTTTTGTTTCAAGATAGCAAATTTAAAGGGATATTTCAATTTTTGGTGCAAGGTGTACGAGAACAATCGCCATTTCCATCAATGAAAAGGAGGTTGTAGGGACAAGCTTTCGGTTACCAAGGAGAGGGAAGTTCAAGTGAGAAGGATAGAAGACATAAAATAGAGCTAACAACTGTTCAAGGCATGTCTTTTGTAAAAAATACAATCCCATTCAAGGGGAAGACATCAAAAGAAGACAAGAAGCCTGTACATTTGTTACTTTTTATTTTCTTAAGAAGTGTGATGCTCAAACCATCTCTTTTATGAGATGTGAAATGAGGAGCTCGATTATGGTACCATTTTGGAGACTCACAAAGATGTTTTAGCAAAGGAGCTAGCAGAATTTCAGAAGATTTCACAGAAACAGAAGGTAACCAAATCAAGCATGTCATATGTTTATGCCAAGGATTTGATCACAAACAAAAAGCTTCAGATTCCCATCAATAGGAGGTTTGATATATTTCCAAAAAAATACAAAGCGGTTTGCAATTTCGTAGTAGTGAAGGATGCAGGCTCTTGGAGGAAAGCCTTGATTTTGTTGTGTTTTTAAATCTTTGTCACATGAAGGTACTGAAGACATGCCAAAGGAGGCTAAGGAAGATCTTGTGGAAGATCCTGGGAAAGAAAATGATATTGAGAAGACAAAGACAAAAATATAAAAGAGGCTCATGAACTAGAAGAGAAGGATATTAATCTTGAGAAAGAGAACAAGGAGGCTATAGCCTTGGATCTTGTAGCCTTGAAGTAAAAAACAATAAATGGACCATGTCTACTGATGAAGGACTAGATTTTGAGACATGTAGTCTACTATACCTATCCTTCCTTCCTTCACTATTTAAGGTCGAGAGTATTATCTTTTGTCAGATATACGCATCATATTTGACCTCATAGAAGATTATGCCTTGGCCTTAATTGCTCAAATTTGTAGCAGAGATAAGGAGGTTGGAATTGAAGACGGTGAATTAATGGTCCTAGAAGATACATTTGACACCAAGGAGACACTCTCAATGTGCTTTCAAAAAGATGCATATGAGGAGGACATGGATGATAAGTTTAAAATCATCTTTGAAAAAAAGAGATTAAAGTTATTTTTTAAATTAGTGCTATTTTTATTTAAATAAAAAAACGTTTAAATTTTAGTTTATAGGAATAATTATAAAATATTTCTAAATTTGAAATGCATTTTAAAGTTTCTTAAATTATTTTTGGAATTACGTAATTTTTTATTTAAAGCTTGAAAATGTATATATTTTGTTTTTTGAAATCATCTTTTTAAAAAAAGAGATTAAAGATATTTTTTTATTAGTGTTATTTATATTTAAATAAAAAAACGTTTAAATTTTATTTTTAAAAATGATCTTTTAAAAAAAAGAAAATAAGAGTTTAAGTTAGTGAAGTTTTTATTTAAATGTCAAAAAGTATATAATTTGTTTTTTAAAATAATCTATTAAAAAAAATTTATAACTGAAGTTTACAAATTACTGAAGTTTTGAATTTAATATAACGTTTAAATTTTGTTTTTAGAAATCATGTATCAAGAACAAGAAAATAAGAATTTTGTTAAAATAAGAAAATCATGTATTAAAAACAAGAACAAGAAAAAGAGAGATCAAAGTAGGTTTTATGTTATTTTTGAAATTGGTGCTATTTTTATTTAAATAAAAAAATGTTTAAATTTTAGTCTTCAAAACCATCTTTTAAAAAATCATCTTTTATGTGGAATATTATAGATTATATAGTTGGTTAAGAGTTGTTTCATAATTTAGGTAGAGTAAGTAGGCTGTATAAAACACCACATGGGCATTATCCCTAAAACACCACACCACATGGGCAAAGACCCCAACACTAGAGTGGTTAGATGCATAAGCGTATGGCTAATTGGATCTTCTAAATGCACCAGCGCATCGAAAACACATACGTAATTTATGATTGTCCAAAGGTCTCCTCTCTCCCCAAGCATGGGAACCAAGTGATGATCTATAGGAATGGCCACTAGTTGAGGTGGATTGCCCAACCAAAATAGATAATATTGAAAAGGCCTAATTATTTTCTCAAAGTTCTCGCTTTAAAAGGTCTGTAGTGTCAACCCGCTCTCTTTTGTAATGTGTAGTCCGAGAAATACTAGATGCGCCTTGCTTGTGTATCATTCAAAGTAATGTATTAGGTATCCTTCTATCTCCTTCATATCTATTGCAAACCCAAGGCAGTAAAGCATTCAAAGAAGGTCTTATTAACCAAACCTCTCCACTATCTGTCCTTAGTATAAGGGCCATAAGTGGACAATGTGGTCCTTACACCACATGTGGAAAAGTTTCATATTGGATAAAAAGTAAAAAAAGGGAAACATATAAGGAAAAACTATTTGAGACATCTAAGTTTAAAAATGCAACAACTAGAGTTTGAAAAAATTTTAATCAAAATTAAGAATTTTCAATAATATTGAGTTTGATAAACATAATATTGAGCCACACATTTGGCCCATCTACCGGTAGGTGCATAGGATGATCCCAACGACATCCTACCTCATCAAGGAGTACGTACAAATAGTTTTCATTACATAAATAGATTATAAGTCATATTGAATAGAATATTATTTTCATTACCCAAATAGAATATTAATTTCCATGTGTTTTTTTTGTGCATGCACTAGCCAGCGCACAAGTTCTGGCACCACTATTTGTATGCAGATAGAGATTCTGAGAGCTGAGATGAGGGCACTACAAGATGCTAGGGCACCCCCTCACTTGGTTGTGAGTCTAGATTCAGTTATTGAGGCTCTAGGTTGATTGGACATAGTTGAGGACATTGTGGATAGCTTTCAGGCACAGGCTGAGGCAGAGATCACTGGTGATGGCTTGGATTGGAGAGCCATTCGACAGTTGTTTGAGCGTGAGTCACATCACAGGCAGGCCTTAGAGGATATGTTTTGGGATGGTCACACTGAGGCGATGCGACCACGATCAGGGCTCCCCTTGCATATTTTACGTTGTAGGCACCCCATCATAGCAGCACACATTTATCCGAGATATCTCGCTGCGAATGGTGGTCGATTGCCTCACAACCGTCAGATAGCCAGGTCATTTGCCTTGAAGACCACAGTTATATGATGGATGTCAAAGATCTATAACAATCCTATTGCATATATCAATACTGCGTCAGGAGCGTCAGACTACAAGTGTTCGGCGTCGATGTGAGGCACCAGAGTTGCACACCATCCCTACACCGGCATTGTGAGCTGTTGGAGGACAAATTAGGGGGGATGCTCATTCAGTGGCATCATCCTTGCAGCACATGGTCTCTGCCCTATCGAGATCACTTTCGATTCCACCTCCCCCACCTCGATCATCGATGGAGCCTCCCACATCTACACCACCTCCCACATCTATACCGCCTCAACATGAGTTGGAGGCTCGAGACGCATGGATTGCAGAGTTGGAGGCATTGTTGGCCGAGTCTAGGGATGAGGTTAGTTATTTTGATTATGTTAGTTTATTTTTTTGTAGCGTGTTTTGAACTGAAGTTTTTTTGTTAATTCTCACCATGTACGCGACATGTTTGCATTGCAGGCACATCTATTGCGTTAGGATATGGAGTCTCGTGTACGACTGTTGTAGACAAATTTGGAGGAGCAGAGGATTCGGACACGCATAGCATACCATCGTGCGGAGCACTATATTTTGCAGTTGAGGCATATTAGTCGTGATCCATCTCGCCATAGGATCGACCCCAGCGTGGCCCTATACCTCGCTCCTCCTGTACATGTGCCGACTAGGACACCCATAGACGCAGCAATCATAGCCAGGCTTCCTACTGCCACTTGCGTCCTTTGCCACGAGGAGTTTGACACCGTAGGGTGCGGCCACATCGCACATCTCCATTGCATGACCCGCCACATGGTGGCACGATCAGTGTGCCCTGTATGCTTTGCTGACATTGATGTGGCCACATACAAAGGACTAGGCATGGATGATCTATATCCTGGTCATCGTCAGGCCATTGATCCATTCGCTCGCATAGTCTTGACAGAGCACTACAGGGAGGAGGCACAGAGAGCGTTGCTGATGCAGGAGGGTGCTGATACATCGGTGGTTGCAACATGCATTCCACGATGCTTTTCATATGGTGATTTCATGCTAGGTGATGAGGCACGAGCAGAGGAGGCACGCCATATTGAGCGAGAGGCAGAGCTGCAGACATCATTGCAGCAGTGGGTGGAGCAGCAGCTTGGGCGGGGCCGAGACCAACGTCTTCTACATGTAGAGATGATTACTCGCGCTGGATTTGAGGCACGAGTATTCGCAGATGCACGGCTATGGGAGCTGAGATGCGCATACATAGAGGAGGCAAGGGAGGCAGAGATGGCAGCGGTGGCGCGTGCAGCATGCCCTCCTCTTCATCAGGATGAGGCTGGCCCATCTCATGCAGGTGATGAGGCTGGCCCATCTGATCCGGCTTTGCCTGAGGGCACACAGCGGACGGTTGGGTAGCGGGTCATACAGGAGCCACGTTAGCGTTCCACTAGAGGATCATATGTGGAGTCATCAGATTCTGATTCAGGATGATTGTTAAGGCTTCACACATTTCTTGTTTAGGGATGCACTTTTGCACGATGATGATGATGATGTACAGATTCATTTTGGTACTTTCATGATATTGTTCTTACTTTTATGATGTATGAGCATTTTCGTACTTTCATGATGTTCTTCACACTTTGTTTATCTCAGTTTATAGTTTGTTCAAATCTAACATAAACATTTAAAATTAGGAGTATGATTTTGAATATCGAATATCTCAATTCACACATCTAATACATAAGGTATTTAAAAAAGAATGCCATGTGAAGTAATTGTAAACATTAAGCATTGAAAAAGTGTTCAAGTTCCAACTTTATCATTTTGAATATCATATTAAATTTCGTATATATCAATGCTTGCAATTATTACACTCAACCTAAGAGCCGTGCGAAGTTTCATCCCCATGTGTGTATTTAAAATTAAGAGTATGATTTTGAATTTCAAATATCTCAATTCACACATCTAATACATAATGTATTTTAAAAATAATGCCGTGTGTCGTAATTGTAAACATTAAGCATTGAAAAGGTGCTTGCAAAAATGTATGCATTATACCTTCCACGTGGCGCAAACCAAATCAGTTGGAGACCAAATCTTGCGTGGATGTACGTCTAGGGTAGCCTAAGAGCCATGTGAAGTTTCATCCCCAACAGGGTTTAGGATTTAGGGTTCAGGGTTTAGGGTTTAGGGTTTAGTCATGCTAGTAGGGATTATAAAAATGTACGCATTATACCTTCCACGTGGCGCATACCAAATCAGATGGAGACCAAATCTTGCATGGATGTACGTCTAGAGTAGCCTAAGAGCCGTGTGAAGTTTCATCCCCAATAGAGTTTAGGATTTAGGGTTCAGGGTTTAGGGTTTAGGGTTTAGTCGTGCTAGTAGGGATTGTAAAAATGTATGCATTATACCTTTTACGTGGTGCAAACCACATCAGTTGGAGACCAAATCTTGCGTGGATGTACGTCTAGGGTAGCCTAAGAGCCGTGTGAAGTTTCATCCCCAACAGGGTTTCGGATTTAGGGTTCAGGGTTTACGGTTTAGGGTTTAGTCATGCTAGTAGGGATTGTAAAAGTGTACGCATTATACCTTCCACGTGGCGCAAACCAAATCAGTTGAAGACCAAATCTTGCATGGATGTACGTCTAGGGTAGCCTAAGAGCCATGTGAAGTTTCATCCCCAACAGGGTTTAGAATTTAGGGTTCAGGGTTTAGGGTTTAGGGTTTAGTCGTGCTAGTAGGGATTGTAAAAATGTACGCATTATACCTTCCACGTGGCGCATACCAAATCAGTTGGAGACCAAATCTTGCGTGGATGTACGTCTAGGGTAGCCTAAGAGCCATGTGAAGTTTCATCCCCAACAGGGTTTAGGATTCAGGGTTCAGGGTTTAGGGTTTAGGGTTTAGTCGTGCTAGTAGGGATTAAAAAAATGTACGCATTATACCTTCCACGTGGCGCATACCAAATCAGTTAGAGACTAAATCTTGCGTGGATGTACGTCTAGGGTAGCCTAAGAGCCATGAGAAGTTTCATCCCCAACAGGGTTTAGGATTTAGGGTTCAGGGTTTAGGGTTTAGGGTTTAGTCGTGCTAGTAGGGATTGTAAAAATGTACGCATTATACCTTCTACGTGGCGCAAACCAAATCAGTTGGAGACCAAATCTTGCGTGGATGTACATCTAGGGTAGCCTAATAGCCATGTGAAGTTTCATCCCCAATAGGGTTTAGGATTCATGGTTCAGGGTTTAGGGTTTAGGGTTTAGTCGTGCTAGTAGGGATTATAAAATGTACGCATTATACCTTCCACCTGGCGCATACCAAATTAGTTGGAGACCAAATCTTGCATGGATGTACATCTATGGTAGCCTAAGAGCTGTGTGAAGTTTCATTGCCAACAGGGTTTAGGATTCAGGGTTCAGGGTTTAGGGTTTAGGGTTTAGTCGTGCTAGTAGGGATTATAAAAATGTACGCATTATACCTTCCACGTGGCGCATACCAAATCAGTTGGAGACCAAATCTTGCATGGATGTATGTTTAGGGTAGCCTAAGAGCCATGTGAAGTTTCATCCCCAACAAGGTTTAGGATTCAAGGTTCAGGGTTTAGGGTTTAGGGTTTAGTCGTGCTAGTAGGGATTATAAAAATGGACGCATTATACCTTCCACGTGGTGCATACCAAATCAGTTGGAGACCAAATCTTGTGTGGATGTACGTCTAGGGTAGCCTAAGAGCCATGTGAAGTTTCATCCTCAACAGGGTTTAGGATTTAGGGTTCAGGGTTTAGGGTTTAGGGTTTAGTCGTGCTAGTAGGGCTTGTAAAAATGTACACATTATACCTTCTACATGGCACAAACCAAATCAGTTGGAGACCAAATCTTGCATGGATGTACGTCTAGGGTAGCCTAAGAGCCGTGTGAAGTTTCATCCCCAACAGGGTTTAGGATTTAGGATTCAAGGTTTAGGGTTTAGGGTTTAGTCGTGCTAGTAGAGATTGTAAAAATGTATGCATTATACCTTCCACGTGGCACATACCAAATCAGTTGGAGACCAAATCTTGCGTGGATGTACGTCTAGGGTAGCCTAAGAGCCGTGTGAAGTTTCATCCCCAACAGATAAGTCCACGTGCGTATTTTATGAGTACATGCGCCATTTTTCATACGTAGTCGTGCTAGTAGGGATTGTAAAAATGTATGCATTTGTCCTTCCACGTGGCGCATACGAAATCAGTTGGGTACCAAATCTTGAGTGGATGTACGTCTATGGTAGCCTAAGAGCCGTGCAAAGTTTAATCTCCAATAGATAAGTCCACATGCATATTTCGTTAGTACGTGTGTCATTTTTCACACGTAGTCATGCTAGTAGGGATTGTAAAAATGTACGCATTATACCTTCCACGTGGCACAAACCAAATCAGTTGGAGACCAAATCTTGCGTGGATGTATGTCTAGGGTGGCCTAAGAGTCGTGCAGAGTTTCATTCCCAACAAATAAGTCCACACGCGTATTTCGTTAGTACGTGTGCCATAGCTTTGCCGCAGTCGTGCTAGTAGGGATTGTAAAAATGTACACATTGTACCTTCCATGTGGCGCATACCAAATCAGTTCAGACCAAATCTTGCATGGATGTATATCTAGGGTGGCCTAAGAGTCATGCGAAGGCTATCGTAAAAATTTTGGAAGGCAAGGAAAAATCCTGCATACATCTTGTATACTATATACTTGCTTGATTGAACATCTTTTGGTTAGGCTCATTTCTCTAGCCTGCAGGGCTAGGTTGGTGGCCCTTTTTCCCCCACAAAACTGAGATTTCACTATTGGAGGCCATATCGTACGTTTCCCTTACTCAAATTTAACCAAAATTTTTTCCTCTTATTCATCATGCAGAGGACTAAAAATATTGATATTTTTGAAATGTTTGGTCATGTTTGAGAATTACTAGATTTATTTTTAATATTCTTTGTTGACCCTCTAAGGAGTAAAAGTAAAAATTAAACTTCAATCTTCCTAAATCTAACCGTTGGATTTGGGATTTGATGATTCAACCACACACCCTTATGTGCCTACTAACCTTCCACCGAATTGGATTTGCTTAATTATTCAAAATACTAAAAAAATGTGGTGTGCTACTAAAATGCATGTATTTTATGACTTTATTTATTATAAATAATTAGATAAATCATTCAAAAAATTACCAATAAATCAAGTTAAGCTCTACATAATGCAAAGACACCACTTACAAAGTTTCAATAACATTTAATCTAAAATGAGTGAGAAATTTAGAATTTAATATGACACTCTCTGTTTGTGACAAACGTGTGACCACCCTGGAACCATGCCGTGTGACACAAAGAAATTTTTTGTGAGTGCATCAAATTTTCGATCAGACTATACAATTGTGTGCACAATAGCAAGTGTGATGTTGTGTTAGAAGACTTCAAAGACTAGATCCATAGGGAAGTAGGTGAGATTTGCATTTTTGTGTGCTAAAAAGCTTGTTTTTCCACCTCCTAGGGACTGGGGAGTGAACAAAAAGTGGACACCCTTAGCTTGCTACTTCCCTGAGACCTTCAATAAGTCAAAAGGCAAAAGGTGGAGGAGCATAAGAATATTTAGCCAAAGGTGAAGAAGAAAAGGAAAACACACTAGTAGTCTAGAAAGAAGCCTTGATCTTTGGACTAATAAAATTTCGGAGGACGATGAGAATATGAAGGTACGCTATCACTATTTTCTCTGGTAGATTGTTTTTATCATGACCTCTGTACATATTTCTCATTACTTCTTTTTTTATATTGTAGCTCTATATTGAAGATGATAGTTTTTTTAGAAGGTCCATTGGGAGCCAAGAAAGGGGACTTGGATAGTTGTCTTATCTTACAGGCTACATGAATAAGATGTCCTCTGCTAAGATTTTGATTTACCATAGACAATTTTAAGTAATGACGGAGAGACGGCTCTATACTTTTTTAAATGTTTGTCAAAGTTTCTTGGTGGGTATCAAGTAAATTGGTGGAACAAAAAAAGGTTATATTAATTGAGAAGTTATTTGCATTGGACATTTTTGGGTATTGCTCAAGCAAACAGTGCTCAAGGGCAGGGTACTTTTTGGCATACATTGCTTATGCTATAACACTGAGAATCAAAGATCCTAGACATTTAGATGGTTGTGGAAAGCATCATTTGATTAGGTTTAGAGAGCCACTTCTACTAGATTTTGAGGCTAAACAGGTCAAAGGAGAGAAGATAATGTAAAGGAAGTACAAGAGTAAACTCAAATATATTGTATTGTCAAAAGTTACAAAGGACACAAAGTCCTATAGGAAAAGATAGTCAATTTAGACTTTGTACTAATTTTTTTGGAAAATATTACAAAGTCTCTGCTTCATTGTTATAAATCTCCATAAGGTTTCCAACTCTATCAATCCACTTATGACTCACAAAGACCTTTGACTGCTTCCACTCTGTGTGTTTCTGTGCAGCTGTTGAATGTTCAAGGATCTACCTTCTTTGTTTCTTTCATGTCATATTGTAGGCAAGTTTAACTTTTGATAATGCAACTTTGTTTTGGATTTGCAACCTTTGAACCATACCTCTAAAGAACCACTAAAATCTTTCTTTGAGACTATTTGCCTTATAAGCTCCTCTGAGATGTTATGTTGAGAAAAAGCATTTTTGGCTATGTAATGAGACTTTTACATTCCTTGTGTGGGACATATTGCGGGGCATCCATACTTTCTGACAAAATATGGATTCTCGAAGGTGGTTATATAGAATATGCTGCAATCACAAAAAATATTAAGTTACTATTTTGTAGACCATGTTTGAAAGTACAAACTATGCATACAAAACAAATTAGTTCAACTTACCAGAACATTGTATTTAGAATTTTTGGACTTTTTCTCTTGGAGTGAAAGCATGCTATGGTGTATGTACTATTGGCAAGAATGTGGTAGTATTAAGTAGTGTCACAACAACACAAAGCAACTATAGACACGCTTGGTAGACGCGCAAAATAGTGGGCGCGTCTATAGGCGTTGCTTTAGTAGAGAAATTACGGGCGCATCTATAGGCACGGCTAAACGCTCGTCTATTTGTGCATAAATCACCGCGTCTATTTACGCATTTGACCTGAGAAAATATGGGCCCGTTTAACATTCCGTTTATTAGCACGTCTATTTGCACATGTATTTGCGCGTTTATTTGCGCGTTTACACTAAGAATCAGACGCGCATTTAGATGCATAAATAAACGCGCTCCAGAGAATACAGAAAGTGAGATTTTGGTGTACATCATTGCTTTCTGGACAAACATTGCCCATGATTACCAAAGCACATAATTTTTTGCAAGCCCACATATACAAGAATTAAGTGAAATGAGAAGAATGAGACAATATGTAAAATAGTTTTGCCAATATCAGTTGTGGGGCTACGGTTCAATCTCATCCTCAATGAGATCAACCCTTGCCAAACTATCTACTTCAAAATCCAAACAAGTGTTTAGATCTACAAATGCATTCAACCCACTACTACTTGTGCCACTCATGTGCTCATCGAAATCAACATCTCCAATGGTAGGCTCGTCCTCACGGGTAATGCCAGCCTCAATATCTATATCTCCTATCTCATGATCATCCTCCTCTCTTGTATCACGGTCATCATCACGTCCATGGCCATGATCATCCTCCATACGCTCCATATTAGTAAATATACATCACTTTGGAACATGGCATAATAGGTATGACATGCCACCATCTATTATTATCCACCATTGGTTGATAGATAACCTAATTCAAACACAAATACAATCATGTTACTTTTCTTGCATCAAATATTTAAAAGCGAGTATTTTTATGTGTGTGCACATCACCTGTTCACATTGTTGCGGTAGTACTAGTGTGTCCTTCCTACTTTGCCAAAACTTTGTGGAGTTAATAGTTACAAAGCCACTTGCATGGCGTTTGATTGTTGCATTAGGGCCTCTTTCCACCACGTCCTTAAACCACTTTACATCCAAAACATACACAAAGAAGCGTCGAAAGTCAAGCATAATGATATCTTGGATTATGCCACAATAATCATCCATGGCTCCATTGGCTCCCTCAAAGCTAGCAATGACGCCGCAATCTTGTGTGTTTCTCTTATCATCAATCTGTTGTGTTCGAAAATGCTTGCCCTTACACCATATAGCATTGAACATAGTGCACTACACCAAGAAAAAATCAATTAAATAAGCAATCTAAATTATAAAAAGCTCCTAACTTATGGATAACATTCTATATACCGACCTTGCTCATGCATCCCCTAGCATACTCCCATTCTTCCATTGTGATATGCATCCCCTCGTCTTTCTTTGCTTTCTCCATTTCATCAAGTAGCCAATCCACATGAATATTCTTTGGAAGTGCTCTTAGATGCTGAGGGTATGGCACACAAGATCCGTGGTGTGTACGAAAGAGGGCCCTTTCTTCTTGTCTTCTTACCTTTGCATCCTCATATCATTTCACCCATCTTTTCATCACATCACTATTAAGCATGCAAAAGAGGTTGATACTATTATGCAACTCCGTGTCTATTACTTTGTATCGTCCTTTTCCTTGAGGCACAATAGAGGTCATCCTTAGGTCTTCATCATCTCTCCATAGTCGTGGGAGAGAGCTATCCATATCAACAAGAAACTCAAAAATATATACAAGTGACTCTTGTACCAACCAACCCTCGGCCATGCTACCTTCGGGTCTTGCATTTTGTCTCACGAAGCCCTTCAATGTCTTCATGAAGCACTCGAGGAAGAACAACCATCATGCATGTATAGTACCGCATATAGCAATCTCATCCACCAAATGTACTATGAGATGTAGTTGGCTTGTGAGAATAGAACGTGAAAATGTCTCCTCCACTAAACAAACCGCCTCCACTGACATAACTCGAGCATTCTCAAAAGCATGGTGGGATCTATTTCCTTTGAGCTCACATACCTCACAAGCTCGCCCATCTTGTAAATACAATCTTTCACGTCCTTTGATGCACTACGTGAAATGCTAGTAGGTAGTATGAACTGAACCCGTGAGGAGGTGGTTGATTAGTTTCTTATAGCTATTCACTCACAAATTTGAAAGGAAAAAGATATTATGCATATAAAATACTTACTTGGAGCATCTTGTGCCAATCATGAGATTTCAAGCCATATAATTTCTCTACACCTCTTTTCTTGCTCTTTATAAAGGCTCCCTTCAAACACCTCATGCATCTAGTGGGAGTACGAATTGTAGTAATAGCGCGCTTCACCGTCGCCATCTCTAGCTTTGATAACATCCACGGTGCACGAGGTAAAAAAACACGCCCATTTGGTCTCTCTTGAGGCCAAGCTTCATGCATCCTCCCTGTGGTACATAGATCCTCCCTTATGCCTACTGAATCTCGTGTCCCATTCAAATGCTCCCAAATGGTAGATGCCACATTCTTGAAGATATGCATGGGATCGAGCAGGTGATTGATCTTGAGGTGGGACCAATATGGTAAACGATAAAAGATGGAGTATCTAAACAAAATAAAGTGTTAGCGTGCAATCTTTACTTTCAACCAATATAGCCAATCTTTACTTCCAGCCAATAGTTACAAATCCTTACCGGCTCATGCCAAGTGGTGGAGGAGTCGTGGAACCATCCCAAATTCTCATCCAATCTCCCGCAGTGAGTGATTGTGGGAGGACTTCATTCCAAGGGGCAACATATCTAGGATGATCAGGTGGGAGAAATCGATGGTGATTCTCATAGATGACCTTATTCAATGCCTCTGCCCATGAGGCAACTAGCGAAGGACCACAAACAGGACATGCATGGTAACCCGATGTAGTGAGACCTGAACAATAGATGCAATTAAGAGTGGAATGTGGGTTTAGGGTGCCACTCCTTTGCCTATTCATAATTAAAAAATGCAATGCTTACTTGAACACTCGCCATAGCCTGGGAAGTCATACATCGTCCACATCAAGACTGCTTTGTAGTTGAAGTCTCGTGATGAGGGAGGCCTGCTCACATCATGCACCTCGATACCTCTCCAAAGTATCTCTAGCTCATCAATCAAAGGCTCCAAATAAACATCAGAGTTTTTGACTTTATGTTTCCCTGGAATTAGAAGGGATAGCATGACATGTCCTTTCTTAATAGCCATAGAGGGTGGAAGATTGTAATTCACCAATACCACTGGTGGGCATACACTGTAAGACATGCTTTTGAGACCAAATGGGTTCACACCGTCCATACCCAATCCAAGTCTCAAGCTCCTAGGTTCTTCCTTGAAGCTTGGCCATGTGTCTTCAATATGCTTCCACGCAGGAGAGTCCGTGGGAGTTCTCCACTTGCCATCGGTTGATCGATGGGAGGAATGCCATGACATGAGCTCTGCAATAGATTTGCACTTGAACATATGTTGGATGCGAGGGATTATGGGAAAATGTCGCAATACCTTACGAGGCACGTCCAAGGTTTTGAGATTTGCTCTATATCTTGCCTCTCCACAAGTAGGACACTCTCTTGCATCCTTATGTAGTCCACGAAGCAAAACGCAATCGTTGACACATGCATGGATGCACTTGTAATCTAATCCTCCAAGAGAGGTCACATGTTGCCTTGCCATATCTCTTGAGGTCTGTAATTGATTCTCCCTTGGAAGCATTTTACACAATAGCCTGCACGCGAAGACCATAAATGAGGAAAAGCATTCGAGTAATTGACCCATGCACATAATTCACCATGTTTGCAAAATCGACTTTAAAGCTTACTTGAGTAATGCATTCAAACTTGCATTGCTCCATCCATAGATGGTTTGCAAGTTTAGCAACTCAAGGGAGGCACGTAGAATAGAGAATGTGCACCCCTCAAACAGTGGAGTCGATGCTGTGGTAAAAAGATCATCCTGCTCCATGCTATTGTCCCTCCCTTGATGGACATATAAATCCCGCACCATATCATCAAACACCTCCTCCTCCACAGCTTCATGAGGTAATGGCGGAGGGCTACTATCACCATCACTCCATGCATCCGTGACGGTCCCTCCTGAAGATCCCACCTCATATCGCCAACGCTTCGCCTCCTCACGACGGGCATAGGGTAACATGTGCGGGTGTGGCACTGCATCCTGTATCAAATTAAAACGGGATCATAACTCAAACATATGAACACACATACGAACCTTAACTTACAAACCCTTACCCTGTTTACGTTCACATCCCATTCTCCATACTTTGAGATATGATTGAGCATAATCTTGTGTGCACGATACATGTTTTCTCGACATCGATCACACAGACATTTGATTTTTTGCTCCAACCACATTTCGCAATGGTGGATATGGACGGGTTCATCCTCACTAGAGCTACTTGTTAAAGATGGAGACATCCTACAAACAAACAACCCACCAAATTTGCTCTTCTTCAAATGCTTAATTTAAACTTTGTGTTGCATCTAACATCGCGTCTATCAACGCATCTACTCTGTGTATTTAGACGCGCCTACAGACGCGCTAATAGATGCGGCTTTTAAACCTGCTTTTCGACGCGCCGCTCGCTTTGCTTTTCTTTACCTTACTTAAACTTCGCGAGCGGCTTCCTTCCTTCTTTATTAGCAGTTCCATAGATTCGAAGCTTAAGAGAGACCTCCCATACAAGTTCCAAGCTTTCACTCAAGAGAAAGGGACCGTACCTACACTTGCTTCCAAGCCTAAAGGAGAGGAGGAGTACGAACAAGGAGAAGAAACAAGTTTGGAAAAGAAATATCCTTCCATACCTTTTTTCAAGTAAGTCCTTTTGAAGTTGTTCTTACTTGCTCTTTCTAGTTTTGTACTTTCTCGCATCCACGAAACGCAGGATCTAGGTATGAGCGACACGTTCTTTTATCGGGCGCAACGTCCTTTTCGACTTTTTAGTAATTTCGCCTGTCAGAGCGCGTCTATAGGCGTGTCTTAGGGCGCATCTACAGGCGCATCTATCTGCGCATCTGGCATGTTGCAAACACACATAGACGCGTCTGTAGACGCGCACACAAACGCTCTGCTAAACGGACTTTTAAACGCACTGTTAGACGGAAAGTTAGACGAACTGTTAGACGCGCTTTTAAATGAATTGTAAAACGCTTTGTTAGACGCGTCTATAGATGCGCAAATCAAACGGGTCTATAGACGCGCTCTGACAGAGCCTCTTTTTTCTTCCCCTTTCTTCTTAGCTCCCAAAGTAATAGATTTGTTTTCTTTTTTCCAGTTCAACATGTGGAGAGGAAGTGCTTCTAGCCCACCTGATTTGCAGGAATCGATTTGGAAGGACTTATAAAATCTTTTAGGGCACCCTCCTAGTCCTACGGAGTTATACGGGTATATGACGGGTACCCTTAACACTCCCCAGGAGTCGGCACTACAGACTCCGAGCCACCCCACACCGCCTAAGATCACCCCAGCGGAGTCCACACAGCCGTCTTATGCCCCTTCCCCCGTACCGTCTTATGCCCCTTCCCCCATGCCGTCTTATGTCCCTTCTACATCCCGTCTTATGCCCCTTCCCCCATGCCGTCAGGAGGTCCTTCTGTCTCGGCGAGCCGTCGACGTACTCCCCAGCCGTCGAGACTCGGTCCTCCAGCTATGAGTGGTCAGCATAGTCCCGTGCAGTCCCCAGCTACGAGTGGCCAGCGTACGAGCTCGACACGACAGGGTAGCAGGCGTAGTAGCAGGGAGAGCGGTGGCGGATGCATGGCACAGTGCTTTGGGCCATATGGTGGTGAGGAGGAGGATGATTCAGATGATTTAGACGTGCCTCTGGGTGATGGTACGATTTATTATGACATCACTCAGACAGGAGGCATCTTGATGGCGCAGGGGAAGGACATCATGGCCTTCATGCGCTCTGTAATTGCTATTAATTACAGAGATTGCTTTATCCACTATAAAGACCACCCAAAGAGGTTGGCTGATGAGACCCTCGCTACTATTCGCTCTAGGTATCCTAACCCCCCCAATCGCCAGTTCAGAGATAAATGGGGGAAGTCAAAGATTGTTACGATACTTAGCAATAAAAGATCTTCCCTTAAGAGGCAGGCACTAGCGGAGCTTGCCAGGCTTGAGGCAGGTCAACCTCCAAGGGGCCCGCCCCACACCGCTCAGAAGCGTGAGTGGAAGAAGGCAATGAAGTCAGCGAGGGAGGAGCCCAGTCTGCAGCACGTGGAGGCACAGAGGATCCAGATGGAGGAATATGGAAGCACGCATTTTGGAGCGGGTGTTGAATCATGGGAGGCCCAATTTGTAAGTATCGATCTCAAATTATATTGCTTATATGTAGTTTATTAGGAGGTTGGTTGTTTCTTTGTACTAATCCCTCCACAAAGTGTATCACGGTCATGCAGCTTGAGATCGTGGGCAGATACCCTACTCCAGTGGAGACATCCTACCACCGCCACCATCACAGAGGAGATACATGGAGGCACTTCTATGATGACGGGTTGATTACTGAGGAGCAGTATACCCGAGCTACTGGACATGCCCCTGAGGTATTTGAAATTAATTAAATAATGCCAAAATTATAAGTAAAGATTTGATTTTTCATACATTGATCTATGTTGTCCCTTGTATACAGGCCCGTGCACAAGACGATGAGAAAGAGGAGGAAGGAGGCGCAGAAGGGAGCACAGAAGGGAGCGTGGAAGGGAGCGAGGACCTAGATAACATAGATTAGTTGTATAAGTAGTGCTAGCTACTCTTTTTTGTACTTAAAGCCACTGGCTTGGCTTCGTGCCTTTTGTATATAGACTCCTCTTATTTTTTGTACTTGAAGCCACATGACATGGCTTAGCTTCCTTATTTTTTGTACTTGAAGCCACATGACGTGGCTTAGCTTCGTGCTATATGTATATACAAGCACTTTTTGAGCTTTCAATTTTGTTGCGTTTTGGAGTTGTAATATTTTATTTGGAATTGTAATTAAAATGCGGTTGGCTGTAAGAATTGAATTACAGAATGTGGATATGGGATTCTTGTAACTATATAGCATACACAACATACACAATATTCTGTAAATTTTTTTTTTTTTAAAACGCGTCTATCAGTGCGTTTAAAAATGCGTTTATATTCGCGTCTATCTATTCGACTTGCATCTATATGGGTGTTTATAAACGCGTTTATAAGCGCATCTATTTATGTGTCTTTGTGCGCGTCTATACTCACGTAAATCTGATATATAGACGCGCAATTAGATGTGGGTCTCCAGACGCGCAAATAGATGCACAAATAGACGCGCCCGTAAGTTTTTTATTTAGTTCATGAAACGCGTCTGTGCGTGCGTCTATGGGTGCTTTGTCTTGTTGTGTGTGTGATATGGAGAGATTTCTCGAATCGATGTGCAGTAACATATTTATTGACTACATATTCTCATGCACAAGATCATATTCTCACGTATGCATTCTCATGCTTGTACACACATTTTCATGCACTGCGTCTCCTCTCAGGTGTTTCACTTTCGAACTTGCACTCTATCACTTCCACTTTCAAACTTCTGAACTTTTGATTTCCAGCTTTCACTTTCAAACTTCTGAACTTTTGATTTCCAGCTCGAATTTTCTGGCAGGACGTTGGAGGTCGCTCTCTCTCTCTCTCTCTCTCTCTCTCTCTATATATATATATATATATATATATATATATATATTCGTTCTTCTCTTTTCCCCCATTCTCTACATGCTTTCCCCCCATAATTCAATATTCGGACCTACATGCGATTGTCTTTTGCCATTCCTTCTGTTGACATGCAAACTTTCTGCTTTTGTTGTTGCTCTCTCTCTCTCTCTCTCTCTCTCTCTCTCTCTCTCTCTCTTTGTTATTTTACTCCGTTTCATCTCAATGTGAGTCCTAATACTAAAATTTTACTCTCTTTCCAATATCTGAAGACCGCCATGTCTCCAAGGAAGCCCAAAGGCATCACATCTCCCGCCTCCAAGAAGCTCGATGTCCTTTCTCCAAGAAGAAACACTCCATCCAGGAAGTCTGGAACCAAACAGAAGGCAAAGGCTATGGACAGCAAAGCGGCTTCTATTCCGACTCCAACCAAAGAGAAGCCAAAGACTAAGGATAGTAAACCAATAGCAATTCTAACCGGAGTCATTCTTGGATGGAGATTTTTCCTGAGAGCAAAGCCAGACTCATATCTAGATCTGGAGTTGGACACCTGGAGCCGAGAAATATAGGGAAACAATGACAACGAGAGTCGGCGTGGCTTTCATATAGATCAGTTGAAGAAATCATTGCTGAATGATCTTATGAAGATTTACTATATGATTTACAATTCGAAAATAGTCACGAACAATGAAAATACACTGTTGCGCGAGAATTCGTTGCATCTACTCATGGAGTAGATGTGGATTGGGATAGCTTTGCCCAACATAGAGATGTGAATCTATGCTCGGCTAGCTTTGATAGCACATGTATTAAGCATGAACGTGATGTAGGCATATTTGTAGCAAAACAGGAGCTTGTCCGTTTATAGGATCAACGAAAGTTCAGCGTGGAGCAAGAAGGTATACTGAATGAGTGGAAGGGTACAGTGTCAAAGGAGAATGCAAGATTGCATGCAGATTTTGAGGCTGCTACTACAACTGAGGGCAAAGCCCTCACAAAAGTTGAATCAGTTGTACATATATTTAGCTGGCGTTTAGTACTTAGCAATATTAGTAGTAATTAGTACTATGTAGCAGTACTTAGCAGTATTAGTAGTATTTAGCACTATTAGTACCACTTAGCACTTAGTACTGTTTAGTACCAATCACATCTGGACTCCAACACAACCAATGGAAATATGGCCCTTGAGGGGTCCCCTTTAGAGGCAAGGGCTGTGTTGGAATATGTTCCTTGCCCCTAAAGGGGACCCCTTAAGGAGTTTAAATACTACTATTTTTTTTTTATTGTTTATCTTTAAATAATCTATTTTCCTTTTGAAATAAATTTCAAATAATTGTTCTTTTCCTTACACAAGCAGGTAAAGACACCGAAATACCATGTCCAAAAAGTTGAAGACTGGTACAAAGCAAGCTGAAGCTATTGAAAATGAGAAATGCAAACTCCTAACATTTCAAATGTGTTCATAGACACCAAGAAAGAACAACATGTAGAGGGGCATGCCTCATGTGGAAAAGAAGACAATGAACAACTATTCGATGGAAGTCGATTGGAAGATAACTCCTTGGAGGATGTTGGGGATCAGGAATATGATGAGGATGAAATGTTGGACAAAGTAAAAAAGCAGCAGGCAATGGCACAGGGGGACCTGAAAGTTGCAGAGGAGAGAGGTAGGACTATTTTTTCCCCTATGTGGCCAAAAGAGGGTATTTATTTTTTAAAGTTCTTATTTTATCTATTATATTTATTCATGTTTTATATATTGCATCTACTCATGTATTATATATTGTTCAGCAAATGAAAGTTGCCAGTAAAGGAAGCTCTTACTAAGATGAAGTGCTACATACAACACAAGAAGAAATCTGTTGTGCGATCATTCACAACAACATAAAGCAACTAAAGATGCGCTTGGTAGACGTGCAAAATAGTGGGCGTGTCTATAGGCGCACCTAACAGCTTGAGTAGAGGAATTACGGGCATGTCTAATAGCGCACCTAATAGCTTGCCTATTTACATGTGTATTAACACGTCTATTTGCACGTTTAAATTGAGAAAATATAGGCCTATCTAACATTGCATTTATTAGCGCAACTATTTGCGCATGTATTAACACGTCTATTTGCACATCTAAACTGAGAAAATACTAGCCCGTCTAACATTTCATTTATTAGCGCATCTATTTGCACATGTATTGGCACATTTATTTGCATGTTTACATTGGGAATTAGACGCGTATTTAGATGCAAACCAAAGAATATAGAAAGTGAGATTTTGGTGTATATCATTACTTTCCAAACATTGCCCATGATTACCAAAGCACATAATTTTAACAAAAACATCAATGCTTTTTTACAAGCCCACATATACAAGAATTAAGTGAGGTGAGGAGAATGAGACAATATGCAAAATAGTTTTGCCAATATCAATGATGGGCTAATCTCATCCTCAATGAGATCAACCCTTGCCAAACTATCTACTTCAAAATCCAAACAAGTGTTTAGATCTACAAATACATTCAACCCACTAAGTACTTGTGCTACTCATGTGCTCATCAAAATTAGCATCACCAATGGTAGGCTCGTCCTCATGGGTAATGGCCTCAATATCTATATCTCCTATCTCATGATCATCCTCCTCTCTCGTATCACGGTCATCATCACATCCATGGCCATGATCATCCTCCATACGCTCCATATTAGTAAATGTGTTATACATCACTTTGGAACGTGGCATAATAGGTATGACATGCCACCATCTATTATAATTTATCCACCATTGGTTGATAGACAACCTAATTCAAACACATATACAATCATGTTATTTTTCTTGCATCAAATATTTAAAAGCGAGTATTTTTATATGTGTGCACAGTACCTGTTCACATTGTTGCGGTAGTATTAATGTGTCCTTCCTACTTTGCCAAAACTTTGTGGAGTCAATAGTTACAAAGCCACTTGCATGGCGTTTGATTGTTGCATTAGGGCCTCTTTCCACCACGTCCTTAAACGACTTTACATCCAAAACATACACAAAGAAGCATCGAAAATCAAGCTTAATAATATCTTGGATTATGCCACAATAATCATCCATGGCTCCATTGGCTCCCTCAAAGCTAGCAATGATGCTACAATCTTGTGTGTTTCTCTTATCATCAATCTGTTGTGTTCGAAAATGCTTGCCCTCACACCATATAGCATTGAACATAGTACACTACACCAAGAAAAAATCAATTAAATAAGCAATCAAAATTATTGAAAGCTCCTAACTTATGCATAACATTCTATATACCGACCTTGCTCATGCATCCCCTAGCATACTCCCATTCTTCCATTGTGATATGCATCCCCTCATCTTTCTCTACTTTCTCCATTTCATCAAGTAGCCAATCCACATGAATATCCTTTGGAAGTGCTCTTAGATACTGAGGGTATGGCACACGAGATCCGTGGTGTGTACAAAAGAGGGCCCTTTCTTCTTGTCTTCTTGCCTTTGCATCCTCGTATCTTGTCACCCATCTTTTCATCACATCACTATTAAGCACGCAATAGACTATTATGCAACTCCATGTCTATTATGTTGCGTCCTTTCCCTTGAGGCACAATAGAGGTCATCCTTAGGTCTTCATCATCTCTCCATAGTTGTGGGAGAGAGCTATCCACATCAACAAGAAACTCAGAAATATATACAAGTGACTCTTGTACCAACCAACCCTCGGCCATGCTACCTTCGGGTCCCACTTTGTCTCACGAAGCCCTTCAAGGTCTCCATGAAGCGCTCGAGGAAGAACAACCATCGTGCATGTATAGTACCGCATATAGCAATCTCATCCACCAAATGCACTATCAGATGTAGTTGGCTTGTGAGAATAAAAGGTGGAAATGTCTCCTCCACTTAACAAACCACCTCCACTGACATAACTCGAGCATTCTCAAGCGTGGTGGGATCTATTTCCTTTGAGCTCACATACCTAGAAATGAAAAAGTACACCATATTAGCAATATGCATTCAAACTTGCATGGAGCATTGATACGCATCATATTTTGTAGATATCATGTAAAGTACCTCACAAGCTTGCCCATCTTGTAAATACAATCTTTCACGTCCTTCGATGCACTACGTGAAATGCGAACTGAACCCACAAGGAGGTGGTTGATTAGTTGCTTATAATTATTCACTCACAAATTTGAAAGGAAAAAGATATTATGCACATAAAATACTTACTTGGAGCATCTTGTGCCAATCATGAGATTTCAAGCCATATAATTTCTCTACACCTCTTTTCTTGCTCTTTGTAAAGGCTCTCTTCAAACACCTCATGCATCCAGTGGGGTACGAATTATAGTAATAGCACGCTTCACCGGCGCCATCTCTGGCTTTGATAACATCCACAGTGCATGAGGTAAAAAAACACACCCATTTGGTCTCTCTTTTGGCCAAGCTTCACGCATCCTCCCTGTGGTACATAGATCCTCCCTTATGCTTGCGAACTCTCGTGTCCCATTCAAATGCTCCCAAATGGTAGATGCCACATTCTTGAAGATATGCATGGGATCAAGCAAGTGATTGATCTTGAGGTGGGACCAATATGGTAAACGATAAAAGATGGAGTATCTAAACAAAAGTTGGTGTTAGCGGGCAATCTTTATTTATAGCCAATATAGCACACAATAGTTACAAACCCTTACTGACTCATGCCAAGTGGTGGAGGAGTCATGGAACCATCCCAAATTCTCATCTGATCTCCCGTGGTGACTGATTGTGGGAGGACTTCATTCCAAGGGGCAACATATCTAGGATGATCAGGTGGGAGAAATCGATGGTGATTCTCATAGATGACCTTATTCAATGCGTTTGCCCATGAGGCAACTAGCAAAGGACCACAAATAGGACATGCATGGTAACCCGATGTAGTGAGACCTAAACAATAGATGCAATTAAGAGTTGAAGGTGGGTTTAGGGTGTCACATCCTTTTCCTATTCATAATTAGAAGTGCAATGCTTACCTGAACACTCGCCATAGCCTAGGAAGTCATGCATCATCCACATCAAGACTGCTTTGCAGTTGAAGTCTCGTGACGAGGGAGGCCTACTCACATCATGCACCTCGATACCTCTCCAAAGTATGTCTAGCTCGTCAATCAAAGGCTCCAAATAAACATCAGGATTTTTGACTTTATGTTTCCCTGGAATTAGAAGGGACAGCATAACATTGGAAGATTATAATTCACCAATATCACTAGCCATACACTATAAGAGGTGCTTTTGAGACCAAATGGGTTCACACCATCCATACCCAATCCAAGTCTTAAGCTCCTAGGTTCTTCCTTGAAGCTTGGCGATTTGTCTTCAATATGCTTCCACGCAAGAGAGTCCACAGGAGTTCTCCACTTGCCATCGATTGATCGATGGCAGGAATTCCATGTGTTGACTCTGTGCCAACATGAACTTATGAAGAAAGAGAAGGTGTTACAACTTTGTGATACAATTTTGTGTTACAACTTTGTGTTATAACTTCTAGACACAACTTTATGTTACGACTTTGTGTAACAACTTTATGTTACAAGTTTGTGTTACAAGTTTTTGTTACGACTTTGTGTAACAACTTTGTGTTACAAGTTTATGTTACAACTTCTGCATGAAGAGAGAGAATGTGTTACGACTTTGTGACACAACTTTGTGTTACAACTTTGTGATACAACTTTGTGTAACAACTTTGTGATACGACTTTGTGTTACATGCAGAGAGAGAAGCTCTCCAACTTGTATAAATACCCCATAATGGAATGAAGCCCGCACTCTTGGGGCATTGTGTTGAGTCTACATTGGTATTCCAAGCATTTGTCTCAAGTGTCCATGCTTCCTTGCACTGCACGTCCAAAAGCATGTCCTAACCTTGCAACCCTTCTCCCCTCTCCTCCAACCCTGCAACCCACCCTCTCCCTCTCCTCCTCCCTCCTTCTCCTTCCTCCTTCTCCGCCTCCTCCCTCCTCCTCCATCTCCTGCTCCTCCCTCCTCCTCCTCCTCCTCTCTCCTCCCCTCCCTCCTCCTCTCCCCTCCTCCTCCTTCCTCCTCTCTCTCTTCCTTCACCCATGCTCTTACACCTTCTTCCTCTCCCACTCCTATGCTTTCCTAAAACCCTTAAACTCCATGATCTACGAGGGAGACGAGTTCTCCACCATGTATTCTACTCTAAACCTTGAATCCTCCCTCTAACCCTGGACTCCTTCTAAACCTTGGAACCTCTTTCTAAACCCTGGAACTTCTCCTAAACCCTTGAACTCTTTCTAAACCCTGGAACCTCCTTCTGAACCCTTAAACTCCTCCTAAACCCTACAACCCCCAATGAAGGCGAAAGCCTTCATTACCCCAACAATGAAGGTTTACGTGCCTTTTACACATGCTTGCACTTTGTTTGCTTACCACACTTAAGCCTACGTCTCTCACCGGAACACGACTCGAGGTCCTAAGCTACACATATACTACAACGACAATCCCAATATATCTATAGGTGACAAAATGCCTCGGAACCCTGCAACATAGAATACCCAGCTCTTCCTACGAAAGCAGTAGGAAAGAACCAACATTTGGCGCCACTGCCGGGGAGACTAGCGTCTCAAGTAGCGAGTAAACATGCATAGGTATGTGTAAAACAAGTCACTACTTCAAACTTTCACGAACATAACACTCAAGGGCAAGGAGAGTAAAAATTTTTTCCAATTCTAGCCAAACATATCAACCCCAAACATCCACTTGGGGTTACTACCTTAAGAAATTTTCTTAATTTCTTAAATAGAAGCCACATGATCTACAATCAGGCTAGGTAGTGGACACGGTTGCGTACAGCTTTCAATTTCGATCATTTTACCTTTTTACAGAAAGGCAAACCGAGCTCTCCATAAAGAGTTATGGCTCGGGAAGAGTTTAGGGTTAAACCCTAAACCTAAAATCCAAACCTATAAAAACCTACTCCACCCCCCTCATTCTTCATCTTTCACTTTTTGCCTCCATTCTCTTCCTCCTTCTGAGCCCCACGCAAGACACTCCTCCCTCTCCATCGACCACCCCCTTACTCCTATCCTCGCCATGTAAGTGACATCGAGCCCTTCTCGCAGCGATGACCTAGCCTTCCACCCACCGTCCATTGTTCCGCAACAATCCCGTTACATCGAGAAAGACTAGGAGAGTGTTCAGGTGACCACTTTTCCCTGCTTTTCGATTTCAGTCTTTCAGTTTTTTTTTTCCATCTCCCCCCTCCTCTCCACCTCCCCCTCCCCCTCCCCCTCCATCTCCACCACCACCTCCCCCCTCCCCCTTCATCTCCACCTCCACCTTCCCCCTCCACCTCCCCCTCCCCCCCCCCTCCATCTCCACCTCCCCCTCTCCCCTTCCACCACCATCTCCCCCCTCCCCCTTCATCTCCACCTCCACTTTCCCCCTCCACCTCCCCCTCCCCCCTCCCCCTCCCCCTCCCCCTCTCCCCTTCCACCACCATCTCCCCCCTCCCCCTCCATCTCCACCTCCCCCCTCCCCCTCTCCCCCTCCACCACCACCTCCCCCCTCCCCCTCTCCCCCTCCACCACCACCTTCCCCCTCCCCCTCTCCCCCTCCCCCTCCACCACCACCTCCCCCCTCCCCCTCTCCCCCTCCACCACCACCTCCCCCCTCCCCCTCTCCCCCTCCCCCTCCACCACCACCTCCCCCTCCCCCCTCCCCCTCCACCACCACCTCCCCCCTCCCCGTCTCCCCCTCCCCCTGTTGAGATATCAAGCTCTATCCCCGACATATCTCCTGGATGACTATCATTTATGTCACCGTCTATGTTAGTTGTACTCGTGGTGTAGTTAGACTACCACGTATGTTTTTGGTTTGGGTTCACATATGAACCACGTATTCTAGGTTTTGACATATAGGGTATTTCCCTCTTCTATTGTATCGTTGTTGTGTGCAAAAGTGAAGAAAGGCTTCACCCTCCAACCTTGTGTCCTCTCTCTTTTGTGTGTTGTGAAGAAAGCTGAACTTGAGTCTCCTATCTCTCTCCCTTATTCTTTACATGGTATCAGAGCCTTGTTCGTGGTAAGGAGCTCAAGAAAGAAAGCCAAGTTTGTGGTGTCCTGGTAAGAGGACCAGTGTTGCTTTCCTACTTCGAGTTTGGGAGCAAATCTTTGCAGGTAGCACAGCCAGAAGTGCAGGAGTGCACTGCTTCAGATTGAGAGGCCCTTCGCGGTGCGGCGAGAGCGCAGTATATGCTGCGGGAGTGGGCAAAGCCCTTGGTGACTTTATTTTTCTGATTTGAGGCCATTTCGGGGCCCGTTTTGAAGGCGGAAGTTCTTCGCAGGCACTCAGAAAAAGGCCCTGTTTTTGCTGTGCGACCACCGCGCGGCTAGTCGGTGGAAAGGTGCCACAGAAATTGCATCGTATGCCTATGTGCAGAGATATTGGGAGTTGCAGATTCATGCCTGTTGCCTGTTGATGCAAAATCATCACGAGGAAGTGACTGTGTGGTGAAATACCACTTTCGTCAGTGTTGCAGATCTGCCCCTGTGAGGCTTTTCGCAGAAGTTTTGCTATTTGCCCTTCTGAGGCATTTGCTGTGTTTATAGGTTGCTGTTGCAATTCGTGATTTGTAAAATGTCTGAGAATCTGTCTACCATTGTCAGTGAGAAGCTTGACAAGAACAACTTCCAAGCATGGAAGTTCAGGATGACAAACTTCTTTATGGGAAAGGGAGTTTGGGATTACATCAGTGGTGAAACTGCAGAACCAGTTTTGGGTGCTGCTCCCACTCCTGCTGAATTGAAGGCCTTTAAAGAATGGCATGAAAAAGCCAAAAAATGCCTGTATTGGCTGTCTGTTAGCATTTCAGATTCTATGATTGTGCATATACAGGATCTAGAGACGCCTAAGGAGGCATGGGATACATTGGTGAAGCTGTATAGCACAAATACCAAAGCACGAAAGATGCAGCTAAAGCAGGAGTTGCACAATGTGCAAAGGAAAAATCTGAATATAAATGAGTATTCCTTGAAGGTGAAAGGCCTTGCAGATTCTCTTGCCTCCATTGGAGCACTTGTTGATGATGAGCACTTAGTGTCCGTGACCTTGAATGGTCTTGGGAAGATTATGCACAATTTCGGACATCCATTGGAGTCCGTGAAACATTTCCTGATTTTCAGGAACTTATTGCTCTCTTGCTGAGTGAAGAGCAAAGGAATGGTGGTTCAGCCACCTCAACTTCTCAAGAGACTGCTTTCGACTCGAATACAGGTAGAGGCAGGGGTAGAGGAAGAGGCCGTTCTGGTGGCCGTGCAGGAAATCAGAACCAACAGCAACAACAGGAAAACCAGTCCTATGGAGGAGGACGTGGTAGTTCTAGAGGCAGGGGGAGCCAAAGAGGCCGTGGTTCATGGCAAAGGAACCAGCAAGTAAATAGCAGCACAGAATGCTATTATTGTGGAAAGCCTGGACACAAGGAGAATACATGCTATAAAAAACAAAATGACATCAAAAGTGGGAAGTTGCAGCAAAGCAACTATGCATCATCAAGTGGGCATGGTGACGACAGAAATGAGCACCTTTTTGTGATGCAGCATATGGTTAACTCCATGTTAGGAGATGCTGCAGCTTGCAATGATGTTTGGTATGTTGATTCAGGTGCCTCTAACCACATGACCAGTCATGGTGAGTGGTTTCATGATGTCAGAAATTTGGATAAGCCAGGTTATGTTGAAACAGGTGATGATACTGCGCACCCAATTACGCAGGTTGGTAAAGTGCCATTGGCTATGCAGGATGGCAAAACAAAGTACTTGGCAGATGTACTTCATGTTCCAAAAATCACTAAGAACCTGGTTTCAGTTGGCCAGATGGTCGAGCAAGGTCTGGAGGTTAGATTTAATCCTGATGGATGCTTCGTTGAGGACTTGAAAAATAAGTGCCGCTTGGTTGCGAAAGGCAACAAAAATGGCAGAATGTTCACCTTGGATGTTGATATGCCTGAGGTAAAAGCTGCTATGTTTGCGCATGGGAGAGGTGTCATTGCAGATATTGAGATATGGCACAAGCGCATTGGGCACGTGAATATACAAAGGCTGAAATCTATGCAAACAAAAAACATTGTTGCAGGTTTGCCTAAATTCAGAGTTGAGGGAATGCAAAAGGTATGTGAAGTATGCCAAATGGGTAAGCAGGCCAGACATGCATTTCCCAAAAATGCTAAGGTGAGCAGAAGACCTTTGGAAGTGATCCATTCAGATGTTTGGACAACCAAAGCTGCTTCTATTGGTGGATGCCATTATTATGTGACGTTTATTGATGACTACACTAGGAAGGTGTGGATTTATTTTATGAAGCACAAAAGTGAAGTGTTTAGCCATTTCAAGGCTTTTAAGGCCATGGTTGAAAAAGAGAAAGGTGTGCATATTAAAGTGCTAAGATCTGATGGAGGGGGAGAGTACTTTTCAGAAGAATTTTGTGAATATCTGAAAGAACAGGGAATTCAAAGGAAGTACTCATGCAGGTCTACCCCTCAGCAGAATGGGGTTGCAGAAAGGAAGAACAGGCATATTGCAGAAGTAGGACGGGCGATCCTAAATGAGAAAAACATGCCTGATTATTTTTGGGCTGAAGCAGTAGCAACTGCTGTTTATATTATGAATAGAACCCCCACTGCAGCTGTCCATGGCATGACGCCTGAAGAAATGTATACAGGCCAAAAACCAGATATTTCTCACTTGAAGGTATTTGGTTGCATAGCTTATGTTCATGTTCCTGATGAGAAGAGAACAAAGCTGGATCCAAAGGCAGAAAAATGCATCTTTATTGGATATGCTCAGCACCAGAAAGGGTATCGCTGTTATAACCCTTCCACCCGCAAAATGCAAGTGAGCAGAGATGTTGTTTTTTATGAAATGAGCAGCTGGTATGCACCAACTGTTATGGTAGGAGATGCAGATGCAGGAAATGGAATGCTGCAATAAATGCAGAGCAGCAATCTCAAGCCTTGACTGGACCCAGAGAGTCCTCTACTAGTGGATCTAATGCATGGACAGGGAGATTGAGATCTAGTGAATCGTCACATGGCAGTCCTGATAGTGTTGTGCAGGTATCACATAAGGGAAAAGAAAAAGTGGACCATGCTCCAGTGTTTGATGTGTCTGCTGGTAGCTCTCATGTTGATA